>NC_138537.1:18602950-19250450 GCF_964234715.1 Podarcis melisellensis
TTGTTGTTTAGTCATTTAATCGTGTCCGACTCTTCGTGACCCCATGAACCAGAGCACGCCATGCACTCCTGTCTTCCACTGCTTCCCGCAGCTTGGTCAAAACTCATGCTGGTAGCTTCGAGAACACTGCCCAACCATCTCACCCTCTGTAGTCCCCTTCTCCTTGTGCCCTCAATCTTTCCCAACATCAGGATCTTTTCCAGGGAGTCTTCTCTTCTCATGAGGTGGCCAGAATATTGGAGCTTCAGCTTTGGGATCTGTCCTTCCAGTGAGCACTCAGGGCTGATTTCCTTAAGAATGGATAGGTCTGATCTTCTTGCAGTCTATGGGACTCTCAAGAGTCTCCTCCAGCACCATAATTCAAAAGCGCCAATTCTTCAGCGAGCAGCCTTCTTTATGGTCCAGCTCTCACTTCCATGCATCAACCCTAGCCAGCCTGGCCATGTAGTCCAGCCATGTAGTCCAGCTGCAGGTTCTCCAACCTTGCATTAAGACATTGCTTGGCAATGGAGGTAAGAGTCCAGGGCAGGCCAGAGATGCTGAGTGCAAACCTGGGAGTGGCTAAAACACCAGTAACATCATTGGGTTTCTGCCATGCAGGGCAGTACTAGCCACTCTCCAGGGGCAGAGTTTGCCCAATGCAGCCCCATCCTTCTCCCAGCCTCTGCTGCCAAACATCACATCCTGGTGATAACAAGGCTGTCTTTGATCTTTGTGGTCCTTACTGTTATTGTACAAACAAACATTTTAAGCCCCCAGAATGCCTTTCCCAATTATGAATCAGGAATAAGCTAACAAATCTGAGGGGGAGGGACCTCTTATAGAGCACAACCAATGTTCACCATACAATTTAGTATGCTCACAAGGTTCTGTAGCAATCAAAGGAAGTGTTACATAGTGTTTTAAAGATGAATCTTTATGACTCTTCCCAGAAATGCAGCACATATATTTTTGCCATGACCAACAACCACATTGGAGTAAATGCCAGGATATAATCACAGCAAACCACACCAGTCCATAACTTCTGTAGTTAAACCAGAGGATTGTGTATTAGAGATAATGCTGGTTTTCAGATTGGGTCTGGGGATGAAACTGCAGTGGTGGTTCAGAGAGAAGAAAACTGGGTATGTTAATCTTTTTGATATTTCTATTTCAGATGTATCTTTTCCACACATCTGGTAAGGGGGGGAAGAGTTGATTAAGTAGGTCTCACATTGGATCTCACTATGCTGCCCTTTTCAATTTTAAAATACGTCTTGGCGAAGGCATCAGGTTGCATTGCAAGAATCTCTAATCTGCCCAGTCTGTAGGAAAGGAAGACAACATTTATTTAGTGGAAGGTTTTCTGTGCTCTATAGTAGACAAGCTGGTGCAGAAAAGTAAATGATCTGAAAAGACCTTGTCTTATCACATAAACAAGGTGGCATTTGAAAAACTGCAAGACAGGCTTACCCCATATCCCATTTCCAAGTTTACTACTTTGTTGCCAGTAAGCTTGCTTTTTAACTGTATGGTCCAGATGGCATATTACTGTCTCTGTGATAGCCATAAAATGGAATCGCAATGAGATGTTATCAAATCTTCCCCTAATTTAGCAATCCTATTCCCTTCTGATGCCTTCTTATCACAAATAGTAATTTTTTTTCTCTTCTTAAACAGTTGGCCTATTATAGGCAACTGGTTTATTATCCTTGCTTTATTACTCAGTTCATCTGGAAGTGCTGTGGAAATGTAAGAACTTTCTGGCTATTCCCCTCACCCCACCCCTCACAGCTATAACAAATATTTTTCTATTTAAAACAAGTTCTCTGCTTCAGAAATTGAGTAGAAGACAACCCAAACAGCATGTAAAAGAGGCACGTGATTTCTCTTTGTCCCTTCAAGTCCCTTTTTTTTTTGCATGTGCACACCTTGATAGACAAGGAGTTGCTGTCCTCTAGAGGCACACCAGAAGCTGAAACAGACATCACAACTCATGCACAGATGCAACTCAGCACTCCACATCTCATTTCCTCTCCTCCTCTGAATAACATCTAGTGATATAAAATGTAATGTTAATGCACACCCTAAACCTTGAACAATGTGAGACCTCAGGGGGCAGGGCCGGATTTAGGTTTGATGAGGCTCTAAGCTACTGAAGGTAATGGGGCCCTTTTTATGTCCAATTGTCGCTGTTTTTTGTGTTGAATATATGCTATATGGTAATTTAAGGACCTAATACGTATTTAAAGCCATTTGCACATGTTGCCATAGGAGCCTACACAACACAAACACTGTTGCTGCATGTAGGTTTTATTTTATTTGTTTTTTATCTTATATTTTGGAAATGTACATCAGTGGTTTTTTTCTTTACATTTTTTTGGGGCCCCCAAGAGAGCTGGACCCTAAAGCTATAGCTTTACATTTTTTGGGGGCCCCCAAGAGAGCTGGACCCTAAGCTATAGCTTGTTTAGCTTATACGTAAATTCGGCACTGTTCAGGGGTGCCATCACTTACCTCAGGTTTGGTTTCCTATGAAAGAAGGTATATTTGATATACAGTTTTATTTCCACATATATACAACCTGAGCATAAGATAGAAGGGCTCACAGCATTAACATCCCAATGGATCTTGATCCCTATTAAATTTCCAGGCACCCAGCCCCATCTAAGCCATGGCTTTGGTTTTGGCATAGGCAGCAAGTCACGCCTTCCCAGCTATGAGTGTCAGGCAAGAGTAGCCCCATCACTAAACAGGTGGATCCAATGAGGTGGATCCAGGTGGATCCAATGAGCAGCAAGGAGCAGGATGGATGAGTCCCTGGCCTCCAAATGATAAAGTTGCCTAAGCAGATGTTGCAATTCACCACTCATTTGCTCATCATATAGTGTTCAAATAGGTCATGGTACCCACACTAGGTCCCCAGACCGGATGTTTAGGAATCAGGGATGACTCACACCCCAGCCATCACCTCTTTAATCTTCGACCCCCAGGCAGGAGATATAGAAGTATAAACAGCCGTACCAACAGGCTGAAAAATAGCTTCTATTCATGGGCTGTTAGGCCACTGAACAAAAAATAACATAGAGAAATTGACTTGCTAGGTGGTGTGTTGTTCGATAAGAGATTTAGTGTTTGTGGGGGAGGGGAGGGAGGCTCATTTAATTTCATTGTACACAGGTTGTACAATGACAATAAAGGTATTATTATTATTATTATTATTATTATTATTATTATTATTATTATCATTAACCTCTCAGAATGCTGCGTCCATCTAGCTCAGTGTTGTCTACACTGACTGGAAGTGACCCTCAAGGTTTTCAAGGAGGGGTCTTTCCCCAGTCTAGGGACGCAGGTGGCGCTGTGGGTTAAAGCCTCAGCGCCTAGGGCTTGCCGATCGAAAGGTCGGCGGTTCGAATCCCTGCGGCAGGGTGCGCTCCCGCTGCTCGGTCCCAGCGCCTGCCAACCTAGCAGTTCGAAAGCACCTCCGGGTGCAAGTAGATAAATAGGGAAGGTAAACAGCGTTTTCGTGTGCGGCTCTGGCTCGCCAGAGCAGCGATGTCACGCTGGCCACGTGACCCGGAAGTGTCTCCGGACAGCGCTGGCCCCTGGCCTCTTGAGTGAGATGGGCGCACAACCCCAGAGTCTGTCAAGACTGGCCCGTACGGGCAGGGGTACCTTTACCTTTACCTTTACTTTCCCCAGTCAAACCTGGAGATGCCAGGGACTTTCTGCATGCAAAGCAGATGCTCTAGCACTAAGATATGACCTCTTCCTAGTTCCCAAGTTCAATGAAAATAAAGTTCTTGAAGGAAGTTTACAATATGTATATGTATATGTGTGTATCTATATCTATATCATCTATATCTATATATTTAAAACATCAAAGTTATTTCTGATACTTAGCTACTATTTCTGATACTTAGTGGTGTAGTGGTTAAGAGCGGTAGACTCGTAATCTGGGGAACCAGGTTCACGTCTCCGGTCTTCCACATGCAGCTGCTGGGTGACCTTGGGCTAGTCACACTTCTTTGAAGACTCTCAGCCTCACTCACCTCACAGAGTGTTTGTTGTGGGGGAGGAAGGGAAAGGAGAATGTTAGCCGCTTTGAGACGCCTTAGGGTAGTGATAAAGCGGGATATCAAATCCAAACTCTTCTTCTATAATGTACCTAACTAAAGTAAACAATCATTGCATCTTGTTACAAGCCACTGAATATCGTCCTTCTTCCTTACTGACAATCCAATAAGCTTTTAAAACTCCCAACCTGTCACCTTTTGTCTAGATGAAACATGCCACCCTTCCTTCATCCTTATCTCACATGATTTGCTTGGGAAATGGTGCACCTGGGAAAGATGCAGTCGGCTTTTGGGAGACTGGTAAGAAGTCTTTGTATGAGTCAAATTGGGCGGGGGGAATAATGAACCGCAAAGAGATTATCTCAGTCCACAATTCAATATCTTTATTTGCTTAATTGAAACAAAAAAAAAGCACACACAAGCGCTGTTCAGATGTGAAGAACATAAGGAAAGCACCACTGGATCAGACTGAAGGTCAATAAAGTTCACATCCTGCTATCCATAGTGGCCAGCCAAATGCCTCCAGGATGCCTATGGGCAAGAGATGAAGGCTATAGCCTGCTCTGACTCTTTAAGTCCCAGCGACTGTGTATCCAGAGGCAGACTGCCTCCGGACCTGGAAATTCAATGCAGCAATGCTGATTAAAAGACCACTGATAGACTTATTCACCATGAATATGTATAATCCATTTTTAAAACCATCTAAGCCACTGGCCATCAGCACAGCTTGTGGCAGCAAATCCCATAAAATTAATTATGTTTTATGAGAAGCACTTTATTTTGTCTGTCCCGAATTCATTTCACTGGATGATTGTGAGTACTAGTATTTGGATGATGGGAGGGTGGGGAGAATGTATTTTTATATACTTCTGATGCCTGCATAATTTTATAAAGCTCTATCATATTTCTCTTCAGTCATCTCCCCCCCCCCCCTTCTGTGATGGATGGCCCCTTAACACATTCATCTTTCCTTGTAGGGAAAGTGCCCCAGTTCCCTGATGATTTTGCTCACTATTTTTTCTGCATTGTTTCCTATTTTACAATATTATATTCTGGATGGAATGGCTGGATCTTGACGACGAAGTGGGTTTCATTCATTAAGGTGATTCTGTCAGAGCAGGAATTTCTTCTTGTTCTCCCTTTCTCCTCTCAGGGCTCCCCTATATCTGTTCTGAGGGTTCTCCCAACCCTCTGGAACAGATTGAGACATGCCAGGAAGGGAAATCCCATTGCACTAAACCTTGAATTTTATAGTGTGCTTTAACAAAACAGACCCCCATGAGCTATATTAGGTTCCCTTGCAGGAAAAAAATACCACAATGTTCAAAGCCATTAACATTTATTAAAATATTATCTTTGTAACCTATATTTGAATTAAAGATGTTTCCTGACTTGTTTTATCAAAAGAAAGAATGAACTATCCCTTTAGCAGATCTGAAGCTACATGATGGTGCTTTAATCAGGGCGTATCCATCGGCTTCTGAAGATTGAGAAACTTTGCTGAGTATGTCCACATTTTACTTATTTAGCTAACGCTTGAGGAGCATAATTAGTTAGAAAGAAATGCAAATTGGTATGTGGAACACACTGTGTAATATTTCTATGCTATCTCTATCTAGAAAGTTCTGCCAGTTTGGAAAGGTAAAGGTACCCCTGCCTGTACGGGCTAGTCTTGACAGACTCTAGGGTTGTGCGCTCATCTCACTCTAGAGGCCGGGAGCCAGCGCTGTCCACAGACACTTCTGGGTCACGCGGCCAGTGTGACGAAGCTGCTCTGGCGAACCGGCACCAGAGCAGCACACAGAATGCCGTTTACCTTCCCGATATAAAGCGGTACCTATTTATCTACTTGCACTTAAGGGTGCTTTCGAACTGCTAGGTGGGCAGGAGCTGGGACCGAACGACGGGAGCTCACCCCGCCGCGGGGATTCGAACCGCCGACCATGCGATCAGCAAGTCCTAGGCGCTGAGGTTTTACCCACAGTGCCACCCACGTCCCAGTTTGGAAACTTGTCTCCAAAGAGTCAGAACTGCTCTGAGAGAGTGCAGGGTGCTTTTCAAAATGTTTGTGCTAAATGAAAAGAGCCCTCAACCACTTAAGAACAGCTCCACTGCCCCATTCCTCAAAAAGTCATTGGAAATCCCCCCACTGGCGGAGGAAGAGAGGGGCAGGAGGAGTGCACCACCCCCAGCAGTGTGATCCTGGTGGGGTGCCATCGCGGCGGCCCCCCTGCCTGTTCTGGGTGCCACGCCCCCACAGGCAGCACATCATGCTCCCGGGACATGTGCCAGCCATGCCCATGCCTGGTCTCCACCCCCCAGTGCCAGAGCATGAAGCTCCGCCACTGAGTCCCCCCCCCCAACTGTGAAAGAGGCAGAAAAATACACTCTCCTCTTTTGCAGGGATCAAAGTTTTTCACAAGCAAAACAAAACAGAACAGAACAGTCAGGTTTCTCTGTAGAACTAGTCCTGACACTCAGCCTGTTGCTGTGAACAATCTCAGTAGTGTCCTGGGCATCAGGATCAATGGGAAATACAATTTTTCTAGGCTAATTCTTTAAGGAGTCAGCAACTATGGCAGCATTCTTGATACAATGCTGCCATAGTTTCTGACTTTGTTGTTGTTGTTGTTGTTTAGTCGTGTCCGACTCTTTGTGACCCCATGGACCAGAGCACGCCAGGCACTTCTGTCTTCCACTGCCTCCCGCAGTTTGGTCAAACTCATGCTGGTAGCTTCAAGAGCACTGTCCAACCATCTCGTTCTCTGTCGTCCCCTTCTCCTTGTGCCCTCCATCTTTCCCAATATCAGGGTCTTTTCCAGGGAGTCTTCTCTTCTCATGAGGTGGCCAAAGTATTGGAGTCTCGGCTTCATGATCTGTCCTTCCAGTGAGCACTCAGGGCTGATTTCCTTCAGAATGGATCGGTTTGATCTTCTTGCAGTCCATGGAACTCTCAAGAGTCTCCTCCAGCACCATAATTCAAAGGCATCAATAGTTGCTGACTAGGAGGCCCCAATTCCAGCTCTTCTCATTTCAAGGTCTGCTGGTTACCTGGTACAGGTCAAAACTGGCGAAAGGGGTTGGTGGCTCATGGGGGAAAATATTTTGTCCCTATCATGTTCCCAATTACACCCGAGAATTTAATCTCCACTGCTCAAAAATTGAGGTGTTTGTGTGAACATATAAAATAATTCAAGTTCTTAGTAGCTGCTGCATTATATTTTACATGATGGGCCGGATGTGCAAACTATTTAAATTGCTTCATACTGATTAAACTCGTTGCCTGAAATGGCTTTAAAGCTACCCTTGGTTACCAAGATGAGTTGCAAATGCTGAAATGATCCTTTCATATAAAAGTTGGCAGACCTCATCCAGGGACTTGCTGGGACTTAGCAAATCAGTCAAATTCTTAACTATTGTTGTGAAATGCACGATGCAGTTGCTTTAATCAAAAGAAAGAACACTGCCTCCCCCCCCCCCATTTCCTACAACATAATAACTGTGTGTAGCAAAGTTGAAAATTGAGGCTGTAATCCCCCATCCTAGCTAAAAAATAAAAAAAGGAGCCGGAAAAACCTGTTTGCAAGATAAATGGACAATGAGACATGCTGCAGTGCTTATCTTTCAAATAATTGTCCCACCATCACTCCCACACACAGTGCCCAAATTTATTTAAGCAGCTTTCTAGGATATATCAGGGTTCAAATATCAAACTCATCCACCTGTTTTGTACATTTTTGTTGTTGTTGTTTTACATTTTGAGCTCGGCATCAGTAATCCATTTCTGTGTTAGTCAAAGTCATGGAAGAATTTGGGGGCAAATCCTGTGCACATGAAGCTGGCATAAAGCAAGCTGTGGGGGACTTAGACCAGTGCCAGGGACTTTGGAGAATGCTTCCAGCTGGACCAGATATCACTTGATCTAATTCCATGTAAAGCTGCACTTAGTATGTGAATAATTTCTTCTTTTCCTCTCTAACTTCCTGGCTGAAGTCTTGACTTTGATCAACCCTTAATATAGATAATGGTGCTGCTTCCACCTTAAACTGATTTCATTTTCATCAGAAGCTATTGCCACTTGTCCTTGGAGAAACATCATAGATATCAACAGACTACAAGAGCTCTGTGTTGGAACCAAAGAAGTGGTTTTAAATGGCAGAGCATATCAGTTTGGCAACATGGTTCAAGGCATAAATTGATTTGACCAAGGTGCAAATGGTATTTTTTAGCTTCAACTCTTTCAGCTGGATTCACTTCACTTGCACAATTTCCCCCCTTTCCTCCCACTATGTGCTCCATGCTCACCAAATTTCATTGTGGGGTGGGGCTGGACATCCCCCAGAACAGCACACAGGGGGAGGAGAGGGGAAATCATTCCATTTGGCAAACAGGAATGCTTGCAAGGATGGAACAATTGGGAGAGTGTGACCCTGAAATCCACCCTTTGTCTTTCAACTTGGCTTCAAAACTGACCATTCATGCAAATGCAACACCACAGCCATAATTAGGAATTCTAATCAGCGAATATAAACAATGTTTCAGCAATGCTTCTGTCCTTTTAAAAAGACCCTGCAACCCAAAGCCATCAATGAATCTTTAAATCACGTGTGGTGGTGGTGGTAGTTTTGACATGGTATTGTTAGCCTTAAGCGTGCTGTTAAGTACTGTTGATATTTTAGCTGCTGTTGAAACAAACGTAAAGCTCCTTTTTCTCCAGCAAAGATGAGATATGATGAACTTAACCTGATAACATTAATTGTGTAACATTACTGTGAAAGAGAGGTTCACATTGCTCTCCGTACCTCAGTACCTCAGCCTAGTGATGAACCTGTGACTTAATTTCATTCATTGACGATGCTTTACATTCCAATTATTACTTCACCTTCCCTATCTTCTGTTTCACCAGTTGCTGAAATGCTCACAGCACTGGAGCTTTTTAAAATCACTTTGAATTCCAACAAATGTAGGGGTAGTTGAATTCTCCATGACTGCTGTGGGATGTAATGCATTGGAATAGTCAAATACAACATTCTTTGTTTTCCTAGAGTGGACACAGGCAGGGGGAAGTTACTCCAGTTAGTATAACTTCCTGTTCCACTGGCCTGAAGCATCCTCCCTCTGCATGTGACCAGGGAGATGGGCATGACCCTGGCTGACTCCATAAAAGAGCAGAGTCACACAACCATCTTCTCTTGATGCCATGCTGCTCTCCTGCAGCCATTTTGTTCTCTTGATGCTGTTCTCTTAATGGATTTTGCTGTCTGCTGGCTCTTAGCCAGCAGCATATGGGGCTCAATCGCCACATGGGATTAACTCACACTATGTTCCGTAACTACTAGCTAAAGCCTGCCTTCAGGGATCATACTGTGAACTGAATGTGAGTAAACTTCTAGTTACTTTTAAGGAAAGACGCTTGTGTCTTTATTCTTTTAAGAGGGGATAAAAGGGGTCACCAGGAATAATCCAGTCTGATCAAGCCAGACTGGATTGCGTAACTAAAGAGATTCAAACGAATCTGCAAACTAACTCCCTGCTGTATTGAAGGGAATCTGCTCTGCTACATGACTCACTAGCATGAGAGAAGGAATGATAATATTTAATCAACATATCCTCTCCTACTATCCTTAACTTTCTCACAACTACTATATCTCTCATTTTGAATGTTTGGTAATCTGAACTAGAAAGGTATAACCCTTCACTTCAGTATGATTTGTAGTTCTATACCAAACACCCACAGTAGAAGAAGAAGAAGAAGATTTTGGATTTGATATCCCGCCTTTCACTCCCCTTCAGGAGTCTCAAAGCGGCTAACAATCTCCATTCCCTTCCTCCCCCACAGCAAACACTCTGTGAGGTGAGTGGGGCTGAGAGACTTCAGAGAAGTGTGACTAGCCCAAGGTCACCCAGCAGCTGCATGTGGAGGAGCAAGGAATCAAACCCGGTTCCCCAGATTACAAGACTACCGCTTAACCACTTAACCACTACACCACACTGGCTCTCCAGTAAGGTCACAGTTGTTTCTGTCCCCTACAATTTTTACCCATATACTAAATCAAAGGGCGGCTGTGCTTTGGTTTGTAGTTTTTCAGGAAGTATGAATTGGGTAAGTATACTTAGGACTGTTCCCTTGGACTGGAAATCCGTTTAATGTAAGCAACATCTAATCATTTCATAAAATGAAAATTAAGGAAACCAAAGCTGAGAACTTGCCATTGTGTCTGTAGCTTGGCTTGCTCTCTGCTGGAGTGCCAGCTAATATTATGAGTTATAGCTTAGTAAATTCTCCAATATTAAAGGAGATTAATTTCCAGGCATTGCATAAAATTAGGACATAAAAATTAGGCACATATATTTAGTTACGCAATGCATGTGAAATGAAGCTCCAAAAACAAATGGAGTTTCAATTGATTAAATGTCCTGATTGGACACAGACATAGAACTTGGGAGGAACTGTTGAAATGTGTGTGAGAAACTGCAAGGACAGAAGAAATATCTATATTCAGAGCATCCAAGAGAAAATGGGGCTCTGGATAATATGTAGAATAGGTAGACTGAAAAACAGCAGGCAGAAAGCATTGCTGGGATGACTCATTAGTGAGAAATATGTATATCTGCCAGGAGATTATGAGTTTAGAGTTTTAAAAAATTTAGTGCAATGCTTTTCATGCATTTATAGTAGGTTCTGGGCCGTGAGGGCATAACACTGAGCTAAGTTTATACACAATACTAGTAAATACACTTTGCATTTGGGGAACTGAAAGAGCATCATTCTTCCAACTTCCTCCTTGAGTTCTGTGTACTTTTTAAGAGATACAAAGGTAACTAACCTCACCATCTATTTTGATGACTAGGAAGCCAATGATCAATGCACCAATAATCACCTTTATGCATATGATAACGCAGTACGTAGCCACACATTTTAAACAGTCCATGCCAGCATTAATTCCACCTAGAAGGCTCTCCAGCTTCTCCACTTCAAGGTTTGCAGGTGCATACTGTGTGATTGTGTCAGGGCTGGGCTGCAAGCAGTAGTCGGGGGTTAGCCAGGAACCAGAAACCATGGAACAAGCCAAAAATTGCAACCACGGAGCAAGGCAGTGCTGCCACACAAATCTGGAAGCCCTTTCCCATATATTATTCAGGGAGGGAAAATTGGTTTAGCAGTATCTTATAGGGCAGGGCTTACTTTTGGCAGTAATATAGCTTCTTACTTTCTTGTATTGTTTCTTTCCTTCCTTTGAGGCAGCTGAAGCAGCCACTATGCTGGCAGTCTTTACAATGCCAGTCTTTACAGGGACTGTATGCTGGCGGTCTTTAAAGGGATGCGGGTGGCGCTGTCGTCTAAACCACTGCACCTCTTGGGCTTTGCTGATTAGAAGATTTGCGGTTCAAATCTCCACGATGGGATGAGCTCCTGTTGCTCTGTCCCAGCTCCTGCCAACCTAGCAGTTTGAAAGCACGCCAGTGCAAGTAGATAAATAGGTACCACTGTGGTGAGAAGGTAAATGGCATTTCTGTGCGCTCTGGTTTCCATCACAATGTTCCATTGTGCCAGAAGCAGTTTAGTCATGCTGGCCACATGACCCAGAAAACTGTCTGTGGACAAACGCCGGCTCCCTCGGCCTGAAATTGAAATGAGCACTGCAACCCCAGAGTCACCTTTGACTGGACTTAACCGTTCAGGGGTCTTTTACCTACTTTACCGTGCATTACAGGGTACTGTGGGAGAAAATACATGTTTCCACTCCGCCCAAAAGGTGTATAATATTTGGCAAATAGCCCTCTGTCCTTTTCCCCTCTCTCCCTAACCCAAGAAAAATTCTCAGAAAGTTTTCTCAATAAAATCTCTTCAGATAAATTTTGTGGAAGCCCCACAAAAACTTTCTTCATGATCATCTAGGTGCTTTTTTAAAAAAATGCTCATGGGAGATTTTCTTTTGTGTGTGGTAAATTATTCACACATGCAACTCTCTGCCTTCGGTCTGAAACAGTAATGGCCAGGGAAATATTTCCACTTGATTTTCCTGATAGCATAATGTGGCTCTCAGTTCCATAGCTGGAGTGATCCCAGAACACTAGATCTTTAAGCCACAGTGCACTCTAGTTTGCCAGTTATTAAAGACCCATGTACAATCTATATGGTCAATCCCAGAGGATAGTCTTGGAGAGTTGCTTAGCACTTCAGGAGATGGCATGTCTTGAGGTAGGCTCTACATCAATACTCACTGCGAATTTATGAAGCTGGAAGTCTGTTTCTTATTACAGCTCTCAGAAAGTCATCCTCCAGTTTCTCTTGGAAAACTACTTTTTCTGCTGCTATTTGAAGCTTTGAACAGAGTGTTAGTTTTGAGTTTCCCCTGCCCCCAAAAGAAGCCATGAAAAGCTGAAATTCCTTTCCTGAAATAAGGAGGTCAGTTAAGAACAATTTCTAAAAGTGCAGAACCATTGGGGGAAATATAATGTATACACATACATGCACAAAACATGCACACAACTCTGTGTATTTTCCTTTCTGCTTAGTCAGCCTACAAAAGGTTCCAGGTTATTGGTTATTGGGCTCCAGGGGGTTATTGGGTTGTTGTTGTTGTTTTGATTATGTATTTTGTAGTTTTATATTCTGATTTTATTCTGTGAACCGCCCTGAGACCTGCAGGTATAGGACGATATATAAATTCAGTAAACAACAACAACAGACCTAGAAGTAGTGAGCTACCTTGTGGAGAATTAGCCTTATGGTACTGGGGAGATTCCAGATTGTAAACGGTGGGATCAGGCTGGCATTTTTATGCCAATCATGTTGTGTAGACCCATGTCATGTCTCATCCAGAGGTGTGTGAAATCCTCCTCAGAGGAGGCCCAGAAGGCTCCAGCCTTATACCAGACTTTGGGTCTGACTCCGTCTCTGGACAAGGAGCCAGAGTACTGCAAAAAGGCCAAGGAACAGCTGTCCACATCCAGGAGGAATTCAGCCTCTGACATCAAGGGTGAATGCGCCTGAAGCTTGAGGGAAACGTGGGGCTTTAATAACCCAATGGCCGATCCAAGGAGGCACCTGACTGAAGAGAATTACTCCTCACGACTGAAAATCTCCTTGAGATTGACACCCTTCTCTCAGGGAGACTTCTGGCGAAAATGGAGTTGATAGGAAACAGCTGAAATTGGAGTGTTGTTCCAACATCTTCAGCTCCAAACCCCCAGTCCTGGGCTGGAAGTTCTGCTAGAATGATGACTTGTTTCCCTGCCTGCTATTAGAACTAATAGTTATTGGCTATTGCGGACTGCTCTTCAGCCCCTTGGAGCATTCAGCGTGGGGTTCCTAGAGGTTCAATTTTATCCCCAGTGCTGTTCAATATCTACATGAAACCTCTGAGTGAGTCATCTGGAGTTTTGGAGAAATATGCTGACAACTTTCCTTTATATCTGTAGCTATGGCAGTGGTTGTGTTGTCTTGCCTTGCTAATGGACTGGATGAGAGCCAATAAACTGAAGCTCAATCCAGATAAGTTTGAGGTACTGTTAGTGGGTGGTTCCCTAGACTAGAGGGATGGGAGGTGGCCTGCTTTTGATGGGATTACACTTCCTTTGAAGGAGCAAGTATGTAACTTAGGAGTTCTTCTGGATCAACTGCTGACGTTTGATGCTCAGATGGCCTTGGTAGCATGCATGGAGTGCCTTCTATCTGTTTCAGCTGGTGGCCTAGCTGTGCCCCTAACAGGACAGGGATAGGCTAACTTTTTGTTTATCCACTGGGAACCTCTAGGTTAATTACAGCAATTCGTTTTACATGGGGATGGCTCTGAAGTTGGTTTGGAAAAGGCTTCCTCAACCTTGGCCCTCCAGATGTTTTTGGCCTACAACTCCCATGATCCCTAGCTAGCAGGACCAGTGGTCAGGGATGATGGGAATTGTAGTCTCAAAACATCTGGAGGGACGAGGTTGAGGAAGCCTGGTTTGGAAACTTCAGGTGGTGCAGAATTGAGCAGTCAGATTGTTATATGGTTTCAGCGTATAACAGCAATCTTGGCCCAATTGCACTGGCTGCCAATGACTTTCTGGGCCCAGTTCAAAGCACTGGTTTAGTCCCATAAAGCCTTAAGTGGTACAGGACTACAATCCCTCAAGAACCACCTCTCTCCTTAAGAATTTACCTGGACCCTGCAATCATTTTTAGCTTGGAGCAGCTCAGCTGGTTAGAGCATGGTGTGATAATGTCAAGGCTGATCTCCTAAACTGCATAGTCCTGCATTGCAGAGGGTTGGACTAGATTATTCTAGGGGTCTATTCCAATTCTATGATTCTATGAAACCAATGACTTCCTTTATTATTTATTAAGGCTGACAGGACTGTCAAATAATAAGAAGCATTTACAGCAATGTTACATGTGCATTAATGCCTTCCACTCTAAAAATTTCATTAAAACGTACAGTGTGTTCACATTTCTTATTTTTTTATCTGGCCGGGAGCAGCAGCACTGCTCCTGTTCCCCCAGAAAGTGTCACAAGAGCACGGTCTGATTCTTTATTTACAGTCCCTCAACATAATATATTCTCTTATGAAGCCCTGAAGCAGAACTGCAATATTCTGGGAGCTTTAATGGAAGCTTGAAGCCTTTTCTAAAGAAAACAGAATCTCCCAGGCAATCATATACCTTTGGAAGGATTCAGGTCACCAGGAGGAAGAGGCATCCCTGCTCAGGAGGATTCAAAATGGAGGAAACCAGTGTCATCACTCTGATTAGTCAATGTCCGTCAAGTTGTCAGTGCATTCAGGGTGAGTGGGGTTGCAGCACACAAAGCATTGACATTCATCAAACTCTTAAGGAAGGAGTCTGTTCCAAGAATTTAGGCTAAGGTGACAGAAAGGGACAGGGGAAAAAATTCAAATGTAAATACCTCACAACATTCATTGTGTGGCGATTCCTGCCCCCTCCCACAGATGGAATAAATAAAGACACTGGACACCAGAATTTAGGTTAATGGGCAAAAAATGGCCACAACTTTATTGATTACAGGTAAGAGCTTTAGGCATTGGCCCTATCAGACTAACTGGCATAAAACCGGGAAGGGTTAAGCACCAACAGGGGGAGCCCCCGAGATGCACATCCCTAGGCGCTCCCCGAGTGGTCACCGCTCGGGAGTGCGCTTTAGGCCCTAGCCTCCATACATTTCGGACGAGGCGATGCCCCCCAGAGTCCTTTAACGAACTACTCTTCAACATTTGGGGGAGGTGATGGCATTCCTCCCCCCAACTCATTTGCATAATAATACCCCTGCCAATGCCTAACCGCCCAAACCAGAGGTGTTGTGACATTTTGCTACGAGGTAGGCAAAAAAACCAAGTGGCTTCCAAAATAATGCCAATTAGCCAAGTGGAAAAACTCCTACCAGGCCCCTTGCGGCAACTGACCGAGGTCCATAGCAAAGTCCAAATGACAACCTAGAGGGTGGGTGGGTGGGAAACTGTAGCTGGCTGTAAGAAAAGAAAGGCGCGAGCACGGGCTGCCTCGACCTTAAATGCCCCCTACTAAGCCCGCCCCCGCCGCCAGCCAATTAGCTGGCACGGTGAATAATCAATACTAATGAACCCCGGGATTCCCCAAGTCCTGCAGGGCTGCAGCCAGCCTCGTGAGGATGTAGGTGGGGCATGAGCCCGCAACCCCCCCTCCTTATGTCGGGAGTGGCTTTATCAAGAAACTAGTCCTTACTTGCTCATGTTGTGGTGGACCAAGCCAAATGCCATGAAATGTGGCCTTCCATTTGCTTGGCACCCCTCCCCTCTGTTCTAAGAGCCTGTGGAAGGGAGAACCTATTTTTAGAGTTCTCTAGAAGCCACAGATGTGCCTATTGGGCCAACATACATAGTTGCTGTCTGCTCTGTTAACCGAATCACAAATTATCTAGGCCACTGCTATTCTTTTTCCAGCTTGGAAGTAAATCCAACCAAGCAATATGAGACCCACTTCAATATTTCCTCATCTATTTCCTCATCTTTCTCCTTTTTGCTGGCCACCTCTCTGTTTCCAATGCTCTCCTTCTCTTGAAAATGTGTAAAGGACAACAAATGCTTTGTGTCCTTCTGCAGGTGGGGATCAGCTGAAGATGCAGCCCACTTGAAAAGCAATGCTTTAAATCTGTGGGATCCGTGTGCATTGACTGCCTTTTTTAGGACAGACCTGTATCCAAGAAATGTCTCTCTGTGTTTGGTCTGTTGTAAAATAAAAATAATTAAAAATAAAAATCACTGACTGGAGGGGCAATAGTTTTCCTGCCCATTTGTCGTTGTTGTTGAAATTTGTATAGCGCCATATACCCGTAGATCTCAGGGTGGTTCACAGCATAAAATCACAATATAAAAAACAGTAAATACATAATAACGACATTTAAACAACACCTTAATATTGTTCATGCCACTATGTAAGGCGATAAAACCTCTGGTCAACTTTTTTGAGTGCTTGGGCTGCTCACATCTTATGCAAAATGGAAGCTAATGGAAGGGCCATAACTCATAAGAATGTAAGAAAATGCACCACTGGTAGAAGTAAAACATAGCCATCATGGGTAAAACTCATTGGCACCTTTTTCCTCCTTGTGAGCAGAAGTTTATGCAGAAGGTCCCAGATTCAAACCCTGGTATCTTCAGATAGATCTAGGAAGGGCCTCGCTCTGAAATATCAAAAGCCACTATCAGTCAAAGCAGACAATATTGACTTAGGCCAATGGGCTGACCTGGTGTAAGACAACTTTGTATTCTGGTCATTGCAGACACGGGATCGTCATGTTTGCCCACCGCCACACACATAGCAATTGCTGTTCATGGTGGCTGATCAGGACACAGAAAATCTCTCCTGATCTGTACACAAGGTCTGTCTTGTATCTCCAGGCTAATTTTATGAATCATAGATGGTGTGATATCCCCAAACAACATTGCACATTACGAGGAAGGGGCATGTGTTGCATGTAAGCAGGGCATCATTAGATCTGAAAGAAAAGAAGAAAAAGCAGCCAGCATTAGCAGTTTTTTGGGGGAGGGGACGGGACAAAAAGCCAAAACAAAACACGTGGTCTTGATTCTTGAAGTGGGAACCATTATATAGGAGTTCTGATGTGAACGAATAACATGAAATACTGCTTTCTTACCTCTTATTCCACAGGCAGTGGGAGAGGTTGCACGTATTGTAAAGGCTTGCCTTTTTAAGCAGCTTGGCACTCTGCGAAATGTACCAGAGTTGTGGAAAAAAAATCGATGGAGTTCTAGATTCTCCCTGAGGTTGATCAATTTAGTGCAAATTCCAAGCTGGACTCAGTATGGCCAGCAACTGCCATACCTTGCTTGGCAAATTGAATTACTTCTAAATGGACAGTGAATTTCTGGCAGTTTATTTGGTGCTGTTTCCACCCCATGCATGTTTTCCCATTGTTGATGTCCTCCTTGAAGACAATTTCTCATTACCCTAGATGTAAGTTCCATTTGGTATGTGATGTCCTGTAGGACCCAATTCTATGTGCCAGGGGGGGAAATAAACTGGTTATAAATACAATCGAACGACATAAGAGCCAAGAGCCCAGAGGAGGAACTTAGCGCTCCTATATCAGAAGCAGCCATACTCACCAAAGCAAAAAAGCAGCTGTGTGCTTGCACACAGAAATATTTGTTTATTATATACTGTCTTTCCTTCAAGGAACTCAAAGATGCAGACATGGCTCCCCTTCTTTGCTCACATCAACCCTGTGAGGTAGGTCAGGATGACAGAAAATAATCCAAGACTCCAGGGTTACCCAGTGAGCTTTATGGCTTAATGAGGATTTGAATCTGGTTCTCTCAGACCTGTTATGACATTATAACCACTATGCCACACTGGCAATCATAATAAATGGTGGAAAGGGAGCCTAACTGGTTCAGGGGGGGCATGATGGGAATGTGACATTGCTTTCCATTCTGTGTATTCTTCTCATTCAGCACTGTTGGCTTTCTGCTGATGCAGTTCACATTCCACTCAAAACTATGTCAATTGTATCACTGTGGGGTGAAATTGCAGTTCAGGTTCATAAGTTTATTGTTCTAGCCAAAGGCCATGACAGACTTGTATTAGGCAATAGTATTAATAAAATAATACGGAATATTCATCCATAATATGAAAATCCATAATATAAAAGACTTTGCCAAGTTCCTGAGCATTAAAACACACTTTCCCTTGTGCACCTCTGACAGTTCCTATTCTAATATTGATATAAGAGACCCCAGGCATATATTTATTATTATTTTAATAATGTTTCACTTTAATTGTATTTAACCTTTTAGAATGTATTAGGCTTGGTTTTTGTGTATTCTGCATTTGTGAGTTTTCCCCCTCCTATGTTGCATTCCAGTGTGGTGTAGTAGTTAAGAGCGATAGACTCGTAATCTGGGGAACTGGGTTCGTGTCTCCGCTCCTCCTATGCAGCTGCTGGGTGACCTTGGGCTAGTCACACTTCTCTGAAGTCTCTCAGCCTCACTCAACTCACAGAATGTTTGTTGTGGGGGAAGAAGGGAAAGGAGAATGTTACCCGCTTTGAGACTCCTTCGGGTAGTGATAAAGCGGGATATCAAATCCAATCTCCTCCTCCTCCTCCTCCTCCTCCTCTTCTTCTTCTTCTTCTTCTTCTTCTTCTTCTTCTTCTTCTTCTTCTTCTTCTTCTTCTTCTTCTTCCATCTCTCATTATCTACCCCTGAAAGTGGTACAAATGGCAGGATGTTTTAGCACCAGAGTGTATATCTGTTATCCTTGAAGCTATCTGAGACCCAGGAAGAGGATTTTATGATGCTCTTCCCTTACTGAAGGCTAGGTTGCCAGGGTAACACCGGACATCTGAGACCAAAAATGGCCAAATGGCCTGGGCACATTGGGGCCACTCTAAGGTGATGGGGGGGGGTGAAGTATGGAGCCATGTGTGCTTTACGTCTCATGACCTGAAACCGTTCCTGATGTATATGAAGATGTTTTATGACTCTTTGTTTGCTGTGTTTGAACTACTATATAAACTTTTGTTCTGAAGTGCTTCGGGGCAGATCTTCTCAACTGGCATGTTGAGTTGAGTGAGCTCTGTCCTATTGCATGCTGGGTCGCTAAATCTGCATGCTGGACTTGTAAATAGTTGCCTTGGTTCTCCGGCTTCCTCAAAAGGTGGTTGTTTTGACCACAATATTATTTTGCCTTTTTAAAATCCAATTTGTCAATGTCCATGATGTAAGATAGAGAAGTTACCATAGACACCAGCAAACTGAAACAGATAATGAATGATGTCTTCCACATGAGATTGACCACAAAATTTGAATATGGGACCTTGTTGTATATGGGACTTGTTGCATATGGAACCTTGCCAATCCAAGATTGCAGTGGGCATCACTTGGAAACACAGCTCAATAAAGACATTTCGTAAGAAAACTGGTGAGAAACAAAATCTAACATACTCTGTTCTCAAGAGTGGGTACCAAGCAGAAAATTGGGTGTTTCTAATTAGCTGTAGGTCACTTCTGGATTCTATCCAGAAGAGTCAATCTCATGGTTGATACTTATTCAAGGTCAAAGCAGAGCTTAGTTCTAATACTAGACTAAAACACCTTGACAAGCTGCTTTCTTGAGTTGGTTATCACCCAATTCCATATACCACAGCACAGGAAAATGCTCAATAGGAATATTCACAATTTTAAAAATATCCTTTAACTGAGCACAGTCCACTCTCACCTTATTGGTGGCCACCTGGATTATGTATGACGAAGAACTGCTGATATTCCTGATGGTAGAGAATATAGCTTCAGTGGTGGGGGGATCAGCAGTTACCAAGATTTTAATGGAGTTCAGATCAGATCCACAGATTTCAACATCACAGAGCAGTTGAAAAAAACACTTTCCTACCAATTATATTTAGGACAGTTTCAACCAGCTGCCCTCCCATAGTGTAACAGACGTTCACCAGTGCCCCTATGGTTTTCTGTGCTTTGACTTTCACTGCTTCCATATCACACTGTCAAGAGAGGATTTCACTAAAGAATCTATCTAAATGAGAGAGTATGTTCTATAGGTTGCTGATCTAAGCACCATTTATACCTAGGATTGTGTTTTGGGGAAAAACATAATATTAGTCTCACACTACTTTATAGATAGACTTTCCTGTTTATAGTATGTGATGAACACCTTTAAGAGATTTCTACATATATCAAGACTGAGATCTTCCTGTTGCTAATTACTGGAGACAGGGCATTTGCATTGGCTAAATATGAAACCAAGACATGAATATAAAAGTTAAAAATAGTGGGAGCCAGAATGCAACTGTGCTTCATTCCTTGTGACATTTTAAATGCATCAGTCTTGCTAGCATTTAAACCTACTCCGACCCTCATTTCTGTATTGCTGCATAATTCTTGGATCAATAGCAGAAGTCTGCAGTTGATGTTAGCATTTGAGATTTCTCCTACAGCCTGTTTCAATTAATAGACCCAAATGCAACAGAAAGGCTACATAAAGATTATTCTCAGTGCTATTACTGTATATCTTACGGTTCAGAGTAAAACATTGATCAATGGTACTTTGTCCTCCTCCGAATCCTGCTTGTTCTTCATGAACAATGTTGTTATTTTGCAAGCAATCTTATAACTTTTGAAGGAGATACTGTGCATATAGCTTTGAGGAGAAGTGTATCAAGCTAATTGGCCAATAGTTTTGTGGATCTTTCCTATTCCTTTCTTATAATTTGGAGAAATAATACTCATTTTCCATCTAGACAATACTTGGTAGTGTAGCCTTATTAGATTTTACCGATTGGTAGGGTAAGCGTTGCTCCCAGAAGAGGGAGGAAGGAGTCAAATGACACTGAGGTTTGGTTCAGAGAAAGAGTTTATTCTGCTCTCCAGATAGCAGAAGGCACTGTGTGAATCGGTTCACAGCAAGCACAAAAGCAAGAGAAATTACAATACAGTATATATATCCTCCAGGCACCCTCTCCCCCCTTCCCAAGGAATCCAGACATGTAAGCTTACACACGTAAGTTGACATCACAGATGTTCCTGCTCCTGTACTCTTAACTATAAGAGGGTGTTCCTGTTCCTGTGCTTTTGACCATAAAAGGGTGTTCCTGTTCCTGTATTCCTTATCTTGGGGTAAGAAGGTCACAAACTCTAAGAGTACTCCTGGCGCCGTTCCTGGGGGGCTGACAAGGTCTGTGCGTCATTGTGTCAGGATGTAAGATAAGACCCAGATGTGTTATCCCTGCTCCACTTTGGAACTGGCAAGGCCATTCATTAGGTTTCACGGACTGATAAAGGAGAGAGCTTTGTTTATACAGCTGTGTTCTTGTTATACATTTGCTCAAGAGCTCAAGTTAATGGTTTTTAGCTAATGCACCCTTGGAGTAGGAAAAATGGGATTTGGGGGCCCGTTTCAGACTGACTGCACAGTCAGATTTTAGAATGGGAAACCCATTCCTTCATTAGCACCCTCCACCACTTTTGTACTCCAACTCCCATCAGCCCAGCTCCCATGGCTAACAGACAGGGGTGATAGAAGTTGTGTTCTACAATATCTGAAGGTTACCACATTGACTAGAGCTGTTTCACCTTTCCTGCACTTATTCTTTTAAAGCAAAAATACTGTTTTATAAATAGCTGTCAGGAGTATGGTAGACTGTCTTCTTGGCTTCCTGCAATAACAGGAGAGCACAATCATGGACACCATGTGGGTTTCAGACATTACAAGCATCTGAAAAAGCTGCAAAGTGTAGACCACCAGAGAGATTAGTTGTAGAATGAAAGAAAGTACACTCAAAATCATTCCTCTCACAAGAAGATAAATGCAGCAAAAAGCAAGAGAATTCTACCAAAACATCCTCTCTCCTTTGATAATTTTCAAATGTGATTTTATTTTTTTGGTCATTAATTGATGGAGAATAGTTTTTAAAAGAAACTTTAAAAAATATATACAGAATTCATGCTTTAGTTTGGCCTTTCTTTATTCTCTAATGGAGACAGATTGCTGTAGGGTTTTTTTTAAGCACAATGTACCACAGAGAGTCATTTTATCAGATAATGTGTTTTTACAGCTTTGCAAGGTGCCCATCAAACCTTTCCTTCTTCCAAGCTTCCGTGTAGCAAAAGCTGAGAAGCTTCTTGTGACTCTTTTCATGCCACCAGAGTTCAAATGTGTCTAGTTAAAATGTTCTTCCGCTGCAGACTTCCGGAGGTGGCGCAAAACGGCAATGGCGGTCCTCTTTACACTGTGAAGAGGGGCTCCGCGAAAAAGGGTCGTCCGCTGCGGCAAAGCGGAGACCCATTAAGACAAACCGCAGGCAGAGCGAGCCTGCGGCCGTGGGACTCGGCGGGTGCCAGAAGCCCCCCCAGAAACGGAGAAGGGACCTCGTAAGAGGCTCCGGAGCGTGAAAGGGGGAGCGGCGCTGTGAGTTCATCGCTCTTTTCGCGGAAGTGAAGCCGCGCTGCTGCTGCTGATGAGCGTCGACCTTTCTTCTTGAAAAACATCGGAATTGGCTGCAATTTACCCGTGAGTAAGGAGTACTAAAGATTGACTTAAAGATTGACTTAAATTCATTTAATTCGGCTGAAAACGGGAGGCGAGTAACAGGAAGTCCGTCTCCCGATCCTGCTAATCAGAGCAAAGCAAAGAATTCGGTGTGGGCTGAAGCGCTTAAAAAGAGACTCTGAAAGTAGCACGAAGGGGCATCAATAGACTGTGTTTTTAGAAAGTAAAAGGATTGAAGGATTAAATCTTTTGGTTTATTTTGCCACGGAACCTTCCCCCTACTGTGGAGTGACATGGAGTTAAAGGGGATAACCGAGCTGTCGGGCTGCCAGTGTTGCAAAGGAGAACTGTCAGGCTGTTGAAACTTTCTCTGAAGTACAAATTGTCGCATTGATGGATACATTATCGCTTTAATACTGATACTGGAACCTTTCTGTCACCTTGTGGCACTACTTTGAAACAGACTTATCTGGAAGCCTCCTTTTTGAACTTGGGGACTATAAAAGTTGAAATAGGAACTTTGATGGTGGAAAAGAAACTTTCCTTCCTATGAAACACCCCCCCTAGTGGATTTGCGGAGGTATAGAGGTCTGGGAACTGTACCATATTGAGATTTTTTGTGGTTTAATTGTTTACATTCTGGACTTGCCTTTCTCATGGATTGAAAGACTATTTGACCTTGAACAGAGGCAGCTGGGGAATGAGTGGCCCAGGGAAAACAAGAGCAGCTAAAGCTAAGGAAGCTAAAGAAAAAGATAAGAGAGCTGGGCAGCTTGTTCAAACAACGTTAATCCATCAACATAGATCCTCTGTACCAACTGTGCTGACGGCGCAGGAGGAAGAAGTTGAAACGCTTGCCACAGAAGATATGGCAACTGGAGGAACTGATCCAGTCTTGAAACAAATTTTGGAACAATTGGCACTTCTGAATAAAAAGGTGGATGATCAGTCATCTAAAATTGACAGAGCTACATCTACTATCAGTAAGTTATCAGATCAGGTTTCCCAGCATACCCAGGCCATTGAGAAATTGCAAGGAGCTACGGTAGAGAACTATAAACTAGCTGCGGAAGCCAACCAAAAAGCTGAGCAAGCGTGCAAAAAGGTCGAGGAGATCAAAGGGGAAGTAAGACCTCTGAAAAGACAGGTAGGAGAACAGCAAGCCTACCTGTCAATGGTGGAATTGAAAAGTAAGGAATGCAATCTTAGGCTGAGGGCCGTCCCAGAACTGGAACAGGGCAACCTAGAGGAATTTTTGACGCAGTTATTTTCTAAATTTTGGGGGGTTGAGGAAGACAAAAACTTTAAAATTGTGACGGCCTTCAGATTGGGAAGATCGGCTAAGAAAGACAAGTCCAGAGACTGTTTGGTTTGTTTGAGAACAAGAGAGGAAAGAGACAAGATACTAGGCCAACATTTTAAAAAATCTCTGGAAGTTGAAGGCAAAAGAGCAGAAATTTATAGAGACATTCCTAAATATCTGTTGGACCTTAGAGCCTCATATACAGACTTGGCCAAACTGTTAAGGTACAACGCAATTCCTTACAGGTGGGAATTCCCTCAAGGTTTATCATTTACCTATAAAGGAAAGAAGGTAAGAATTAAAACACTAGAGGACCAGCAGAAGTTCCTGCACGACAACGAGGAGGACCTCCAAAAGAGAGCCGCAGATTCTTGGCCTCCACCACCGGGATTACCACCAGGACC
Organism: Podarcis melisellensis; assembly: GCF_964234715.1. Taxonomy (NCBI): domain Eukaryota; kingdom Metazoa; phylum Chordata; class Lepidosauria; order Squamata; family Lacertidae; genus Podarcis; species Podarcis melisellensis. The sequence goes on from NC_138537.1 coordinate 18,627,221, forward strand.
ATCTGGAGGCGGACCGGCACCACATCCTTCGGGAACGGAGGATAACATAGATACCCAACTGTGATACTTAAGTACTAGACCAGGATGTCTCTACAGCTTCTTAGTTGGAACATAAATGGCGGGAACTCTCCAGAAAAAAGGAGAAAAGTATTTCATATTTTGAAAAAAGAACAATTGGACATTATCTGCTTGCAAGAAACACATGTGACAAGACTCCACAGAAAAGTGTTAATCAATAAAAGGTTAGGCCAAGAATTTATTTCATCGGACAAAGTCAAGAAAAGAGGAGTGGTGATATATGCAAAGGAGAACTTGTCACCAAAATTTGTATTTAAAGATGAACAGGGCAGAATTTTGGCGGTTGAAATTCAGACACAAGGAGAAAAGTTTTTAATTTTAGGAATATACGCCCCAAATGAAGGGAAATCGGAATTTTTCAAGAGGCTGCATGAGACTATGCTGGACTATTTGGATTACAACAACATTATCATGTTGGGAGATATGAACGGAGTCGTCTCAGTGAATATGGATAAGTCGCAAAGTGCTAACATAACGAAAGACGGCAGACTACCAAAAACTTTTTTCGAAATGACTGACAATTTGGACTTGACTGATATATGGAGGATCAAGAACCCTCTAGGGAAAGAAGGAACTTTCTTTTCTGAGGCCCATATGACATGGACGCGAATCGACCAAATATGGATAACTAGAGGACTGGCACCTAAGACTAGAAAAGTGGAAATCTGCCCAAAAACCTGCTCCGACCACAATGCTTTGAGAATGGAACTGAGATTAAACACAACCGGATCTTTCAGATGGAAAATGAATGACGCTTTGTTAAGAGATCAGGAGATTGTTAGGAAGGCCCAAAAAGCTTTAAAGGATTATTTTGAAATAAATCTAAAGACAAATGTGGAAAAAAGAACAATCTGGGACGCAAGTAAAGCAGTTATGAGAGGGTTTCTAATACAGCAGAATACGATCAAAAAAAGGCTCTGGAATGAAAAGAAGGAGAAGATTTTGGAGAAAATAAGAGAAGGAGAGAAAAAATTGAGATCCAGGCCTAAATCAAAGGAAGTATTGAGAGAAGTGAAGTTTTTCCAGGCACAATATTCGAAACTGATAAATCAGGAGGTGGAATGGAAAATTAAACAAATGAAACAAAGATCCTTTGAATCTGCTAACAAGTGTGGGAAGCTGCTGGCCTGGCAGTTGAAAAAGAGACAAAAGCTTAATACAGTTACAAATCTAGAGATCGAAGGGAGAATGGTTCAGAAACCCGAGGAAATTAGAAAGTGTTTCCAGAGATACTTCAAAGAACTTTACTCACAAAGGCCACAAAAAGATTCGGAGGTGGACCAATTTTTCATAACTAATGGATTACAAAAAATACCTCAGGAAATGAGAGCAACCTTGAACTGTAATATTACGTTCCAAGAAATTGAATGCGCCATTCAGAACCTCCAACTGGGCAAGTCTCCAGGACCAGATGGACTTACTTCCAAATACTATAAGGTACTGAAGGATTCGTTGATACAACCACTGTTGGAAGTTAGTAACCAGATTATGGAGGGGAAGAAGGCACCGGAAACGTGGAAAGAAGCTTTCATCACGTTGATACCAAAATTAGAAACTGAAAAAACCCAACTTAAAAACTACCGTCCTATTTCACTCCTAAATGTGGATTATAAAATTTTTGCAGACATTTTGGCAAGCAGGTTTAAGAAAGTATTAAATGAAGTGATTCATAAGGACCAAGCAGGCTTTCTCCCTGGCAGGCATTTATTTGATAACACAAGAAACATCATTGACATTTTGGAATTCCTACAGACAAACTCAAATACAAGAGCGGTGTTGATTTTTATTGATGCGGAGAAAGCCTTTGACAACATTTCTTGGATGTTTATGAAGAAAAATTTGGAAAGGATGGGAGTAGGGCGGGGGTTTGAAAATGGAATAGAAGCAATTTATTCAGAACAAAAAGCTAAATTGATAGTAAACGACGTGGTGACAGAGGAGTTCAAAATTGAAAAAGGGACACGACAGGGGTGCCCTCTATCTCCTCTGCTGTTTATTTCAGTCCTGGAGGTGCTATTGAACATGATCAGAAATGACCGGTTGGCACAGGGAATTGTGGTCGGAGAGAAACAATATAAACTGAAAGCATTCGCAGATGACTTGGTATTAACATTACAGGAGCCAGCCTCTAGTACTAAAAGAGCGTTAGAATTAATTTCTGACTTTGGTCGGGTGGCGGGATTTAAGCTGAATAAACAAAAAACTAAAGTTCTAGCAAAAAATTTGACAACTACTGAAATAGAGGAGTTCAGAAAAGAAACGGAACTAAATGTGGTTAAAAAAGTAAAGTACTTAGGGGTGTACTTGACCTCCAAAAACTTGAATTTGTTTAAGGACAATTATGAGAAATGTTGGTCAGAGATTAAAAGAGACTTGGAAACATGGTCAAGACTGAAACTTTCCTTGTTGGGTAGAATAGCTGCTATAAAGATGAATGTATTGCCGAAAATGTTATTTTTGTTTCAGGCCCTCCAGATCGTGGACAAGGTGGAATGTTTTGGAAGATGGCAGAGGGATATTTCTAAATTTGTCTGGCAGGGCAAAAAGCCCCGAATAAAGTTTAAAATACTAACTGATGCGAAAGAAAGAGGGGGGTTTGCCCTGCCGGACTTGAGGTTATATTATGAATCTGCAGCCCTCTGCTGGTTGAAGGATTGGATTTTATTGGAGAACACCGATGTCCTCGACCTGGAAGGATTTGATAATGCTTTTGGGTGGCATGCATATTTGTGGTACGACAAGGTTAAAGTTCATAGATTGTTCAAAAACCATATTGTCAGAAGGGCAATTTTTATGGTCTGGTCAAAATATAAAGACTTATTGGAGAGTAAAACTCCGAGGTGGCTCTCACCGATGGAGGCCAAAGCACGTAAAAGACTCAATATGGAGGCCCACTGGCCTAAATATTGGGAAATAATTGAAAAAATTGGAGATAATTGGAGGTTGCAGAGTATGGAAAAGTTAAAAAACAAGGTGCGAGATTGGTTGCATTATGCCCAAATCCAGGAAGTTTTTAAAGCGGACAAAAAAGTGGGTTTCCAGGAGGAAAAATCGAAATTAGAGACAGAGTTGCTAGAGCCAAAATCTAAGTTAATTTCGAGAATGTACAACTTGCTGCTTAAATGGAATACACAGGATGAGATTGTTAAATCCTCCATGATAAAGTGGGCACAGGATTTGGGGCACAACATTATGTTCGAAGACTGGGAAAGGTTATGGAACACCGGAATGAAATATACGGCATGTAGTGCCCTGAAGGAAAATATTATGAAAATGATATACCGGTGGTACATGACCCCAGTCAAGCTTGCAAAGATATATCACCTGTCTGATAACAAATGTTGGAAATGTAAAGAGGAGGAAGGGACATTCTTACACCTCTGGTGGACCTGCCCGAAGGTGAAGGCCTTCTGGGAGATGATACATAATGAACTAAAAAAGGTGCTTAGATTTACCTTACCCAAGAAACCGGAGGCCTTCCTCCTGGGCATGGTGGACCAGAGGGTGGCAAAGAAAGATAGAATTTTCTTTATGTATGCTACTACAGCAGCAAGGATCTTGATGGCAAAGCACTGGAAGACACAAAATCTACCCACATTGGAAGAATGGCAGACGCAGCTGATGGACTATATGGAACTGGCTGAAATGACTGGCAGAATTCGAGACTCGGGAGAAGAAGAAACGGAGGAAGTTTGGGAAAAGTTCAAGGATTATTTGAAAAAGCATTATAAGTTGTATGAATGTTAAAAAATGCTCCTTTTTAGGAAATTACAGCTTCAGCATCGGAAAATTTTTGAATTGGAAAATAAGGTATAACAAGACAGAAGTGGTGTAATGAAATAATTTTATTGTGTTGAAACTAAAAATTAATGGATTTGGACTGTAATGTTTAGAGACCAGATATCACGATAAAATGGAAGACATATTATTATGTTTAAAATAAGTTAACAAATTGCTGAGGTTTTGAATCGATAGAGAATGCAGTGCTCGGAAGATGGGGGGAGTCTATTAGATCTATGGAAATATGTATTTGGAAGTTGGATTTTGTATATTATAAACTTAATAAAAATTATATTAAAAAAAAAAATGTTCTTCCGCTGCAAAAGTTTTGTACATTTTCAGCATTCAAAGGAAAAATGAATTCCATGCTAGACTCTCTTTCATCCAGCGTTGGGGCAATCCTTAGGTGACTGATCAGCTAAGGTCCACACATAATCCTGCTTTCAGATGTTTCTGTATCTCAGGCTGTGTCTTTGAACAAGAACTTTGGGAAAGTCCACAAATTTAAAAGGACTAGGTTGCCAAAGTCACTGGAAATGCACAGTGGGATTGTGGGCAAAAAAAAAAAAAAGATATCAGACAAGTTAAGGTCAAAGGTTTAGGAGGAAAAGATGGAGGCTGCATCACATTAATGCCTAAAGCCATAACTTTCAAAATACTTTCTTAATCAAATACAAGGCTGAGGAAGACTGATCAGTAATTAATATGGGGAAAGGAAGAGTCTAAAATGAAAGCAACCTTAAGGAGGTGAGTAAAAATGTGGGAGAAAAATCAATGGGTTTGCTTCGTGTTTGGATACCATTGAGGGATTTGTGGTGGTTTTAATTAGCCACTGAAGGAATACCTTCTCTTTGTGCTGCCAACTCCTTTGCAATTCAATTGCACATTCTGCCCATACCAAATTTTAACGATAAACAGTGATGCAATTGCCATTCTCTAACTAATGATTTCCTATACTTCATATACAAAACCAGGCGTTACACATTTTCTACTGTCTAATAAAAAAAAATATATACTGGAATAAAAGGAGCTTTGGGAGATGGCTTGACCTCTATCTAAATATTGTGCCTCACGTTTGAATCTTGGTGGCGGAAGGGTGTTTGATGCCACAAACATGATCTTCACCACTGCACACCTCACATGATGATATTTTCTTTACTTCCTTATTGATCTTTGTATCACTGTAGACAGTAGCTCATTGATGGAGCATATTTTGTGCATACAGAAAGTTTCAGGTTCAATTCTTGTCACCTCTATACAGTGGTACCTCTGGTTAGGAACCTAATTCGTTCCGGAGGTCCGTTCTTAACCTGAAACTGTTCTTAACCTGAGGTACCACTTTAGCTAATGGGCCCTCTCGCTGCCGTCGTGCCGCCACCGCACGATTTCTGTTCTCATCCTGAAGCAAAGTTCTTAACCCGAGGTACTATTTCTGGGTTAGTGGAGTCTGTAACCTGAAGCATCTGTAACCTGGAGTGTCTGTAACCCGAGGTACCACTGTATAGGGCTGTTTGAATTGGAATAAGGGAGTTTCCTGTTCCCTTTCTGGGGTGAAATGAATGTGACTATTAAATGATATTTTATAGAACAACGTAACCACTCCATACACCAGGTGGTAGTAGAGGTTGGATTAAGTGCAGTGATTTCTGCCCCCAGCTCTCCTGGAGAAGCTGGCCTTCCGTTGGCACCAACCTCCCCCTTCAATTTGCCAAATGTGTGGTGGGAATATTCTTGTGGGAAATTCCACAACACAATGTTGCCAGCCCTGGTCACATTTGCAGACATCTTTGTAACACAGAATTGGTCTACAAACAGGCGAGATGTCAGAAGCCAGCCAATCCCATCATTGGGAATAAAAACAATACCTATAGCCATAAAGCAGTAGAGCAAAATTGATTGCATCCACACTAAGTTAGGGAGAATCCTCAGTGTGGGAAGCCAGTGTAAATTATGCTGGCTAAAGTTAAGTATGTCAGATCCAAACTCCATTCAGGAGCAGGGCTACTGCTGACTGAGTTACCTAAGCCAGACAGAGGGAAATTAAAGCTTTTAAATAGAGTTTGACTTGCTCCACTCATTTTACCAGCTTTAATTAATCTAGGGTACCAGGTTATATGTCTTTGCTCTGTCAGAGTTAGGCTCCGACAGGAGTTTCTAAATAAAGGTCATTCAGTGACGTCATAAATTAAAATTAGATTATAAAGCATACAGTATTTGATAGGCTACTTAATCATTGCAAAACTGCAATCCTATAGACCGTTACCTTAGAATAAGTCTCATTGAACTGAATGGCATTTGCTTCTTAGTAAAAATATTGCATGGTAAAATACATTGATATTTATAGCAGGCTTTCTCATTATTGCCAAAGGTCCGCACACACAGCATATGTATTACAGTTGTTAAGTGCTCTTTTTCTCACCAGCTTTGCAATATAGACGTTGGGGAATTCGTGGAGTCTAGAAATAACTACAATGGTGCCAAAGAGAAAAACAAGTCAGGGACTCACTATTACCCATCACCTGGATACTCCGAGCTTTGCATACTGCTAGTCTGTGTGCACCAATGATTTATTGAGAAGGAGTGAGTCCTTTTCTTTGGGGATTGCGATTGTAGCTGGGCTTCTGCCTGAGCAAAGTTTTTACCAACTGGACAAAACAGTTTGGTTCCAGCAAACAGAAGGCCAGGTGTGAAATCAACAGCAAATCAGAGAAATTGCAGAGGGGTGGGGTGTTCATTTCAATGCTCAGAGAAAAACCCAAATAAAAATTTTAAAATGTGCTATTAAAGTAATTGTCTTTGTCCATGGAGTTTTCTTGGCAGGAATACTGGAGTGGCTTGCCGGTTCCTGCTCCAGGTGGATCACATTTGGTCAAAACTCTCCACTATGACCTGTCCATCTTTGGTGGCCCTGCATGGCATAGCTCATAGCTTCTCTGAGTTATTCAAGCCCCTTTGCCACGGGCAAGACAGTGATCCATGAAGGGGATCACAGTAATCCAAGTTTATGCACCAACCACTGGTGCTGAAGAAACTGAAATTGAGCAATTCTATGAAGACTTACAACACCTTATAGAAATGACACCAAAGAAGGATCTTCTTCTCATTATAGAGGATTGGAATGCTAAAGTAGGGAGTCAAGAGATAAAAGGAACAACTGGCAAGTTTGGCCTTGGAGTTCCAAACGAAGCAGGGCAAAGGCTAATAGAGTTCTGCCAAGAGAACAAGCTGGTCATCATCCCCCCTGTGTATCTAATATAGCTGTCCGCTTAGAAGTTGGACAACCACCCGTTAACGCGCGGTTGTGGATTCTAAAGATACACTATTGGTTAAAACTTATTTTTTCCCCCGGCCAGTTTGGCTCCTTTAACACTCTTAGACACCTTTCATTCTACCTGGAAAGCTTCCCTGTTTGAAAAGATAAGAAGCTTGGGATTCTCCCCGCAGATCTTGATAGCGGCAGGATATGAGAGAGCCAAAAGTCAAGTGCTTCAACGCATTAGGGACATAGAGTTGCAATGTCATATGGGCAAAATGGATAAACATGCCACAATTAGAGACTTTGGGAGAGGGTTTTCACCCGCAAATTATCTGACTGATTTACAAATACCTAAGTACAGACACTCCTTTACCCTGGCCAGATTCAACGTTCTGCTCTCTGCCCTGCTGCTAGGCAGATATGAGGGCAAACCATATGAGTCACGTGTTTGCCCATGCGGCTCATCAGAAGTGGAAACAAGTCTGCATGTATTGCTGCACTGTAGTTACTACGAGGATCTATGCCTGACCTTTATTGCCCCAGTTCTACAAAAGCTTAAAAATGATCCAGAACTCCAACGTATGAGAGCCTTGGTGGAAGATAAGGTTCCTGAAATTTCGATCAATGTTGCCAAATTCTATGTAGCCACTATTAGGCGTAGGAAACAAGAGCTTTCCAATGTCAATATGCAGGCGAAGGCAAATACTTAATTTTATTTATGCTGTCTAATTTTAAATTGCTGTTATGGCCTAATCTGTATTGAAATTGTCCTTTGTTTTTTCCGGTGTTATGCTTCACTGACTAGCTGTACGAGTTAATCTGGTCTGTGACCGTTTAATAAAATTTGATTTGATTTGAAGCTGGTCATCACAAACACTCTTTTCAAACAACACAAGAGACAACTTTACACATGGACATCACCAGATGGGCAGCATCGAAATCAGATTGATTATATTCTCTGCAGCCAATGATGGAGAAGCTCTATACAGTCAGCAAAAACAAGACCTGGAGCTGACTGTGGCTCAGATCGTCAGCTTCTTATAGCAAAATTCAAGCTTAAACTGAAGAAAGTAGGAAAAACCACTGGGCCGGTAAGATACAATCTAAGTTAAATCCCTTATTAATACACAGTGGAAGTGAGGAACAGGTTTAAGGATTTAGATTTGGTGGACAGAGTGCCTGAAGAACTATGGATGGAGGCTCATAACATTATACAGGAGGCAGCAACTAAAACCATCCCAACGAAAAGGAAATGCAAGAAAGCAAAGTGGCTGTCCAACAAGGCCTTACAAATAGCGGGGGAGAGAAGGCAAGCAAAATGCGAGGGAGATAGTGAAAGATACAGGAAATTGAATGCAGATTTCCAAAGAATAGCAAGGAGTGACAAGAAGGCCTTCTTAAACGAGCAATGCAAAGAAATAGAGGAAAACAATAGAATGGGAAGAACCAGAGATCTGTTCAAGAGAATTGGAGATATTAAAGGAACATTTCGTACAAAGATTACCATAATAAAAGACAAAAGTGGAAAGGACCTAACAGAAGCAGAAGACATCAAGAAGAGGTGGCAAGAATACACAGAGGAATTATAGCAGAAAGATATGGATGTCTCATACACCCCAGGTAGTGTGGCTGCTGACCTTGAGCAAGACATCCTGGAGAGTGAAGTCAAATGGGCCTTAGAAAGCACTGCTAATAACAAGGCCAGTGAAAAAGAGACAAAAGCTTAATACAGTTACAAATCTAGAGATTGAAGGGAGAATGGTTCAGAAACCCGAGGAAATTAGAAAGTGTTTCCAGAGATATTTCAAAGAACTTTATTCACAAAGGCCACAAAAAGGCTCGGAGGTGGACCAATTTGTCACAACTAATGGATTACAAAAAATACCCCAGGAAATGAGAGCAACCCTGAACTGTAATATTACAATCCAAGAAATTGAATGCGCCATTCAGAACCTCCAACTGGGCAAGTCTCCGGGACCTGATGGACTTACTTCCAAATATTATAAGGCATTGAAGGATTCATTGATACAACCATTGTTGGAAGTTTGTAACCAGATTATGGAGGGGAGGAAGGCACCGGAAACGTGGAAAGAAGCTTTCATCACGTTGATACCAAAATCAGAAACTGAAAAAACTCAACTCAAAAACTACCGTCCTATCTCACTCCTAAATGTGAATTACAAAATCTTTGCAGACATTCTGGCAAGCAGGTTTAAGAAAGTATTAAATGAAGTGATTCATAAGGACCAAGCAGGCTTTCTCCCTGGCAGACATTTATTTGACAACACAAGAAACATCATTGACATTTTGGAATTTTTACAGATTAACTCAAATACAAGAGCGGTGTTGATCTTTATTGATGCGGAGAAAGCCTTTGACAACATTTCTTGGATGTTTATGAAGAAAAATTTGGAAAGGATGGGAGTAGGGCGGGGGTTTGAAAATGGAATAGAAGCAATTTATTCAGAACAAAAAGCTAAATTGATAGTAAACAACGTGGTGACAGAGGAGTTCAAAATTGAAAAAGGGACACGACAGGGGTGCCCTCTATCTCCTCTGTTGTTTATTTCAGTCCTGGAGGTGCTATTGAACATGATTAGAAATGACCGGTTGACACAGGGAATTGTGGTCGGAGAGAAACAATATAAACTGAAAGCTTTTGCAGATGACTTGGTATTAACATTACAGGAGCCAGCCTCTAGTACTAAAAGAGCGTTAGAATTAATTTCTGACTTTGGTCGGGTGGCGGGATTCAAGCTGAATAAACAAAAAACTAAAGTTTTAGCAAAAAACTTGACAACTACTGAAATAGAGGAGTTCAGAAAAGAAACAGAACTAAATGTGGTTAAAAAAGTAAAGTACTTAGGGGTGCACCTGACCTCCAAAAATTTGAATTTGTTTAAGGACAATTATGAGAAATGTTGGTCAGAGATCAAAAGAGACTTGGAAACATGGTCAAGACTGAAACTTTCCTTGTTGGGCAGAATAGCTGCTATAAAGATGAATGTTTTGCCGAAAATGCTATTTTTGTTTCAGGCCCTCCAGATCGTGGATAAGGTGGAATGTTTTGGAAAATGGCAGAGGGATATATCTAAATTTGTCTGGCAGGGCAAAAAGCCCCGAATAAAGTTTAAAATACTAACAGATGCGAAAGAAAGAGGGGGGTTTGCCCTGCCGGACTTGAAGTTATATTATGAATCTGCAGCCCTCTGCTGGTTGAAGGATTGGATTTTGTTGGAGAACACCGATGTCCTCGACCTGGAGGGATTTGATAATGCTTTTGGGTGGCATGCATATTTGTGGTACGACAAGGCTAAAGTTCATAAATCGTTCAAAAACCATATTGTCAGAAGGGCAATTTTTATGGTCTGGTCAAAATATAAAGACTTATTGGAGAGTAAAACTCCGAGGTGGCTCTCACCGATGGAGGCCAAAGCACGTAAAAGACTCAATATGGAGGCCCATTGGCCTAAATATTGGGAAATAATTGAAAAAATTGGAGATAAATGGAGGTTGCAGAGTATGGAAAAGTTAAAAAACAAGGTGCGAGATTGGTTGCATTATGCTCAAATCCAGGAAGTTTTTAAAGCGGACAAAAAAGTGGGTTTCCAGGAGGAAAAATCGAAACTAGAGACAGAGTTGCTTGAGCCAAAATCTAAGTTAATTTCGAGAATGTACAACTTGCTGCTTAAATGGAATACACAGGATGAGATTGTTAAATCCTCCATGATAAAGTGGGCGCAGGACTTGGGGCACAACATTATGTTTGAAGACTGGGAAAGGTTATGGAACACCGGAATGAAATTCACGGCATGTAGTGCCTTGAAGGAAAATATTATGAAAATGACATACCGGTGGTACATGACCCCAGTCAAGCTTGCAAAGATATATCACCTGTCTGATAATAAATGTTGGAAATGTAAAGAGGAGGAAGGGACATTTCTACACCTCTGGTGGACCTGCCCGAAGGTGAAGGCCTTCTGGGAGATGATACATAATGAACTAAAAAAGGTGCTTAGACTCACCTTACCCAAGAAACCGGAGGCCTTCCTCCTGGGCATGGTAGACCAGAGGGTGGCTAAGAAAGATAGAACTTTCTTTATGTACGCTACTACAGCAGCAAGGATCTTGATGGCAAAGCACTGGAAGACACAAAATCTACCCACATTGGAAGAATGGCAGACGCAGCTGATGGATTATATGGAACTGGCTGAAATGACTGGCAGAATTCGAGACTCGGGAGAAGAAGAAACGGAGGAAGTTTGGGAAAAATTTAAGGACTATTTGAAAAAGCATTATAAGTTGTATGAATGTTAAAAAATGCTTCTCTCTAGGAAAGTATAGCTTCAGTATCGGTAAATCTTTGAATTGGTAAATAAGGTACAACAAGACAGAAGTGGTGTAATGAAATAATTTTATTGTGTTGAAACTAAAAATTAATGGATTCGGATTGAAATGTTTAGAGACCAGATATCACGATAAAATGGAAGATATATTATTATGTTTAAAATAAGTCAACAAATTGCTGAGGTTTTGGTTTTACAGAGAAAGCAGTGTCCGGAAGATGGGGGGAGTCCACTAGATTTATAGAAACATGTATTTGGAATTTGAATTTTGTATATTATAAACCTAATAAAAATTATATATATATAAAAAAAAAAAATAACAAGGCCAGTGGAAGTGATGATATTCCAGCTGAACTATTTAAAATTTTAAAAGATGATGCTGTTAAGGTGCTACACTCAATATGCCAGCAAGTTTGGAAAACTCAGCATTGGCCAGAGGATTGTAGAAGATCAGTCTACATCCCAATCCCCAAGAAGGGCCGTGTCAAAGAATGCTCTAACTACTGCACAATTGCATTCATTTCACACGCTAGCAAGGTTATGCTTAAAATTCTACAAGGCAGGCTTAAGCAGTATGTGGACCGAGAACTCCCAGAAGTGCAAGCTGGATTTCGAAGGGACAGAGGAACCAGAGACCAAATTGCAAACATGCGCTGGATTATGGAGAAAGCTAGAGAGTTCCAGAAAGACATCTACTTCTGCTTCATTGACTATGCAAAAGCCTTTGACTGTGTTGACCACAGCAAACTATGGCAAGTTCTTAAAGAAATGGGAGTGCCTGATCACCTCATCTGTCTCCTGAGAAATCTCTATGTGGGACAAGAAGCTACAGTTAGAACTGGATATGGAACAACTGATTGGTTCAAAATTGGGAAAGGAGTACGGCAAGGCTGTATATTGTCTCCCTGCTTATTTAACTTATATGCAGAATTCATCATGCGAAAGGCTGGGCTGGATGAATCCCAAGCCGGAATTAAGATCGCCGGAAGAAATATCAACAACCTCAGATATGCAGATGATGCAACCTTGATGGCAGAAAGTGAAGAGGAATTAAAGAACCTTTTAATGAGGGTGAAAGAGGAGAGCACAAAATATGGTCTGAAGCTCAACATCAAAAAAACAAAGATCATGGCCACTGGGTCCATCACCTCCTGGCAAATAGAAGGGGAAGAAATGGAGGCAGTGAGAGATTTTACTTTCTTGGGCTCCATGGTCACTGCAGATGGTGACAGCAGTCACGAAATTAAAAGATGCCTGCTCCTTGGGAGAAAGGTGATGGCAAACCTAGGCAGCATCTTAAAAAGCAGAGACATCACCTTGCCAACAAAGGTCCGTATAGTTAAAGCCATGGTTTTCCCAGTAGTGATGTATGGAAGTGAGAGCTGGACCATAAAGAAGGCTGATCGCCGAAGAATTGATGCTTTTGAATTATGGTGCTGGAGGAGACTCTTGAGAGTCCCATGGACTGCAAGAAGATCAAACGCATCCATTCTTAAGGAAATCAGCCCTGAGTGGTCACTGGAAGGACAGATCATGAAGCTGAGGCTCCAATACTTTGGCCACCTCATGAGAAGAAAAGACTCCCTGGAAAAGACCCGGATGTTGGGAAAGATGGAGGGCACAAGGAGAAGGGGACGACAGAGGACAAGATGGTTGGACCATGTTTGAAGCCACAAACATGAGTCTGACCAAACTGCGGGAGGCAGTGGAAGACAGGAGTGCCTGGCGTGCTCTGTTTTCCATGGGGTCACGAAGAGTCGGACACGACTAAACGACTAAACAACAACAACAATTAAAGTAATTATAGTATACTCATCATAAATTAATTATAAAGACTGGGGATGTATATGGGGATAATGTCCTAAATAGGAAGCTTACAGCTATTTTTAGAATTTGAACTTCCTTAATGCTTAATCCACACTTCAAGGGGTCTGGAAGATTCTGCATTGCTGTGATCATGTAGTAAAGAACTGGAGGATTTGGAAGATAGATGATGTAACTTCTTTTAAGAGAGAGGGATGCAGAGAGTATCCAGGTAATTAAAACCTGTCAGCCTAACCTCAGTCCTAGGTAAATTGATGGGGGAAAGTCCTATTTAAGAAGGATATAATTCTCTGATTGATATAACTAGGGCAAAACTGCCTTGACAGAATGGAATACTTGGCTGAAACCAGCAGAATGAAATTCAGCTGTTTATTTAAGAATCCTCATCATCTGCACAGGTATAGGCTGGGGAATACCTGGCTTGGCAGCAAGACATGCAAAAATGGTCCTCAGAGCTGTAGCTGAACACAGGCTAACAATGAGTCAGCAGTGTGGCATGAATGACTGGCTAGAAGAAGCTCGTAAGATGTTAACCACCATAGTTTACAAGGCGAATGAATGACTTCATTTTATTCTACGGTTGTCAGACCTCCTCTGGAATACTGTAGTCAGTTCTGGGTGTTGCACTCTAAGAATGATGTAGGCAAATGGAAGGGGTTCAGAGGAGGGTGGAGGTTTGAGTTCCTATGAGAAAAGGAGGGGGAAATGGGTATTGTGTGGTTGCGTGTCGAGGTCCCCAAGCCAACCCCCAAGCCACAACTTTATTTAAATACAAAACCGTGAGTGGTTGTTTAGGCATTGGTTAAGACTATCTGTCCCACCACCTGGGGACAGAACTGACTTCCGGGCACCACCGAAAGACAGTAAGGGAAAACAAGTCGGGGAGAAATGGAGCTGAGTCACAGGCCCTCAATTTCTCACCCACATGCTCCCCAAGGCTTGCTGGCCCTAGTCCCATTCCAGGGATTGGACGAAAAGATGGCAAGCCCCCAGATTCCTTTAACGGAATTCCCTTTCCACAGCAACCATGGAGGGGCAGGCCCAACCCACCCTAACCCCTCCTCCACCAATTTATAACCAATGCCTAACCACAACCTTACAAGTTGTGACGATTTGCTATGCAGTAGGCAAAAACCAAATGGCCCAGCCAATCAGCCAGATGGACAAAATTCCTACCGGGCCCCTTCCCCAAAGCAGGTGACCCCATGACAGGCATAGCAAGGTCAATGCAACAACCCCTTACTCAAGGGCGGGTGGGCGGGTGATCCGTTGCACGCAGCAAAGAGAAAGCTCCAGGGTGCGTGCAGAGTATTTAAACATTTTACCCCTCCCACCAAAATTGCAACATAAATTTTACCCCAGCAACCCAGCGAACCAATCGTTGCCCTAGGCCCTCTTTAGAGACCCTGCCTGGTAACAGAGGGGTGGCTCGGCAGACCCCACCGCAACACGTGCTCTCCATGAGGGAGAACACGTTTTCTTCCAGTCTCAAAAGATGGTCTGGGGTCTTGTGCTAAACCAGGTCTTCTCAAACTTTCTACCCCCAGTGGTAGAATGCTGAGATAGAAGAACATCACTCTGCAATCACAAAATATGCTGCAGGGGCAGATAGAGTATTTGGCACAATCAATCTGGCAATTACTAGCATCATTTTCTACTGATACCTAATCCATCTTTGAAAATTGCCAAATTCTTTGCCATAGCTTTTTCCTTTTAGCTGGGAGTTCCAAAGCTCAGTTTTCCTCCAGCTAAGTACACACAGGTGTTCCGGAGGTATCATGACTTAGCCTCCCCTTTTCAGACAGAATTTGCTTATCAAGGGTCTCTAAGTGGAGAAGGCTTTATCTTTTAGGTCCCCCCCCACCCGCTTCCGAGCCCCACATGTCTCTCATTGTATGTTAACCTGTCTCCTTCCTTTCTCAGCTTTTACATTACGTTGAGACCAGGCTGGCATTTTTGCCCTTTGACTAGTAGACGAGTAAGACGTGCCATGATAGACGTTTATAAAATTAGGCATGGCATGGAGAAAGTGAGTAAAGTCATCTCCCCCTTCTCTCATAACTTATGGACACCTGATGAAGCGGAATGCTGGAAGATTCAGGATGGATGAAAGTACTTAGTCAAACAGCCTATTGTTGAGCTATGGAAATCACTCACACAGGAAGCAGGGCTTGCTATCAGCTTGGATTGGATGGATCCATGAGGCTACTAACAGCTGCTAGCCGTGATTAATATCTTCTGCCTCTACTGTTGGAGGCCTTGTGGTTTGTGTTCCAGTTGCTAGAGGGTCACAGGTGGGAAGATGCTATTGTGTTCCTGTCTTTTCAGGCTTCCTAGAGGTATGTTGTTGGCCACTGTGAGAACAGGACACTGAACTAGATAGACCACTAACTGAAAAAATATATATGCTGATGATATTTTTTTATAAAGAGACCAGAAGTTTTTCTTCTAGGAATTAGAGGTCAAGAGGTACCAAAAAATCAGGGGGGGAAAACTATTTATGTGTGCAACGATGACTGCCAGGATGATATATGCACAGAAATGGAAAGAAGGAACAGATCCAACCAAGGAGGACTGGCAGATAAAAATTGATGGACTGTGCAGACATGGCCAAGCTTACAGGAAGAATAAGAAATCAGGAAGATAAAAAAACAAATAATAAAGATTGGGAAGCATTTATTGTAAACAACTTAAAACATTAGCAGGGTTAATTTAAAACAAGCATTAAATAATATTTAAGGAAATTTTGGAGAACATAAATAATTAAGGAATTCTGTGGGTATGCAGAAGTAGAGATAAAATTGAAGGAACCATGGATGGGGTGGGGCAGGAAGTTGATTTGTTCTTATTTTGGGGTTTGTTTGTTTGTTTATTTGTATGCATTGTTGCAAAAGAAAAAAAATATTTTTAAAAACATTATTTTAAAAAATGAACTAGAAAGACCATTTGTCTGGTCCAGCAGGTATGTTTTGTTTTATGTTCTTATACAAGTCATTTTGTTGTGATAGGTGTACACCCACAGTGTGTGTGTGTGTGTTGTGGTTTTCAAACAGCAGCCTAATACTGTCATGAAAATAATGAATAATGATGTGAGCTTTTTTCCAACATGCATTTCGTTTTCAAGTCACTCTTTAGGCTTTCTCACACATTGTACAGCAACAAGCCTAGGGTCTGCACTGCATTTACATTCAAAAGGGAATCACAGGCAATCAGAGTTATCTGACGGGCATGCATATGCGATACATGCCTTTCCAAACATTTCTTTGATACAGTTGCATTTTATATTTATATGGAGGACATTTCAAAAATCATAGGCATAAACATAACATAAATCAAGTCTCTGAGGGGCCTCATTAGACTGTGAGTTTCTGAACAATTTTAACTATTGAAGGAGAACGGTGAACTCTCTTGCACCTCCTATATTCAGCTGGAAAAGAAGAGGCACACAGAGGTCTGAGAAAGCATTCTGAGTGCAGGGAGCCCCATTTGGCGACCCTAGGAAACTCACTAAGCCCATTGTAGCCTAGCATTGGGTGTGTGGAGCACAGCTGATTGATTTCTGAATAGGACACAGCTGTGGGCAGCCTGAGGCAGCTCCATCAGACCTTTTTGCCAACCCACAAACTATGGATAGCCATCTGGGCACCTTCAGACGTTGCCTGACTACAGTGCCCATCATCCCTGACCATTGACTATGTTGGCTGGGACTGATGGATGTTGCAGTTCAACAACATCTGGAGAGCACCATGTCAGCTACCATTGCCCTAGAGTGAGAGACGACTAAGAAGAAGAAGACAGCATGCTCAAGGGACCTTCAATGTTGTGAGAGATTTGGGGCTGATCTCACTGAGAGGTACTGAGTAGGGAGATGAGTTAGGAGAAGAGGTTAACATCTATACTCAGTTATGGTGCTGAAATCAGTATGTATTCATTGGTACTGTCCAAGTTTGTATTTGTATTAATGATGTATTGCATATTTTTCATAATATTTGCTTTTTTAATCTGCTGTACACATCTTAGCAATTTTTTATATATTAAGTTGGATAGAAAAAGTCTAAATAAAATAAATTAAAATATATTTATTTATTTATATATATTTATTTATTATTTGTAGACTGATTACTGCCTGAAAAAACCTCAAAGATTACAACAGATAAACATAGGTGTGTGTGTGTGTGTACACAATATGTACAATAAAACCATGTCAAATGATTCACATAACAAAATACATGAGGAATATGCATTTATATAATGACAAACATAAATTAATAAATAAATAAATAAGAAAGCACTACAAGATAGTATAATGTAAAATTTCAATCAACATACATACATGCAATCACTCACCCAATCACACTGATCTTCCATTTCACACAAGCACTACAGTCATTGATTGCCTAAAACATTACCTCTATCAACCACTCGTACATAAACCACTCACATTCCACAATATTGCAACCCTCATACAAACTATTATTCGCACTAATTGTTAATAATGCCTAGACCATGGTGGCTGGACCCAACAAGAATTGCTGCTCAACAACATCTGAAGGGCATCCCATTGTCTTCTCTCCCCATTTAGTGTGCACTACAATAAACATCCAAACTAGTTGAAAGATGACAGGGAATGGGTTTCTCCCCCACCTGTGTCCAATCAACAAAAAATGAAGATACCCCAAGGCTCAGGAATGCGGAAAAAAATTAAGTGGTAAAAGCTAGCAGTCCAAAATGCCTTTGCAATGTCCCCAAACAGTTTCGGCTCTGATTAAGAAAGTCTTCCTGGCTCTGTAATGCTGAGGGTTTTATTTTTAGAAATATCTGTCTTGTGGCAATGATAATTTTGAGAATTAGGATGCCAAAGTCACTTCCCACCCCCCTCAAATGCAGAGACTTAAGTTTATAAAATTTTAATGAAAATAGTTGTCAATTCTTTAAGAGCTTTTATCCAATCATCTTCTCTGAAATGGACCTTCCACTGTCCGTGATGCCAGTGTGACTTTGAGAGGGTGTATGTGCAGAGACTGTCAAAGATAAAAAGGGCCGTTTGGTGGCTAATCTCGGTTGCTAATAAAAAGGTGGTGGATATAGTTTCGTTTTTTAAAGACTTAGAGTGCAACAACACAAATTCTTTTTGAAGGATGATTTCTTGCTCCTTACGGTTGGCTTCACATTTTAAAAAATAAATTGTGAGATTTCAAACATTCAATGAATAAGCAAGATATTGCTGTATTAATGAAATCTGCAATGGCTCTGCCTAGTTCATTTTGTGGTTCCTAAATCATGAAAAGCCTTTCATTATCAGGCAGCAGACGTTGAATTCTTGTAGTAGGTAAGTGAAATGAATGAGGCAAAAGCGATTCTAAAGGCTCTCCTTCCTGAATTATGCAGAGCCGTTGCAGATTCCATGAAGGAGGCAAAAACTACCTTCTGTAAGGAATGGAACAATTTTACAGCCTGATCCTTGCTTTAAGACTAATTCCAGTGGTATTTGCTTCCAAATAATAGTGCATAGCATGGCAGGATTGTTGTTGTTGTTGTTTAAAATAGCATAAACAAAAATTCAGTTGAACTAGTACAGCAATATTCCAAAAAGGGGAGAAACAAACATGATCTAAACAACTTTTAGATCTAAACATGATCTAAACAACTTCGGCTGATCGCCGAAGAATTGATGCTTTTGAATTATGGTGCTGGAGGGGACTCTTGAGAGTCCCATGGACTGCAAGAAGATCAAACGCATCCATTCTTAAGGAAATTAGCCCTGAGTGCTCACTGGAAGGACAGATCATGAAGCTGAGGCTCCAGTACTTTGACCACCTCATGAGAAGAGAAGACTCCCTGGAAAAGACCCTGATGTTGGGAAAGATTGAAGGCACAAGGAAGGGGACAACAGAGGACGAGATGGTTGGACAGTGTTCTCGAAGCCACAAACATGAGTCTGACCAAACTGCGGGAGGCAGTGGAAGACAGAAGTGCCTGGCGTGCTCTGGTCCATGGGGTCACAAAGAGTCGGACACGACTAAACGACTAAACAACAACAAACAACTTTAGAATAATAGAACCCTAAGGGTCATCAAGTCCAACCCCTTGCAATGCAGGAATCTTGGCAAATATCATAATATGTGCCAATACACTCTAGAATGTATATACTTTATTATATTTATGATCTATGGAATTGAAGAACCTTGATTTATTTTGACATATTATTTGATATTACCAGCTGAAGAAGGCGTTTACTCCGAAACAGGGCCCTGTCCTGGTCACCACTACTGAGTCGTACATCTGATTCATACTCCGGATACTCCTTTTTGGCTCTTTATTCTTTATTCTGAGTTTATATAATATGGACTCTTTTTGACTACCATTGAGACTTGTATAAAACTATTGTTGTGTACTGGTATTTTATGTACCTTTATATTATATTATTGCACATTTGAAACTACATTATTTCGGCACTTAAACGTTATATCTAAATTTATTATTATCTTAAAACTATTGTACTCACACGTTGCATTTAAATTTACTATTAGCTTTAAACTGTCATTTTTTGCAGAATATATACGTTCTTTCTTTTCAACTCTTGAGTAGTAGTTAATCCTTACATTGAAACTTGTGGCCAGAGTTCTTGGTTTATCCTTTTCAGGGAATCTTGGCTAAAGCATCCATAACTGATGGCCATCCAACCTCTGCTTAAAAGCTTCCAGTGAATATCCAATATTGTCTATATACTGTTTCCAGGTGTATGCCACTCTAATGATTCTTCTGTTTCATCCAGGGTTATTGCCAAAGGCATGCTGGAAATAAATGGAAGAAGGAATTTATTATTATTATTTTTAGTGGTGCTGTGGTCTAAACCACTGAGCCCTTTGGGCTTGCCAATCAGAAGGTTGGCAACTCAAATCCCCA
Organism: Podarcis melisellensis; assembly: GCF_964234715.1. Taxonomy (NCBI): domain Eukaryota; kingdom Metazoa; phylum Chordata; class Lepidosauria; order Squamata; family Lacertidae; genus Podarcis; species Podarcis melisellensis. The sequence goes on from NC_138537.1 coordinate 18,647,411, forward strand.
CAATGGAGTGAGCTCCCGTTGCTGTGTCCCAGCTCCTGCCAACCTAGCAGTTCAAAAACACACCAGTGCAAGTAGATAAATAGGCATTGCTGTGGCAGGAAGGTAAACAGCATTTCCGTGTGCTGTGGCTTTCATCACAGTGTTCTGTTGCACCAGAAGCAGTTTAGTCATGCTGGCCACATGACCCAGAAAGCTGCCTGTGGACAAATGCTGGCTCCCTCGGCCTGAAAAATGAGATGAGCACTGCAACCCCATAGTCGCCTTTGACTGGAGTTACCTTTACCTGTTGTTGTTGTTGTTGTTGTTGTTGTTGTTGTTGTTAGTATACTACCCTATACCCACATGTCTCAGGACAGCTACAACATAAAATCACAATATAAAAACACAAAATACATAATAAAAACAAAAACAACCCAATAGCAGCACCGCTCCTAACACATTTTAAAAGGGTATTGGATGTGAATCAGCCAAAGGCTTGGCTAAGGAGGAATGTTTTTGACTGGTGCCTTAAAGGTGTATAATGAAGGCGCCAGACAAAACTCCCTGGGGAGAGCATTCTACAAATGGGGAACCGCTGCAGAAAAAACCCGTTCGCCTGTTGCCACCCTCTGAACCTTTCATGGAGTTGGCATGTGAGGAAGGCCTCAGAAGATGATCCCAAGGTCCTAGTAGGTTCATATGGAAAGAGGCGATCCTTGAGGTATTGCCATCCTGAGCCATTTACCATTGATACCATTGTATCACACACTGTATATTGATCTTCAAATTTTGCTAGACAGCATCTTAAAAGGAGAGACATCACCTTGCCAACAGAGGCCCGTATAGTTAAAGCTATGGTTTTCCCAGTAGTGATGTATAGAAGTGAGAGCTGGACCATAAAGAAGGCTGATCGCCAAAGAATTGAGGCTTTTGAATTATGGTGCTGGAGGAGACTCTTGAGAGTTCAATGGACTGCAAGAAGATCAAACCTATCCATTCTGAAGGAAATCAGCCCTGAGTGCTCCCTGGAAGGACAGATCCTGAAGCTGAGACTCCAATACTTTGGCCACCTCATGAGAAGAGAAGACTCCCTGGAAAAGACCCTGATGTTGGGAAAGATTGAGGGCACAAGGAGAAGGGGATGACAGAGGATGAGATGGTTGGACAGTGTTCTTGAAGCTACCAGCATGAGTTTGACCAAACTGCAGGAGGCAGTGGAAGACAGGAGTGCCTGGAATGCTCTGGTCTATGGGATCATGAAGAGTCGGACATGACTAAACGACTAAACAACAACATCTGTGTATGTGTCAATAGCATAAAAGCCCTTGAGTCTGCATATAATTGATCATAGAATTATAGCGTTGGTCAAGACCACAAGCATCATCTAGTACAGGCATGGCCAAACTTGACCCTCCAGATGTTTCTGTGACTACAACTCCCATCATCCCTAGCTAACAGGATCAATGGTCAGGGATGATGGGAATTGTAGTCCCAAAACACCTGGTGGGCCGCGTTTGGCCACGCCTGATCCAGTACAAACTCCTGTGATGCCCAAGGGCATTACACCACTGTGGATGTACACCGCTGTGGATGTACGCTGTGGATATACACTGCTGAAGAATGTTTTGATTCAGCAGTTCTGAATTTTTCCTATAAGTAACTAAAGACTATACAGAATGCTTGCCATATGAATTGTTCCTTAGTTTTGGTTACAAACCACCCGTTGTGTGAGGAACGTATGAATCTAGGGGCAGTCCTCCTACCTGGCTCAGTCCTAGACTAGGCACATCACTCACAAGAACATAGGAAGCTGCTTTGTACGTAGTCAGACTACTGATCCATCTCCCTCAGTACAGTCTGCACTGACTGGCAGCCGCTCTTCAGCCCTCTCTGGAGATGCTGGGGGTGGAGCCTTTTGCAGACAAAGGAGATTTTATACCATTTAGCTGCAGGCCTTCCCCAAAAGTCCCCTTCACTCAATTTGCCCTTTGCTGTGACTATTTGGATAAGCGTTACAGAACAGCAAAGTACGGAGAAAGACGCTGAGTAGATAACTTTGTCCTTAGCTATTGAGCAAAAGACAATTCCACACTCAGTTTTGGAGTAATTTGAAACCTGGGTTAATGTAATATTGCAGAGCGTAGAACATTAATGCAAATGACTAAGTTACAATGCTGGACACATAGCCTTGGGCAGATATATTAATATTCACAGCAAGAATGTTACAAACAGGACTGCACACTAATAACAAATTTTCACACTGCAGTCTGCAACCATGTGATATAGGTCATCCTTCAGTTTTAATTTGCATCATCATCTTCCTAAACTTAAATTGACTAGTATTAAGTCCAATTTACATGAGAGCTATGTAAGCCATTCTGAGATTTTCTTTGAAATGAGTTCAAAATGTTTTCGTACAAGAGCTCATTAGCTAGGACTTACATACTCATAATGGCTTGCATTTTCTCAAGTGACTTTATTATTAAACTCATGTATAACCTTCCCCTCCAACTCTTTTGTAAATAGGCAAATCTTTATCTTGCTATTTCTTCATCAGGCCTCTAAAAATGTAGCTATTATTCCAGTTTTACAGATCATGCAAAATTCACCCTACAGGTGCACACAACTAGTGACGCGCTGACATCTCCAGTTTATCAAACTTCTCTTCTTCTGTGAAAGAGACTGACACCTTTCCCCTCCTCAATCGTTCTCAAGGGACTGTACAATTTCCTCAGAACTGCTTTCTTTTGATAGCAATGTGCTTATCATTTTTCAGGTAGAATTATATAAACAAAATGTACAAGAAGCAATTCCTGGAACCTGACCCACCCCCCACCCCCACCAATTTCATCCTTCTCATTTGCAAGAGGAAACCATGCAAACAGTGATTAGCTGGAACTAAAACATGAAAGTATGTGGCAGAATCTACTACACTTTGGAACTCTCTGCCTATTGATATCCAGCAAGTGCCTCTGCTGTAGTCTTTCCGCTGCCTGCGTAAAACATACCTGTTTAGACAAGCTTATCCTGACATGGCTATGTTACGTAGGGTTGTCATACATCCAGAAATTCCCAGACATAGCCAGGATTCGGTCGTTGGAAACAGTGTCTGGATGGGAATCACTGTAATGTCCGGGGAAATCCAGACATATGCCAACCCATGTGGGAAGTGTAAATTTTGGCGAATTTCCTTAAAAATAGCTCCAAAACTTCATTTTTTGCACAAACAATTTTGGGAAAAACTAAACAACAACAACAATTTCACCAAAAAAGTTGGCAACTTTTGTGTCTGGATTTTCACTTTTTGAAATATGGAAAATATGTTACCTATTTGCCATACTGGAAATATATTACGTGTGTTATTTCTTTGGGGTGATAGTTTGTTTAAATCATCTTCTGAATATTTCTAAATACGAGTTTTAAATGTTTCTTATCCATGATTTTAGTGTTTTATCTTACAATGTTCTATCTTACAGTGACAATGAGCACTCACACTTCATAATGTGGGTGCTTTTTGCGGGATCAGGCACGGGACTCCAGTTCTCAGGGAACTTAGTAGTAAAAGGGGGCTGGCTTGCTTCTCGGTGTTATTATTCAGAGGCTCATGCCCAGTAAACAAGTTTCTTGCTGGGAGGTGGGGCCAGCCCCATTTATAAATAGGGGTGGAGTCGACAACAGCCAGGCAGTCGACTCTGGAGAGTCACCCTCCCTACCCTCCCTCTGTTTAATGTTTTCTTGATTGCAGGTTAACTTTTTCTTCCTGTTTAGCGGGCGCCGCTGTGGTCTTTGACTGATCGCTGTTGAAGAACCGGGAAGAAATTTTCTTGCATTGCCAGGTTTTGTCTTCCCTGTAGCAATCCATCACAACTTTGGTGGTTATGACCTTGGATGGAATCCTTTGGTCTTCTCTTCCCTATAATTGTGTGTGTGTGTCTGTGTGAAGTGGTGATTCACCCCCCTGCTGCGGTGATTCCAGGGTGCTCCTCTTAAAGGAGTGTTATATATATGCAGTGGCGTAGCGTGGGTTGTCAGCACCCGGGGCAAGGCAAGTAATTTGCGCCCCCTAACCCGTGGATTGCGCCCCCTAACCCGTGAAGCTGCCAGCTTCTTCTTGCTGCTGCCTGGGATGGTCTGGTGTGGTTCTCTCCCACGCTCAGCACTGCGCTGGGTGGCCGCTGCACTGTCCCTCCTCCAGATAGTCCCTCGCTCTCTCACCGCACCGCACGCCTGGCAACCCCCCTCCACAGTGGGCGGCGACCCAGCGGCTCGAATCGGATTCACACAGCCAGCAATGCAGTGTGAGAGAGTGAGTGAGCCAGGTAGGGGCAGAGAGCTGCGAGTGAGAGCGCCCCCCCAGATGTTGCGCCCGGTGCGACCCGCCCCCCTGCACCCCCCACGCTACGCCACTTTATATATGGCCATACACCGAAAGGTTGTCAGTGAACTACACTGCATGTGGGGATATGGGCTTGGCTGCCTGCCTACACTTACATCTAGCAGAGCACCCCCATATCCCATTTACCCTGATGTGCCCCAGTGATGTGCTGGGAGGCATACATGCCCAAGGCCTAAGCCAAGGTTCGGAAGTTTAATAAGGTTGTGGCCTGATTTTAAATCCATAACTTTGTCAGAGTCCTTATTCCTTTCTTATGATCCCTGGGGGCTGGGGCTGTCATGCAATCAAGTGATAAATAGATAGATGATGATAGATGATGATGACGATGATGATGATGATGATAGATAGATATAGATATATAGATAGATAGATGATAGATAGATAGATAGATAGATGATAGATGATAGATGATAGATATAGATAGATAGATATAGATAGATAGATAGATAGATAGATAGATAGATAGATAGATGATAGATGATAGATAGATAGATAGGTAGGTAGGTAGATGTTAGATAGATAGATTAGATAGATAGATGATAGATAGATAGATAGATAGATAGATGATAGATAGATAGATAGATAGATGATAGATAGATGATAGATAGATAGATATAGATAGATAGATAGATAGATAGATAGATAGATGATAGATAGATAGATAGATGATGATAGATAGATAGATGATAGATAGATAGATAGATGATAGATATAGATAGATAGATGATAGATAGATATAGATAGATAGATAGATAGATAGATAGATAGATAGATAGATGATAGATAGATAGATAGATAGATAGATAGATAGATAGATAGATAGATGATAGATAGATGATAGATAGATGATAGATAGATAGATAGATAGATAGATAGATAGATAGATAGATAGATAGATAGATGATAGATAGATGATAGATAGATAGATAGATAGATAGATAGATGATAGATAGATAGATAGAGATAGATAGATGATAGATAGATAGATATAGATAGATAGATAGATGATAGATAGATGATATAGAAATGGACACTAGCTTATCAATCTACTAATGCCAGCAGCCTGCACCTCACCAGTGGTGGCTCCCCACTCAGTCACAGCACTTTGCCTCTGCCCCCACTAACTGCTACTGTAAAGACAGGAATTCCCTTCCTTTCTCCCATGATCACTTGAAAGAGATAGCCAAGAGGTTCTTACTAACCAACTACTTCACCATTGCCACCAATTGCCATATGAACATTGCCTGACACCCACAAAGCAAGGAGCTGCCTTTTCCTAGCTAATGCAGCTATTGCACTTGCAGAATGATTTGTTGTAACTTCCACCTACTATTAAACCATTCTTTCTAATATGTTGCAAATGATCTTATAAATGCAAATAATTTATGACCTTGCATGCCGAGCTACAAGATAACATATTCCTAGCACCAGGGGTAACATGTAACAAACTGTTATAGAAGAAAACTGTTTTAAGAAATTAAACAAAATAGGCTTTTGGAGCATCTATTTAGATGGTAAGCCTGCTGAAGTTTTGGTGTATCTATTTAGATTTTAATCCTGCTGGAAGGTCTCTGTTGCATCTTATCCTGTTTTATTTATTGTACAGTGCCTTGTTTTTAAAAAGGGTTAAGAAATCATCACCATTATCCTCTAATCAATTCTTTCTCTGCCCCTCCCCGATGTTGGAGGTCTCCCATCAAATAATAGTTGAACAGTGAAAACACCTGGACCATTTGTCTCTAAAAGTTGGGAATAGCAATATATGGACTATTGAAATACTGGATAAAATTACCCATAATATACAGCTATCACAAGGGGGAAAACATCACATTCAGTTCCATATTATGGAACTTTATTTCATATGTCAATACATCAAATATGCAGAAATACATCTCAGTCATGGACAACAGGGTTTGGATCACATAAAGTTATCGCTCCTCTGTCATAAACGGACTTTGTCCTTTTTACTTTGCTTTTCTTCTTTCCCCCAAAGTGTCTATATTGTGATTTCACCACAACCTTATACCCATCCTGTGTTAGGAAGATATTGAGGGGTGTGTGTGTGTGTGTGTGTGAGAGAGAGAGAGAGAGAGAGAGAGAGAGAGAGAGAGAGAAGGTTGTTCATTTTTGTCTGTGTATACATTCTTATATATTTGAAAAACTAATTTAAAAAACCACAAAACCCAACAGCCTCAGCAAGCATGGCTAGGGATGATGGGAACATCTGGTGGACCAAAGGTTCACTGTCCCCACTGTAGAGAATGGTTGGGCAATGTGGCCTCGATCTTGTCAGTCACCAAGCTAGACTGGCTCCCTAAGAAAATAAGATGCACCCTGCAGAATTAGTGCAAAGGTCTCTCAAGTCCTGTATCCTATTTTGAACAGTGACTAGCCAGATGCCGTCTCAGGATTTGATACTGTCTCTAAACATTCCTGAACTTCTGAGCATTGTCTATAAGCTTGTGGGTATACCTCTGTCTTTCAATTTGTGTATAATTGCCAATATGGTTTCAATAATAAATTGTAGTGAAGGAAGAAGAAGAAGAAGAAGAAGAAGAAGAAGAAGAAGAAGAAGAAGAAGAAGAAGAAGAAGAAGAAGAAGGAGGAGGAGGAGGAGGAGGAGGAGGAGGAGGAGGAGGAGGAGGAGGAGGAGGAGGAGAAGGAGGAGGCAAGAAGAAGAAGACGACAACGACAAAGACTAATTGGATGTCTGATTATGGATTCCAGCAGATCCCAAAAGATGCCTTGAAATAATGAGGTCTTGCTTCCAATCACAAAATATTCCCATAAATACTATATAAGGGTTTAGAATATATTGGTGGAGAAGTTGGGCAGGTCTTCCTGCTGAACAGTGTTTTTTTTTTGGGGGGGGGGGCTTGGATTCTGTGCAGCAGTTTAGAAAGAACCGCCAAAAAAGAAATTCTGATGAGATTTTTTTCTTCAAAAAATTATTTTCTGAGACATTGTGCCTTAGCCCTAATATTCCTTTAAAGCAAGTATCCATTTCTTCTGAGCCTCTTTGTGGGGGAAAGAAAAAACATTTACTTGAATATTTTATTTTGGTAGCTCCGAAGTCATGCTTCACTGCAGCATTGTTGGAGGTAGTAATTATGTGTCATAATAATGGTTTTAATGAATGCCATCATTATATTTGATGAGCTAATCAATAATTTCTCTCGTAGCCATTATAAAGTCATTCAGTATAAAGGCTCTTGATGTGTTCCTGCTCAGACCTCAGCTAGAAGCCCCTCCAGGTAAGTATTCATTATGTATTTTTAATCATCTGTGGAACATGATGTACGTTTCACAATTCAAATGAATAACTGTTCATTTTCCCCTTTTATCAATGAAATTACACATTAATGTCTCATTTCCATCGCTTTTCTACACATGAGGCTGCCTCTGTTAAGGGACTTGCGAATGCCAGACACTTTCCAGAAATGGTTCATTAGTACTGGGGGAGAAATGGCGATAACCTCTGCAGGTAAGATTACTTAACATTTCCCATTTGACAGGAGCCAAGTCAGTATGGCTAGGAGGGTCAAGAGCTGATAGTTCAATCTCCCTTCATCTTGCTTAGGTACTTTACTGTCTGGAATCTCAAGGACAAATACAAATAACAAATACCTGCTCTCAACAAATATCCCCTTCCCAACCCATAAGCTGGGTTGCCAGTCAGACAGTATTTTACTACTCTGGCTAGTAAATAAGAACGCAAGAGCCTGCTGCATACCAAATACCCTTCTAGGCTAGCATTTGTTCCCCCAGTGCTTGTGGAACATAAAATAAATTAACTCTCCCTACTTGTGTTCCCAGCAACTTATATTCAGTTGCATCCTCCCTCTGTTACTAAATAGCTATTAGACAACTGTCCTCCATGAATCTGCCTAATCCCCTTTTAAAGCTGTCTAAGGTGCTCAACCATCACATTCGTGGCAGTGAATCCCACAATTTTTCAGTTTGTGATGTGTGAAGAAGTATCTTATCTGTCCTAAACTGAAGGAGAAAAAACTTCTTTCTCCCCCTCTACTATTATACGCACCGTGTTCGGTCAGATAGCAAGGACAGGTGTCAGAAAATCCAGGACTCTCTTCTTCTTTTTTAAGGAGGAGGTCAGCCATGACCCATCAGACGCTGCCAGGGCCTACCAAAGATGGAAAAGTCTTCCAGCATGTCACAATGCCTGATCCGGCCCTGCCATTGGGCACAATGAAGCATTCACTTCAGGCTTTGTACAGTGGTACCTCGAGTTACATACGCTTCAGGTTACATATGCTTCAGGTTACAAACTCCGCTAACCCAGAAATAGTACCTCAGGTTAAGAACTTTGCTTCAGGATGAGAACAGAAATCATGCTCAGGCAGCGCGGCAGCAGCAGGAGGCCCCATTAGCTAAAGTGGTGCTTCAGGTTAAGAACAGTTTCAGGTTAAGAACGGACCTCCAGAACGAATTAAGTACTTAACCTGAGGTACCACTGTATTCTGAAAGAAGAAGCGGAAGCTCCACCACCCACTATTCTTTTTGAGCTCTTCAGTCATTCCCCTCTGTTGGAGATCAGAATTGTGTGTGCCACATGGCCTGCCACCAAAAAATTAACTTGCTAACCTCACAGGCAACAGAGGAACCTGTCCCATTGCCAGTGCTGAAGTGAGATTCAACTCTAGTTCAGTCAGCCTCTGCATATGCAAGGGGTGGACTATATCATCCTTTGCCTCAGGCAACAAAGTGTCCTGGACTGAGGCTGCTCATCACAGCTCATACCATAAGTAGCGGTAGTAGTCATCGTTCCCCCTCAACATACTGCAAGGATTTTCAGGGCAGGTTTTTTGGGGTTTTTTTGTTCTTTCTCTGTAAGAGTTTTCAAGAATTTGCAGGGCTGGTTGTTTTGGGTAATGAGCTCCACTGCCAAGTCTCCCAGCCCATCTCCCCACTTCTTCAAAACATAACTTGTGAAGGAAGGCTGGGATAAGGAAGATTTGCTGGCTTGTATCAATAGCAGAGGTACATCTCTAGGGCACTTTCTCAGATTGTCTTTCGCTGCCAGAGAAACCTGGAAACCAGGATTGTATCTTCCACACACTTTTGTGAGGCAGCCGCACGTCCAGCACTTTAAAGCAATCCAACCTGGATACCAGGGCATGCACCCCCTCCTCCGGAAAGATTTCTGAAGATTTCTGCAGCTGTGTGCTGCTGCCACCTTGAGGATTGCATCACACCTGTGAGCATGTTTGTACACAAAACAGGTTGACAGCCATAAGGAGCAAAATCCAGAGCCGGTTTTGGTGACTGGAAGCAAGACCTAGAGATAAAACATGCAAGTGGCTATCTATAACTTTTCTGTTTCCAGCATGAACTGTTCCAGACCTGCAGGTTGAGGACTGACTGACTAAATGCTTTAACAGGCACTTTCATATACTAATCAGACATAGGGTCTTTCTATATTGCCCTTCAGCAGGCATCCCCAAACTCGGCCCTCCAGATGTTTTGGGACTACAACTCCCATCATCCCTAGCTAACAGGAGAAGTGGTCAGGGATGATGGGAATTGTAGTCCAAAACATCTGGAGGGCCAAGTTTGGAGGTGCCTGCCCTTGAGACTCTATGTAGGCCATGCCTCCTCCCCAGCCACCCTTCTTCTCCCTTATAAGCCCTGCTTTGCACCTTCCTTGGGTGTTCTTGCTTAGCTTCAATGTGCCCTCATCTTTTACTTGTCTGAGGAGGACAGATGGTGTGTGCATGTAGAAACTAGAGGTATTAGTTCCTTTGGTCAGTTTTGCTCCCAGAAAGTTTCCCTTAAGGGTATGTGGATCTTGCACTAATAAATGTTTCCCTGCCACTGTCCTGCTGCAAGGAAGATTCTATGATTGTTTTGTTATGATCAGAGATATTAGATATCTGTCATGGGACAACACATAAGGGCATTTGCCCACCTGAATCCTACAATGGTAGAATCTGCTGGAAGTTGGAGAAAGCACTTGTTTTCCTCCTTTTGGGGCCCGGCCCAGCCTCCAGAATGCATGCCAAGATTTCCCCACTGGTGGTGCTACTGAAAAGCCAGCAGTGGGCGGCATGATTGGGTTCTGCTGCTCACCTGACCTCCCTTTGGCGGAGTTGCTGCTGCATATCAAGGTAGAGAGAAGCACAGAATCATAGAATTGGAAAGGACCACGATGGATGTGGTAGTGGTGCAGTGAAAACAGACCCACGGAGCCAGTTGGCACTCCTGCAAGTGTGTTTGCACTGTGCTGACCTCACTGTTGCCTCATCACTCCCCCTGTGACAGTTCCGATGGATGGCCAAGTTCCATTCAGCACATTGATGCAAAAAATTCAGCACCAATAATTTCATATAGAAATTCACCATGAGCAAATGGCAGGTGCCTCTGAATAGCAGTTGCTGGAAACAGCAGGAGGGGAAAGTGTTGTTGTGCTCATGCCTATTGTGGACTTCTCATGAGCTTCTGTTTGGTCCCTGTGAGAAGATGATGTTGGACCAGATGGCCCACTGGTCTGATCCAGCAGGCACTAATAATACTTAGGTTTAGGTTCATCCTGTCCTTCATTTGCCAAATCTGAAAGCTGAGAGCACACAGGCAAGCACCTGTGGTGACTACTCTCTTAACTTGAGAAATATTTTCCTTCAGATGTTAAAAAAGATCCCCAAACCAAAGTCATAATACAAAACCTGAGATCCAAGCGCTCTCAAATGCCCTTGTTCAGGAAAGCACTTTGAGGCTTCAGCAGCCAAGGGATCTTCTATTATTGTCTTTACATACGTTGAATATATATATGTCCAACTGTTCCCTTATTTTAAGGACACAACAGACAAAAATTCACCCCCCGCAATATGCCTCAAGAGGAGTTCTTACTTTTAATCTTCAGTTCCTATTCAAATCCATGTCATTCATTTTCTCTCTCTCCTCCCCTGTATCTCAAATTACCAATGGTTCTGCAGTTTCATCGCTTCAAAATTACAGTGGTACCTCGGGTTAAGAACTTAATTCATTCTGGAGGTCCGTTCTTAACCTGAAACTGTTCTTAACCTGCGACACCACTTTAGCTACTGGGGCTTCCTGCTGCTGCTGCACCGCACGATTTCTGTTCTCATCCTGAAGCAAAATTCTTAACCCGAGGTACTATTTCTGGGTTAGCAGAGTCTGTAACCTGAAGCGTCTGTAACCTGAAGCATCTGTAACCCGAGGCTTCAGGGTACAGTGGTACCTCTAGTTACGAACTTAATTCGTTCAGGAGGTCCATTCTTAACCAGAAACTGTTCTTAACTAGAGGTGTGCTTTCACTAATGGGGCCTCTTGCTGCTGCTGTGCTGCTGGCACATGATTTCTGTTCTCAACCTGGGGCAAAGTTCTCAACTCAAGGTAACTCTTCCAGGTTAGCAGAGTTTGTAACCTGAAGCATTTGTAACCTGAGGCGTTAGTAACTCGAGGTACCACTGTATTCTAAATTTCTTAATACCATTTCCTGCAACTGATTTGTCATGTCTATTTCCCTCCTCTATGGGATTTAATGAGCAGGCCTAGTTGGCATAACCATAAATACAATGGTGCCTCGCAAGACGAAATTAATTCGTTCCGCAAGTCTTTTCATCTTGCGAGTTTTTCGTCTTGCGAAGCACGGTTTCCCATAGGAATGCATTAAAAATCAATTAATGCGTTCCTATGGAAACCGAACCGCCTTCAGACCAGGTCTGGGGACAGTCTGTCCCCCGACCTCTTCTGAAGGCTGGCGGGGGCGAAAGTCTTTGCTCCCCCCCTGCCTTCCCGGGACAGTCCCGGGGGCTTTTAAAATGCTGGCGGGCAGCAGCGAAGCCTTCGCTGCTGCCCGCCAGCATTTTAAAATCGCCCCGGAACAGCGGAGGAATTCTCAACTGTCCCGGGGCGATTTAAAAGCCCCCGGGAAGGCAGGCAGGGGGACAAAGACTTTTGCCCCCCGCCCGCCTTGGGAAGAGGTCCTGGACCTCTTCCCAAGGCGGGCGGGGGGCAAAAGTCTTTGCTCCCCCCTGCCTGCCTTTCCGGGAGAGCGGGAAGGCAGCGCTGCCTTTTCCGCTCTCCCGGAAAGGCAGGCAGGGGGGAGCAAAGACCTTTGCCCCCCGCCCGCCTTGGGAAGAGGTCCAGGACCTCTTCCCAAGGCGGGCGGGGGGCAAAAGTCTTTGCTCCCCCCGCCTGCCTTCAAAAGCCGTCCGGGATAGCGGGAAGCGATTCCCTGCTATCCCGGACCGCTTTTAAAATGCTGGCGGTGGGGAGCAAAGCCTTTCGCCCCCGCCGGCCTTCCTGGACCTCTTCTGAAGTCCGGAGGGGGGGAAAAGGCTTTGCTCTCCACCGCCAGCATTTAAAAAAAGGTCCCCGAGATTTCCCTATGGGCTTTCGTCTTGCGATGCAAGCCCATAGGGAAAATCGTCTAGCGAAGCGTCGCAAAAACCGAAAAACCCTTTCGTCTTGCGGGTTTTTCGTCTTGCGAGGCATTCGTCTTGCGGGGCACCACTGTAGAGAGTTCCATGGCAGGAGTAGCCAGCATGGAGTGCTCTAGATGTTCAACTACAACCCCATCAGCCTCAATCAGCATGGCCAACAGTCAGGGAGGATGGACGTTATAGGTCAACATCCGGAAGCCCTGCTGTATGACACTGATTCTGTCTTACACCATCTTCCTTTGCCTAAAGAACCACTGTTAGAGAGAAATCCTATGAAAAAGAAGCTGGTATAACTTTAGCTGGTGTGAAGTATCCTAGCATATCCTAACCCTGTTTGGCAGCAAGTCTGGCAGAGGGAAAGCAAGCCTTTAAAATAGTGTTCTATGCCACATTGCTGGCCGTGTGACTGATATGGTCAGGTTAAGGATCCAGCCAAAGTCAAGCAATCAATTTATTTGCAGGCTGCCTTTCCAAAGTTGAAACCATGCTCTAGGTAGCTTGCAACATATAAAAACTGTATAACGTAACAAAAGTAGTCATAAACAATAAACAAAGCACATACACCCTTTTTCTGGTCTTGCCCCTACTATTCCCCTTTTTGTGGAAGGGGGCTTACACTGGTTTGGCTGAGCCAGCTGAAGCCAGGATGAACAAGTCATGCCAGCACAACCTTAAGCTGAGCCAGGATTGGGGTCTTATCACTAAGCCCAGCTGAGCCAGAGCTCCTCTGTATCCTGCACTGCTCTGCTCATTCCAGTGGATCTCGCAGTGGGATTGTCTGCATACGATGGCATTCGATGCAGTTCATTAAAATGTGCCATTTACAGCTTCCTTTATTAACAGCTGCAAGGGATAATGCTTTCCTGTAATGTTAACAAGTTTATTGTTAATAATCGAGCTTGAAAAGTGAGATGTCACTTTGCAATATCGAAACACGTTACTGGCGAGGAAGAGCAACTGCTAAGTGAACTTTAATTTCTAATGCTTGCTACAGAAACATCATTATGTAGAAAGAGGGAGACAGAGAGAGAGAGAGAGAGAGAGAGAGAGAGAGAGAGAGAGAGAGAGAGAGAGAGAGAGAGAGAGGCGCCAGCAATTTCCCTTGGAAGAAAGATTCTTATTTCATTGGTGCAATATGATTATTATTTTTGGGACGAAATGATACACAAAAATAAATATAGCTATCTTTTCAGGGCCAATGCAATACACTGGAATTTAAATTATTCCACTGAAACATTAGTTACCTTGTGTAATTTCTAATACAAATATTGCTCTCTTCTATACCAGCATCATTCTAAGTTCCTTCTGCCTTCATATGCTTGTCCTCAATTGTACACAGATGTGTATTTGGCCCATGTTCTTTGGCTTAACATCAAGCGAATTATTGCAAACAAGAGATGCTCATTTCTGTTTTGATACTTTGACTTGTGACCAGAATATTGGTTAGGCTCATGGGTGGAAGATCAGCAGGATTGTTGTGGGTGGGGTTTTTTTTTTTTTTTTTGCTTTTTTTGGTTATTGTTTTAAGAGGGAGAAAAGGGAGATACAGCAGGAAAATCTAGTCTGCTTTAAAGCATCCTGGATTACTTAAACTAAAAGGTAACTAGCTTATCTAAGCTTCCTTTTTAAGCTGCAAAGGGACAGCACTGCTGAAGTAACAAACGTAAGGATAATGTATAATAAAGGATATCAGGGCTGGATTTAGGTTCAATGAGGCCCTAAGCTACTGAAGGTAATGGGACCCTTTATATGTCCAGCTGTCCTTTGTCAACAACAAATTGTCACTGTTTTTTGTGTTGAATATATGCTATATGGTAATTTGTGGACCTAATAGGTATCTAAAGCCATTTGCACATAACAAAATATGTATTATGAAAGTAATTGTTGAACTTATATTTTGGAAATGTACATCCATTTTTTCCTTTAATTTTTTTTTTGGGGGGGGGGGCTAGAGAGTGGGGCCCTAAGCTATAGCTTGTTTAGCTTATACGTAAATCTGGCACTGAGGAAAATATATAATAAACATATCCTTTCCTAGCATCAATTCACACCCCAACAAAGAGGGGTCTCTTAACAAGTCTCCGCAGTCTAAACAAATTACAGCTCACAGAATTGTTTGGGGGAGAAGCCATGACAGCTTAAAGTGGCACCATAGTGCTTTAAATATATGGTGTGAATGTGGCCTGAGGGGCTTCAATGTCCAGCCTTCCTGAATAGTGGAAACAGCATACCGTCCAACATTCTGCCTCCTTCCCAAAGCCCAGTAAACAGGAGGGCTCTGACAGGGTGCGAGAGCAGGACTTGTCAATGTTGTTCATTTGGTCACTGCATTGTAGGCTCTGAACTTTCTACTCTGAGTGACATCCCACCTCTATGACTATGAATGTGTGTCCACCTTGATCATATCTTGCACATAATTGTTTACAAAACTGTCACCTAGGTGACTGGAATAAATACACCTCTTTTTGTTCCCAAATATAACGATAGCTTTGGAAATGGAAACACCTTTCTCCGTCTAACCCCAGGATGTTTCACACCATCCACTCAGCCTGTTATCAGATCTCCAAGTCGTATTGATTTTAAGACTTCCTGCTTGGTTAAGCAAATTGCTACAGACCCAAAATTAGCAGCATAAGAAAAGCTGCAAAGGATGCTGCAGTTGCTATAAATCCAACTGTTGGTACTTAAGGTTGCTTTCACCGCTGTTATATGTATGTAGCTCTGAAATGTTTGTTTTAAAAGAACAAGCTGTTACTGGTGCTGTTAAATACTTAACACCAAAAAGCTCTTGGCAACAAGGTAGATAAGCTAATGTGCTTGCTTTGGAGGAGAAAAACACACAGAGAGAATTTGCAAGTGATTGAAAATATTTTAATTCCTTTTTTTTCATGCTTCAAGTTTGTGTGTGTGTGTGTGTGTGTGTGTGGTTTTGTTGTTGTTGTTGTTAAAGGTAGGGGGAAGCTGTCTCCTTTTGCTTCTGGGCACATGTAACAACTTTCTGTGGGCCTTATACCCAGGGGTGGCCCATCTAGTTTTGCCGCCTGAGGCAAAAAGTAGAAAATGACAGCCCTGCCCCTGCCACCACCCCACCACAGTCTCACTTACTGGAGTTTACCGCTGCATAACTCCAGTAAGTGAGGCTGTGGTGGGGTGGTGGCAGGGGCAGGGCTGTCATGTCTGGTGAGATCTCATGGAACTCTCACAAGATCTCACTGTAAGGCACCCACCACATGACCCCGGTAGTGGCCACGGGGGCACTGCCCTGTGGGATTCCACCACCTGAGGCAGCTGTTTCAGTCCGCCTCATAGGCAGGCCAGTCCTGTATATACCAGTGGTGGGCAAGGCTGGGTGCAAAATTGGGCAGAACAATGGATGTCATCATTACCTTTCTATAGTAAGTTACAATGCAGCACAGCAGAAGCTGAACCTTTCCATGCATGCAACCCTGTACACATTTCTCCATTATTCTTCCAGGACAGCCTCAGGACAAATTCCAGTCAGACAAAAGCACTCAAAGAGGGGATGTGGCCTGCAGAGTCCTGAAGACCAAACAGAGGTCTGGGGGATAACATTTGCCCCCATGTCTGAGGTTCTCCAACCCATTTTAAATCATTTTATGCTTATCTCTGTCAGGATTCACAGAATGCTGTGTGAGATAGTAAGTCTGCAATACTTTCTATGGAAGTGGTGGGTCAGAAAGACTCAGCAGTAATGTGCTGTCAGTTGATTGGCTGTCATCAGTTTAAAAGGGAAACCTGTCCAGCAGTAAGTGGGTGGTGTAGAAGAGTGTGGTGCAGCCAGGTACTCTGTTTGACTGTATGAACTGCTCGTGTATTATAGCCTCTAGATATATAATTTGTATATATATAGATCACAATAAATATACTGCACTGCACTGAAGAACCTGGAACTCTGAGCATTTCTGCTAAAGCACCACGGAGAATTTGCGACAATCTCTCCACAGTGCTCAGAGCAGCTCACAACAAAATACAATAACAAAATGGTTTATCTGAATGCACCGCACCAAGAAAGTTGTTTCCTTCTAAAAGTGGGAAAAAATCATTTGCAGAATATTCAGGCCCCATTGTGCTTCCAGTGGGGAACAGGAGGTAGTGACAGGCCCCAAGGGAGTTGTAGGTTGCAGTATTTTCATGGTTCAGTTTCTGATAAAATTTAAATGTCTGGTTATGAAGAAGCATCCTGAAAATCCACACATAATATGAAATTCAGAAGAATGCCACAAAATGCAGCAAACTATAATCGAAGTATTTTCTTAAGGCCTGGTTGCCACCTGGTGTATACTACAAATCTAATCTATATACAGTGGTACCTCGGGTTACATACGCTTCAGGTTACATACGCTTCAGGTTACAGACTTTGCTAACCCAGAAATATTACCTTAGGTTAAGAACTTTGCTTCAGGATGAGAACAGAAATTGTGCTCCAGCAGTGCGGCAGCAGCAGGAGGCCCCATTAGCTAGAGTGGTGCTCCAGGTTAAGTTTCAGAACAGTTTCAGGTTAAGAACCGACCTCCAGAACGAATTAAGTACTTAACCCGAGGTACCACTGTCATTTATAAGAAAGGAAACAAGAAATGCTCAAAACATTTTTGAGTGCCACCAGGTCTTCTTTCCCCTTTTCTTGAAGCTCTGACCCACCAACAGATTTTTGAAGACTTACGATTCTTACCTTGCATTTCTTTCCCACAGGGAGATGGGAATAACAACAATGATTCTTGAGGCACCGGTGATGTCCATGTATGATTCGTAGTCATAAAAATAGTGGAAACTTAGTAGGAAATCCATCGGGGGAAACAAGACATATCCAGAGCTCTGCAGAAGCAAAAAAAATCTCATTTTCCAGACACAAGTTATGCAATCTTTACTTTTTCAACCAGGGAAGAATCCATACAGTTCCTTCCACTTATGAAATTCAATGCCTTTACCCTGATTTGTAAATTGTTCATCTTTGCCACACACCACAAAAAATGCTTGCAATATATTGCATAAGACAATTGAAATCAATATTCTAACTATTTATCTATCTATAGAATACATTGTAATTTATGTCCTGTCCTTTCCCCTGAAGGAGCCCAGGGCTGCAAATACATCTACTTTTTTTCTGAAACAGTTAAGCTGTCTAAAAACAGTTACAGTTAAATATTTATCATTTCAGTTAAAAAACATTATGTGGTCAATCCTATGGAGCAAAATCCATAAGGATGAGCAGCTTAGGACACAGTGGAACTCCACAACTCAGCTAGCATTAAATCTCTGGCTCAGACAAAGACACGCTAGCATAATTTGCTCATCTGTCCTGAACTGGTACTCTGTTGGCTGAAGTGAAGCTATTGAACATACTAAATATAAGTGTTCCAGGGGTTTGGTGGGGATAGGACCAGAGGGGCATGAATGGTGTAAGTTTAATGTAGATACCATTCTGTATTTGAATGAATTGTATTTAAAATGCTGTAAATGGAAGTTTACCTTAGGCAAGAAGTTTCACTCTGGCAAAAGTGTCAGAGAAGGATGGTATTTTTCCATTTCAGTGAGCTAAAATAATTGATGACTCATCACCAGAAACAGGAACTGTAGAGCTCTCATAGCAGGAAGCTGAAACTTCAGAATCCAGTGTGTACTTGTTGAAGATGGCTGGTAGCAGCTGCTGTTTCAGAGAAGCTCTGCAATGATCAACAAACTTAGGATCTTTCTGGGACCAGAGAGAGGAAGGTTTACTGAACTGCATAAAGTACTGAACCACATTGCTTGTTTGCAGTGTGTTGCTTTGTGATGTTTATCTTATTTCAACTAGTATTTCAGAATGATTTGCTGTAAAGCATTGAAAACTCATCCTTGTGGTGGAGAGAATACATTTCTACACAAGATCCAGATCAGGGACTCCACTGAACAACTCTGTCAAGGGAGATTTAGCCAAGTTAGTCATGTGACCTGGCAATGCAATGTGGAACACTCCTTTACATGTTTAAAACATCTTAAAAATGAATCCAACAAAGATGCAGACTGAGAAAGATCTGTGCTTAAAAGGCTTGCTGGGAGCACTTGTGTCCCATACAGTGGTACCTTGGTTCTCCAACTTAATCTGTTTCATCTCCCGAAACTGTTCAAAAGCCAAGGTGTGGCTTCTGATTGGCTGCAGGAGCTTCCTGTACTCAAGAGGAAGCCACATTTGACGTCTGACTTCCAAAAAACGTTCGCAGACCGGAACACTTACTTCCGGGTTTGCTGTGTTCAGGAGCCGATTTGTTCGACAACTAAGCCGTTCGAGAACCAAGGTGCCACCGTACTTCTAAATACTAATCTTTGCTGCAACCATTTTTTAGCAACTAGACAGTAAGATTGCATTCCACATGCTCTCGATCTGCTGCAGTGGGCAACATTGTAAACTTAAAGGCATTATTAAGTAGTCTTCTTCCTTCCCCTCCTCTTCAATATAGAGCAGAAAAAAATATTATATTATATTCTGGGCTGGATCTAATATTGTGTCTTTGGAGGGTGTTTCCCTCTGTGCCTCCAAAATGAGATTTCTCTCATTATTTATCTGTGTCTCATTTTACATTGCAGGGAGGGTGAAATAAAACCCTTTTCCTTTTTTTAAAAAAATGCTTCCGTTTACCAATTATCCAGAGCAGCAAAGCTGACCTTTCTGCTAGCCTGTAAGTCACCTAAGATTATTGGATCAGTTGCTACATATGCTAATTTAGCTAACATTAGCTGTCAACAAAAATGAAGGTTCTGTGGAATTTTAATGTATATTTATTGTTTTTTTATATAATGCAGTTTTACTCTCTGTAGTGTCATTCCGATATTGCTTTTGTATTTCATTATTTTTAAACAAGAATTTATGGCAGGGAAAGCTAATATGAAAAGAAGTAATTGGATTGGAATATAATTGCAGTGCGGTTTCTGCCACCCAAAATGTCATAACTATCATTAAAGAGAGGAGATATTAGGCACTATCTCGAGAAATGTGCCACTAGCTATATGAACCAAACATGGCCTGAGACTTACAGCTTCCCTCTTGCACATCAATCCACACTTGAAATGGAGGGAGAGCTTCCAAAGAAATTAGGGATATAGTACTGGAGTCTCCCCCCCCTTTTTTTTAAAAAAGTACACGAGCCTGTTAGGTTTGCACAAGCCTCTGGGCTTATCTAAGTCATCTCTTAAAATTGTGATCTTCATATGATGTGGGAGATTACTGACATTTTCCTGGTGAATGTATGTAAGTCTCAGTTTGTGCTTGTTCGTGTGAAGACCTCAGAAATCTGTTTGCCACATCAACAGGAGATTTGAATATTCCCCTAGCAATAAATTTTCCCTAGTTAGAACATTTCCCTAGGGATAAACTACAAAGGGAAGTCAGAAACTTTTTGTACATAGTTCAGTTATGAAGCATAGCAGTTATGTAGATTGTGCCCATTGTGCAGGCAATATGCATGTGACCATCCAGATGTCTTTGGGCTACAGCTCCTGCCATCCCTGACTATCAGTCTGGGTGGCTGGGCCTGCTGGGAATTGGAGTGCAAAGAGGAAAACAGTTCACTTTCATATAGAAAAAGTATTCCAGTGCCTTTTGTATGTTGAAAGTGGTATGCACAGCATAGAGAGGCTCCTTAGTTTCTGGGGCAAGCTGGAAGGGCATGCATCACTAATAATTTATTGTTGCTTGCAATTAATTTATTTATATTTTTGCCTGAGGCTGCAATCTTATACCTGCTACATCGGAGTAAGTCCCATTGGACTCGATGGAATGCTTATGAATAGACATTGATAGGGTTGCACTGTAAGTGAAAATTCAAGGTGACTTTGATGCTCCTTGTTTAGGGAAACAATTGAACATTTCTCTCTCTTTTTCAAGTTCTAATAATATCAGTGATCAAAGTGGGGCAGAAGCGGGTGGGATGCCATCTCACGTCCTTTCAGATAGGCATAAACCAACCCACTTTTCCTTCAACAAGGCAAACCCCATTAATGTTTTGTTTGCCTGAATCGATGCAAAACCATTCCATTTCCTCTCCCCTCTCCCCTCTCCCCTCTCCCCTCTCCCCTCTCCCCTCTCCCCTCTCCCCTCTCCCCTCTCCCCTCTCCCCTCTCCCCTCCAATTTGGTGCACTGAATAGGACTAATGAACTTTCTTGGGTCATTTGCATCTGGACATGTTTGCCAGATACTTGCTAGTCCACTGATAACTTTGGAGGCTCTGGATGCAAGCTTTGTGCTGCATTTGCAGATTCCCTTTGTCATGAGACCATTGCCATGGTGATAGGGCTAAAGATAGAAGCAGCATGAAAGTGTTTAATGGGCTGCGCTTTCCTTTCTGCAAGATAGAACGCAATGGAGATGGGAATCAGCAAATTGGGGTTCGCCACAGCAATAATATGCACTAGTGAGTATACATTTCCCATGGAGAAGAAGGAATGAATATATGAGTGAAGCAGATGACAATGGATGCATGTCCTATCTGAGGTCTGGTGTATACAAACATAAGATGAGGTGACAGAGTAACCAAATTGTAGTGTACTTCTTCAAATTGCAAGCTCATCTGGGGGAGGGGGGAGGGAGAGATCTGAAATCAGGGCAGTGCATGAGAAAACTCCCATCCACGTACCTCTCTGTCTTGCAAGTAGTCTGATCTCAGAGTGGAGCCATCCGAGGGAGAGGATGCTTTTTGCGACTGAATTATAGGTTCAGATTTCTTTTCTTTTAACTAGTCCGGCTTCTTTGTATGGTGGACACAATGTAAATATCAACATATTGGATTATGAATCATTTCAGATCAATTTTGTAAAAACTGTTGTCCACAGTTAAAGTCTTGATTTTAACTGGTGTGAACTATATATTGAAATATAGATATAGGTAGGATCCTTCCCTTTTTAAAAAAATAAAATAAAATAACCTCATCTTTTACATTTGATGTGTTCTAATCAAATTGGGTTATTTAATTACCACAATTATCAAATTAGTGAAACATAACCAAATGCTTTCCTTATTACCTAATGCTCACAGGACACTTTAATTGCCAGTTTATTTACATATTTGGGAGCCGCAGTACTGAATTATTTACACTCAGACTGCCTCTTGTTGAACTTGCCTATGGTACTGATTGAGGTAATTTCAAAATTTAATGCGAGAAGTTTATACTGCGGTGAAAAATGAAAGCCCAGCAGAATAAGAAGGATGGGAATAAAGCCATTAATTATGGATTTAGAGTGCACTGTACAAGAAATGAATTACAAATCTGGGTTCTAAGCTCACTAAACTAAGCAAAAGGGAATGAAGCGCCTCTTGGATGCATTGGCTTGCCAGAGTCAGAAAGAATGGTGTAGGAATACCAGAATGGTATTCCTACACCATTACATGTTCTGGTAGGAATACCAGAACATGTAATACAAGTGGCAGTGACAATGGCTTGGGAAATAGGATTCTGTGGCCTACCTACACAGGTGTAGGGGGGGGGGTTGTTGGCTGGGGGCAGTAGCCAATTCCCATGTCCTGTCAGTGCAAGGATTTCTGCTTTGACAGTGGGACTCTCTGCCCTTCTGTTACCGTCCCTGTGAAAACCTTTCCCAAATACATTCAACAAAGTTGGGGGAAAACCAAAAACAGATTTGACTCTGAGCAGTGTACAGTTGGGATGCGGGTGGTACTGTGGGTTAAACCACTGAGCCTAGGACTTACTGATCAGAAGGTCGGTGGTTTGAATCCCCGTGACGGGATGAGCTCTCGTTGCTTGGTCCCTGCTCCTGCCAACCTAGCAGTTCGAAAGCACATCAAAGTGCAAGTAGATAAATAAGTACTGCTCCGATGAGAAGGTAAATGACGTTTCCATGCGCTGCTCTGGTTCGCCAGAAGCAGCTTAGTCATGCTGGCCATATGACCCGGAAGCTGTCTGCGGACAAATGCAGGCTCCCTTGGCCAATAAAGCGAGATGAGCGCCACAACCCCAGAGTCGGTTACGATCGGACCTAATGGTCAGGGGTCCCTTTACTTTTACCTTTACTAGTGTACAGTTATTGGGGCATGAATCCACACAAGAAATTGTGACAGCCAGCGAGCCCTTCTTAACCAAGACAGACACTTAGGTGCTAATAAAGCTGAAATGTTTAAGTGTCCACTGTTTCTTTGCAATGGGGAAGGTTGGCAGAGATCCAGAACAGGTGGGGAAGAATATAAGCTTTCTTCCTGCAGAGAAGCAACTGTCACAGCAGGGACCCCCCGCCAAGAACCAAAGTAAGATCTTTTCTTCAGTTTAGTGAGGTGTTAACTATTTGTAAAATAGCAATGCTTAAGTGTCGGCAGACTCTTTGCAAGTGTGGAAGATGGCAAGCAAAACCAAAATGTGGTCACACACCCCAATGCCTATCATTGGACATGGCCCCATGACTTCTCAGCAGCCCCATAGGTCTAGTGGGGGGACGCGGGTGGTGCTGTGGTCTAAACCACTGAGCCTCTTGGGTTTGCCAATTGGAGGGTTGGCAGTTCAAATCCCTGTGATGGAGTGAACTCCCGTTGCTCTGTCCCAGCTCCTGCCAACCTAGCAGTTCGAAATCATGCCAGTGGAAGTAGATAAATAGGTACCACTGAGGTAGGAAGGTAAACATTGTTTCTGTGCGCTCTGGCACTCATCATGGTGTTCTGTTGCACCAGAAATGGTTTAGTCATACTGGCCACATGACCCAGAAAGCTGTCTGTGAACAAACACCGGCTCCCTCACCCTGAAAGCGAGATGAGCACCGCAACCCCATAGTCGCCTTTTTCTGGAATTAACCATCCAGGGGTCCATTACCTTTTTTCCCCTTTAGGTCTAGTGGGTACCAGATGCAACTGTGTATTTTATGCATAAATAAATCCAAGGTGCTGGATCCAGAGTTAAGTATGAATAGTAGGGTTGGTGGTAGCTGTCTTTCCTTCTCCGTCCTGCCTTTGGCAGCCCTCTAAAAGAGCTCCGCTGAAGACTGAGGATCAGGTACCTTGCTCAGTGAAGTGGTGTTGGTTTCTCAGTGCCCCAGTGGAGCATTTTCAGGAGGCTGCCATAGGGAGGAGAGTCCTTATGACTTACAGACAAGCTTCTCACTGACATGCCACACGAATGGATCCAATCCATAAAACAAAACAAATGATCTCGTTTATTTTAACTGGAAGATTGGTGCTGCTTCGCCTCTTTTATTTTCCTTTCTTTACGCACCTTACATTTTTGGCTTGCTTGATTTGTATTTATAGCCAGGCATGGCAGTACAAAATGTATATATATTAACTTTTCAAAAGTGAAAAATGTCCTTTAGGTAATGTTCTGTAGTGGAATAGGTCACCTAGAAAGAATGAGCTGGCTAGAGACACAGATGCTAATCAAAAATATTCATATTTAGGACTGAGAGGAGAGTACATACTCTATCAAACCTAAATAGTACCCCTGACACAGTATGGTGTAGTGATTAGAGTGTTGTACTAGACTTTCAGAGACCAAAGTTGAAATCCTCACTCAGTCATGAAACACTCTCTGGATGACCTTGGGCAACTCACCGTCTCTTAGCCAAACTTACCTCACAAAGTTGTTGTGAGGAGAAGATTGGAAGGGGGGAAACCATGTGCCCCACCTTGAGTTCTTTGGGGGAAAGATGGGTTGTGAACAAAACAGCTAAATCTCCATCCATAATCCTGTGAAAAGCCCCAGAATTCCTCAGCCAGTTTCCTCTACTTCAGTGAAAATGATGTCAGACGAGTCAACAGAAAAGTTTACTTGAGGAAGAATGACCCTTCTCCCCATTACTTTCTAAAGAATCTGTGAAATGTATCAAATGAGATTTGTGTCTTAACTATGCCCTCCACAATATATCTCTGCAGGATTAAAATAAATGGCAGGCCTTTGTTTGTTGCATCTATTGTTATTTAATATATTGTGCTGTTTCTGAAGGATTAGTGTCACTAGAAGTGTTTTTTTGTTTCAAGCATCTTTCAGTTGGAAGCAGAAACAGCCTTTGAGGAAGGTAGCTTATCCCCCATTTACATCACTTCAAACGAGAAATAATATGTTGCTCATGCCCAGAAATAGTTTCTTTGGTTTTAACCTGCATTTTGAGCCCCTTGGTAGAAAACAACTTAGGAAGAGAAGTTTGTCTTGCAATGTTTAGCAGGAAATTCCCCTCCTCTTGTCTAAAGTAGAGGGACCTCATTTACATAACGAATGTAATTAATCTGATCAAGATAAATTTGATTAACTGTGCCGCCTATGTGCCTTGTAGAAGGAATAATTAGGGGAAGAACTTCGTCTGAAATTCTGGAGAACTGCTGCCAATCAATGTAGACTATGCATGATGGACCAGTGGCCTGATAGCAGTCTATCTTCCTAATCAACAAGTTTGCCTCCATTAATAGGGTTGCCTTCCTGCAATCTAAGGATCCCGCAGATAAACGAAACACAGCCAGACTTTAATGTCCCCCTTCTCACCCCATTTCCACTCCTGGTGCCTTCTCACTCCCTTCCTTCCCTAGTAAGCAGGACTCTTAGATACAATAGAATGGTAGCTATTCTAATATCGCAAAACAGAAGTCGTTTGCATTCTTTTGGCTTACAACCCAAACCAGATAATGTCTTTGAAGGAATGCTCCAAGTTCCTTTTGCTTTGTGCATTTTACACAATTAGAGACTGAGTTATAATTATCTTGAATAAAAGGAGATTGAACAGCTTAAGACATATTACATGAGGCTGATTAAAGGTTCTCCTGAAAGAGTTTATTTAGGAGAAACAGAGCAGAAGAAATTTGAAATGGATTGTGTGCAATACAGTCTCTGCATAAATATAGCAAGCGAGCCCGTAATAAAAGAACACATAACTTTTGGACTTGAAACTGCAACTTCCTTTTCTGTTCAACTTAGTACCTTTGTTTAACAAGCATTGCAAATCTTCAACCTGCCTGTGCACTGTTTTACACTAGGGTGGCCATGGAACATCGGAAGGCAGTCCTCAATTTGAAGGTTGTTCCAGAGGGGATTTGGTCCAGTGGTAAAGCATCTATTTTCCACACAGAAGGTTCCAGGTTCAATCCGCAGTATCTCCAGTTGGACTGTGAGATCCTCCTGCTTAAACCTCTGGAAAGGCAAGTGCCAATTATTGTAGATAAAAATTAGCTAGATAGACCAATGACCTGACTTACTATAAGGCAGTTCCTATGTTTCTATGCAGGAGTCCTCTATGTACAGGGATGCCCGGTCCAAGACTGCCTTAAAATTAAATAAGAATTAAATTAAATGTGAAGAGCAATCAGAGGGCATGAAGTTGACCCTCTCTAGTGACACAGGTCACTTGGTCAGAGTCTTCCCCACTAACACAAGATGCATTATATTTCTATTTAAATTAGAATTCTTTTAAAATTATAGTCATTATTCAACATAAGAACGTACGAAAAGCCTGCTGGATCATCTCACGGTGTCCTCTTTTATCTGCTCCTTAGGCAGTGCATTTCCTCTCTTGTTGTGATGTGTAAGTGGCCATCACATTTTACATATACAGTACATATTCACTACTCACACTTGTGGCATCAGGCAGTAACTTGAGAGAATGATCACCAAAAATCACTCTCACATACTCACACATATTCTTCCCCACTCCTTCAAGATGTTATCTGAAATTAAGAGCACCTTTAGTGGCAACCAGGATAAGAGAGTATTTGCTGAAAGCTGGCTTGGGACTGGGAGCAAGTTCTTCCAACTGAAAGTGGCCAGCTTAAACAAGGTGTGTTTGTTGTTGTTTTGTTTAAAAAGCATGAACATTATGTGAAGTTTGGTCCAATGACCAGTTTCTCTCTGTTCCCTTCAAAAATGTGTGTGTTGAAATTCTAAGCATGAGAGGAAGTTTTTAACAATTTTCCATTTGAGGAAGGGGTCACATTTTGTCAAACACTTCAGCTGGCACGAATGGTGATATATTTGTGTGTACAGTGGTACCTCTGGATGCGAACGGAATCCGTTCTGGAGCCCCGTTCGCATCCTGAAGGGAACGTGACACGTGACTGTGCATCTGCATGTGTGCGGGTTGCGTTTCGCCACTTCCACACATGCGCGTGACGTCATTTTGAGTGTCTGCGCATGCGTGAGCAGCAAAACCCGGAAGTAATGCGCTCTGTTACTTCTGGGTCACCACAGAGCACAACCTGAAAATATTCATCTTGAAGCTACGTCAACCTGAGGTATGCTGTTGTATTGACAGGCAAAAATGTCCGTTTTAATTTCTCATTGGGCAGACCTTTGGATTTTACGATAAAGAACATTATATTTTGTTCATGCTATGGATGATCCTTCCTATCTATAATGGAAAGAATTAGCTTTTATGTTATTTCCATTTGTCTTAAGTTTCAAATTGAGTTCACTCTGGAAGAAGCTTTATGATGAACTATTGATTAAGAGTTGATTTACCATAGGCCTCTTCAGATACATGAGAAAAGCCAAAAGGACGATTTGTCAGTGGTCATGACTCAAGGCCTATTTTCTGGGATCATTTTTGTCCTTGCATTGACCAGTTAACTGAGGGAACAGCTATCTGTACTGCTGCAGCAACCAAATGTAGTCCATCAACCCTGGCTCTGTTGCAAATCGCCCTTGGGATGCAGCTAAGAAGGAGCAGATTATGTACAGCAGAGACATTGCATTCAATTCACATTTTAATGGCAACCTACTTAATTCATACTTCCCTAAACAATGTTCCAACTAAAACTCAGCTGCCCTTTGAAATTTGCAGTTTTCTGAATCTTCTGGTGCAGTTCTCCACCCCCCGAAAAGTGTCTACAAATATGTGGGGGAACGTGTAAATGCATAAATGCATAAAAATATCATACAAAAAAGGCATTCTGTTCAGAGAAAACTGCTTACAAGTTGTCTCTATCAGGCAAAATAGCAAAGAGCAGAATTTGCACTAAAACTGCGACAATGTTTTGGTGACGAATGATGCAGAGTGGTGACAAACTGAATTTAAGATGGGGAAAAGGAGAACCTGGCATGGGTGAATGCATCTACCCATAGAGTGGAGAAATGTATTTTGCTGCCCTTCTCCAGCTGCCTCTGTGTTGCCAGCTGGAGAGAAAAACAGACTCAAGTTTATAAGATAAAACACAGGGCTGCAAGACAGGGAGTTAGTGGAGCTTGGAGGGAGGAGTGTCAGGGAGTGAGAATCTCATGGAAGAAGCTGGCAGAGTGCCAAATTCACAGCATACCTGCAACACCAGGTTGTCTGAATCCATTCTAGGTAACTGACCACATCCAAATTGCAAGAAGGCTAGC
The DNA here is from genome assembly GCF_964234715.1 of Podarcis melisellensis. Taxonomy (NCBI): domain Eukaryota; kingdom Metazoa; phylum Chordata; class Lepidosauria; order Squamata; family Lacertidae; genus Podarcis; species Podarcis melisellensis. The sequence goes on from NC_138537.1 coordinate 18,675,503, forward strand.
ACAGCTGTCATAGCTACAGAGAGTAAACATTAATCAATGATCAAGCAAATGTGCAATTATTATTAGTAGTAGTATTAGTAATAGTAGTAGTATATCCATCTTTCCCCCAAGAAGCTCAAAGTGGCATACATGACTCTGCCACTCTCAATTTTATCGTCGCAACAACCCTGAGAAATATGTCAGACTGAGGGAATGTGATTGGATCACCCTTATGTAGTGAGCTTCATGGCTGAGTAGAGATTTAGGCCACAGTTTCCCAGGTCTTAGTCCAACACTCTAACCACTATACCACATTAAGACTAAGATCCTGTGCATACTTTAAACATCATTGTCCTCACTGGCACTTGCTTCCAATGAAATAAAAATGCACAAAATCAGCCTCGAAGTAGTTCTAAGCTTTAGCATTCCCTCCCTTCCCCAGGGAAGTCCAATCCTGAGTGAAAGTCCTATAGTTATATTTCCCATTCAATAATAATTCCCATTGAAATGAATATTTGATTCCCCATCCCCATGCTAATTGCTGGCATGGGGTGAATGCTCTGGATTTAAGACTGCAATGGCGGGCAAAAGCTAAGTCTACCCCAATGCTATGGTCTCAATCCCCAGGCCCTGACTATTTCAGAAAGAAAAATCATGTACCCAAAGACAAACCTCATGATCATCATTACTTATAGTTGGCCCTCAGTGAAGACCCTCCAAGTGTACCTATTTTCCAGGGACAGTCCTGGATTTACAGAAACCATCTCAGTTTCTGATTTCATCCCAGTATGTCCTGCTTTTCCTTAGGATGTCCGTATTTTCATTGGAGAAATGTTGGAGGGTATGGAGTTATGCAAAGCCATTTCTGCCCTGGGAGGAGAGGGGGTTGCGGGCAAAACCCTCCTCCCACACACGCAGGGGCGGGACCTTGCCCCCGCATGAACAGGGAATCCCCGGGCGTGCCTTCCACCCCGTCCGCCAATTGGCGGGCTGGGGAGGCGGGGCCTAGCCCATTTAAGGCCAGGCACACCTGGGGACCGCCGTCTTTCCCCTTCCCAGCTAAGCGGTTTTCTCATCCCACCCACCCTTTAGGATTAGCTAGCTATGACCTGGCTATGGACTTCGGTTGGTTGCCGCAAGGGGCCTGGTAGGAATTTTTCCAATTTGACACACTTCGTGCCTTTTGGTTTTTTCGCCTACCTCATAGCAAACGTCACAACTTCCACGGTATTGGCGGTTAGGCATTGGCAGGGGTTAATTGTTATGCAAATGAATGGGGGGAAGGAAGCGCCATCACCTTCCCCAATGGAAAGGGTAGTCCGGTAGAGGACTCCGGGGGGCGTTGCCTTGTCCGAAACCTAGGGAGGTAAGGGCCCCCGGCACGCCCCTGAGTGGTGACACCCGTGTGATCCTAGTTGGCGTACTTCAACAGGACTTCCATGGCTTGTGGACAACCCTTCCCGGTCTCCATGCCGGGTAGTCGATAGGAGCCAGTGCCTAATACCTTTCAATTCTGTAATCAATAAAGTTGTGGCCTTTTTATGCCCATTAACCTTAAATAATGTGTCCAGTGTCTTCATTTCTCATGGGGGAGGGGACTTGCCATGCAACCACCGAGCCAAGGAGATAAGTAACTATACAACCTTTAGAAGACATCTGAAGGCAGCCCTGTATAGGGAAGTTTTTTATAAAAAAATTAAGGTTTTATTATGTTTTTATATATGTTGGAAGCCACCCAATGTGGCTGGGGCAACCCAGTCAGATATGTGGGGTATTATTATTATTATTATTATTGAAGAGGACATCCCTATTTTCACTGGAAAAATGTTATAAGGTATGTCAGTGTTATTAAAAACAAGCAGAATGAATAGGCTCCAGCATATTTGAATCCAAGTCCTTGATGGAATAGCAAATGAATAAGTAATATTGTCATGTTCTATTGTACACACACTTGCCTGAATTTGTAACATCTGAGCTGTCAAAAGGAGTCATCAGCAGAATGTCTGTTGCACCTGAGCCCTCTAACCGCATGTACAAGAAAAATAATCACAGTTAATCAAATAACCTGATATGCCTGCTGCTCTCCAAATCGTTTCTGCTCCAAACCTGGTGCCAATAGAAGGGCCAGGAATTAGAAATGTCTGCCTGGAGTAGACCCAAATATTATTTTCTCATCCACTAAGAGAATGAATGAGATTCAATTAAAATAAGGAGATTTAAGAAGAAATTTGACAAGAGGTAGCTACTAAACCTTGGCAAGAGGTTGAAAGAGCACATTTTATGACCAGAAGCCCACAAATGTGCTTGCCAAGTCACGACTAGCAACCACATTGTTTTTAATATGGTGGATACCTGTTTCTTGCACAAAGAGCTGGGAACTCATCTATGGACTTTGATAACACTCAGAAGCAGTAAGAAGTTTTGCTTCTGAATATATCAAAGATACAGTGGAACTGGAAGCCTGGGCTCCTGCATGTCTCCTGAGCTTTGAACATGTGAGAAGAGAAGAAGTTCGTTCCTGATTTTGTGCTGGACCTTGGAGGCACTTAGAAGCAATGCCACTCTTTCTGAGTGCCACCAAAGCCCAGCAGAAAATTCCTCACTGAATTTTTTGCCTTACCTTCTCCCTCTGTGTGAGCAACAATGACCCACCTGCCCGGAAGCTGGCATAGTAACTTTGCCCCACCCAAAGAGCTAATTCTGTGTGTTTGCAAATATTTCTGGAAGATGAAAGTCATTTCCTGTTTCCTGGATTAACACAACATATCCTGGCACTGTTCCCAGTGCCATGTCCCCATGTCACAACAGTGAGTTGAGCGCAGACACCTACAACAAGGTGCCTGTGTGTGAAAAGGGGTCCTGATTCCCCAGAGAGCCGACAGGATTTCCCCACCTTTGCAACTTTCTTAAATAATAAATTAAGACTGCTGGTATTTACTGTTCTATTATACAGAATCTCATTATAGCCCTTTTTATCTACCAGTTATTATTAATTAAGGCTCTTTCTCAAATGTTCTTTCACTTGTCATGCATGTTGCTTTATTTTGTACCTTATTTAAATGGTGCTAAAACTGCTTTGAAGTTTTCCACTAATTTAAACGAAAGCACCGCTGTGTAGTGTGGTAAGTGTTTATTCATTGTATGCTGCAAAATTCTTTTTTTTTTTTAATTTCCAGTTTTTGTCTTTGATCCCGCTTTGAAAAGTTTTATTTTTTTAATATGATTAAAATATTTTTTTAAACAATGAGTAATAAACCATTAATTTATAATCAATGCTACTTACAAATGAGAGAGTGATAAATTGGAGTAATGGAGCCGTGTGTGCTTCATTAATTAAACACTGGCCAAAAAAAGCAGAAAAAGAAAAAGCGTCATGATTGCTCACCATAAAAATACTTCAAACTTTGTGAGCAGAAAGTTTCAGTTCAGGTGGACTGAGCTAATTACCATATTCAAACTTCAATTTTTTAATCCATTATCGCAATGTTACAGTGTAATCCAGATGGCTGGAGTTAAGATGGGGTAGAGGTGCTTCTCTGCCTCTGCAGGAAAGCAGATATGTAACATTCCCATGCAAGTCCAAGATACACCACATATCAAGTTGCATTTACCATACAGTATATTGAATTTAAAAATAATGGTCAGCCCCCAAGGAGCTGTTAGAATTCCTGCTCCGTGATTGCAGTCATGGGACATTTGTCTTTCACATGGTGGTATATGTTTTGACTCCACAGAGTGGGATGTGACAGAGACAAGATGTTTGTGTTACTGTGTTCCGTGAAGTGGGACTATTGTCCTTTGTCCTTTTTCTCTTTGCTGTCTGACGCTAGAGAGAGAGGGAGCCATGTTGCAGTGCTCCGTGTGTGTTTATATGCAAATAAAGTAGATTAACCAAAATGCTGAGTTGCTGAGGTCTGTCATGCGCTTGATGCACAAACTCTGTGGATCCCTAAGTGTGCCGGTGTCGGTAGGCATTGGTCACTGTGATGTTCGGGCAGAAGAAAGATTATGAAGCTCCCGAACGATTGACCAGGAGAGAGGGAACATGCCAGTTGGGCATGTGTCTCTGCCAGGGTCCTACTCAAGTGTAGGCTGAACTCCTGGCAGGAACTACTTCAAGTATGGTAGGGATTGGGAACTTTTGGCCCTCCAAATGTTGCTGAACTTCAGCTCCCATCATCCATCATCAGCCATTCACCATGTTTGCTGGGTTGATGGGATATATAGTTCAGTAAGATATGGAGGCTCAAAGATTCCATACATCTGAAGCATGGAAATGGTTTAGGCATGCTCAGTGAGCTTTTGAATTCTCCATTAGAATACTCAACCCCTCTAAAGACAATACTGACTGAAGTTTCAGTCTCACTTTTCATAGTCATACGTCATGTTGCATAAAATGGGAGCCCCTCAAAAGCCTTTCCCAATTTGTTTCCTTCCTAACACACAGTAAACAACATTCAAACATTCTGCTCAAAAATAGCCATAGCAGTTTCCAGACCCGGTGGTGTTTCTTACCTCTGATACCTTGTGCACAATGATTATGTTAAAGCAAAGCAGAATCCACAATTCAGCAGTAATTGGTAGAGAAATTTCTGATACAATAGGCTCCAGACTGCCAGCTCAATTGCGAGACTTGCTGGTTAATGGGAATGGGATCAGGATGCATCAATAACAACAGAATGAGAAGAGGGCATTAACAGAACCATTAATATGAAACATTAGAAATGATCCATCTGTTTAACACATCACTCTTTTGAATTTAGAAAATGAAACTGTGTGACTGCATTAAAGATGAGGTCAGGATAGTCATAATGTCTTTACAAATTCCAGAACATTAACTCCTGGTAAAGAGCTGCTAAACTGTCATGCTTGATAGCCATTTGCATTCAGGCAGAAAACCCAGAATAAATTGGCGGCTATACAATGTGCTTCTCAACCTCCTAGACAGCTAATGGCTGACCTTTGGAATGTGTCGCCAATTACTAGAAATGCTTAACAGTCATTTTATGGCACATTTTTCAGATACACTATCTCCAATAAAGATTTATGTTCTGTATACAAGAATTTCCCAACACTTTTTGTCCATAAAAAGCCAGATTGCAGCAAGAGAATACATAAAAACTATGTCCATATTAAATAAACAGAATTTTGCATCTCTTGATGAATGACATTAAAGAAGCCTTTTGAGGGATGTTACTTAAAGATGTGGAGGGTGGTCTTTTGTTACGACAGAGACCCTGTGTTTCCAAATGTTTGATTTCCATCTGATTAAGAGCCTTGAAGAAGAATGCACAACATTTGCCAGGGCAATACCAGACTTTAGAATGAATATATTTGAGACCAAGCATGAATGATCCAGCTCCCCATCTTTCCATACATCCATATAATACCTATACTACTTCCCCTTATTTCACCTGATTGTAAGCGGGGACATAATAAAACATACTGGAAACTCCACAACTTTGAATGTGCAAGGAACATTGGTTGTTGACAAGTCCAAGGGTGTCTTCCTCAATTTATTTTTCCATCAGTGTTGCTCACTTTATTGAAAGAGGGGAGGGAGTGGAATCATGAAAGGACCAAATGTTGATAGAAGAAAAGAGCCCCTCGTTAATCAGGAGCTCTTTGTAATTGGGGCTACATTGCACAGCCAAAACCTGTTAAGTGGAATTTATATTGATGTGGTCATGATGGGGAAGAGTGGGATGAAGGCAAAGAGTTGGGGATGTTACTTGGGTTTGAGAAGGCCTTTGATTTCCTACAGTGACTCAACATGTGAATAATCAACCCAACACACTTTCACTATTCTCTTTTCCATCCTGAAAGAAAAGAAAGTCACAGGGTTGTATCCAACAATGCTGCTCTGCTTACACAGCAGACTTCTGCTTGTGTAACAATCCTCTCCTCAGCAGGCCTCCATGCCCCTTCAAAATCTGGGGGACCCACACAGAGCAGATTTGGGGGAGACATGGGGAGAGGAGAACGGTAAGCTGCATTGCATGAGCAGAACTCAATCCATTCAGTATTGGGCGCCATTGGCGGAGGAAGAGGGGGGCAGGGGGAGCTCACCGCCCCGGGCACCACGATTCTGGTGGTGTGCCATCACAGATGCCCCCCCCCGCTGTGGGCGTCATGCCCCCGCAGGTGTCATGCCACACCCCCGGGACATGCGCCATGCCCCTGAGATGTGCACCAGCCATTCCCCCACCTGTTCTCCACCCCCGGTGCCGGACCATGAAGCTCCACCACTGTTGGGGCCATCCCATGGTTTTAGCTGACTGGCTAGTTTGTTCTTGCTAAGAATACTGGCTACACAATCCATCCCTTCTTCTTTTCCTTTGTGGATTGCACATGCAACTCTTACTCCACATTGTCAGAAGTAGGACAATGAGTTTATATGGTACCCTCATTAGTTGTTCCAGTGTACTAATACCAGCAGGCGCTCTGCTGGCAAGGAGGCCCTGGATGCTGTGCAGAGGAGATGGGAATTGACAGATCATCCCAAACACGAAGAAGATGAACTGTAATTAAAGTGGCACCTACTGTACGTTACTTCTTAGAACTTTAAAGAGTATTTTAAATTACTTCTTGATTGAAAAACGCTGCCTAATTAATCAGAAAGACATCACACTGAGAGCCATGGCAAAGTCAAAAAGAGTAATTGTCATTTTTGTTAGAGAATCGACATCATATCACTCACAAGTGCTGAGGCATCTGTTTGATATGCCACGGGAATTCCTCGATTCACCCTCTTGCTTATTCTATTAGAAATAAAACCATTTTAAGGTGGGGGGGGGGGGAGGAACGCGATGAGGACGGACAACCAAAACATAAACTACTGTTACAACCATCTTTTTTTTTTAAAGGGTAGTTCATTCATTCATTTTCATTAGTGATGACAGAGTGTTTATAAGAAGACTTGTCTATACTCTTCTGCTTACCCTGAAAAAAAAATAGTGGGGGCATAGATTAATGCTGCCACTTTTGCCCCCACCCCCAGCTCTCAGGCAGAGCATCGAAACCCTCTCACACCAAAACAGGGAGCTTGGATATAGCAGAGCTCTCCCGCTGTCTCCCGAGTAAGTTGGCCTCCCGCTGCCTGCCACTGATGGAGTAACACAAATATCACTCTGGTGGTACAGCATTGCCCCCTTCCTCCTGCCAAATGTTCAAGCGGGAAGGGGCACCAGAGACAGGATAGCCTGAAATGGAGTGTAGAAGAAGGGGAAGAAGAAGGGGGCCAGGATCAGCTGGCAAGCCATATTCACTGCTGTTCTCCAAATAGCATGGGATGCAATGGCTGGCAGAGCAATCTGTCTGCTCCCAGCATTCTCCTCCTGGCCAGTGTGAGCATCTTTTGCCTTTTATTTTTTGACTGTTTAAAAGTTTTGGGGCACAGCTTTTTTCCCCCCAGTTTGTCTTGAATTTCTTTCAATTCTTTCTGGATGCCCTTCAGTTAGGTTTTGGTTGAAGCATTAATTCCACTGCATCTGTTCTTGCTAAAATACTTAATAATGTACTGGTGGCTAAGTTCCAGAGATTTCTATTCTTGGTCTTTCTGCAACATTTGATGTGTTTATCCATTCTCTTATTCATTGTTCTTCGTCTAAGATGAGGACTTGGCTTATTTTATTCTTGTCTTTCTAACGTTTCTTTTTTTAGCTGGGTGGCATTTCTTTTTCTTTTTTTAAAATAATGGTTGTTTCTTGCCATCTCTCATCCTTTCAGTTTCTATTTCCTGTTGGTGATCCTCAAGGCTTGGGGTTCTTTCCTCTTTTCCTCTCTTCATTCTTCTGTTTGTCTGGCTGCTTCCCTCCTTCATTTTGAATCATGTTGTTGTTGTTTAGTCGTTTAGTCATGTCCGACTCTTCGTGACCCCATGGACCAGAGCACGCCAGGCACTTCTGTCCTCCACTGCCTCCCGCAATTTGATCAAACTCATGCTGGTAGCTTCAAAAACACCATCCAACCATCTCATCCTCTGTCGTCCCCTTCTCCTTGTGCCCTCCATCTTTCCCAACATCAGGGTCTTTTCCAGGGAGTCTTCTCTTCTCATGAGGTGGCCAAAGTATTGGAGCCTCAGCTTCACGATCTGTCCTTCCAGTGAGCACTCAGGGCTGATTTCCTTAAGAATGGATACGTTTGATCTTCTCTGATGTCTCTGCTTTTTAATATGCTATCTAGGTTTGCCATCGCCTTCCTCCCAAGAAGCAGGCGTCTCTTAATTTCGTAACTGCTGTCACCATCTGCAGTGATCATGGAGCCCAAGAAAGTAAAATCTCTTACTGCCTCCATTTCTTCCCCTTCTATTTGCCAGGAGGTGATGGGCCCAGTGGCCATGATCTTCGTTTTTTTGATGTTGAGCTTCAGACCATATTTTGTGCTCTTCTCTTTCACCCTCAATAAAAGGTTCTTTAATTCATCTGCATATCTGAGGTTGTTGATATTTCTTCCAGCGATCTTAATTCCGGCTTGGGATTCATCCAGCCCAGCCTTTCGCATGATGAATTCTGCATATAAGTTAAATAAGCAAGGAGGCAATATACTGCCTTGCCGTACTCCTTTCCCAATTTTGAACCAATCAGTTGTTCCATATCCAGTTCTAATTGTAGCTTCTTGTCCTACATAGAGATTTCTCAGGAGATAGATGAGGTGATCAGGCACTCCCATTTCTTTAAGAACTTGCCATAGTTTGCTGTGGTTGACACAGTCAAAGGCTTTTGCATAGTCAATGAAGCAGAAGTAGATGTCTTTCTGGAACTCTCTAGCTTTCTTCATAATCCAGCGCATGTTTGCAATTTGGCTAGCGTGTGAAATGAGTGCAATTGTGCGGTAGTTGAAGCATTCTTTGGCACTGCCTTTCTTTGGGATTGGGATGTAGACTGATCTTCTCCAATCCTCTGGCCACTGCTGAGTTTTCCAAATTTGCTGGCATATTGAGTGTAGCACCTTAACAGCATCATCTTTTAAAATTTTAAATAGTTCAGCTGGAATACCATCACTTCCACTGGCCTTGTTATTTGCAGTGCTTTCTAAGGCCCATTTGACTTCACTCTCCAGGATGTCTGGCTCAGGGTCAGCAGCCACACTACCTGGGGTGTAGACATCCATATCTTTCTGGTATAATTCCTCTGTGTATTCTTGCCACCTCTTCTTGATGTCTTCTGCTTCTGTTAGGTCCTTACCACTTTTGCCCTTTATTATGGTAATCTTTGTATGAAATGTTCCTTTCATATTTCCGATTTTCTTGAACAGATCTCTGGTTCTTCCCATTCTGTTGTTTTCCTCTATTTCTTTGCATTGCTCGTTTAAGAAGGCCTTCTTGTCTCTCCTTGCTATTCTTTGGAAATCTGCATTCAATTTCCTGTATCTTTCACTATCTCCCTCGCATTTTGCTTGCCTTCTCTCCCCCGCTATTTCTAAGGCCTCGTTGGACAGCTACTTTGCTTTCTTGCATTTCTTTTTCATTGGGATGGTTTTAGTTGCTGCCTCCTGTATAATGTTGCGAGCCTCCACCCATAGTTCTTCAGGCACTCTGTCCAGCAAATCTAAATCCTTAAACCTGTTCCTCACTTCCACTGTGTATTCATAAGGGATTTGGTTTAGATTGTATCTTCCCGGCCCAGTAGTTTTTCCTACTTTCTTCAGTTTAAGCTTGAATTTTGCTATAAGAAGCTGATGATCTGAGCCACAGCTGATGATCTCAGCCACAAATCATACTGTTTACATTAATGATTATTCTGTCGACACCCACAGTAAAGAGACCAAGTATTTATTTAGAATTAAAAAATGGCAAGAAATGCCTTCTCGGGGAAGCTCACAAAATGAATATTAAAGCAGTTTTTAAAAACAGAAACACGCATATGAAATATTAAAGCTAAAACTGAAGCAGAAACAAAAAACTTAACTCTGCCAATCCACAGAAAATTACAGGGGCATAGTTATGACTGTGAGTTGAGAGTGAGTTGGCTGAATCACATTCCACCATTATGGCTTAGGGCGCTCATATTTACAAGACCACCTCTCCTGGTATGCCCCGCAGAGGACCTTAAAGTCCACAAATAATAATAGTTTAGAGGTCCCGGGCCCTAAGGAAGTCGGACTATCCACCAGGGCCAGGGCCTTTTCAGTGATGGCTTCGACCTGGTGGAATGCTCTGTCACATGAGACTAGGGCCCTTCAGGATTTAACTTATTTCTGTCAGGCCTGTAAGACAGAGCTATTCCACCTGGCCTTTAATTTGAATTCAGCCTAATCTTTTATTTCCCTTCTCTTCCCTCCCCCTCCCCTTTTATGAAGATTACCTGCTCTGGGACCCCACAGCTAATTCTCCCCTGGCCTCTTCGCTGGCCCAAGTAGGACTAATTCAGCCAGTTAGCCCTGGTGATTATCTAATGCTTATTAGATGGATTTCCCCTAAACTGATTTCTGAACTTTGAATTTTATTGTTATTCGTGTTTTTATACTGTATTTTATGCTGCTTTCCCTTGTGTAATCTTTTTTTTCTGATGTTGTTGTTGATTTCTTTTTGTTTGATCTTGTGGTGTTCAGTGTCACTGGCTTTTGCCGCAATAAAACTTGGTCTGGTTCACAGGAAGAGAGCCCAGAAGTCACATATTCAGTCACCAGATATTGCGCTGCCATGATAGATATTTGACGAAGAATGATCTATGCTACAATTCAATCCTAAACTGAAGGCCCATATTATTAGATCCGCACTTCTGAAGCCCACCCCATATAGCTGTGTTAACTGATCTTTTAATCTTTCTTATAAATCTTTATTCACCCATTATCTATCCTTAATTAAGTATCCTATGTATATGTTTAAATCTACGTTTGGTTCTAGCTCCTATTTATTTAATAATTATTCGCCTGGATTCATACTGTTCTGCTATTTATGTGTATGTTTTGTCTATGCTGGTCTATGACCGTAATAAAGTACTTGAGAATACTTTATGCTGCTTTTACAATTAGGTGTTTTAAATTTGTTGTTAACCTCCCTGAGCCCGGTTTTTGAACCAGGAAGGGTGGGGTATAAATTAAAATTTATTATTGTTATTATTATGTTAAGAAATGGAATGTGGTCTATGGGTTTATAGTTAGAAACCAGTGACTTGAAATTTGGCAATTTAAGAAAAGTCCATTGAAGGATGGTTCGTGGTGAAATTTGGTTGGAAACGATAATAAATTGCATATTTTGAGCAAGTTAAAAGTTTGATGAGAGACTCAAAGAACACAAGAGCATGAGCACTGGACCATCAGCATGTGACCTCTGAGCAGGCAACCAATCCACTACCCAGATCCTGCCCTACCCATTAGGCAGAGCTACCCAATGACCTCAGGAAGCAGCCCCCACCCCCTACTATGCCTTCTGAGCCCCCTGAGGAATCCCCACCATTGGAGATCAGCTCCGTAAATGAGCCTGCTGCCTTCTGTTTCACGGCAGGACACTATTTAGTTTCCAGTCCTGAACTAAGTTTCCGCAGCCAGTCCAGTCAGCTTCTACGCAAGGAGAGGAGAGTTCATCTTCTCCATTGCCTCAGGCAGCAAAATTGTCTTGGACCAGCCCTGATTGCAGCCTTAAGTGTTTATAAATAACATAAGCGGTGATAAAAAAGATGATGTGTCTGTCTTGCATCTCACAGGAAATGGACATCATCTTTAGCCAGCAGAGATGTTTCGATATGGAATTTGTGGTCTGTTTTGTCCTCCCCTTCTTCCACTGAATAATAACACAGTGCTTCCAACTGATAAGGTCCTTTCCTATTTCATTTGGCATCTTTTAATAAACAGTGTGATATAAACAGTGGGGAAAGCATGGCACCTATTTCTGCCAATGTTCTTGTCTCGACCAGGCAAATTCAGTATCTCATTAAATGAACTTGAAAGATGCCTTAGATTTTACAGATGACTTTGTTTGTTTATACATATATATGCTCTAGTACTCAACACAAAAAAACTATGTTTCTGAGATCCAAGAGTAGATTTGAATAATGTAATAAACCCATATTCCAACACACACATACACCCAAGATAATACTCTTCTACGGTGTAACGTTGTTAGCATTTTGCTTATGGGACTGGGTCCAGAGTTGATTTAGGGCACTCAAGTGTGAGCAAACAAGTGAAATTGTGCCCTAGGATTTAAATCTTTCAGTAATGCCTGCTTTATGATGAAAATCTTTTCTTTTCTTTTTTAATGGAAAACTGTATCTGTCAGCACAGTCATCACTCTAATTTGTTTTAAATGATTTATTGGAATTTGATGTGGTCCCCCCCACACAACTTGCTTTTTATGTATTTCTTGATAAAAATTAAAAGCACTGATGCTTCAAGTTGAAATAAAAGCTTCATCAATGTGTTGCTAGTGAGCCTTTATATACATATAAAATATATAGAATACTTTGGAAAGCTTATTGATAAAACTCTTTTAGAAAAAAATGTTTAACCCCAAGGGCATGGATCCAGAAGTCTCATGAATTCTCCATAGTACTATGGAGCTGGAGAGGCCTTCTGGACCACAGACGCCAACTCCCTGTTTAACATTAAAAAAATTCTGCTGCAGTAGACCAAAGGCCCACCTAATTTGCCATCTTGTTCTCATAGTGGCCAACCAGAGACCCATGATAAGCCCCCAAAGCAGGACCTGAACACAATTTGTGATTCCCAGCTAAGTGGTTCATAACAGCAAATCACATGCATAGGATCAGACAGCTCAAAAAAGAAAGAAAGAAAGAAAGAAAGAAAGAAAGAAAGAAAGAAAGAAAGAAAGAAAGAACTAGTATTTTAAAGATGTTCTCTCTGCATGTCTCAATGAGCCAGGTTCTCCCTCTCTTAACTCAGTATGGGCCAGATGAATCAATTTGATCCTACTGACATTGTACCTAACTTGATATGCAACCCCCGCTCGGCCAAATAGCCCTGGATTGCAATTACTTATACAATCTGAAGAGAAACCAGAGTGTGCTCTGGATTGCAATTATAATCTCGGTAGGGTATTGGTGCCAAAGCTTCCTAGTGCAATTGGTTATGGAGTGTTTTTGGCCAGGTGCTGAACTGAAATGAATTTGGTTCAAACCTCAGTCATCTATTATCTCGTGTCTTGGAACTTTGCAGAACAGATTGTAAATCTGAGGAAACTGCCAGCAAAAATTAGTATTATGGCATTTGTTAATGAATCACCTTTCTTCTTTGCTGGATGTTAAGTTCTTTCATTGGTTAATTCGTGACTGTAGACATTGTTAACACACTCCATAAGCACACAACCAGAAGAACGAGAAATAGGGAAGGATAACTATCTCAAGATAAGAAAGAGGCTGGAACTGGCTTTCCTTTTTTTATGGCCAACCTAAGTCTTCTGTAAGGGACGCGGGTGGCGCTGTGGTCTAAACCACTGAGCCTAGGGCTTGCTGATCAGAAGGTTGGTGGTTCGAATCCCCACAACGTGGTCCCTGCTTCTGCCAACCTAGCAGTTCAAAAGCACATCAAAGTGCAAGTAGATAAACAGGTACCACTCCAGCGGGAAGTTAGATGGCATTTCCATGTGCTGCTCTGGTTACGGCAGAAGCAGCTTAGCCCTGCTGGCCACATGACCCAGAAAAACTGTCTGCGGACAAATGTCGGCTCCCTCGGCCAGTAAAGTGAGATGAGCGTCGCAACCCCACAGGTGTTCTCACTTAACTGTCAGGGGTCCTTTACCTTTACCTTTAAGTCTTCTGTAATATGCTATTCCATTCCGAATTCAGCCATAAAAAGAACTTCAAATCTGCATTTATATTACATCTGAATTCAATGGGAAATATCTGAGCACTTGCATCATGTCAACATGCCTAAAAACGGAGTGCACATGGTAGCAGCAATGGCAATGCTAGCCCCATTCCAGGAACCACGTGTGGAGCACTCAGAAATGTTGCTTCCCAGAGGAAAAGAACTAAGGCCCAGTCCATTATTTTGATAAATAATGAAATGCAGAGTAAGTGGCAGCCTGAATGTAGCCTAACGGAATCTCTTTGCGGTGTTCTTCTCCACAGGGAAATGCCAAGCAGAAACTGGCTTGGCGTGCATTATGCTAAAAGCCACAATTCAGCGCTGACTTTCTAAATAATGGAAATCATAATTAGTGATGTCACTGCCAACAGATGGGCAAATGGAGTTTGCGATTGCCAGCAAACAAAAGATTGCCAAACAGCCAACATGGGGGTTGGGGGAATTAAACACTAAAACTAATTTTTAAATACCACTGACAGCGTTTTAAGTGGAAAGACAATTAACAGCACTCCGTCCATTATCACGGTCGGATGGGCAGGGGAACCAGTTTGCTGGCATTCTGACTTAGCCTCCCTTTGTTTTGCCATCAGAGCAACACTTACTTAGTTACAAAATCTGTTGATGCAGTTTGGATGTTATATACAGTATCTTCAGGGAGATTTTGTTTTGTTTTGTTTTGTTTAAAAATAAGGTTCTGTTCCACCTTTCCAAATGTTCAAAGTGGCATACAAAACAATTCATGTAGAACAATCAGTTCAACACACCATAATTCCACAATATTAAAATGGTAATTGGCCAGTTAATAGATTTCCACAGAGCAAATTGGGGCACATCCAGGAAAGCTTATTAAAACAAGGATTTCTGATTTCAATCACTACAGGGTCAAATATAATATATTGTGGTCTAACGAAAAACAGAACACAGTGGGATATACCTGTGATTCCCAAGGAACAATGCACTTAAATACAAAAATGGCAACACTCTGAAAGGATCCAGGGGAAAATAGTTGCATTATCAAATAACAATCATCCATCTCTCACTAGCTATATCAGTAAGTCCATAATCGTGGGTCAGATTTTATTTTCACAAAATGAAAATTCACTGGGTTGCTCTGAAAAAATGATATTCTCCATTTCCTCATTCACGATAATGGGGAATCTAAAAGCAACTGTGTTGGCCAAAGCAGATAAAATTTACAGGTATAGGAGCACTTCCAATGTAGATGAAGTCTGCAGACAAATTGGTCCAGAGTCTTTTTATGGGATAAACAAAAGGGAATCATTTTCCTCTATAATGACTTATGGGGTGGGCAGTCACTTGTCTCTTGCTCTTCCTTATCTTAATTTAATTTAATTAAGAAGTGGGTGATTGATGGGTATTTTTTCTTAAGTATTTTTTTAATAAAAAAACAACTTCCAGCTTTATACCATGCATACCTTTTCATTGCCTGTGTCCTCCAATAGGTCTTGTAATGTAAAGCTGTCTCCAATTAGGTCTATAGAGTTCTGGAGAGTTCTGAGTTCATTTGTGTTTTGCTAAAGCACAGCAATGTAGGATTTTAAAGAAATTTAAATGAAGCTTTTAGCTTCTCCTTTCTTAAGATCATGCTTCAGTGCTTTAGCAACAACAACAACAAAATCCATAGTTCTTCAGCAACTTTTCAGACAAACCATACACCTAAAGAAACATGAAGCCAAAAGAAAATATGTATTTATATGCACAGAAAAATACAGAAATAACACAAGCCATTTGGAAGGCACTGATTTGACTCAGGGGAGTTTACTGATCTTGCGCTTCAACTAAGGAGATGGGGGAAGATCCTCAAAATCACCCTGATTTGTTTCATTACTCAGCCTCCCACATAGAACCTATGTATGTCCCAGTAAATAATGTATACATATCTGCACGATACAGAAGTGCACAAACAAAATCCAAGCACTGTTTACCTCTAGGAAAATGGCCCTGTAGAACTCTGCAGTGCTGGAATAAGACATTCATCTGCTGTAAAGCATTGCTGCTGGAAAAGACAATAAGGACACAGTGGAGCAGTGGTGAGCTTGGCTGGGAATCTTGCCTCAGGGAATATCTGCATATGAAAGTTTGGGATAAATCTCTCCAATAAGTAGATAGATGCATCTTAAGTCCTAACTCGGTGGCACAGGAACATGTTCTGTTAAATGAAAGGTAAAGTTTCCATTCCTATTGTAGATTCCTGTCACAGAAAAGCCATATACACACATGCAACTGTATAAATGGTGTAGAGCAGGGGTCAGCAAACTTTTTCTGCAGGGACCGGTCCACTGTCCCTCAGACCTTGTGGGGGGCTGGACTATATTTTTTTTTGGGGGGGGGAATCCCCCCGACTCTCCCCTCCCTTCTCCACAGCACCAGATGAACCCTGGTGGCTGCTTACCTGTGCCTTGTGAGCGGCAGGGGCTGGCGGTGGAGGGACGATGAACGGCGCAAAAGGGATGCCTCAGGAGAGGGGCTGCTTAAAACGACACTCAGCCAACCACTGCTCAACAAAGCCCAGCCCCCTTCCTCCTCTAGGCAGGGCTGGGAGAAGCCAGGAGGAGGGAGGGAGGACGCGCCGCTGTGGTGTGGGGAGGGGATGGTGCAGCCTGACCGATCAGAATCTCCACACTGATCCAGGACTGTCCATGGGCCAGATCCAAAAGGCAATTGGGCTGGATCCGGCCCATGGGCCTTGGTTTGCCAATCCATGGTGTAGAGGCCTCTTGCACACATCCAAGTGAAACAGGGGAATCAAGGAGCAAGACCAGAGCAGTACATCAGCATCAAGGACTTCCCTAGGCAGTGAGGTCTGGAAAATAGATGGACTTTAAAGCATGCTTTGATTCTCTTTAGCTTTCTTGATCAGAGGCCAATTTGACAGCATCAGCAGTTTGCGAGTGACCATGTAGGTAAAGGTAAACGTAAAGGACCCCTGGACGGTAAAGTCCAGTCAAAGGCGACTATGGGGTGCAGCGCTCATCTTGCTTCAGGCCGAGGGAGCCGACGTTTGTCCACAGACAGCTTTCCGGATCATGTGGCCAGCATTAAACTGCTTCTGGCTCAACAGAACACCATGAAGGAAGCCAGAACACATGGAAATGCTGTTTACCTTCCCGCCGCAGCAGTATTCATCTACTTGCCCTGGTATGCTTTTGAACTGCTAAGTTGGCAGGAGCTGGGACAGTAGCTTTTCCAGTTGTTCAGGAACCAGCCATCAGGTATGAGGAAACGGAGAACTTTTCACACCCACATTGCAGCTAAAAGTGTAAGCACGTCCCACAGTTTCATCCCAGTGGAAAGAGCTTGTGTAGGCTTTTAAAGTGTCATGGGTGCTGCTGTGGAGCTGTGCAATTCAGGTGTGGATCCTAAGCAAAGGAAGTACACAGAAAGAAGATTTCTCATCCCCTCCTTCCTCCAGCAACAGGACTTCCTCTTGAGTCCTGTCAAAGATCAGGATGGCCCATAGACTCTCTGTGGAGTCTGTGTGGTGGGGCTTGCAGGTCACTATAGAGGAAAATGAAAAGTTTTCCTTCTTTTAAGCTTCCTTACCTTAGCTTAGGATCAAAGCCATGGAATGGCTTTAAAGAAATGATTAGACCAGGGGTGGGCAACCTGTGCGGCTCCAGCCCTAGCCAGAACAGCACAAGGAGCTGTAGCCCAGCAACACCCGAAAGGTCATACACTCGCCATCCTTGGATTTTACTGTCAATGATGTTCAGTCTATAACAGAGAAATGGAACATCTATGTACAGGGAGAACATACCTGTAAATATCTGAAAGTGGTGACAAGAAACAGGGGTGGACCACAGTGTTCATATTCAGCTTGCAAGTTTCAGGAAGCATTTGGCTGGTCCATGTTAAACTGGAAACAGAATATTGGTGTAGATGTACCTTGAGAGTGATCCAAAAGTTAATTATGTTCTCATGAGCACATATTTTTTTTCACAAACAAAATGTTTCTTCATTCTGGCTCAAATCGTGAACAAGAATTTTGCCCATTTCTAAAAGAGCATGAAATCTGGCCAGATGCCTCCTTTTGAGATTCTTTGACTTGCAATAAGGTATCATTTAGCTTCTTCCTCCAGCACAGCCAGATTTAAATGTGCCTCCTGAACTATTGCCAGATGAAAATGAACTCCATGGTGTATTTAATAGACCTTTCCAACTGATTGCCTAGCATTATATCAAAAGCCAAAATGTTTTGGTAGGGGACAAACTACATACAGTGGTACCTTGGGTTAAGAACTTAATTCATTCTGGAGGTCCTTTCTTAACCTGAAACTCTTCTTAACCTGAGGTACCACTTTAGCTAATGGAGCCTCCCACTGCTGCTGCACTTCGCCACACGATTTCTGTTCTCATCCTGAAGCAAAGTTCTTAACCCGAGGTGCTATTTCTGGGTTAGTGGAGTCTGTAACCTGAAGCGTCTGTAACCTGAGGTACCACTGTAGTTGAGTAAGCAGTGCTATCAATAATAAATTATTTGGTCAAGAACATACATGTAAATGTTCTGAAGTAATAGGTAAAGACACTTTCTATGCAGCAGAAGGAATTATGTAGGTTGACACGGAGAACTTCTATCCTTCTGATGAGTATAGCATTTCCTGAAGGAAACAGGTTTTTTCATCACACTAGATATCTATTACATATTTTGTAAAGTGGCTTGTCTGTCTGTCTTCTGTGGGTTAGGATACCTCTTGAGAAACTGCTGGTCAACTTCACATGAGGGTTTCAAGGTAGAGGAAGTTGTCTTTTGTCTATGTTTGGATGCCAGATGCCATTTTTGAATAAAGATAATTGAAATGTTCCAAGATACAGCCTCTCAGTTTGGTGTGATGGTTCCTGAGACTGAAGAGTAGGCTTTGGCCTACAGTATCATATGGAAAGAATTATGACTAGATAATGAATGGGAAGGTATTTGAACAGTCCAAAGACCCATCTAAATGTTAAGTTTGCTTTATTATTAAAATGCTATCAAAGCTCCCTATCTATTTCAAGTGTTTGCCAACCATCAAAAGTCACTCAAAGGCTAACAGAAAAGACCCCCCTTTTAAATTCATTTTCACTCATCTTTTCTGCTTCTTATTCCTCCTGTTCTTTTTATTCTTTACTTGAGTTAAGTCCCTTTGGGGTATTGTTCAATTGCTTTCAGTCTTTCCCAGAGTCACAGAGTTCTTCTTCCTACCTGCTTTAGGAACTCTCTTACTTTGTTCCACCCACCCACATTAGCATTGGTGTAACTTGTGCCAGCAAACTACACATAAATTATCAATGTAAATGTGTGTGGGGGGGGGGGAGAACAGCAACAGATTTTAAAACAGGGAAAATAACTCTTAAAGCATAATATATTTAAAATGAACTGACAGTGTATGATGTCATTTCAGGAAGTCAGGCAGACCAGAAAGAATGGAAGTCTCGGCAGCAGGACAGAGAATAACATATATTTCTATCTGACTCTAAGGATCATAAGAGCCCTGCTGAATCACTCAAAGGCCCTACCTAGTGCAGCATACTGTTTGTCAGAGTGGCCAAACACATGTCTGTGGGAAGCACAATGTCCATGACTTGAAGCTACTGTGGAAGTTGGAGTCACAGCTGATCTGGAGCAGCAACATTTATTGCTGAACAAGGGAGTTGACATTAAGGAATTAAATAGATAGCTGTTGACCTAACAAGAATAATCTTCTTCTTCTTCTTGGGTTGCAAAGGCAAAAGGAGAGGTCTTATTTTCACCACCTATTGGTTGCAATATGATACTCCTGAATTAAAATAGTGCTGGAGAAAAGCAAATACTCCTTCTCCCAAGTTAATGTATGTGTTCATTTAAACAACACAAAAGCACTGTTTTCTAGCAATCTAGCCTGCAGTTGTTTGTAAGCTACCAGTATGTTGTTTGCTTTCTCTCCAGACATTGATATTTCTCTCATAAAAGCTATTTTCTCATCCTTTAAAACCATAGTTTCTGCATGAATAAAGCCTCTGAACTCCAGAAACTGTAAGTGATCACTTCAATTTAATTCACCCAGTTTGCAAGGTCTTCTAACAAATAATTCATAATAAGACAATTTCAGGCAGGATCAGAGGACCCATGTAAAAAGACAAGCTGTCTTGGGACTATTGCACGATCCCCCAGGACCTATGGGGTTCTCCTGGGATCTCATACCTTTTCCTGAGAGGACGTGTCCCATGGTTTGCGTTAAGCATGATCATGGCACTCACAAGAAGATCATGAGGGCAATAGCCCTCTTCAAATGTTGTCCCCCAGCAACTGGTATTCAAAGGAATGATTCCTCTTATCCTGGCGGCAGTCAATTGATAACATGACTAGTAGCCATTGATAGCTCAGTCTTCGTGAGTTTGTCTTATTCCCCTTTTAAACTGTCTAGATTGGGACCCCTATGAAAGCTTCCAAGCTAATCTTGCTCCATGATCTGAGTAACTAAGGCAGGGATTGGGAACTGGCAGTACTCCGGATGTTACTGGAGTCCAATTCCCACCATCCTGATCATTCGCCATGCTGGCTCTGTCTGATAGGATGAAGAGCCCAGCAACATATGGAAGGCCATAGGTTCCCCATCCCTGAATTAGAGGATTTTGTTGCTATTCTCAATTATAGGTATTTTTGCCTTGCCACCACCTACAGTGTTGGCTGAAGCTAGGTTTGATGAGAAAAGAGGGATTTCATATAATCAATTATGAGATCACATCATTATCTTAATTTAAGGCTTATTTCAGTCTAATCAAAGGGAGATTTCTAATCAAGCTGCCTCAACTGATAATGGTTTCAGATATGGCCTCACCTCTTCTCATCTATAGCCTACCTTTCATGTCTCTCCAGGGGATTGCTTCTATTAACCTAGTGATTAATGCAGCTTGGCTTGCCTTCTGTTCCCTTGATCATATTGTTACAGCACAAGCAAAGCATCTTAAAGACTGCTGCATGCTGGGACAGCCTTATTAACCAGGTTGATGAGAGGAGAACTTTTTTTAAGGGGCAGGAGAGAACAGTGGGGTGGATGCTTAGATCCTTGAACAGGTTTTGAGGTGTGCAGTGGTATCCTAAGCATGTTTGCTCAGAAGGAAGGCCCACTAGGTTCAATAAAGGTGCATAAGATTGCAGCCTAAATGGCTTTGAGTATGTAAATGGTTCTGATTTACTTCATTTGCGGAAACTTATACATCCGTTAGCTTTCTAAATAATCATTTCAGGGACAATATTACTATACAAATATATTTCACAGCTGTTGATGACATCAGTAGCATATAGAAAGAATGATCCCAGTTCTCTGCCTGTTAGTATGCATATATAATACACATACTACCCACATACACAAGAGAGAGGTAATAAAAGGCTTGAGGGAACCAAGTCTTCTAAGTACAAAAAACCCAGACCTTTATAAAATACCCTAAGAGGGGGATTTCCAAATCATTCCAATGAGGACTGAGCATGCTCAGTGGCCATGGAAGGGGAATAGTATGGAGTCTCCTGAACAGGAATACTCTACATTGCAAGTTCTTCCTTACAATCAATCTGGAGGGGTATCTGCCTCTACCTACTGTTGGTCTCCCTGACTTCTGCCTCACCAGTCCAATTGGCTATGGAGAAGGCTCTCTCTCTCTCTCTCTCTCTCTCTCTCTCTCTCTCTCTCTCTCTCTCTCTCTCGTTCCTGTTATAGAAGAGAACCTCAGTAGATGATCTTCTGATAACTGATCATCAATGCACTTCAACAGTACTACAATGGCCCTAAAATCGATAGCACACGGGGCCTTTCCAACATGTCTGTTTGGTTCCCATCACCCACCTGGTGATTGCAAAAGTAATTACTCTTTGGAAAGGGGGTGCGCAGGCAGAGATGTCTGCTATGTCATCCTTTGCAATCTGGAAATATGGATTAACTCACTCGGGCTCTGGCAACGCTCCGGGTGAACGTTTCTTAGAAAATTAAAGTTTTGTTTTGTTTAAACAAAAATCAATATTGATTTTGTTTTGCCCTGCTTTAATTCTGGATTCAGTTCTGCTCGTTTTGCTATATATGCTCAAAGGCCTTGAGTTAAGCATGGAGCGCTGTAGATTTGAATGCCAAGAAAAGGGGGGGGGAGGGAGAACCCATTTCAATCCTCAAATGACAAAACCATTGGTGCAGAAGGCAACTAAACCTTAGCAGCTGCTTTTTGGAACCATATTCATAGAGTGGATCCAAACAACAAGCTTCAGTACACAATTTACTGCTCTGAGGAATTGCAAAGGAACGGAGAAGTGCATTCAGTTAAATTTGAGGTTTGTTCCTATGCCATATTCATCTTGCAGTGCTTGGGGAATTATACGTGACTCCTGCACAGGGTGGGCAATTTTACCACTATTTTGTCCCCATGGAATCTGCCTCAGAACATCTTCCCGTTTGCCACTATTGTACCAAATGGCAATAAGCAAGGCTTCAACAGGGAAGTGGGGGGCAACATCTCCCCATTTTGCTTCAGGCAGCGAAACATGATAGGCTACCCCTGGGGCATAGAGTTTTTCTCAACTAGTAAAACACCCTAAGAAGAAGGAAAACTCATATCACCAATGGTCATTGTGGGGGAAAAAGAAGTTGGATGTTTAATTTAAAATTAGGTTAGAAACAGTAGATAGTATGTACATTTGCATGTTTTCTCTTTTCTTGTTGTAATGGTTGTTCTTGTCATTTCTTGAAAGTGGCATGGTGGAATCATATATTGTCAGCCTTTGGTTGAATTGATCTAGTACGAAATGGTACTCTTCAAGAATACTAACAAAAAAATCTATAATACTATGAGCAAAGTAGCCTGTTAACTGCCCTGTATTGTTTATTTATAGGAATGTAGTTGGATTAATTAAACCATCCGTCTTTCAGACCGTTGGTGCAATGAATGGAAATCACTCTTTCAACATCCTGATTGAATTACCTGCAAAACAATAGACACTACATTTGAAGTACCTAGTTCAACAGGTTTATGATGATTGACTATATCTGCATCACAGAGATAGCACACCTTCACTGACTCAAAAAAAAGGTGATTGCCCATCACCCTGAAGCATGTTTATTGAGAGGAAATAGAGCATGCAACTAATCCTCTAGAGACAAATTCCTCTTGAGTCTTCATATTTTATTTAAGATTTATGCCATGCTCTGTTTCACCCATCCAGGAAGTTAGTCATTTCAATTCAGGAGATTTGTGTCCAACACTTTCCCCCCTATTACATTTAAAACTTGTTTAATTTGAAATATTTGTGCAGCCCATGTTCCTTCCTTTTGCTGTTTCTCTTTAAAGTTCCATACAACAGGTTAAATGCCAGCTTTGGTAAGGATGGGGAATATATTTGATTCATTTCACACTGAAAGGCAAATATACCTAATTTGGACTTTCTGAAACACTATGCAAACAACAACACAGCCATTCTTCAAAATTCACAGTTCTCTGAATTTTGCATTACTGTTTTTCAGGCACGTAATGTGTGCAAAAATGAACATATTCAGGTATAGTGTGCCTAAAAATGCAGATACTGGAGAAACTACCACACACAAATAAATGCAATTAAAAATTCATATTAATAGCTTTGGTATAAATAGACTCAATGGAAATTATCCTTAATTAAATAACTAAACAGCATTAAAATATTTTATTGGGTTGTATTGTATATGCGGCCACCTGCCTATAGCATAAAATGACGGGACCAGATCACTATTTAGAGACAATAAAAAATGGCAAATGAAGATGTTGTCCTTATAAAATTTTATCATTTAAATGGTTCTAATTTCAGAACAGTGGAGCAGTTTAACTGCAATAGTGACTGAAACTGAAGCAACCAGAAATTTGAAAGGCATCTTAATACTGACAAATCAATTGCTATTGCAAGGAGTTTTAAAAAAATCAGTACTGATCTAATTACATTGGAATTTTTTTTAAAAAAGGGGTTTTTTTGCTGAATTAATTTTAGCTGCAAAATAAAAATGAGGCTTTCCCACAAAATATTCCACATTTACTACTTTTTATGTTTGTCATTTTAGTATCCCATATAATGACAAAGGTAAAAACTAGTAAATGTGGAATATTTTGCAAATTGTTCTGCTTTTGGATGTACAGTTCCGGGAACAAAGCAAAACAACACTTAAAAAAAACACAAAAAAGCTTGCTACAGCATTCCAACCTTAGTTTCTGCCTTCATTTATTTCCCCTCATGGTATTGCCTGAAGTGAATCTTCTTGAGATGGCCTTCTTGACATGGACTAAGGAAACAATTAAATGTCAGTACATTAGCACTACCTACTTAGGCCCATCACATTAGAAAATAGAGCAGGCTTCCTCAACCTCGGCCCTCCAAATGTTTTTGGCCTACAACTCCCACAATTCCTAGCTAGCAGGACCAGTGGTCAGGGATGATGGGAACTGTAGTCTCAAAACATCTGGAGGGCTGAAGTTGAGGAAGCCTGAAATTGCCTCTGCTCTCCAGTCTCATGACACTAGAACCCTGGGAACTCAATGAAGCCAGGTGCTGGGATATTCAGGGCAAACAAAAGAAAGTATTTCTTCATATAGCACCTAGTTAAACTATGGCATTCACCCTCAACAAGAAGTAGTGAGGGCCGCCATCTTGGGTGGCTTTAAAAGAAGATTAGACTAATTCATGGAGGATAAGGCTATATGAATCTGAATGCTGGAGATCATATGTGTTTCCCTCAGGTCCTGATTTTGGGCTTCCCATGGGCATCTAGCTGACCACTGTAAGAACAAGATGCTGGACTAGATTATCTTTTGGTCTGATCGAGTAGACTCTTCTTCAGTTCTTATGCCCCTGCACACATGCACACACCTTAGTCAAGGTGCATAGTACCCAAGGCTGGTCAAGTTTTTTGGCAATCGAGTCAGAAAATCCCCAAAGCATTCATCGATACAACTAACAATTTGCTGCCCTTTCATGACACCCAAACTCAGTCACCTGAGGTGGGCACTTCACTCTGTCTAACATTAGGTCCTGAGGCAGAATAAATAAGAGCCCCTAGGCCGAAGCAAGAAACATGAAGCAAAAACCTTTGGGCCTGTCTCTTCACTGCTTCTTCTTGCTTCTATATTTTTAACTACTTGCTGGAACCATTACAAAAGAGATAGTAATGTCTCCTTAGTCAGCCACTGGAAATTCAGCTGTCAGGCATGATCTAGTTCTGGAGTTCCTGGATTGAGGAGAGTTGGGGAGGATGACATAAGAACAGAAAGCACAAGAAGAGACATGCATCCTGTTCTCACAGTCACCAACCAGATGCTTGTGGTAAATCATCCGGCAGAACCCAAGCGCAAGATCCTTCTCCCCTGCTGTGGTTTCCAGCAAGAGTTATTCAGAAGTATTGCTGCTTCTGGCGGTACTGACAGAGCATGGCCATCTGGGCTAGGAACCATTCCATGAATTTATCCAATCCTCTTTTAAAGCCATCCCTGTCTCCTGTGACAGTGAGTTCCATAGTTAAACAATGCACTGTGTTCTTACGGAGCCCCTGGTCATCTCACAGACTATTGACCCGTACACCACTAATCTGCAGCCACCAACCAGGTCGTCCCCAGTAAATCTTTATGCGCCCCCTCGCCCAGCTTGTTCGGAGTTTTGGGCTGGGCTGCCATCAGTATGCTGATGACACCCAACTCTATCTGTTGATGGATGGCCATCCTGACTCGGCCCCAGACACACTGATCAGATGCTTGGAAGCTGTGGCTGGATGATTACGTGGGAGCCGGTTGAAGTTAAATCCTTCGAAGACAGAGGTCCTCTGGCTGGGACGGGATGATATGGGACTGAGGGGGCAACTCCCATCTCTTGCGGGGGTGCAATTAGTGCCAGCACCGTCCGTTAAGAGTTTGGGTGTAATCTTCGATACTTCCCTCTCCATGGAGGCACAGATTGCAGCTATTACAAAGGCGGCATTTTTTCATCTCCGCCAAGCTAAGCAGTTGGCTCCTTACCTCTCTCGCCCTGACCTAGCTACTGTGATCCACGCGACGGTCCCCTCCAGACTGGATTATTGTAACTCGCTCTACGTGGGGCTGCCCTTGAGACTGACCCAAAAACTCCAGCGGGTGGCAGAATGCCGCAGCGAGACTCCTTACGGGGTCTTCGCTGCGAGATCACATTCATCCGGTGCTATACCAGCTGCACTGGCTCCCGGTGGAGTACAGGATCAGGTTTAAGGTGCTGGTTTTAACCTTCAAAGCCCTATACGGCCTAGGACCCTCGTACCTACGGGACCGCCTCTCCTGGTATGCCCCACAGAGGAACTTACGGTCTTCAAACAAAAACACCTTGAAGGTCCCAGGCCACAGAGAGGTTAGGCTGGCCTCAACTAGAGCCAGGGCTTTTTCAGCTGCGGCTCCAACCTGGTGGAATGCTCTGTCACAAGAGACAAGGGCCCTGCAGGACTTGACATCTTTCCGTAGGGCCTGCAAGACAGAGCTGTTCTGCCAGGCCTTTGGTTAGGGCGCAGCCTGACTCCCTCCTTTGGCAACCTTTACAAAACTTTATGGTTGCCATCAATCTTGATTTTAATTAATTTTTATAATGGTTTTATAATGTTACACTATTTTGGTGTTGTTAGCCGCCCTGAGCCCGGCTTCGGCTGGGGAGGGCAGGATATAAATAAAATTTATTATTATTATTATTATTATTATTATTATTATTATTATTATTATTATTAAATCACTTAGTCTCAGTCAGGTTCTTAAGGAGTTTGTTGCAAACACAAATAAACTTTAAATGCTTTCAAAACACTGTTACCCTTTACCCTCTTAGTTTTATTTTATTCTGTCTCTAACTCTTCTACCTCCCCTCACACAACTGCACTAACTGTCTCTCTATTTCCATCTGTCTGCCAACTGCTTCTTCCCAACCAACCAACCAGCCAACTAACTAAACCTCGGTCTAAGCCCTTTTATAGACAGGTAGGCTCCGCCTCTGGCTTTTCTATTGGTCTACCTATTAACTCTTTCTCTCCCCCTATACAGACATTTTCAAAAGAACGGGCAAACGCCACGGTGGCCATCCCTGCCTCCTGTGGGAATGAGTTCCATAGTTAAACAATGAACTGTGTGAATAAACACTTTCTTTTATCTGACCTACAAAATACCCTCCAACTTCATGGTTCTCTAATTCTATGCAGTTGTGCAAATGAATGGGTGCAGATCTCAAATTTGCCCCATGCATTTAATTGTATATTGCTTTCAGCTATTCCAAGCGTCCGAGGTTCATGAATTTAAATAAGAAATAAACAATAAATAAGATGGCCCCTGGTGGGTGTGCTGCAGTGGGCTGCCTGACTATTTGTTCATACAAATAGCCAGCACTACTGATCAGATTGGCACAGACAGCTTTGCTGTGAGCTAATTGCGACTTTGTATATGCAGTAGCCCATTTTGCATGCGGTTCTTGATGCAGCAAGGAGGATTGCCTCTGGAACATGTGCAGCTCTCTTCCTGAACCAAGAAATAACCGACTCCTGAAAGGTCACACTGAATGTGATTCCACTGCCAAAAGGTCGCCAAAGTTTCATTATAGTTTCCACAAACTCTGGGCAAGGCATATGCAGTCGCACATTAGAATAGCAGTACAGAAATTAAGATCAAGCTCCCATTACAATTTATTTTATTCTGCTTTCATTTAACAGTAGCAGATGTGCAAATGTTTGTTTACTCAGTTCTTGATAGTAGGCATTTGCTAGGGGAAGCATGAAATTAATTTCTGCCCTAGTATTAAAAAATCATTTCCTTGATTTAAATGTGTCTTTGATAAAAGGAAGAGTCTCATAAAATGCTTAAGCTGATGAGGCAATGCAAAAAAAGAGTGGAAAGAAACAATATTTGCTGTTTTAGGATTGCTATTTCTATTTGCTTACATTGCAGAGGCCGGGTTTTTTTCTGAGAGAGAGAAAGAGAGAGAGAGCGCGCAAATAATTATTTTGTACAATTACCCATGCAAACACTTCCTGTGTGGATGTGTTGAGAGCAGTATGGAGAAAGTTGTTTGTTAAACTGCAAGGGAAAATTATATTAACTGGTAGGGGAGAAAACACACACACAAACTACAAACTACAACTCTTTTTGGCATCTGTCATTTACTAAAAAAAATGATCACAGGAAGATGATTTGCACCAAGCAAGACTATTGGTCCATTTTCCTCAGTATCATCTATAAGGACTGGCAGCAGCTCTCCAGTTTTTCAAATAGCCTCCCAGCTCTAACTGTAGACACCAGTTATTGAACCCGGGACCTTCTGCACGTAAAGATGCTCTACCACTGAGTTATGGCCCTTCCCATTCTTTGGCCTCCAACAAGACATGGGGGGCCAGTGGTCTAACTTCATATAAATTAGTTTACTATGTTCCTATGAAAGAAGCAAGCCAGCAGTAAATCACACTGCACATGTTAACTCTTTATTAGCACAGCAACTCATCTCTGGCAGGTCTTGCCCCCATGAAGCAGTTGCTGAGATTGAAGGTTCCCACAGCTGCCTGAGTCCCTTCCAGGGTTTCCCCCAAGCAATCGGAGGCTGTGCATGTGTGAAGCTAACCTCCTCATGCCTCTCCTGGTTCTAGGAGACTAAGGGGGAGGAGAGCTTGTCACAGCATGAAGGAGAGACACCCGTGTCAAGGAGGGGGTCACTTTCCCAAGTCCTCCCTCATAACTACTGATCAATCACATGCAGGCACCAGGCAGGTTACCAGGCTTCTCCTCTGGCACCAGCTACAGAACATTAAACATCAAACATAGCATGTTCTCTCCCTCCCCTGGCAGGTTAACTCGAAGATTTATAAGGTCTGGGGAATGCTGGCAACCAGCCAGCTCCATCACATGCTCCCACTTTGGGGACTAATTGTTACAACCTGCCTGAGGGTCCCCACCAAGCGATATTTGCTCACTGGATCACTACTTCATGACAACCCATACCTTTTCAGCAGCCAGACTCATCTCTGCCTTTTCAGCTTCTACCACCTCTTCCTTCCATTCTTCTCCCTCATTGTCCCACCAACAATCCCCTAACTCTGAGCCTTCTTCCCTTGTGGGTTTCCCAGCTGGTTCCTCACACCATTCCTCTGCACCCAGCCAGTCCGTGGGATGCGATCTGTGTTTGAATGCAAAAGATCAATTGACTAAACTATCCATTTGATTATTTAAAAATCGTTCCGGCACAAATTAACAATATCCCAAAATGCACTTTTTTAATGTGAAAGCATCTTTAATGTAGAATGCAATGCCACATATTCTCTAATAACCGAGGAAGTTGGAACATCCATGCTTTGCTGCTTCTCCAAACAGCCGTTTTTAGTCTCCATACGCCAAAACTTTGCTTCCCTTAGCAACATTGAATATACTCAGTGCCTGACAGTGGCAACTTTTCATACTAAGGACAGCAACTCCTATTACTGACAGCAGCAGGTTGTCAATCCCTGCTAAAGGTTTGCAGTGCAATTACCAGCAGCGCCTTTTTTTCTAAATCACATTCCCAGGTGCTGGCAGATGGTTCCCAAAACTAAATTCTTTTCTCAGCCATTTCACCCTAACTGATGGTTTCCCAGGGGATTGCTCATTGGGCTATAGTGCATCAAATAGCCTTTCAAGGTTGACCCCTGGCCTGTGGGTTGTGAGTATGTGTGCTCCACGCCTGGGCCACATTCACACTATACATTTAAAATCCTCTGATACCATGTTAAACATCCCCCAAAGAATTCTGGGAGGTGTAGTTTGTTAAGGGAGCTGAGAGCTATTAGGAGACCCCTATTCTTTTCTCATAGGGATGCGGGTGGCGCTGTGGGTTAAACCACAGAGCCTAGGACTTGCCAATCAGAAGGTCGGCGGTTCAAATCCCCACAACAGGGTGAGCTCCTGTTGCTCTGTCCCTGTTCCTGCCAACCTAGCAATTTGAAAGCACATCAAAGTGCAAGTAGATAAATAGGTACCGCTCCAGCGGGAAGGTAAATGGCGTTTCTGTGCACTGCTCTGGTTCACCAGAAGCAGCTTAGACATGCTGGCCACATGACCCAGAAGCTGTACGCCGGCTCCCTCAGCCAATAAAGTGAGATGAGTGCCGCATCCTCAGAGTCAGTTATGATTGGACCTAATGGTCAGGGGTCCTTTACTTTATTCTTTTCCCACAGCTGCAATTTTCAGAGTGGTTTAACAATCAATCCTTCTTCACATCTAACATCACATAAGGCATGTGTGGGTCTGCTGACCAGTTGATCGAGTCACCTGATACTCCAAAAGCCTCATGAAGCTCACCTAAAATAGTGTGTAGTGTGCAAAGATTTCAAGTTCTCCTGAATTCTTCCTCAGGGCTGAATGTTATGCAAAACAACTAGGATCCGACACGTATGTTTGTGCATTATCGCTTCCATTACAGCTTCATTTCACTTTCATATAAAATTTATAGCCAATTTATTTGCTTAATTTCTGAAGGGAAAGTGGTATTAAATCATCAATCAAAGGAATGTTCAATCAGAGTCAGGCTCCATAAATGTGCTTCCCTGCAAATCTATAGATTATAACTAATCTGCTGTATAAATTAATGAAAATGATGTATGTGATTAGTTGTCAACTGGAAACGATATCTGGTGAATGGGAACATTGTAAAATGGGCTCATTTTAAATAACAGATGATCTTTCTGTTTGCAAATCCTTTCATCTTAATGCTTCATGATTCCCTGAAACTCCTGTGGAGAAGAGAATTTAAAATAAGAGATGGAGTCTGCACCCCTTCTGCACACAAAAATATAACTTCTTTATTTTATTTGTCTATGGGGGGGAAGCCATTTCAAGTCCCCAAGCCTATTCTGAAAGTACGTCTTCCATGTTGTGTTCTGGATGACATTGGGTGTACACAGTCCAGTTGCATTTGCAAAAATTAATATACTAGACTTGTTTCATGGAGCTGTCAGTGTTTAGCTTAAGCATTTTGTGTTTTATGCTAGGCTGCAGTACAGATTGCATTCACTTAGATATTTGACTGCACTGCTTAGTTAGGTCAGGGATGGGCCGAATCAAAAACTGGCCACCTGCTCCATGGGCCACATTTAAAAGGTGGGTGACCCTGACCCTCTGTCCACCACCACATGACTTGTGACATCAGGTGGATCAGAGCCTGTGAAAAATGGTAGAGCTTCCATTCAGTAATGAATTTAAACATTACATGAGACATTCAGGAGTCAACCTGATCACCTGCTTTGGTCAAACCAGACCTGGGAATACTGTGTCCCATTCTGGGAACCACAATTTTAGAAGGGTATTGACAAACTGGAATGTGTGCAAAGAAGGCCAGCCAAGATGATCAAAAGGTCTGAAAATCAAGACTTATGAGGAACGGTTGAAGAAGCTGGGCATGTTTAGCCTGGAAAAGAGGTTACTAAGGAGACTAAGAGGAGACTATAGGATAGCCACCTTCAAATATATAAAAGGCGGCCACAGGGAAGATGGAGCAAGCTTGTTTTCTCCTGCTCTTGAAGTTAGAACCCAAACCAGTGACTTAAAGTTACAAGAAATGCGATTCTTACTAAACACCAGGAAGATTGTGGACTCTCCTTCCTTGGAGGTTTTTAAGCAGAGGTTGGATGGCCATCTGTCATGGATGCTTTAGTTGAGATTATTGCATTGCAGAAGGTTGGACTAGATGGTCCTTGGGGTTCCTCCCAATTCTACAATTCTATGATTCTACACTTGGGCAGCCAGGTTGGCATTTTTAACTTTAAATTGTATTGGGTTTTGACTCCACTTGGGTTGCATTCACATGGCAACTTATTCCATTTGCATGACGTTTCCCTTACTGTTTGTTTCCAAATTATATCTGAGCTTTCAACACGAAAACAATGTACAAAAAGTCATTACATTATTGAATGTAGCTTGCAAAAATATGTATTCAAAAATCACAGTTTCAGAGAAATGTGCACAAAATGTGTATTAATTTTGTTTTTCGGGGTGTGTTTTTTATCATGCACTGATGAACTGAAGATTAAAAATAACAAGAAACTAAAATTAGCCAATTCACCAATCACTGACATCCCATAAAGCCACTCAACTATTTGTGCATTAGAAAAGTCTCCTGAATTATGGGATTCCATAGCAACGGCACGTCTACTTTGCACAGACCCACCAAGTACAAAGCATCCTTGAAAGAAAGACTCATTCAAGAGTGTGCTTAAATATCAAGAACTTTTAAAGGTGGTGTCTGAGCTTCACATATTACTTTGACCTGGAGGAGCTGACATTCATTTTGTTCTCTGGATTCTACCAAGTCAGCATATTTTGCAGTTTGCTTCGAGGCATGTGCGAGTAACCTCAGCACTACTGAAATCACTTAACCAAAGCACAGGGAGTTGTTAGATGAGCAGAAGCAAAACACTGTGATTTCAGGTAAACTGAGGTAACAAGCGAGGAAACACGCTTGAGATGAATTTCCAGGAGGCATGAGTCTAGCGGCTTAGTTGCAGAAGTTCTTTTCGTTTCCATTTGTCCTATGACACTTTCCCCCATTTTGTGACAATTTGGATTGCCTTTTAATAAAGATGTTGCCCAGCTGTGGATGCTGGAGTTTTGCTCTTTCTTATGAACCAAGAACTTTGCTTGAACTCAGATACAGATGCAATGTAAGAAGCTGAAGTTAAGTTGGGGCAAAGTACATCAGACTGTCTCCATTTTAGAGCAGGACTACTGCTTATGCCAGGGACGTGGGTGGCACTGTGGGTTAAACCACAGAGCCTAGGACTTGCCGATCAGAAGGTCGGCGGTTTGAATCCCCGCGACGGGGTGAGCTCCCATTGCTCGGTCCCTGCTCCTGCCAACCTAGCAGTTCGAAAGCACGTCAAAGTGCAAGTAGATAAATAGGTACCGCTCCGGCGGGAAGGTAAATGGCGTTTCTGTGTGCTGCTCTGGTTTGCCAGAAGCTGCTTAGTCATGCTGGCCACATGACCTGGAAGCTGTACGCCGGCTCCCTCGGCCAATAAAGCGAATGAGCGCTGCAACCCCAGAGTCAGCCACGACTAGACCTAATGATCAGGGGCTCTATTACCTTTACCTTACTGCTTATGCCAGGTTGCCGGGTCATGTGGCTGAGCTGAATGGACTTAGGATCCAGCCTAAGTCCCCCATTTCTTGCCTCCACTGCCACACCAACAGAAAAACCCCTTTTCAGGGCTTGACACATCTCAGACTCAGCTTAGAAGGCTGTTTCCCAGCTGAGCCAGGACAGGCGAAATGTTCCAGCATATCTCTGGCAGGGCCAAGAACAGCAAGTTACACTGGAGCAGAAGGAACCTTTCAGATGAGCTGGAGATCCACAGTGTCTTAACCCAACCCATCTTGGTGGATCTTGCTGTGGGATTGCTCTCCCAGAAAACATGACTCAGAGCAACTCTTATGCATGCACTCAAATCACTGGGCTGGCATTTTGTTTGTTTAGTTCTTCAGTTGTTTAATTCCTATAATGCTATTAGGAGACACATCACCCCCAACAGATCCCATTCTATAGCTCCGTTTAATTCCTATTTGCCACTTTGGTGCATTTCTAATTTATTATTACATGTTGGTCCCAGGCATACCTCAAGGGGAAAGTCATTTCAGCATCGAGGTACCACTATATTATGTTGCCTTGTACTGAGGTATACTATTGATCCATCAAGTCCAGTCCTCTCACCTCTAGTTCCTGGTGGCTCTTTGGGACCTGCAGTCTAAGGCAGGATAGCCAATGTGGGGCTCTCCAGATGTTGATGAACTACAACCCCCAGCACCTCTGTCCCTTGGCTATGCTGGCTGCTGGTGGTGGGAATTGTAGTTCAGTAAAAACATTGGTTATTCCTGTACTAAAACTTGATACCTATCATTCTTTTAACAGGTGTTGAAGATGGAATCTGGGATTATCTGTACACAGTGTCAGCACTCTTATTACTGAGTTATGGCTTTTCCCTAAGGCAACTTCCTCAGATGACTGGCAACCTATGACAAATGGAAAGGAACAGCTAAGTGAAACCTGCTGTCGACCGCTAAGAATTTATGCAACTTTTTTTTTAACCATAGGGGAAACCACATAGCAACACCACCCATTAAAATTCCCCCCTTTTTAAAAAAATGTTTTATTAATTAATTACACAAATAAGCCATGCAAGTCTTACTTTATGGGATCATTTATTCATGCTTCGAGTGTGTTATGAGGTTAATTGCACAAGGGATGTTTTACGGGTTTATAAAATGCTTCTTGTTAGGTCTTATTGCTTTTTGATTTTACATTTATTTATTTGTAACAGGCTTTGCACTGAAGGCACTTCTGTTGTTCCACTGGGGATTTTCTGCATGATTTATTTATTTATTAAAAAAAAACAACTCCCCCCTTTACTACAAGAGGTCTGGCCATATGTGGTGCACATACTTTATTCTGCCTCTAAGTAATAATATCCCTCTTTTGAAAATGACATGAGAAGCACCTGCTTCAACAGGGCCACGGTCTATCTAGTCCAGCTCCCTGTTCTCACAGAGAGTCAGCAAGTGCCCTGTGGGGAACCTGCAAGAAGGTGCTGAGCACACTCACTTCTTGTGATTTCCAGCAACTGGTCTTCAGAAGCATTACTGCCTCCAGCCATGGAAGCAGAGCATAGTCTTCATAGCTGGTACCCATTGAGAGCATTATCCCCCATGAATTTAACCAATCCTCTTTTAAAGCCATCCAAGGGGTTAGATAGCTTCATGCAGGTGGTAGTTCTGGGTTGCAATGGAGACTAGATCCCAAATGTGCCCCCATTATTTCCTCCTAACCCACTCTGCCAGCCTTCAACCTCTGAAGAGCCGAGCCCTTTCCCCCTTATATTTTTGGGGTAGGGTCCAGGGACCCCATGCCCCAAAAGCACAGAGCTGAAGAGCAGAGCACAGTACAGTGTACCTCCATTGGTGGGCTCCTTCTCCTCCTGCTGCCACGGAGAGGAAAGTGTGTCAAACCAACCTCTTTAGTGGTGGCACCAAGACAATGGTGGATGATCAGCCACTGACCATTGAGCCATGTGTCCACCACATTCAGATTTGTCCCTGGCTTCTCCCAACTTCACATGCAGGACGTTGCCTCCCCCTGGTGCATATGGTGTTGAATTTGGCTTAGAACCATTCAAATCCCCTCATCCACCAATGGTTTCTTGGATCCAACCTCACAATTCCACACTAAACCATGGGTTTTCCTAGTGGGGAAGCAGCAGAGGTGTGGATGAGCCCGGAGTGAAAGTGGTTCTCCATGGTTTCAGGCAAAGGACGTACCCAGAGATGCTGGGGATTAGACCTGTGACATTCTATGTGCAAAACAGATGATCTACCACTTAAACATGGTCCTTCCCATCTTCATTGCCCTCCTGGCAGGAACTCCCATAGTCAGGTGAACAGCACTGTGAGATGCTCAGCTTGCCAAAACCAACGAGAATATGAAGCAGAACTATAGGCAGAAAATGGGTGCCAAATCACCTGGATAGGGACCCACTGGCAAGTTTTCCTGTGCAAGTTTCATTGGAGTTAATGAGAGCTTTGCTACTGTGTTCTACTCCAGCTCTCATTTGTTTCAATAATCCTCATGCAGGAAAATTTACCAATGGATTCTGCCACTGCAAAATCTATCCCCAACTCACTGGTTACTTTTTTTCTGTTCTTTTGCTTTTATTTCTAGAGTGTATAAAAAAAATGTCAATATTTTCAAAACTGCGGGAGACAGCAGAAATATTACAGGGGGTTTATATAGCAGTAGACAAATAGACTGGGTTGGCTTTTTTTTAAGAGGATGTTGAAGGCCAACATTCCCCTCAGATGCAACTCCAACCACAAAGTGACATAGACCATGTGGTCACTCTTACATCGGATACATCGGCACCAGAGTTTTTGCTAAGTCCAGTTTGGAGCTTTCTGAGAGAATTCCTTGAAAAGGAAGGCTAAGTGTTTTACCTCCATCCCATTTGTGGGGGCCAAGCTTTCCCTGGCATACTATTCCTTGTGCAGTTCATGCAAAAGTAAAACTGCAGGGTAGTCTTTCCAGGACATTGTCCCAAATCATCACCTGTACAATGTCCCCAAATTTCATCCAGTTACAACTTATTATTTGCCTTCTAGAAGCATCAAACTATCTGAGGCATAAAGTGATCCCAGAATGCATTGAATTTTGCCATTGAGGTGTCTTTTACTCCCTTTAATAATGGCAGAGATGGTAAACACCCCATTGTTTTTTCATAGACAAATGGTCCGAGAAAGGTCAAGAAGTGTGTGGGATACCAACCTGCTGGTGTTTGTCAAAAACCACATTTCTTTAACCAAGGACCATTTTCTTAATAGAGTCAAAAAATAATAAAAATAAAACACTTCCACAAAACTGTTAATTTTAGTTGATAGAAAGGTGCTTTTTTAAAAAAAGGAAAAGATACAATACTTTTCATATCATTTTTATGCTAAAAGTACTTTAAAACCCTAACGCTTGACTTCAGAAAGTTCTGTTGATTATGGCTGAAAATAACCTACCACACAATGGAAATCTCATGCGGGTGGATAAAATATCCCCCAAACCAATAGTAAGATTCCTACTTCCACACTGGATAATGGTTTAAAAGGGAGGGCTGTTGGTGTTAGTGAAGTCATCTATGCCTGCAATTGGTAACCTATAAGATAGGGTGTGGGCATTCAAATGAGGTACTTGCATGTTTCAGAGAATAAAGAGGATAAATAAGTAAATTATATGATTCTGTGATTTTTGACAGTAAGAGCTGTTCGGCAGTGTAATAGGCTCCCTCGAGAGGTAGTGAACTCTCCTTCCTTGGAAGTTTTAAAGTAGAGGTTGGATGGTCATTTGTAATGGATATTTTAGTTGAGATCACCCTGACCTAGCCACTGTGATCCACATGACAGTCACCTCCAAGCTTGATTATTGTAACTCACCCTACGTGGGACTGCCCTTGAGACTGACCCAGAAATTCCAGCAGGTGCAGAATGCCGTGGCGAGACTCCTTACGGGGTCCTTGCCATGGGATCACATTCCCCCGGTGCTATACTAGCTGCACTGGCTCCTGGTGGAGTACAGGATCAGGTTTAAGGTGCTGGTTTTTACCTTTAAAGCCCTATACGACCTAGGACCCTTGTACCTACGGGACCAAGTCTCCTGGTATGTCCCACAGAGGACCTTACAGTCTTCAAATAAAAACATCTTGGAGATCCCACGCCACAGGGAGGTTAGGCTGGCCTCAACCAGAGCCAGGGTTTTTTCGGCCGTGGCCCCGATCTGGTGGAACGCTCTGTCACAAGAGACTAGGGCCCTGCTGGACTTGACATCTTTCCGCAGGGGCCTGCAAGACGGAGCTGTTCTGCCAGGCACAGCCTGACCCCCTCTCTCCTTCTGTAATCCTCACAGAACTCTAGCCCAATGGTTGCCATTAATTTGATTATGAATTGATTTTAGAATGTATTTTAATTAATTGATTGTGATTTTATGTAAATTGTGCTATTTTTACTGTTGTTAGCTGCTCTGAGACCGGCTTTGGCTGGGGAGGGTGGGATATAAATTATTATTATTATTATTATTATTATTATTATTACTATTACTATTACTATTGTTATTATTGCAGGGTTGGACTAGATGACCCTTGGGTACCTTCCAACTCTAAGATTCTATGATTCCAATGAAAAGTTCCTAAAGGCTATAGGGTTTGGACATTGTAACAAATTGCCCAGAAAAGAGGTGGAATCTCTATTTTTGATGGTTAATGATAATAAACTATTTAAGTCAGTTGTTCTCCCAGCTGCAAATATCAGATTTTATCTGTCCTGGTCTCTTACATGCTCATTGCATAACCCACCAGAAAGGAACCAAATATATGCAAGTCATTTTCCTGATAAACAAAAGCAAAGATGCATGAAGTATGCAGGTAAACACTATTGCTTACAAGGAGGAGGCCGAAAAGTCCGAAGCCAAAAATAGCAGTAAGGACGGACATAGCTATACAAAGAGAAAAGGACATAAGTCCTAGTTCTACAGACAATTTAATTTTAGACAGAACACAGGCATCGTCAGCCGAAAAACAATGAGAGGAAAAGAAATGCTCATAAATAATAATCTGTCTGGATTATGGCTGTGTATATACAATATCTGTAAAGCACATTCAAAGCACATTTCCCCCCTCAGAGAATTCTGGGCACCTTAGTTTGTTAAGGGTTGCTGGGAATTCCAGTTCTGTGAGGGGTAAATTATAGTGCCCATAATTCTTTGAGGGCAAGAATGTGCTTCAAATGTGCTATAAAGGTATTGTGTGTATGCAGACTCAGTCAAGATTATCACCTTTCTTATGGTTTACTTTTTAAGTTATAATTTAAGAAACCTCTTAGCATCAGCTAACAAAGAAGAACCATAGAATCGTATGTTGCTAGAGTTGGAAGGGATCTCAAGGGTCATCTAGTCCAACTCTCTGCAGTGCAGGAAACTCAACTAAAGTATCTAAGACAGATGACCATCCAATCTCTGCTTAAAAATCCCAAATGAGGGAGATTCCACAACCTCCTGAGTGACTCCATTCAAACAGCTCTTACCATCAGAAAGTTCTTCCTGATGTTGAGTTGGAATCTCTTTTCTTGCAACGTGAATCTATTGGTTGGGGTCCTACCCTCCAGACCAGGAGAAAACAATCTTGCTCCATCCTCCATGTGACACCCCCTTAGATATCTGAAGATATCCTCTCAATCTCCTCTTTTCCAGGCTAAACACACCCAACTTCAACTGTTCCTCTCGCAACTTGGTTTACAGACCCTTAATCATCTTGGTTGCCCTCCTCAGCACACGGTCAAGTTTGTCATTGCCCTTCTTAGATTGTGATGCCCAGAACTGGACACAATACAGGTGTGGTCCGACCAAGGCAGAATAGAGCGGTACCCTTACTTCCCTTGATTGGGAAGAACCAATTGAGTCTCCTACAGTGGCGTAGCGTGGGTTGTCAGCACCCGGGGCAAGGCAAGTAATTTGCACCCCCTAACCCGTGGATTTGCGCCCCCTAACCCTAACCCCCAGATGTTGCGCCCGGTGCGCCCGGCCCTCCCTGCACCCCCACGCTACGCCACTGGTCTCCTAACATAATCACGCTGATAAAACAATTTTGACAGTTATTTGAAGAATGCAGCAGTCACCAACTCGGTGCTCCCCAGAGGTTTTGGACTGCAACTCTGTTAAAATCCCCAAAATTAGCCATGCTAGTTGCAGCTGATGGGTGTTGTAGTCCAATGCATATGGAGAGCACCAGGTAGTGTAAGGCTACCATAGTGGATCAAAATAAATGATGCATACAATTTCAATGCAGATCCAGGTTCTTAGATGTTACTCCTGACACAAAACCCACTTCATGATAATCAGGTTTACATTGCCACAAGGATGTTGAAAGCTGGGGTTCCTGTGGGGCCTAGGAATTCTACAAAAGTTATCATTTGGCTCCCACTGGGATGCTAGCATAATTTAAGAACATGACATCTGTCCTAATGAGACTATGAAGAAAACATCTTCCTTTGGTTTCGGCAGAGGAGAGTTGGGAAACACAAGAAACATGTGCCCAATTGAAATTGAAGAGCAGTATACATTGCTTTCAGTTTGTGAAGAGTGACTGATTGGTTCAATCTTGGGTTGAGGGGATGTATGTGGTTATATAAAGAAGACAGGGTTAAATAGGTCAAACTATCACATGGCAGAGGGTCACTGGTATAGTGGCTTCCAGTGATGCTTCTTGTATTATCTATGTTCAATCATGTACAGTTTTATGAAAGCCAACATAATTTGTGGAGGCATTCATTTACAAGATGCATCTCAGAATTGAAAAGATTAAGCATAAAGAGATTTGATCACAGCAGAACAGATAGACTATCTGTAATAAATCAGAGGCTTCTCATTTGAAACATTTATTAGCTCCGCACTTGCAAGCGTACAACAGGCTCCTTGCTGCTTTCATTTTCCATCGTCAGCTCTACTTCAGTAATCATGCAACTATTTGCCGTTGCCATAAAGCTGTTGTCTACCTGCGAGCACACGCTGGTTCAATTTTCCAGCTCAAAATCGGAGAGAAAGTGTTCAGGGCACTCATTTAGAACTGTCTTCTTAATGACCACAAAAAACCAGGAAGCTCTTGCTAGAGAGCTCTCTAGCAATAACAGGGCAAGAGGAGACTGTCTTCTTAAGCCACCTTAAAATAATATCCTTTTTTAAAAAAAAACAAAACGAAAAAACTACCAGTCTTTTTAAGATTCTGCTGCTGCTGGAATCCCTGCTGTTAGTTCTTCATGCCCTTTTACTTTCTCTTAATGAAAAGCAGCCGCTGTTTTCTCCACCAGCCTTCCTTTGACAGATGCAAACAACTCAGAAGCTTCCTGTTGTCACTGGTCATTTGAAACCAAGGCTGACTGTTGACCAGAAACCTTCTTGCTTACAAAAACTGAAACTGTGTTGTGTTTTAATGATTTGCTTTCTGGAGGAGGCAGTTTTGCACTCGCTGACAAGAAGCAGTCATATAATGTCGGGAAGCTTAATTACAATGGCTGTGGCACACTGTGATGTAAATTGGAGGAGCTGAGATTAGCAACACGCTAGGTCACTGAAAACAGAATTATTTCACTTCTTTCTCCTCTGTTGGACAAATGTGCTCCCTTCAGGGGATAGTTTGACTTGTGTTTATTATGTGTGAACTCGGGGAAGTATTTAGTTGTTAAAAGGAAATATTGTTGATAGCCCGAATTGGCATCTCCAGTCCTGATTAACAGCAGAAGTGGTGTTAATTTTATCTTTAAGCATAAAACAGAGCAGGTTTTAAGAGAGGTGGAGGAAAAGATTTCATTTGCTGTGGTTAATTGCTAACTCGGACACAGGAAAGATAAAATAAGGTGAAGTAAAACAAAATAAAGCAAAATTAAATTAAATTAAAAGCCTGTGGAATAAAACCACAACACATGGTTCCGAATTTATTTGATAGGTCTTTTATTCTACTTTACATTGATGTGCACTGGTTAGAAATTAACCACAGCAAATGAAATAGTGGCATATGCTCTTGTTAGGTATGGGGTATTTGCAACTGAAGCCCGTGCAGGAATCAAACATTTCATAATGTGTCCGATATTGAGGAAGGACAGAGTGCCTTGGGGGATGGGCATGGATCATTGGTACACCACAGATTTTATATGCAGAATGTCTCAGGATCTTTCCCTAGCATTGCTAAGAGGGCTGGAGAAGACTCCTGTCTGAAATCCAGATGCTGCAAGACCTATCACCCCTGACAACTGGTCATGCTGGCTAGGAATGATGGGTGTTGGAGTTTAACAACTTCTGGAGGACCACAGGTACCCTGTCTCTGGTGCAGCCAATGCTAACTGATAGGTAGATGAATATTCTGATTCAGTAAAACCACCATTTCCTATGTTCGCTTTGAAGAAATGTCATTCGTGATATAGAAACCTGGAAATTCAAGCGTTTACTCAAATGCCTGGAGAAGAGGAGGTTAAGTGGTGATATGATAGCCATGTTCAAATATATAAAAGGATGTCACATAGAGGAGGGAGAAAGGTTGTTTTCTGCTGCTCCAGAGAAGCGGACATGGAGCAATGGATCCAAACTACAAGAAAGAAGATTCCACCTAAACATTAGGAAGAACTTTCTGACAGTAAGAGCTGTTTGACAGTGGAATTTGCTGCCAAGGAGTGTGGTGGAGTCTCCTTCTTTGGAGGTCTTTAAGCAGAGGCTTGACAACCATATGTCAGGAGTGCTCTGATGGTGTTTCCTGCTTGGCAGGGGGTTTGACTCGATGGCCCTTGTGGTCTCTTCCAACTCTATGATTCTATGATTCTATGAAATGACAAATATACAGGAGCCCTTTGCTCCTCTACATAAGTAAGGTAAAAGGTAGAGGACCCCGGATGGTTAAGTCCAGTCAAAGGCAACTATGTGGTTGTGGCACTCATCTCACTTTAAGGTTGAGGGAGCTGGCGTTCGTCTACAAACAGCTTTCCGGGTCATGTGGCCAGCAGGACTAAATCGCTTCTGGAGCAACAGAACACTGTGTCGGAAATCAGAACACACAGAAATGCCGTTTACCTTCCCATT
This sequence comes from Podarcis melisellensis, assembly GCF_964234715.1. Lineage (NCBI taxonomy): Eukaryota > Metazoa > Chordata > Lepidosauria > Squamata > Lacertidae > Podarcis > Podarcis melisellensis. Next base: position 18,717,375 of record NC_138537.1, read on the forward strand.
GCAGTGGTGCTCATTGAACTACTAGCATGCTTTTGAACTGCTAGGTTGGCAGGAGCTGGGACAGAGCAACGGGAGCTCACCCCGTCGCTGTCCTCTACATATGGTTGCCCTAACCTGAACACATTTTCAACAAGATTGAATGTTGATAGGAAGTACACACCCCAGTCTTTAGAAAGGGACCTATAGATACCACCAACCTCCTGCAGGAGAGATAGCAGTTAGTTTTCTCGTTCTACTTTCACTTCTGGTGTATATGATAGTTAAAATGTGTCATGATAAGTACTTGTGTGTTTCATTTCTATGCAGCATTTCCCCATTTCAGAGATTCATCAGAGAGGAAGGATTTATACCAGCCTTCCCCTAACTGGTGCACCCCACAGGCTTTAGGACTACAACTTCCAACAGCCTAGGTTAAGGTAAAGGGACCCCTGACCATTAGGTCCAGTCGTGACTGACTCTGGGGTTGCGGCGCTCATCTCACTTTATTGGCCAAGGGAGCCGGCATACAGCTTCTAGGTCATGTGGCCAGCAGGACTAAGCTGCTTCTGGCGAACCAGAGCAGCGCACGGAAACGCCATTTACCTTCCTGCCAGAGTGGTACCTATTTATCTACTTGCACTTTGACATGCTTTTGAACTGCTAGGTTGGCAGGAACAGGGACCAAGCAACGGGAGCTCACCCCGTCGCGGGGATTCAAACCACCGACCTTCTGATCGGCAAGTCCTAGGCTCTGTGGTTTAACCCACAGCGCCACCCATGTCCCACCTCCAACAGCCTAATGGCCAGTAATTATGAGAGCTGTAGTTCAAAACTTCTAGATGTTATTAGGTTGAGGAAAGCTGATTTAAAAACACATTGTTTCAAGCACAGATTCTTTAGCCAGTATTTTTCTTTTTCAAATATGGGTGAACACATTTGCATAAAGCTCAGTAAATCATCTGGGTTTTGCAGAATACTTCAAAGTAATGATGGTAAGTCCCAGATGAGACTCCCTTCCCTTTGTAAATAGCCTTCCCCCCACCTTACCTTGTGTAGCATGTGCTGGGGGTGGAGGTAGCCAGCATCTCTGAAGGAACTCCAGATCCTAGAGACACAGGCTACCTGCCTTAGTGTTCCCCAAACCTTAATTTCATGTTCAGAGCATCTTCTTTCAATAGAACCTCCTACCTCCCCCCCCAAAAAAACCTTCTATAACTAATGAAGGAAGTAATAATTCTGAGCATGCGCACCCTATCCTGAGTAGGCGTGAAGAAGAAATTTTGTTCAGTTTGCATTTAAAGGTGAACCAACCTAATTCACACTTTCAAAAACAAAATGGGAACTAAAACATAGCTATTCTTCAAAATCTGCACATGTCTGAATTTTGCAAGGGTCTTCTGCAGCCACGTAATGTGCACAATGCATATACTGAGGGAAAGTGTGCAGAAAAACACTATTTTCATGAAAATAACTTGCAAAGGTGTTCTATATTAGGGGGGGGGGATTCTTTCCAGTAGCACCTTAAAGACCAACTAAGTTAGTTCTTGGTATGAGCTTTCGTGTGCATGCACACTTCTTCAGATACGATGGACTTCCATTTCATGCGGCTCAATGTGGTGCCTTCCATAGTTCCAGTTGCAGATAGATAGCCGTGTTGGTCTGCCATAGTCAAAACAAAAAAAATTCTTTCCAGTAGCACCTTAAAGACCAACTAAGTTAGTTCTTGGTATGAGCTTTCGTGTGCATGCACACTTCTTCAGATACCAATATTAGGGGAAATTGCCTACAGAAATATATATAGTAGAAGAACAGGACACAAAATGGTATGGATTTTCATGTGGACATTAAAAAAAAGACCCTCAGCAAACTGAATCCTCTCTCATTCCTACCTTGAACTGGTCTCCCCACCCCTTACCCCCAGACTGGGACTTTCCTTCCATTTCTTTTTTTAGAAAAGAGAAAGCTCAGAAAAACCACACCTATTCTGAGTCAAGCTGGAGGGAGGTTTCTACCAACCTTTAAGATCCTTCACAACTTTGACCTTTTCAGTATTCATTACTTGACTGAGAGCTGCCCTCTCAATTTCTCTGATTAGAATAGCCTTATTAAAATGGCACATGTGAAGGCAACTCCAGCCAATTAAATGAGAGAATACTGAAAAGGTCATTGAAAGGAAGGCATGTGAAATAGACACTGTGCCCCCACCCAACATGATTGGCTCACAACATGGAGACACAATTTCCAGAAGGCACATTGATACTGCAAATGGAATGCCACCCAAACAACATATTCTTAGATCCAACATTTAAATAAGGGAAGTAATAGCACAGGTCTAAATCACTTCCATTAAACTCATGGCATGCAATTATACAATTCTTCTTCAGAAGATGCTGCCTTGATGATATTAGCAAATGTCACTCAAAGACACCCTGACATTTTACCTCCATATCTTGATTGCTGTCAGAAAAAAGGTGTTTTAATAGATAATAAAGTGTTGGCAATTCATTAGATTTTCATTATCGGTTGTGGTCTTCCTGTAATTAGATATCAACAGGGGTCCTTTAAGAACCTACCACTAAGCTTCACATTGCAAGGATATTCTCAGCAGGGGTTGCCTTTCATTCAACTGGTTTGGTACATTTATATGTATAACTTCTTCCAATTCTCTTCACTATTTCTTACCTTATGTTGTGGTGTAACATGGTGTGTTCAGTTGGCTCTTCGGGAATCTGCATCTTCTTTTCTAGGAAACATTTCTAAGGTTTTGCCTCTGTTTCTGAAGGTAGCTTTTCTAGTTGTTCAGGAACCAGCCATCAGGTATGAGGAAATGGAGAACTTTTCACACCCACATTGCAGCTAAAAGTTTAAGCACGTCCCGCAGTTTCATCCCAAGTGGAAAGAGCTTGTGTAGGCTCTTAAAATGAGTAAGGGAGAAATCTCGAGCCTTTTATAAGTGCTTGATGTGCGTTCAAAAGACCCGAAGGCACTCCTGCTGGGAAACCTCACTCCTGGCTTTCCTTCCCCAGCTGCAGTAGAGAACAGTGGGGTAGTATGCAGCATGCACCTGAACTCCCAACAATTGAGTCGTTGCTGCTTACCAAGAGGGAAAGTTGGAGGGCTGAGGCAGCAGAGAAGTCAGCACAGTGCAAATGCACCAGCTGAGCCAATCCAGTGATCCTGCTTGTGTGTTTGCACCATGCTGCCTTCCCCACCAACTTGCTTATTCCCCTCTCCTGCTATGTACCGAATTTTTCCATGTATAACACACCCCCGTGTATAAGATGCCTCCTATTTTTGGGGATTCCAATTGAAGAAAATGGGGGGAGATGGCACAGAGCTGTTGAGCTTTTCTTGTGGAGGATTGACCAAAGTGGTTGAGCTTTTTGGGGGAGGATTGCCCAGATTTGTTGAGCTTTTTTGGGGGGGAAGTGCCAACAGTTTTTCAGCTTTTGGGGGGGATTGCCCAAAGTGCTTCAGCTTCTTTTTGGGAGAATGCCAGCAATCACTCACCGGACTGACAAACGCTGCAAAACACATGCATTGGCAAAGCCAAAAGCATCTGCCCACTTGCCACCAGCAGCCAGCAATTGTACGCCCAATTGCTGCGGCGGCAGCCAATCCAAACCAGCCCTTGCCATGGCCACCAATCACACACACAATCACCTCTGATGGCTGCAACCAATCCCCCATCTGCACTATCCGTGTATAAGACGGCCCCTGATTTTAAACATTAATTTAAAATTTAAAAAGCCTCATCAAACATGGAAAATTACAGTAAGTAACATACATGATTCATACATGGAATGTCATTTCAAGTGCAATTCTGAACATACTTGCATGAGAGTAAGTCTCTTTGAACTCAATGGAACAAACTTCGGAGAAGGTGTGCACTGTAAACCTTTGCTCCACCACACCCCCCTAAATCTTTCCCACTGAAATCAACAGAGGGATGGGAGAGAAATTAATTCAGTTCACATTTTTATGTGCTCCTGCACATAATCTGCACCCCTCAGAACAATATATGAAACAAAACACAGGTGTTCTTTGAAATTCCCCCTTTTCCTATTTCAGCAGTGAAGTTCTCCAAGCAAAATCTGCATACAAAATGGAGAACGCTGTTAAAATATGCACAAAGAAATGCTTCTATTATTGAAAATAATGTTCAAAAATACATTATATCAGGTAAAATGACACGTCAAATGTATATAGAAGAGGTGAAATGTAATGTAGGTGAAAGCTCATAAAAAATTTAATGCAGACTTCTTTTTAAATGCAAATTGTGTTAGAAATTAGATAATTGAAATTATGAGTTGGAAAATGAAAAAAACTCAAAGCAAACTCAAAGCAAATACATTTGTCCATACCTACAAAAGTGTCAGCTTGTCATGGATCGTGACCATAATGTTTATTTCAACAAATCATCATCATCATCATCGTTTTAAAAAGAGTTAATATTTCAACATTGGCAAGAGAACCCGCCTTACATTTTCTTCCTTGGATAAGGTATTTTTGTGTCATTGTCCCCACCCCCCCACCCCACAACATTATTCACACAAAGTTCAGAAAAGGGAAGTACGTCTATAATAGCTACATTATAGAAACCGCAGCTCAGCTATTTTTGCCAGAGAATATATTGGCAATATTAGAAGCAGATAAGAAGCGACCAGCTGAGTGGCAAGTGTTGTCAGCAAGTGGCATTTCCCCCTACGGACAGAAAATGAGTAAAAGGGCTAAAATCTGTAGGGGGCTGTGAAGCATGGCTGACCAAAATCCTTAGTGTCATGATTGCTGGAAGCCTTCAGCTCCAGGATCTGCTACTGCACAGCACGATTCAGGAATGAACCTGTAAGGAGTGTGTGTGTTTGTGCGTGTGCATTTGAAGTTCGACTCCCTCCACCCCCTGAGAAATGAGAGAGAGCAGTGATACACCTTTCATCGACTTCTCACATTTGGTCAGGTGTCGATAGATTTGTGCACTATGAAACGCAAGCAGAATTGTCTAAAATAAGCAATTAAACTGACTTGGAACTTGAAAGACAGGTATGTTGCTGATGGCACTTGTTAAGAGTTGCAAACAAGCAGCACATAATTACCCTGTTAAATTGGCATGAAGCTGAACTACAATTTGCATACTGCCTAAATAGGCAGTAGTGATTCACTCCTGGCAATGGAAGCTTCACAAAGCACATCAGATCATTTTCTGACTTCAGAATGGAGCAGGATCAATTTGAGGCCCCAATATTTTATTTTGTGTGTGTATGTGTTTGCGTGTGTGTTATATTCTGTTCCAATGCTCAGTCTACCATATATAAACATCTGCTTCTAATATATAATGATATATGATGAAATATCCAAATGTTAACAGTATTCCAAGCAAGTTAGCAAAATGAAGATTTGCAAATGCATTGTGCATCTTGCAGGCAGTAACTGGCAAATAAAAACCAACCAAGAGTTGTGTTTTGTTTATAACGATTTTGATAAGGGCAGAGACAAAAAAACTAATGGCTCAAAACAGTTTAGTGTGCAAAGGAAGAAAATCCATGGTGGTAATAATATAACAATAAACCAACTAATTGACAAACTGCTATTTTTTTTATAGCTGACACTAGGCATAATTGCTTGAAAAGAAGTTCTGCTTTCTTCAATGGAGCTTGTTCTCAAGTTAAGGTTCATCCGGACTTGTGCTTGTCTCATGCCTAGAAAACATGAGTCCAAGTGGATTTCTGCTTGTTCCACACTTTCTAGGTACGTGTCTAAGCAGTTTTGCCCTAAAGGTAAAGGGACCCCTGACCATTAGGTCCAGTCATCTCGCTTTATTGGCCAAGGGAGCTGGCGTACAGCTTCCGGGTCATGTGGCCAGCATGACTAAGCCGCTTCTAAGCCCGTCACGGGGATTCGAACCGCCGACCTTCTGATTGGCAAGTCCTTGGCTCTGTGGTTTAACCCACAGCACCACCTTTTTTAAAAACATAGCACCCAACAATTTATATCTGCAGATCCCACTGATTTCATAGAAACTTTGGTTAACCGTGCTTAAGGTTACATCTGATAACATTACAGAATTAAAATTTGGCCACAACTTTATTAAACATTTAAATGTAGGAAGACCTTGGCATAGGCATTGGGCGTGTATCCCTCCCAGCCCCCCAGGGTAAATGGGATATGGGGGTGCTCTGCAAGACGTATGTGTATGCAGGCAGCCCAACCCATATCCCATAGCTGTCAACCTCCCCTTTTTCTGCGGGAAAATCCCTTATTCCAGCGCTGTTTCCCGCTGCTTCCCACTGCTATCCCGGATTGTTAGATATCCCGTGGACTGTCCCCAGGACAGGTGAGGCTGCTGATCCCTTATTTTCAAATCTGAAAGTTGACAGCTATGCCATATCCTCGCACGTGGGGTAGTTCACTGACAACCTTTCAGTGTAAGGCCCTTTAAGAGGGGACCCTGGAATTGCCGCTGGGGGGGGTCACCACTTCATGCCCCCCACCCCATAGGGAAGAAAAGACTAAAGGATTCACCCAAGGCCTAAAACCGCCAAAGTTGTGACAAATTCCTACGGGGAAGACCAAACCTGCCAATGCAGGAAAATTTCTTTCTGGCTCTTCAACAGCAACCGGTCAAAAGACTGTAGCAGCGCCCGCTAAACAGAAAGAAAATGTTTAACCTGCAAACTAGAACCATTAAAAAAAGGGAGAGTTGGGTGGGTGGGTGAAACTCCTGAGTCGATTGCCTAGCTACTGCTGGCTCCTCCCCCTATTTACCTCCCAGCAGTGTAAATTGACTAACTGAGGCTGGGCGTGAGCCTCCAAAGAATAACACTGAGAGGCAGGCCAGCTCATACAAACTGTTAAGACCCCTGGGTTCCAAAGTACTGTACGCAATCCCGCAAAGGGCCCCCACAGTGTAAAGTGTGAGTGCTCATTCTCAACATGATCAGTTTTTCAACCAATATCTGGACGAATTCATTCACATTCTGCCTGATCCAATTTTGCACAAAGGCTGTCCATTTAGACTTAGAGTCAGAGTTTGCAGATATGGAACCTTAGTCTTGTGACATTTATCACTGATGATGATGAAGAGATATGAGAATACATATCCCTGATTTGGTATTGTGCGTGGGACCTTGGTCAACAGTCTCAGCTTGGCTTAAAAGTTTGAATGAATAAAGATAATGCAACATTCTGAAGGCTGTTGTGAAACATTTGATCATTTTTCGTTCCCCAAGAGACTAGAAAATTGCATTAGTTTCATTTTTTTAAGGACAGGGAAAAATCTGTTTGACATTCCAAGCATGTGCTATGCTGAATGAACAAAAAAGGAAAGTTAACATAATTAAAATGGTTATAAACATGCCTGCTATTTCTGTTTACCAAGCCAAAATTTAATTATCAGAAACATACTGTAGTGTATGTTGTCTTTGCAAATATACGAGCCCGGCATTGTAAATAGCTTGTTTCCAAGCTGTGTGTGCATAGTTATGTGCCCATCTGTAAACATTTTATTTAATTGATTTTTCAAGTCTTTAGACTCCGCTTCTGAGACTTCTAAAATGTAGTTAATTAAAATCCGTAGACTTAGAAACAATTACCTTGCACCCTCTTCATAATATTACCCCCCCCCCAGTAGTGAGGTATTTGGAGTGATGTTGTTACAATTAAGGTAATTATAAGTAAGTGCAGAATAATGGGGAGTAAAGGTACAAAGGTTACGGCTTGTCTCAGAGAAAGTGTTTAATAATGTACAAATTAGCTCAGACTGGAGTGAAGGTCATCTAAGCCAAAGATGGCTGCAAGGCATTAACAAAGCTAAATAGAGTGCATAGTATGCAAATATGGCTGAATGAAAACGGTATCTTTTTTAAATGTTGCAAATCCATATTCTAGTGCTGTGTAAGGACAATGCACGTCTTAAAAAAGAAACAAAAGAGGGAGAGCTCTTATAGGGTTGCCATATTTCAAAAAGTAATATTCCTGACACCCGCAAAGTTGTTGAGCTGTTTCTTCTGCTTTTTCCATTGCTCTGCCATAAATCCATCTTTTCCTTGACATTTTTGCAGGCAAAAGTTCCCCCGATGCCATTTTTACACCAGAAAACCAGGACATGTCAGGAATTTTCCTGACGTACGGCAAACCTGCTGTTGCCTTAGGGTTTATGATATCAACATTTTATAAAAATCATTGCAAAACAAAGCATATCAAACAAAGCATATCTACAATACTAGTTTGCACCAGTACAACTGGCATGGCTTCTCTCAAAGAATCCTGGGAACTGTACTTTGGAAGGGATGCTGAGAGACTATTAATATCAGTCAATGCTATGCTTTCCAGAGGTTCTCCGGCTCCAGCTTGTACCAGCTTTGACGTAAGGTTTCCTTTCTCTTTAAATATTTGTATTTAAAAAAAAACTGAGGGTGGTGCCCCCCACAATTTGGCCTGGGAATGCAGATTTTGAGCCTGGTGGGACTCATATTTCAAACTGGTTTCCCTGTGAACATTCTGTTTATAATTATGATTTATTCAGTTTGTGGTCCATTTTGTCCACAAACATTTATGTCCAAGGTGGCTAGCAAATGTTTCCTAGTTGCCCCTTTAGGGAAAAAAATTTTGAGTTCAATTATTTGAAATTATTCTGGTATCTACATGCAATTGCATTTATATATGCCATTGTTCTGTTTTTGTTTTTTTTAAAAAAATATTTATAATGGTTTAAATGCTTTATATACATAGTTGTTTCAACCGTTTTTATATATGCCATTGTTAGTTGATTAGTTGGATAGATGATCGGTAGATGATAGATAGGTAGATAGATGATAGATAGATAGATATAGACGATAGATGATAATAATAAAAATATCCCACCCTCCCCAGTCGAAGCCGGGCTCAGAGCAGCTAACAACAATAAAAGTAGCACAGTTTACATAAAATCACAATCAATTAATTGAAATGCATTCTAAAATCAATTCATTCTAAGATCAATTAGAAATCAAATTAATGTCAACCATTGGGCTAGAGATATGGTTTTTACTGTGTTGTGAAACTGCTTTGAGATGCTTCATAGGAAATGATTCATAAATGAAATGATAACAACAATAGAAAAGATGTAGTAGTAGCAGTAACTCCGAAGCTGTTTTTAATTGGGAACTAGCATGGTGAGAAAGAAGAATTTCTTCTCTCTCGAGATTACAGTCCCAATCTGGATTCACAGGCATGCATGCACACACATCCACAGACACAGGTCTGGCGTTACAGTTAGGCAGTGCTATTTTTCTAGAAAAAGAGGTGCCAGAGCTCACCATTCTTCCTTGCTCGCTTAGAATGGTAATGGCACCCTGAGAGCTCATGGTATTTGCGTCTTTCAGCAAACATTATGAGGTAGGGGGTGCTGGAAAGGTGTTGAAAAACAGCCTTTAAAGAGGGAACACTGCCCCTGGAAGACACTGCCCCATCACCAATGTCAAGATCAGATTCAATGGCTAGACTAATCATGTTCTGTTTGAGAAATGGGAGAGACCATCTTATCCTTCGTCAAGGGATGTTGTGCCCTGCATTCGTCACATGTGGAAATGTTTCCATGCCACTGCACCTCATCTTCCGCTATTATGTGTGTGTGTGTGTGTGTGTGTGTATTCCTTTTACTGTCCAGTGCAGTGAAATTCCTTCACTTGTGTTATTGACACAATTGCATAAATTACACTGTCATTATACTATTTCACCCCAGTCATTTCAGTGCAAAGGAAGCAGGGTGAAAATTGTGCATGTGTGTGCAGACTGAAAGCAACAGCAGCAGTGAATATTCAACGAATTCGCTGGACTGGTTTCCTTTCAGGATTTTGGTCAAAAAAGCAAATGTTGGAGTCCTCTAATATTCTTACCTTCATCAGAGGCAGCAAAATGTCATCGGCCCCCACTGCATTCTTTCTTTCTTTCTTTCTTTCTTTCTTTCTTTCTTTCTTTCTTTCTTTCTTTCTTTCTTTCTTTCTTTCTCTCTCTCTCTCTCTCTCTTTCTCTCTCTCTTTCTTTCTCTCTCTCTTTCTCTCTTTCTCTCTTCATTTTTTAAAAATAGTGATAGGAGAGTTGATCATGTGCCTCAATAGTCTCTTCTAGTTTGTCCCTTACAACTCCCCCCCCCCAACAAACAAATCCCTTACAGCTCCCCCCCAACAAACAAATTCTTAGCCCCCGCTGACAAGGCCTCTGGTCGAACGCTTTCTGAGATGCCTGTGATGTGTCTTTGCATCTTTCCAAAACTTTTCTTCTTCTTTGCTTGAGGGAAGGCATCATGAAAAAATCTGAAAAGGATGAGGGGGAAGATAAATAAAGACTGAAGAAGTGACAGTTCTATTTCAATTGGGTTTGAGATAAGATAGCCAGGTCTCAACAGCTGAGAAGATCTCACAGATATAGAGAACATGCAAGTAAAAAAAGGGGGGGGGAGTAACATATTTTTCTTTTAACAACAACGAAAAAAATCTTTTTCTTTGCGGGAAGCCAGTCGAGAGGAATCTCTCTATAGAAGAGTAGTTAGATCAGGAACGGTATATCTCATGAACAATAAGGCACTGGAAGAGAGGGAACAGAGATCAGGAGAAAAAATACTGAAAGTCAAGGTAGGAATTTGATGCTGGGTTAAAAATAAAGGCGCTGACATTACTATCCACAGAGGTCCCAGGAAGACAAAAGATGTTTCCAGACATCAGCTATCCCAGAAACACTAACACACCAACCAGGAAGTGAAACAGTTAAGTCCTTAAGGCAATTGTTCCTTTTATCATGGTGGGTTTAAGAGAAGCTCCGTTTTACAGCATAGCTGTTGTGTTACCCATGCTGAATCCTCCTAGGCGGGTTAGGCATGATCAGCATGGCAAACAGCACCTTCCCAGCCCTTGTAGGGTTGCAAATAACTGGCACGCTGATTTAGTGTCCTTGCCACTCATGAAAGTGTTACCAGTGTTGGGGGGTGGGAGCTGATGTGTTCAGACACGGTGCTTTTTGAAGAGGACAAGTCATAACTCATCCTGCTTGATTTAACAAAGCCCGTTAAGCCAAAGAGCTTTTCTGGAAGCCAGGGGGACTAAATCAAAGTAATGTATAGCTCTTTGCCTAACAGTGTGCGGACCAAGCTACGTCTAATAAATAATCCTTTCTTTTTATTTTCCTTATTGCAATGTGTGTGTGTTTTGTTTTGATTTGCGTTCTACGTGCTAACCAGAGCAAATGGGCCTCATCTGCACTATGCATTTAGATCAGCATCATACTGCTTTAAACAGTCGTGGCTTCCCCCAAAGAAGCCTGGAAAGCAGGGGTGCCATTTTGAATAAAATATTGGGGAGCAGGTAACTCCTGCCCTGCATAATTGAGAACATGACATGGTGAACACACACCATTTGAATGACAATGCCCATCAACTTTGGGGAGTCCAGGTTCCCTCAGGTATTTTATTGGGGGGCCAAAGCTGGCTTCAATGCTGGAAACTGTGGCTTGTTAAGGGTGCTGGGAATGACCCCTATTCCCCTCGCAGAGATACGATTCCCAGAGTGGTTTAACAACCAATCCCTCCTCTCAGGGGACACCCTCTAAGAGGATTAAGGGAAGCGTGTGGTGCTGTGGGTTAAACCACAGAGCCTTGCCGATCAGAAGGTCAGCGGTTCGAATCCCCATGACAGGGTGAGCTCCCGTTGCTCAGTCCCTGCTCCTGCCAACCCAGCAGTTCGAAAGCAAAAGTAGATAAATAGGTACCGCTCCAGCGGGAAGGTAAACGGTGTTTCCGTGTGCTGCTCTGGTTCGCCAGAAGTGGCTTAGCCATGCTGGCCACATAACCCGGAAGCTGTATGCCGGTTTCCTCGGCCAATAAAGCGAGATGAGCGCTGCAGTCCCAGAGTTGGTCACGACTGGACCTAATGGTCAGGGGTCCCTTTACCTTTATCTTTAAGAGGATTAAGGGGTTGCCTAACTACTTGGAGCACCCTTAACAAACTACAGTCCCCAGGATGTAGAATCCATGATTGTCTAAAGTGGTGTGATACTGGTTTAAATGTATAAACGGCTCAGGACTGCAATACCTCAAGGACCGCCTCTTTCCACATGAACCTACCCGGACCCTGAGATCATCTTCTGAGGCCCTCCTTCGTGTGCCTCCTCCTTGAGAGGTCCAGAGGGTGGCAACATGAGAACGGGCCTTCTCTGCAGTGGCTCCCCATCTGTGGAATGCTCTCCCCAGGGAAGTTCGCCTGGCACCTTCATGACACACCTTTAGGCGGCAGGCAAAAATGTTCCTTTTCAACCAGGTCTTTGGTTGATCTGATTTACATCCTATGCCCCTTTGAAATGTGTTTTTTTGGGGGGGGGACGGCTATTGGGTTGTTTTTCTTTTTATTATGTATTTTATGGTTTTATATCTTGATTTTATTCTGTGAACCGCCCTGACACCCCCAGGTAGGTATGAATGAATGAATGAATGAATGAATGAATGAATGAATAGTGCAGACTGGTCCTTTGTTATTCTTCTTAGAACCTGGGTAGGACCGAATGTTATGCCTGTGGCCTTGACAGTCTCTTTGATGCTCTTTGATGTCTGACATGGCCTTCCAATAGTTGTGTATGTGTGTGTGTGTTTGCTTGTGGGGAAGATGCCTGCTCTTTTGCCTTTGTTCTGTTTATTTTGGAGTGTTTTGCCTCTTTGGGGAATGGTTTTGTGCAGGGGCAGGGTGTCATCTGTGAAATGGCTATTTTGTGGTGCCCATGAGAATTTCTTAGAGGTGTTCCTGTTTTTACTTGTTGTGGTGGTGGTGGTAGTTGTTGGTAGGTGATAGATATAGATGATAGATAGATTAGATAGATGATAGATAGATGATAGATATAGATGATAGATAGATGATAGATAGATGACCACAGATATTATTATTGTTGTTGTTGTTGTTGTTGTTGTTGTTATTTTGCAAATATATTCCCTGCCCCGACAAAAAGACAAGAATCGATTCTCATGAAAAGGAACTCAATTTTCCAATAGGAGAGGACAGTTTCATCTGTATCAATAAAAATTCATAGAACAACTCATATAATAATCTTATCATTCATCTTCCAAAAATCTTTCAGTTATTAACACTGACCATTTTATTTTAGCATTTTTGCCATTTCCCCATTATTATTATTTTTTGCAATATTTCAGGGTAAAAAGTGCCCCGAAGGCAGATCACCAAATCAGTAGCATATAAAATGCAACTAACTAAAGCAACAGCATAGAAACATTTCATTGCAACTGGCTTAAATGAGAAATAGCAATGGCAGTTAAAACTACAGCTTGCAAAATATAGACCAGCTTATTACGCAATTAAAAGCAGATCGGAATGTCTGGGCCTTAAATGTAGTATTTCATTTTATACTGCTTTAAGCCTGCATTCAGCTGCTCCGTGCAGTAAAATACCATACGAATGGAGCGCAGTGCTCTGAAGTCTATGTTAATGGGATAGATTTAAAAGTGCCTCACTTTCCCATTGAAATCAGTATGGTCTTGCTTTGGCTGTATTGCAGATCTAAGCACAAACACAGTTTTATTCATGCACAGACTCTGCATGCCCACACACAGGCTGCATCCACATGACACTTTATTCTAGTTTCCTGATGTTTCCCTAACTGTTAATTTCCACATTATAGATGCGCTTTTATATGACGTAAACGTCACTTCTGTAAATATAGTGGAACACAGCCCAAGTTGGGTGCTCATTTCAGTGTTATTTGTATATAATTTTTTTTCTCCCCTGGAAGCAAATAAAACAGAAATGAAACCAAACCTATGCTATATGCTTAGAACTGGTTTTTACGTCATGTGAAATCGCAAATATAATGTCAAAATGGAATAAGTGGCATGTAAATGTAGCCACTGGCACCGTGTACATTTTCAGAGGTCTTCTGCATGCTGATATGAATGGGTGTGATCCCTCCTCTGTCAAAACTCCAGGCTGCCTTTAAAAGAAGTCCTTTTGAAAATTCAACAGCGTTTTAGTGCTATTTCCCCCTAATGTACACATTTTTGCATAGCAATTCCCTCTTATACAATGCCCTTTTTCTTTTTTTCTTTCTGCTATTTTTACTAATAGATGCATTTATATGCGCACTTCACATGTTCACAGAAATGGCTAGAAAGCTGCATTGCAAAATTCAGAGAAATGCAAATTTCAAAAGGCGACTGCTTTTCAGATTTACTGCAGATGGTATTTATTTACTGCAGATTCTAGACCACTCGGTAGGTGCTACTCAACTGGTGGCAAGAGATCGGCACACAAAACTGGGCCAGACGTGCCTCTAAATCACGGGGAGGCAAACTTAGGCCCAGGGACCGGATCCGGCCCAATTGCCTTCTAAATCCAGCCTGCGGACGATTTGGGAATTAGTGTGTTTTTACATGAGTAGAATGTGTCCTTTTATTTAAAATGCATCTCTGGGATATTTGTGGAGCATAGGAATTTGTTCAATTTTATTTTTTCTCCAAAATATAGTCCAGCCCCTCACAAGGTCTGAGGGACAGTGGACCCCTGCTGAAAAAGTTTGCCGACCCCTGATCTAAATCCTTGTGATTTGAAAGAGATGAAATGGTGTGTTCTAATGTATTCACAGAAGCTGCAGACAATTGAAGGCAATTGTGGGCACTGTTGAGATAGTCCCATGGGCCACAATGCATTTCCATCTGAATTTTGACTAGCGAGAGCACGAAGGCATTGATTCCAAAGCAAGATGTCAGGAAGACAGTCCCGCAGCAAAGGGAGGGTTAGGGCTGGGTCAGTAGGTGCAGGAGAAAAAATGGAGTTGGGAACTGTCAGCATAAATATAACACTAAAGCCTACAAGCATGAAGAACAAGCCCTGAAGAGGAAGATAAATAAAAAATAGAGCCAAGGCCCAAACGATCCTTGAGCTGTGATGTGTGTGTTTTTTCCTGAGCAATACGATACACATGAGAAGCATAAGGGCAAATTTTGCAAAGCGCAGATTACAATCTCAAACAGAACCAGACGGGATATGCTGACAATATTTCACAAAGCAGGACCTCCTCTTGGCCAATAACATGCAACGAACTCGAGAGCAGCATATGCTGCTGTTTGTGGATACACACAATTGGACTGGAGTTTTATTGCCCAATTGATTCGAACAAGGCCACTGTTTCTAGCCAAGGTTCATCAGGAACATATCCATTTTTAAGAGGAAAAGGTAGGTGGCTGACATATAACACCTTGTGTCCACATGTTGTTTTTCTACATAGTTTATTTATGATGTAATGCTTTTGCGCAAATTTTCTGCCAGTGTGCATCTGTATTGGAACTGGTTTCTTTTTTAAAAAAATCACACACACACAAGGAATTGTTATTAAATGTTTAAATTTCATATATACATCCCTTTATAGAAAGGGCTAGATTTTTTATTATTATTACACTTTCTTTGTTTTATAGCTGCAACAGTTTTGCTGGTTTTATCATTGTTTGTGGTGTTTTAAGTAAACCCCCCCCCCCACCACGTGCTAAGGGGTAGGTAAGAAATCTAATCAAAGAAAAGAAATGAGCAAAATGAACAATGAACAATCATTGTGAAAGCACAAAGCAGGAGAGTTGCAGAGGCTTTCTCATTCTCTTCCCGGCACATAATGCATATTTGGCACCCAAGAGTCTGACATCAAAAACCTTCCCCTCCTGAGTGTAGGGAAGGCAATTCTGCTATTTTGAAAGATATCGGGGGGGGGCATACCTTGGCAAAATCCACACGAATGAACAGTCCCTTACTATCTGGAGATTGTTATTTAGTTGTTTAGTCGTGTCCGACTCTTCGTGACCCCATGGACCAGAGCACACCAGGCACTCCTGTCTTCCACTACCTCCTGCAGTTTGGTCAAACTCATGTTGGTAGCTTTGAGAACATTGTCCAACCATCTCGTCCTCTGTCATCCCCTTCTCCTTGTGCCCTCCATCTTTCCCAACATCAGGGTCTTTTCCAGGGAGTCTTCTCTTCTCATGAGGTGGCCAAAGTATTGGAGCCTCAGCTTCAGGATCTGTCTTTCCAGTGAGCACTCAGGGCTGATTTCCCTAAGAATGGAGAGGTTTGCTCTTCTTGCAGTCCATGGGACTCTCAAGAGTCTCCTCCAGCACCATAATTCAAAAGCATCCATTCTTCAGCAATCAGCCTTATTTATGGTCCAGCTCTCACTTCCATACATCACTGCTGGGAAAACCATAGCTTTAGTTATACGGACCTTTGTCGGCAAGGTGATGTCTCTGCTTTTTAAGATGGGTCTTGTGGCAAGTCATGTGTAGAATTCATATCTAGGAGAAGAACATGCAGAAGGCCCCAGTTCAAGCACCAGCATCTCCACTGAAGCTCTGGAGAGTGGCTGCTATTCTCTGTAGACAATACAGAGCCAGATGGGAAAATGGTCTGACTTCTTAAAAGCCAGTTCCCTGTGTTCCTATGTGAAGCTTGCAAAAATGGAGTAAAGTTACTCAGTTTAATTAAATCTATTTCTGTAACATATACATGAGGCTACAAAATGGCTTTACAAGGAGCCAAAGCACCCTTGAAAATCCAGGATAATGTGTGTGTGTGTGTGTGTGTGTGTGTGTGTGAGAGAGAGAGAGAGAGAGAGAGAGAGAGAGAGAGAGAGAGAGAATGTGTGCATCTCTATGTAAGAGAAAATGAGTATACAAGAAATATCAAATGTGTATATGTTGTGTGTATGTGAGAATGAAGGTGTGAGATTAAGAATATGTGTCCCTGAATTGTAAAAAACATGGCCTCTGTCGAAGACAAAGCAGCGACCACATCAGACAGCGAGTCTGAAAGCAAGCAAATAAAATAAAAGGGTTGCCAGTTAACAACAGAAGGCGTGTCGGCCATTTGATGCTTTCAATGGCCGTCTTTGCCGTTCAGGCTCCCGCGGTAGGAGAGAGAGCTTAATGGAGGGGTGCAATATCATTTAAGGGAGTGTGTGCTATAAAGAACTTCATAAAGTTCTAGCAACAAATTCCACTTGAGTGGCAGCTGAATACCAGAGGGTCCTGAAACGTTGGCGGTAACCACTCTCTTAAACTGCAGCAACAAACCAATCATGCAGCAATCAATACCCCAGGTTTTCAGAGCATTTGCAGTTAAAGCAAACTTTTCATATAACCACTGCAAACTCCATTTGAGTTGCCATCAATATCACAAGGCCCTAGAGCATTTCCAACAAAGCTTTCCATAAAACTGCAGTCAATCCCTCCTTCCCCTTGCTTAGTCAGTTTTCTCTGAAGAAGAAGAAGGAAGAGGAAAGGAGTTGGGGGGGTGCTCTTCAAAAGGAGTTTTTGTCATTGACTTCAATCATTGAGGATTTTCTCTTAGACTCAATGCCAGCCCTGGCTTTAAAAAAAAGGCAGCTTGACTCTGCAGCTGGCAAAGAAACAGAACAGTTCTACTTTAATCATGGTTCTCCCTGCTTGCACTTTCACTGGACCTTGAAACTAATTTGGGAATGTCTAGAAAAAGAAAAGACCTACAGGAACTAGTGATGGGTGAATCTGTCAATTTTGGTTGCTCTCATTTTGGGTTCTTGAAAACTCATCAGGGTTTAAGCACACACACACCCAACTATACACTTTTATGTATGCAATTTCACTAAATATACACATTTTTGCAAAGCAATTTAATGCATTTTTGTAAGTATGTAATGCATCTTTATGCACACATTGCCCTAGTGCACACACTTTCGTACAAATTACTTGGCCTGAGAACTGCATTGCAAAATTCAAAGACGTGTGGGTTTCAAAGCATGTCTGTGTTTAGATTTGTGTATTGTTTGGGAAAGTATGGAATTGGCTAGTTTTAGCTCTAAATATGAACTGAATTGAATTTCTCTCCCCATCCTTAATCAGAACCCAACAGATTTAGTGGATCCGATCCCTTTTCAATGATACACTTCTTCAATCTAAATAGAAATATTTGTGTAAATAGAATTACTTGTGCATTTATTTGATTACCATGCCCAGGGTCTAGGTTTTCCACATTGTGTTTTATGGTATCATCTGTGCAATATCTGCACACAGAGTGAGTAGCATAGACTCCTTTTCAGGTTGTATTCTGACAGTGACATTTTCATTTGCTGCTGCTTCCATGGCACTAGAGATGTGTGCAGCTATGGAGCCAAAGGAACATCCAGATGGAAAGAAATATGAGTCTGAAGACTGGCTCTGTGGCAGAACTATTTAAAATTGAGCCAACAGACACTCCAAGCGAAGGGTCCATGTCCTCATGCCTGGAGGCTTCCTTCAGGGTTCCAGCTGAGAAGGCATGGCATTGCCCCTTGAACAAGGGAAGGATGCCATGTCACAACAATGATGAAGTGATTAGTGAATGACTGTGGGGAAAAGAAAGAAAGAAAGAAAGAAAGAAAGAAAGAAAGAAAGAAAGAAAGAAAGAAAGAAAGAAATTACCAAAACGTTCTCTATCCTGACTACAAGATACAGTAAATATGCAAAATGATTTTTTTCATACACCAGGCATCCCAGATTGCCTTTTAGCACCTCTTCTCCTATTTTATGTGAACATGTGTTCATTGGTAATACAGAAGAGATGAGGCATTAGTAATGCATATGAGAATTTCTGGCCAACGAAGGCTTTACATTTCCATTACAAATTGATTAAAGCTATAACCTTCGTAGTTGGAAAGCAGGTTCTGTCTCCACTAGAGAGCCGGAATAAAGATCAGAACGTTGTAATCAATCATACAAAATAGGGAAACATAACTTCGCAAAATTAACTACTTTAGACTCTAAACCATTGATGGTTGTTGCAGATGTACAGAAAAGTACAATTTGCCCCAGACACCCAACAAAGAAGACCTAGCAAGCATTGGGGGGAAAGGATGTACGGTATTTATTATTCTTAAAAAAAAAAAAAACAGTTGGGAAGAACTGAAAACCAATTTCACCAAATAAACTGAATTAATATAGCGCCAGTAGGTAAGGATGCTTACTAATTCTGGTATGGAAGCAGCCCTCCAGACCCCCAGGACATGTTATGCAGCCACGAGCTGTCGGTTTTGAGATAAGAATGAGTGGGGAATTATTCTCTCTTCACTAGGTGAGCCTTGGGTATGAACCCAACATACATACCAAAGCCCCACTGTCCAGTGGGATGTGCCAGTTCTACTAGCAAATCCCTAAAATATGCTCTTAACCCAGTTATACTGGCTTTTCTCTCCCACTTCCTCACCTGCCTGGATTCCATTTCTCAATGGTCAACCAAACCACAACACTCTTAGGTGCCAATCTAGTTCATTCCAGCAGTGTGGAGTAGATCAAAAGGGAGGGACCATGAGGCCAATCAAGGAATCCCCCTTCCAAAAACCCGTCCTACTGACAACTAGCAGAAATGCAGACTTCATATAGGGAGAGTGCGAAGGCACAGAAGAAACACAAGGAGCAAGAGTTGGGGAAGGGGCAGACTTATAAAGTCCAGCTGAACCCCACTCCCCATTGGTCAAAGGCCAGCATGTAATTACCCCTCCTAACCCCCTCCCTCTGGAAGCAAATTCCCAAAGTCATCTTTCATTAAGAAGAAGGGATGAGGGCAAACCCCCTCCCTGTAAGAGAGCCAGTGTGGTGTAGTGGTTAAGAGCAGTAGACTCATAATCTGGGGAACCAGGTTCGCGTCTCCGCTCCTCCACATGCAGCTGCTGGGTGACCTTGGGCTTCTCTGAAGTCACACTTCTCTGAAGTCTCTCAGCCCCACTCACCTCACAGAGTGTTTGTTGTGGGGGAGGAAGGGAAAGGAGAATGTTAGCCGCTTTGAGACTCCTTCGGGTAGTGATAAAGCGGGATATCAAATCCAAACACCTCTTCTTCTTCTTCTTCTTCTTCTTCTTCTTCTTCTTCTTCTTCTGTGACAATTCTATCACAAGTAGCAGCCTACAAGCAGTTTCAAACCATGGTTTGTGATCCTGATTTGCTTGGCCTTGTGACAAACCACAGTTTGGTTTTCCACCCGAATCACCTACTTAACTCAGTTTATAAACTGCAGAACTGAATTGCATACTCTTAGGGGAGGGATGGGGATGCGGGTGGCGCTGTGGTCTAAACCACTGAGACTAGGGCTTGCCGATCAGAAGGTCGGCGGTTCGAATCCCCACGATGGGGTGAGCTCCCCTTGCTCGGTCCCAGCTCCTGCCAACCTAGCAGTTCGAAAGCACATCAAAGTGCAAGTAGTTAAATAGGTACCACTCCGACGGGAAGGGAAACAGCATTCCCGTGCGCTGCTCTGGTTTTGCCAGAAGCGGCTTAATCATGCTGGCCACATGACCCAGAAAAACTGTCTGCAGACAAACGTCGACTCCTTCGGCCAGTAAAGCGAGATGAGCGCCCCAACCCCAGAGTCATTTGTGACTGGACTTAACTGTCAGGGGTCCTTTACCTTTACCTTTTTAGGGGAGGGATGGGGACCTGGGAGACCTCCACATGTTGCTGGATTTCAGCTCTCATCATTCCTAACCATCGACCATGCAGGCTGGGATCTGGAGTTTGACAACATATGGTGACTAACATACATCTCTATTCCTGCACAATTTGTGACTCCTGTTCCCAACCTGAGCAAGGCCAGCGCAAGTCACACAATGAAGGGTGGCTTAGAATACAATGGCATCCCTTGTTCTTTCTTCCTGCCAGGGCCAGTAAAAATGGAAGGGGAAATCAAGCAATTGATTGGAAGTGTAGCTTTTCTGAGCTGTGTTCAGGTTTATAGGCAACAAGCTGTGCAGATCTGTCTTAGAGAAATTGCTTTATATATTGGGTTGTATTCAACACAGTGTAAGTGAGCTTCCACTCAGGCAACAAGTCCTCCTGTCATAACCACCCCCCCAAAAAAACCTCCCAATTTCCCCCCAAAATCTGCCCTGGAAGGCCCCCATCCCTTTGGAGCAGAATTTGAGAGTGCAGGGGGGACTGCAGAGGAGAGAGAAAGGGAGAAATCTTGCTGTGTGAGCAGACAACCTGTAGCATTCAATATCAAACTTCTAATTCGCTTTATGCATAAGAGAATGCACCTGTCAGTTCTAACTCCCATGCAGCACAATACTGGATTACATGCTAAATAGTCACAGTAATGTGACAAAAGTAGGTACATAACGAGTATCCTTGAGGCAAGATTTCATATTTCAAACATGTTTTCTTTTCTCCTCATAAACTGAATTGCTATGGAAATAAATAACTCCTATTAAACACTGTGGTTCGGCATTGGTAGCTTGAATGCAAATCCAGCAAGACATAAAAGTTTCATCTTTTTAAATGTTGACATTAGATCAAGCATTAACTGTCCTATTCACAAGCAATAGATCAAGCAATGTGTTTATCATGTAAAAAGGTGCATCAAGCACATTTAAATGACATTCAAGCTGTTTTTTGAATTGGACACTATCTCTGCAGAATAATTTGATGTGAAATGAACTCGGCATACCAAGGGAGTATAAACACAAATCTCTGCATGGCACGCTCCAAACAATAGGTGTTGTGATTAATCAATCCAGTTTAGTTCTGCTAGCTAGCCTACGGCTTTAAGGGGAGAAAAATCTTCTTTTAAAAAAATGTTACATCCCAAATGTATTCTGGGGCTCTGTCGTTATATATACTCAGTCTATCCTGGCTGGATGAAGAACTTGAACTCCCAGCTCAAATTCTGCAATTCCCATGCCAAAACCAGATCTAAATTGAGATTGAAATGGATCTAGAAAACTGGTCACATCCAAGAGAACTTGGACCTGATCAGTAACCACCTGCTCAAAAGCCTTGCCCCCAAAAGTGAATATGAGTAATTGGTCAGCAGTTTACATTTTCTGGATGCATAGAAGGTTTCTTAAGGAGTGGCCTCCTTTAAGCAGGCAAGGACCCTGGTCCATCCTGCCCCCCCCCCTTTATTAGCATTTATCATCCATGAAAAGCCAGGGTCAAGAGCACATGTGGGCACCTACACGGACCCAGGCATTGTCCACATCCTCAGTTTAAGCTCATTCAACAAAACTGGGCTAGGCAGTGCTCAGGATATCTCTTGAGGTTCACCTGCTATAATAGCAGAGTCAAGGTACCAGCTGATGCAAGCAATTTTATCTTCGACATGCTTTGCAAACAAGTGGCTGTAGGCCAGCATTGGTGCCACCACCTCCTTTGGGCTACAGTGTGAAAGGCCACACATCACTCAGGAAAGCTCTACGGGGAATGCAAAATGGGAATGCAATGAAGACGGCAAAGTATTCTTCTACACTGTCTTCACTGCTGCTGAGTAAGCTCAATCATGAAGCCTCACTAGTGTTTGGCTGCATTGGTCCAGTGTTGATTTGGCAAAATTGCACACAAACATGCGTATATTAGAATAAATTTACAGTAAGATGCTGAGGAATTTCCATGAAGCAAATAAATGAATTGCAAGCTGATGTGGAAATCTGGAGAACTGAACAGGAGAAAATCAAAAACTGAGAGCGCTGGAATGGACAAATCTCTCTTTTCTCCATTCTGTAATGTAAGCTGAAGCTATCCACCGACCCAAATTCTAAGAATTTCTAAGGTGCCCTGAGAAAGAGATGAGAGAAGAAAACTTTCAAGAAATTCAGTACTCGTTTGCAGTTAAGTGGTGAGAAGTTGTCTGCATTCCAGTCAGTTACAATTGTGACCAAGTGAGTGGAATTACTACAGTGCCCGCCTGTACCCTAAGCTCCATTTCGTACCCCATAACTTTATTAGGCTATTGTTTCAGGAGAGTTTTGAGCTTCCCGTTTATGCAAATACAAACTCATTAGTGCTTGGGCAAACAGGAGCTAAAGAGAGAATGATTGGAAATGAGAGTGCATGTGGCTTTGTGGTAATCGCATGGATAAGAACAAGTCGTCACCAGGGCACTCGAGAAGAATAAAAATGTGATTAAGGACAACACTGCTTGGCCTTTCTAGTAGGCCATAGGGGGGAATTTGGGAGAAAGATAAATATGACTATAAGGAAGATCTCGGGGAGAAGGGGCGGGAGAGAGAAATAGAATAACTAAGTTGCCGAAAGGTCAAATTTTACAACACAGACCAAAAAGAAAACATTCAACAATATTTTCTCATACCCATGTGTGCAAAAATAGCTTATAGTTATTATTGCTGTAGAGAAGGGAAGTTGTTTGGGGGTCTCATAATAATTTCAAAGGCAATTATATGAGTACAATGGGCATTTACTGAGAGAGGAGAAAAGAGACCCAGGAGCTTCGGTCGATCGCAAGACGATTCTGAGTCATCAGTGTGTGATGCAGATACAAAGAAGGCAGCAAAAAAAAAAGGCAGTTTAGGGTGCAATAGGAATTTCTAATAGGAATAAGGGAAATAAAACACTCAGCACAGAGCACTTAGACTTGCTTTCTGAATACAATTTATAGTTTTGGTCACCTGTGTTCAGGGTAGATTAAGAAAAAAGAACCTTCCTAATGTCTACAGGAGTACAGAAATTCCTTGTTTTGAAAAAGGCTGGGAGGGAAGCCTTAGCTTGTTTGTTTGCTCAAAAAATCATAGGGTTGGAAGAGACAGAGAGAGAGATCATGAATGTGAAGAGAAGGTGACACATATGTCTGACTGTATGACTGTATGCAAGCAGAATAGCATTCTTCTCATTTGTGATTCTCAGCAAGTATCCCAAATCTGAACGTTGGCCCTCATTTCTTCAATCACCATCTCTACTCTTCAGTGCCAGAGTTATGGAGCTGTGCCCCTTCCTTGTGTTCCACATTGGACAGTCTTGTTCTTTTGCAAGTGCTTATGTGCATATGAAATCTGCATAGGAACATAGGAACCTTCCAGACCTACATGGAGATGTGAAGGGCTGAGCCTGGAATGAGGGCTGCACCGAGTCCAGTTCTCCCAATCAAGTCTGCCCTGGGCCAATCCAGGCACCCCTCATCCCTCTTCAAATCAAGTTCTGAATTATTTCAGGGCATAAGGCTAGAGTAGAAAACCCTAATTAAACATACAGCTGGGAGGGGGCTGGGGAAAGAGACATTGCATCTCCCCCTACTGATTACAGAGGGTTCAATTCTGCAGTGTGCTCCATCACAAGCAGCTTCTCTGTGGGGAAGCTGCCTATGAGTGGCCACCTAAACCCTGGAAGATTGCTTCCTCCATTCAATAGCTGTTGAATGGAAAGAGTGTTTCTGTGCAGTGATGAGTCATAAGCTGCTTTCATGCAGGGAACATAGCAGACACTTTGTGGTGTGCCGAGCAGGAAGGAGAGTCTAGCAGCTTTGGCCTTGTACCTTTTCCCGAGAAGATGTAGATGGTAGTGAAGTCTTGGTCTTTGCATTGCTGCCCCTCCCCTTCATGCTTCCCATTACAGCCCTGGTTTGCTCTGGGTCATCTACCCTAAGCCAAAGTGATCTGTGACTGTCTTACCCTAACTCAAGCGATGCCTGAATCCCTCCAAATAGGACCCATTTGGCTCACGGCTTGTCCAAATCCAGGGCATAGCTCTACCTGGAACTGTCTACATGCAAAGTATGTGCCCTGCCACTCAGCTGCAGCTCCTTCCCAATATACCAGAGTTGTTATTAAATAGTTTTCTGGCAGCATTTGAACAGTGATTTCATGACCAGATTGGCATGCCACGCCACAGCTAATTATGTGCCACCAGTTCACCACCTGTCTAACAATTTGCAAACAAAAGATTTGAAAGGCAAGAGGTGGGATGTGATTTTGGTGTTGAGTTCAACATAATGCCAGGAGCCAGGCCCTTGCACTAAATGTCTCATGTGACTGACAGGACCTCCAAGGGTATCATGTTCCCTACCACTGGGCTGGTAAACTGCTCCAGAGTTTTAGCAGCAATAGAGAAAGCAACTTGACACACCTGCAAGGATGACAGCTGCTGAGTACATTGATCTTCTGTCATCATCTCTATTTTGTAGCCCACTTGAGAGAAAGGAGAAAAGAACAAGAGAGAGGAAAGATGTCGCAAATACAGATGGGGAGAAGTTAGTTCAGCTCACATGTTAACATGCATGTACAGTGGGTGGTGCTGTGAGTTAAGCCACAGAGCCTAGGACTTGCTGATCAGAAGGTCGGTGGTTCGAATCCCTGCGACGGGGTGAGCTCCCATTGCTCGGTCTTTGCTCCTGCCAACCTAGCAGTTCGAAAGCATGTCAAAGTGCAAGTAGAAAAATGGGTACTGCTCTGGCGGGAAGGTAAATGGTGTTTCCGTGCACTGCTCTGGTTCGCCAGAAGTGGCTTAGTTATGCTGGCCACATGACCCAGAAGCTGTACGCCGGCTCCCTCGGCCAATAAAGCAAGATGAGTGCCGCAACCCCAGAATCAGCCACGACTGGACCTAATGTCAGGGGTCCCTTTACCTTTACGCTATGTAATTTTGCATTTTCTGAGCCAATACGTGAACCACAATGCAGCCCCCTACTGTGAAATTTGCATTATTTCATCCAAGGTGTACAAAAACATCACTACATTAGGGAAAGTGTGTTCAATAGAAGCATTAGTGAAAATATAGTAAAAATAAAATAAAAATGCATTGAATCAGGGGAAATCAATTCAAAATTATGTGTCTTTTAGGACAAATGCCCAGAAAAATGCATACAATTTTTCATACAAATTTTTATCCGCTCCACCCTCCTCCAAAAAAGAAGTTCACAAACTGATGCAAACATTGAACAAATGTGAGACTGGGAAAATGAGAAACTGAGCAGTGGCGTAGCGTGGGTTGTCAGCACCCGGGGCAAGGCAAGTAATTTGCACCCCCTAACCCGTGGATTTGCACCCCCTAACCCATGGATTTGCGCCCCCTAACCCCCAGATGTTGCGCCCGGTGCGGCCGGCCCCCCCTGCACCCCCCACGCTACGCCACTGAAAATGAGAGGGACCCAAAATGTCAGATTCATTCATCCTATCCAAAACACCAAAACCACACTAAAAGCCTGATCCAAGCACCATGCGGACAGAACTTTCTTAGAGTAGGGATCACATAACTGTAGCACTTCAGTCATTGTAGGACTCCAACTACCACCAGCCAGAGTCAGCATGGTCAATGGTCAAAGGTGGTGGGATCTGGAGTCCAATGAGATGGGGGTGGGGAAGGTCAGGTTCTCCATCCCTGCCTTAGAAGAACAGCAGGACAAATGTCAAATAAGAAAATTAAAATCATTCAAACCATTTGATTTGTAGCTCCCCCATAAAATCTTTGAAAGTTTTCTGCTTCCCTATAATGGCTCCTCAACCTGTTCATCATACAGCTGATACTCTTTGTCCTTCTCCAAGGAGGTTTCCATAGCCTTGCACCACTGCATTTCTACTTTTCTATAAGGATAGATATATCCCTGCCAGTGTTCAATTATCAGGTCACCATTTTATCTGCTGAGGAAAAATGAGAATGTGCCCCTCCCACCACCACCTGCCCCCCAATTCACCACCACCAGAACACCCCACTCTCACAAAAACTAAGTGAGAGGAGGACATTCCAGCAGTGACAGAAGTGGCAGGAGGGGCGCCATCTCCTCTTGTTACTTCCGCTGTCTGAGGCGGGTGGTTTACCCTGCCTCATGTGTGGGCTGACTGTCAATTACCAACCAGTATAGGTATTGGGAAGTCCAAATACCTCTTTTTGCTGACCTCCCTTTGTCTGGAATGGCATCCTAGAGCCTTGGAACCTGGGATGGTACCTTGATCTCATCTTTTAGAGACGACTTCGTGATGGAGAAATGAACTTAGGTGCAGAAGAAATGAGAAACTGAGAGCATCCAAAATTGACAAATTTACTCGTTCCTTCTCTGAACACATTCGCTTTCCACCCCCTCCCAGTGTTGTTAAAATGCCGCACCTTAAACAAATAATGACGATGACAATAATAATTATGACAACGTATTTCATATATACTGTATATAGATTCTCAGTACTAACTCTTTCTCCATCACAATTATTCTCTGATAGTTTTTCTCATGTTGCTCTGACATTGAGATGCCTGCCCTTCAGTGCTGCTCTTTAAATGGATCAGCTTCCTCTCTGACTCATCACAGGTCTGTTTTCTATTACCACTGAGTCCACCTGTTTTGACCCAGTTAATATTTTTTATCATGAATTTTGATCGTGAAGCTCCAACCTCCTACAGTGCTTCACAATCTTTCTGTCCCTTTCCATGAAGACTTAGCAGGCGGGCGGTTTTATCAGAATTGTTCTGGGTCATATGGAAAGATCAGGGCAGGAATGGTAGGAGTATAGTTCTATGGCACAGATGTTAAATATCAACATGTTCCTTGAGGTAAAGTAATAGAAGCCGGGGTGGCAACTTGAATAAAATATTGGGCCCAGGTAAGCCACAGTGCACACACACACCATTTGAATGGAAATGCCCATCAATTTTGTGGGAGCCCAGCCCCCTCAAATATTTTACTGTAGGGGCTGAAGCCCCCACAGCCCCTAGGGGTTGGCTCCTATGATAGGAGCTGGCAATAAATATCAATTAACAAAAAGGCACTGGCTCTGTATGCATGCTATTCCATGACTGGGCCTTTTGCATGTGCATTAAGTGGAAGAGGGTAGATATCCTGTGCATAATTGCCTAGGAGTAACTCCACTGGTGGGACGCAGATGGCGCTGTGGGTTAAACCACAGAGCCTAGGACTTGCCGGTCAGAAGGTCAGCGGTTCGAATCCCCACAACGGGGTGAGCTCCCGTTGCTCGGTCCCTGCTCCTGCCAACCTAGCAGTTCGAAAGCACGTCAAAGTGCAAGTAGATAAATAGGTACCGCTCCGGCGGGAAGGTAAACGACATTTCCATGCACTGCTTTGGTTCGCCAGAAGCGGCTTAGTCATGCTGGCCACATGACCCGGAAGCTGTACACCAGCTCCCTTGGCCAATAAAGCGAGATGAGCGCTGCAACCCCAGATTCGTCTGTGACTGGACCTAATGGTCAGGGGTCCCTTTACCTTTACCTAACTCCACTGAACACAGTGGGGCTTATTTCTGCATCAACAAATCAACTAAATCAGAATAAACAAAACAATAGTTAAAGTACGAGCCCCACCACCTCTGCTGCTGAAGGAGAAGCAGCGCCGCCAACAGCACTGGTTTCTGATGAGATTACTGCTGGCACCACTTCCCCAGTGGAAGCAGCAGGAGGCCATGGGGGCCCCATCGCTTGCATTTCTGCCACCTGAGGTGGCTGCTTCACCCCGCCTCATGGGCGAGCTAGCCCTGGTGGTAGACAAGCAAGACTTAAATCATCACTCCACTAAATTGATCCATAGTGGTGCATTTCCGTCTTCCAAAGCAGTTCAGATATGGATAAAATTAGCACTGGTGCACTAACAAGAGACATTTTCTTCATCTTTCGCTTTCCTTGGCAGTGTGCAGTTTAAAGCAGGGAGTCTGTGACAGAACAGTTGGCCATTCAAGATTTTATTTAAACTACTTTGGCTTGCTTAGGGCAAGAGGGAGAACATTGATCCCTTAAACAACTTTACACTGGAGCTATATTTTTAGACCCGCACTGCAGCAGCTGCTCACACACCATGGAACCCATAGCTACTCAGACCTAGATAGGGGTTATGCTAAGATTCACTTCTCCTTGCCAAGTTCAGTCTGAAAATCAGCAGTCTCCGAGGACTTCAGGAGAAGCATAGTGCTTGAGGTGAGACATTACCAGGTGGAATTATTCAAGGCTTGGGATAACAATTCCCTAGC
Source organism: Podarcis melisellensis (assembly GCF_964234715.1). Taxonomy (NCBI): domain Eukaryota; kingdom Metazoa; phylum Chordata; class Lepidosauria; order Squamata; family Lacertidae; genus Podarcis; species Podarcis melisellensis. The sequence continues at coordinate 18,746,058 of NC_138537.1, forward strand.
ACAAGATGCTAACCAAGACTATCCCATCAATTCATTGGATCAAGGGATTAAAAGTCAAGTAGCTGAAATGATGGCTTTCCTAAGATAGAATTAACATTTATATCTCACAGGGCAGTGGATGATGTTTGGGATTAGATGGTGGCATATGGAGACACTGCTTGGTGGCTGGTTCAAATCCAAGCTCTGTTCATTGTGGCTGTAATAAGCAACGACTTTTTGATGGCAGTTAAGCAGCTTATGTGCAAAATAATTGGTCATCCCAGGCAGCTCCTAGTGGCCAAGTGCCTGAAAGCTGGAAACCAAGAGCACAACTGGCATGGGTTTAAACTGTGCTGCTATGCATGGCTCAGTGTAGAGAAGTAAATGGGTCACTGAGTAAAAATTCATCCTCAGGTCCCAAACATGGTGCTGAATGCAAAGGCCCAACAAAGAGAGAAATTGGTTTGCTAGGGAAATGAATAAAACAGCAGAATAAAAATACTGAGGATCAAAAATGTAAGTTTCAAGGTGGTTCAGTTGTGCCAAACAGCATGGGGGTGCTGCAGGATTTCATTTTGTTCCCATGAAGTCTAAGATCTACACGAAACTTCTGGGAAAGGCAGTTTGGAGATTTGGAATATGGTATGCTGGTGAGACCCACCTCTCTCTCTTTCTTTCTCTCGTTCTCTCTCTCACTCACTCACACACATCAGATTGCAGAGAGGCAGTGAAGGTCCTGAACATGTGTTAGAAGGCAGCCATGGAGAAGAGGTGGGTGAATAATCTGAAGCATAATCCAGGCAAAACAAAAATGCTTTTGGAAGGATGACCCAATATTATGGGCATGATCCACTCCAGACAGTGGATCTAGACAGTGATGTGTTCCCCTCTAAGGATCAGGTTCACAGCTTGGAAGTGCTCTTAGAGGCAGCCAAAGGTGCTCAGGAGTTTTCTTTTGCCTTGTGTACTTCCATATTTTAAGATTCTGGGTTCTAAATATGTTTCCCAAAATCCCAGAGGGATGCTGGGTGTGACTGTTTTTGTTCCTTTGTTTTCTCTCCTCTTACTGTTTTCTGCTTCTGTCGCTTAAGATTATGCTGGAGTAGATCTCCACCTTTCTCCTTCCTTCCCCTGAAGTGTGGGGGACTTCCCACTTATCATATAGGAAAGGAAGAGCAAAGGCATAGAAGTTCAGCAGGGGTGGTTGCATGCAGGAGCAAGAGCAGCAGCCTCTGCCTGTTGTGGGAAAGCAGGTTAGAGGGCATTTGACAAGTGGAGTGGCAAACTGGGGCCGCCATTTTGGCCCACTGCCATTTCCTCAGGCCATATGCGGTCTACTAGGCTTATATGAATGTGCCTGCCCAGGTGATTTCAATACTCATCCACACACAGATACACTATGCTGTAAACATGCATGCTCACTGGGGCTAATGGGTGTCATAGTCCAGAACATCTGGATGGTACCAGCTTGGTAAAGACTTCTGCATGGGGAATGCTGGCTGGTGATGAATGGGACTGGCAGGGTGGAAGGCAGGGAGACAAATGGTAGATGGAGCCAGAGCCACTGGCAGGCAGAATCACTCCCAGAACTGGTTGTAAGTGAGAAGACAGACAAGGAAATGAGGGCAGTCTGAGGATGTGGGGCAATGCCCCATTTGCCCTAATGGACCACCCTTCACTTGGTATGGGATTATACCACAGAGAAGTGGCTTCTGCATTGCTTGGTCTGTATAGGTATGCGGTGGGTGGGTACAAATGGTCAAATAATGCATCACTGCCAACCTAGCAGTTTGAAAGCACGTCAAAATGCAAGTAGATAAATAGGTACCAATCCAGCGGGAAGGTAAACAGCATTTCCGTGCGCTGCTCTGGTTTGCCAGAAGCAGCTTAGTCATGCTGGCCACATGATCCGGAAGCTCCCTCGGCCAGTAAAGCAAGATGAGCGCCGCAACCCCAGAGTCATCCGCGACTGGACCTATTGGTCAGGGGTCCCTTTACCTTTTTATGATCATCAAACACTGCAAACGTATACCGCTGAATGCTCCCTTGTGTCTACAATTTCTGCACACAGAAGATAGATGGCATTTTGTGTTGGGGAGGGAGAAAGAATATCCACTGAATCTGTCACTAAAAGTGTCTCTGTTAAAACATTAACACAAATACTTAACTTTCAAAGATGTTAGCGTGTCATTACTTGTCACATAAATTGTTCATCTGGATATTTGCAGAAGGTACATTTGAAGGCTGCTGCGGAGCAACTATCAGGATTCATGAATAAGATATAACGCATTTCATATTTTATAAGTGATAAGCATGTTTTCCACCATTTGTAAGGAAATAGAGGAAATTGGAGCCTGCAAGTGTTAATGGAAGATTTTTGTTTACATAAGGTCAATAACGCACACGTGATACTTGGAAAGCAGAAGCCACTGGTGTAGTGAGGCCTAATCAGGACCAGCCACTGAATAACCAATTAATATAGTGATGGAAAGGGCAAAACAATTGGCTGCCCACCCCAACAAAAGATTTGAGAGACAAAATTTAAGGAAAAAAGATCACAACTTTATTACTTAACAATTTGAGGAATGGTAGCTTGACCCACTAGCCTATTGAGCATTCCTAAAGTCATTAGCAGCCTACTATGAAAAAGGTGATAATTAAATGTATTACCTGGCCTTTTACCAGCAGGTCCCAGGGTGGCTTGCAACAATTTAAAATCCAGTATTAAAAACAATTCAAATATATCACAGTCACAGGTACAAGGTGGGTCCTAGAAAAAACACATCTCAGGGATGGCACTAGAGTTATTTCCACACATAGCAGGAGGACAGAACCCCAACAAATGTGCAAAACCTCATTGTCTTATGTCCATGAATTACTCTGTGATCTCAATCCAAACAGGTTACCCTGCAAATCGGTGTGAATTTATCTCTGAAAAACGTGACAATGTGATGTCCATTTTTGCCTACCCAGTCGCAGTGAAGATTACGCTAACACTTGGCTGTCATAAATCAATTGATTAACTTTTCAAGAAGGTATTAAAAAGCTCCAGCTCCCCTTTTTTCTCACCTTTTCAACCGTCTCCTCTTTCACAAATCTAAGTCCTTGGGACCTGTAATGCCCTGCCTGTCTCTTTGCTGCCCGCCTGTCTTGTGGGCAAAGAGGTTTAGTAATGAATTTATTTGCAGAGGAAGCACAGAGTTTCAAAAACAGTGTTTATTCCACTAAGCTTGCTGCATTTTCATAGCTGGTATTACACAACACCATGGTCCTTTGTGGCATAAGTCTGGGGTGTGGCACATTTTTAGCCCTAGGGCCATATGGACAACCTTCCAAGGGCCACGTGCCAGAAGTAAAAGTGGATGCAGCCACAGAAAAAGCTGCCATTATTGTACAATCAGTTACATCCCACACCTATGAAAGTCAACCATTTTGACACACACAACCCAACCCTCTCTGTATCCTGGCAAGCAAAGGGTATGATCAATGATCAGGTGAAAGCACTCAAAAAGCATGCAGTGGGGTAGGAGACCTGGGAAGCAGGGAGGGCCTGGGGAGGGTCATGGTCTGGGGAGGGTCTGCAAGGGCCAGATAAGGAAGCCTAGTGAGCTGCTTTCCACCCCCAGGTCTGAGGCATCCCATCACAATACTAAACACGGGAGGAGGTCTTTCATCACCCTGGAGGGCAGCAGCAGACCAGCCTGAGGGGAGAAGGACAGGTCACAGGGAGTATGCAGCTGTGAACCCCAACAACCTATTACCACTCCCCAGTATCTGGTGCCCAAGGCATGAGCTGCACTCTTCCCTCAAGAAAGGGCAGCCCTGTCATCAGGGAAGAAAGCTGGGAAGCTTTCAAAATCAAGCCACCTCCTGTGATTTGAAATAGCTTGTTCTCTTCAGGAGTAAGCAGATTGGGTAGGGTTCCTGGTAGATTTTAGGTGCTTTACAATTAATTAATTAAACAAACTAATAAATAGAAGCCCTTGAAATGTACCACAAACTGGTTATTCTACCTAGGCTGCTAAGCAGTTGCGCTAATATAGAGTATCTACATCTATAGTTTAATGCCTGTAGTAGGTTCATTCAAGCCAGGAATGCTATGTTCACAAAGGGAATAGAGAGCGGCATTTAATGGGGAATGAGGAATTGTCTTTAGGGGATAAATGGAGTGTGCTGGATGACCTGATTAGGAAACATCTGTGAGATTTCCCTCTGGCTATGGCTGTGAAGAGACGAGGACAATAGCAGATGAAGGTGCACAGACAAAAATAGCATCTGGATGTGGCTTATTTGCAGCTCATTTTTTGTTAAAGAAAAGGAGCTCATCCATCCTTAATCGAGATGTTCTTGTCCCGAACTAATCTGCTAATTCTAACCTTTCCCCCAATTTGCTTCTGTGACAAACCGTGTGGCCCAAAGACATGCTGGGAAGCTAGAGAGGCCTGGTATTAAAAGGGGCTAAATGCAAGCTCTTGCCAAATTTTTGCAGTGTGTAGGTAATACAGGTAAGGAAAGCTCTCTTTTTTGGTAAAAATAATAACAGTGCTGTGAGCACAAAATGGCTGCCACAGGAAGCATAAAAAGTGGTGATGATACTCCATACCGGTGAATATTGTCACCAAAAAAAACAGCGGATGTAGGTAACAACAAAGAAAAATGAGGGTCTGAACATTTGATGATGTCAGCTCCAGAATGGTAATTCCAGGAAAGGTGTTCTCTCAAATATTGATGTACTTGTGTTGGAAATCCTCAGCACGGTTTAGGCGCTTGCCCCTTCAGGCCAACACTGATCACACATTGGCGGGGGCATGTGCCTGAGGTGTCGGGACTTGTCGCTCTCACATTCTTCATGCCCTCGTATTATACTAAACCCCTCAAGAGGACTTACGACACAAAGCAGAATGAAGGTGCACAGAGCATCTGTAGCACAAACAGCATTCAAGCAAGTGAGCCAATCCACACCGTCAAGGAGAATAGATAACTAGCACTACAGGAGCCCTATTCACACAGTCACCTTCACACTGCATGTGTAGGGCACATTGCCCAAGATTTCCCAATCCCCCCCCCCCCATTGCAAATGCTATGTATGAATAAGGGAGTGTGCCAGAGGGCCCAGTGTTACCGAGGAGGAAGCTGAAGTTTGCTCCACAGGCTCCTTCATGTGGATTTATATTCTGTGCATAGAATGAGCTTTCATAAAGGGGAATTGGCATTGTGGCAACATAATCTACCACTGCCTTCTGTGTGTGATGGGTGTGGAGACATCTAGGCATAGGTAGAGGTGTCTGAGTGGAGCACGCTGCACACATAATTATTATGTGCCCAGGTTGTGGGCAGAGCCTGGTGCCTGGATGCTGTCTCCCTGTCCCCATCCCCATTCCTTCCAGTGGAATGAATATCCAAACATCCCTTCAATTTAGCACAAGGGAGGAAGCCACGCTTCTCAATGAGGTAGACAGCACAGCAAACTTGCAAGCGGGTCTGTTGTAAAGTCATGTGAGGTCAGGAACAGAACGGGATAGCTAAGGTCTGCTGATAAAGACTGAAAACTCTAGAAATGGGAAAGTTTTGAGGAAGCCAGTTTGTACCTATTTGGTAATCAGATGCACGCTGGGAAGCCACAGCTTTTGTTTTGTATACTCTTCAGCATGAAGAAGAATCTGATTGGAAGTAGTAAATAAAAGACTTCTTTTCCAGCATCAGCTAATGATTAGGTTCCCTACCAGAGCAGGCTTTTTGCAATGTGTGCATCACCCAATGGTGTCCTATTGTGACACTTATGATCAGGTTTTCAAAGAGTTTGGCCTCTGTTGGGTGTGCTTGCCCTACTTTGAAGAGGCAGCTACTTGTTTTGATGAATTAATTGGAGCTGAGGTATTCTGAAAAAACAGATCCTGCTGTGAATAACAAGACTTTGAATTATTTGTAAACTCTGACTTTATAAAATAAGCATGGATACGGCAAAGTTTTCATTTTGGGGGCCGCAGAGGGTGGGGAGGGAGGGGAAAATAATGTTTCCATTTTCCTTACTTGTGCTCTTACAGCCTGAAGTACTTGCACTTGTCTCTCCTGAATTTTCCAACATTTAGCTTCATTGGATAGCCTCATGTCCTAACATGCCAGATGCCATTTCCTTCACGATGTCCTAGAATGACATTGTAATAGTATATATGTGAAATTATTATAATTATTTGCCTTGGCGTGAATCACTTTGCACAAGTTGAATTGCACATGCTATTCTACTGCTCATTCACCCGGGTTGGATAGATACTTATGGAGTTCTTCTTAATCCTTGTTCAAAAACAACCTTGGACAATTTGGCATCATCACAAACTTGCCTAGTTTAGGAATCACCCCTAACTCTAGATAATTTATGAATTAGTTAAAAAAGCACAGTTCCTAATACCAATCCTTGGGGGTTTCCACTTTCTACATCCCTCCATTGAAAGAACTGCCCATTTATTCCAACGCTCTGCTTCCTGTTCCTTAACCACTTACTGACCTATAAAAAACCTCTCCTCCTATCTCATGACTACAAAGCTTAGGAGTTTTCAGTGAGGCACTTTATCAAAACATAATGTCGAATCAATCACCTCTATCTTCTGCTTGTTGAAACACTCAAAGAACTTGAAAAGTGTAGTGAGACAGGACCTACGCTTGCAAAAGCTATGCTGGTTATCCTTCAGCAAGACTTGTTCTTCTATATGGCCTTGATCAACTAACTAATGTTGGAGCCCAGGTTAAGAATGGTATAAACCTGGATTCCTCACATTCAAGATTGTGCCACCTATTTGAGCTTCTGCTTATCCAACATTGTGGGGTGGGATACTGACACACAGACCCTTGTTCCTCAATGTGCTTGAGTGGAGCCCCATGCCCTCCTGAAGTTCTGCGCGGGATTTTGGCCCACACGTAGCAAGAGAAAGTAGCAGTCATATCCACCAGACATGTGAAGGTGTTTAAATAAAACTGTGCTTTGTTTGGTTTTCTGCTGTTTCCTCCCCCCCCCCTTCAAATATGAACACAAAGCTACAACTGGGCTGCTTGGTTGTAATTTTACAAGGTGTAGATTTAAGTAGTAAAACTAATTTACGTAAAAAGCCATTATACCCCGTTATGCCATTTAAATATTTATGCCGCTAAAGGTTTCATCTTCTGCTTCACTAAACAGCATCTCATATCTTCAGCACCATCCGGCTATCTTTCCTGGCTGCCGGCCAGTTTTATTACACTCACTTAGTATTTATGCTACCTGAGGTGTTTGTATGTCATAAAGCTTGTCCAGTTAAACAGTAAAATTCTTCAGATTATTTTATGCCAACAAGAGGATTGCTGTTGTTTTTCATAAGTGCAAAGCAGAATATTGCATCTAGGTGTCGGGGGGAGGTGGCTTTCCACACTGTGCATGTTTAGATGGGTTGCTTAAGAACCTAAGAAGAATCCTGCTGGATGAGGTCAAATGCCAATATCCTGGTTTCACAGGGACCAACAAGATGCCCATGGGAATCCCACAAGTAGAACCTGAGCATAATAGCCCTCTACTCACCTGCAATTCCAAGCAGCTGGTGTTCAGAGGCATATTGCTTCTGACTGTGGAAGTAAAATATAGCCAGGACGCGGGTGGCGCTGTGGTCTAAACCACTGAGCCTCTTGGGCTTTCTGATCAGAATGTCGGTGGTTCAAATCCCCACGACGGGGTGAACCTCTGTTGCTCTGTCCAAACTCCTGCCAACCTAGCAGTTTGAAGGCATGCCAGTGCAAGCAGATAAACAGGTACTGCTACAGCAGGAAGGTAAACAGCGTTTCCATGCACTCTGGCTTCTGTTACAGTGTCCCGTTGTGCCAGAAGTGGTTTAGTCATGCTGGCCACATGACCCAGAAACCTGTCTGTGGACAAACGCCAGCTCCCTCAGCCTGAAAGTGAGACGAGCTCCACAACCCCATAGTCGCCTTTGACTGGACTTAACCATCCAGCGGTCCTTTAGCTTTACCTTTTTTAAAAACATAGCCAATGTTCTTCCAATATAAAGTGTTGAGTAAGATTCTTGCCTGCTTTCTGCCATATGAAATCTCTTGTGGTGTTGGATGCCACACTGTATTTAACATATACTGCCAACACAATTGTGACTTTGCCTTTTGTTCACTTCCTTAGTCTTAATGTCTTCTCAGTTTAGCTCGGCTGAAATCCTACGGTACCTTACAAGGGCATCCTAGAGGCCATCACATTCATAGGATCTCATCTCCTTCTCTGAAGAGATAGATCTGCCTTTGGAGAGGGGGATCTGACTTTGCCTGACTCTTCCACAAGACTAAGGAAATGTCCACATCCTCTGCCTCCCTGATGTTGGAGCTCTAATCTCAGAGGCAGCAGGGATTGAGGTTTCTGTGGACATGTCTCAAGCATGGCAAGAGAAGCCGTGGCCCTTTCCACATTCCCCTGGCATGCCTCCTGATTAGAGAGCACAGTACAGCAGCCATGGAATTCTTTTAATTTCTCTCCCACTGGCTTCTATGGGAACAAAACTGTTCTTTAAGAAAGAAACAGAATTGGGGTGGCAGGTCATATCATAGAATCGCAGAGTTTGGAGGGACCCTGAGGATCATGTAGTCCAGCTGTTCTCAACCTGTGGGTCCCCAGATGTTGTTGGACTACAACTCCCATCATCCCTGAGCTCTGGCCTTGCTAGCTAGAGGTCATGGGAGTTGTAGTTCAACAACATCTGGGGACCCACAGGTTGAGAAAGGCTAATTTAGTCCAACCCCCTGCAATGCAGGAATATGCAGTTGTCCCATATGAGGATCAAACCTGCGACTGCGATGGTGTAATCAGCACCATGCTCTAACCAATTGAGCTATCCTTGCCTGACTTGCACTATTCAGATGGGGAATTGAGAGTATCACATGCCCCACAGATATTCCCCCCAATATATGGAGGGTATTGTAACATTGTTTTCTGAAACATATGCATTTCTGTATACACTTTTTGGGTTGGGTAACTGCATCACTGAGTGCAAAGAATCTGGGGGTGTGGATCTTGTCCAAAGCCCAGGGAGGGGCTACGGCCATGCCACAACTCCAGCAGGAACCCAGGGGATGCGCAAGTCGACCCACATCGGCTAGGCTCCCCCTACTGGTGGTTTACCCTTACCAGACTCCCTGCAAGGCGGGCAGGAGTCAGATATAGTCTGTTGATGCCAATACCTCTCACATTCTGTAACCAATAAAGTTGTGGCCTATATTTTGCCCATTAACATTAACCTAAAATTCTGTGTCCTTGTGTCTTTATTCTCATGGGGCTGGCTTGGGGCCTTGACATGCAACTACATCACTAAGTGCAAATTTCAAATGAAAACCGCATGTTCCTTTGTTTATTGATTCAGGAAGTGGGAATTATGTAGGGTTTACATGAAAATGTGAACAGAATGCATTTCTCCCCCGATCCTAGTCAGTGGCTCAATGAAAAATAATGTTGAATATTATGTAGGACTGAGCTGAGTGCAAATTTCTTAAAAGAGATGGTCATAGAATGTTCTTTCTTGAAAAAGAGGACCATTTGGCTGAACATCATTTGCCATTTTGGGTATGGGTGAAAGGGGGCAGAGGCCATTTTCCTCTCAGTGACTTGGAATGAAAATACATCCAGAGCAACATGGTAGATAGAAAATGTTGGCTGGACTGCCACTACAGAAGCTGTGCAATGGCTTTTTTCTATTGCTGCTGGTGGTGTAAATAGCAAAAAACAATGCTAATGGTGAGCCCTGAACCCTGAAATAGTTGGAGAAATCCAGCAGCAACAGCACTGCCCTGAGAGTATCTGGCAAATAACTTCCCCTCAAAATGAGCTCACACCTCCATGAATAAGGACCCCTTTATGGCATGTTTGGAGAATTTCAGAAGACTATTCCCCCTCAGTTCTCTGTTGCTTCTTTCTCTTCGGTTCTGCCTCTGAATGTTATAGATGAAGTGGTAGGATTTGAATCCCTTGTTATGTGCAGCTCACTCCCCTGCTTTCTGAATAAAACACACATTGCAAAATTCCCTGGATATATTCATGGCTGTGGCTCTGTATTAGAGTATTTGTTCTGCTGAAGAACACCTGCGAAGCTGCAATGTCAGTCTAATCCCTCCACAAAGATTCCACTGAATGACTGACTTATTGGTTATGACATTAACATATAATACTGTGTTAGTCTTTCTAGCGTTTGATTAACATGAGAATTGGATGACTGCTCCGTATATAGTGGCAACAGTAAATAGACTGATACATTGTGCCTTTGCCATCGCTGCAGAAGCTGCACTGGTAAGTGAAGCATTTCTGCCTCGGTGCCATTTTCTTGTTAAGAAAAATAAAACAGTGGTAAGATGCAACTTCAGTAAACCTCACCGTGTTCGGTAAAGAAAACCAACCCATTTCTATAGTTCAACATTTTCCCAAGCTCATAAAGTGCTACATATACCACATATTTTGCTCACCTTCCCAACCATCCTCTGAGGTAGCAACGGATATTCACACTTTACTGAGAGAATGCTGAAAGATTATGATTGGCCCAGACAAAATCATTAACTACATGGCTGAGCTAAAACTTTAGATCTCTCACTATTGAAGCACATGTGATAAAAAATAAATAAAATAAACTCCCCTCACCTCTTACCATTGGTCATGCTGCCTTAGGCTGATGGGGTTGCATTCCTACACCACCTGGAAGGGCACAAATTTCCCATTCCTGCTTTAGTACAAAGGCCTCTTTGTACTAAATAGATTCCCCCCCCCCCATATTCTTGCCTTTCAGAATGCTAAAAACAAAGTTAGTAATGCAAGGGTTAAAACATCACAGCAGCCGTCAAGCATGGAAAACAACATTCCTTTGATCTCTGTGTCTAGCTATTACTAATAGGTTGCCAGTTTTATTCAGAGAAAAAGGGAACCAATTATTTTTTCCACTTATCAGTCACCATAATCTATGCAAGCTAATAAGATTCCCATTTACAAAGCAAACGGTCCATTCATCGGCTATTCATTTAATATGTATTATCATTGATTGTGTATCCAGTTTTATTTGAAGCTATGGTTCTCCTTCCCAGTGAAAATCTGTTTGAGAGCTTTTATTTTTCTTCGGAGACAATTGCGCGAGCTTAATATCGAGTGAGATCTTATCCAGGCTGTATTTAATATGGGAACCTTCGCCGATTACGAAACAGAAGGTCAATTCATATGGATTTGAGAAAGTTTAACTGGCTGAAGGCTCCTTAATATACAAACATAACCTGATAGAAGGCTTCCATATCTGGGCAGGCTTTGTGAACTGGATGTCTGCAAGGGGAGTGAAACATGACTTCATGCAGTACTAACATAATGGTCAGCAGCTGCTGTTACTTATTCACTGAGTACAGTGGTACCTCGAGTTACATACACTTCAGGTTACATACACTTCAGGTTACAGACTCTTCTAACTCAGAAATAGTGCTTCAGGTTAAGAACTTTGCTTCAGGATGAGAACAGAAATCGTTCTCCGGTGGCACAGCAGCAGCGGGAGGCCCCATTAGCTAAAGCGGTGCTTCAGGTTAAGAACAGTTTCAGGTTAAGTACGGACATCCAGAACAAATTAAGTACTTAACCTGAGGTACCACTGTATACCAACATAGGCAATTACATTTGGCCTCTTTGGGCCCTTTATGTCCATAGTCTTGGAATATTCTGGGATGCATTGCTGTGTGTGGAAGTCAACCTGCCTTTCATTATATCCACATGCTTTGCATGATAAGGTCCAGTCCCAAGCACCACAAGGAAGAGCTGGGGAAGCCTCTTTTCTGAAATCTTGGAAAGATTCAGCCAGCAAGTGTAGACAATTATGAGTTAGAGTGGCTCATGGAATAGCTTGGAATGAAGCAGCTTCCTGTCTATTTACCTTCAACATTTTTATTCAATATCAACTGACAGGTCATTTTACATACCTTTGTAACCTTGAGGCTTCTTTATTGTACTCTGAATGCTTCTTTATTGTACCCTTTATTGTACCCTTGTTGGCTGCTTAGTTGGGCTGCCATAGAATCTCAGAATTGTAGAGTTGGAAGGGACCCCACACGTCATCTAGTCCAACCCCTTGCAAAACAGGAATCTCAGCTAAAGCATCCCTGACAGATGGCCATCCAACCTCTGTTTGAAAACCTCCAAGGAAGGAGAGTCCACCACCTCTAGTGGGAGTCTGTTCCACTGCCGAACAGCTCTTACTGTCAAAAAGTTATTCCAAATGTTTAGTCGGAATCTCCTTGCTTGCAACTTGAAGCCATTCCTTCGAGTCCTACCCTCCAGAGCAGGAGAAAACAAGCATGCTCCCTCCTCCATATGACAGCCCTTAAGATAGTTGGAGGTGGCTATTGTATGTCCTCTCGGTCTCCTCTTTTCCAGGCTAAACATACCCAGGTCTTTCAAGCGCTCCTCATAAGGTTTGGTTTCCAGACCCTTGTTCATCTTGGTTGCCCTCCTCTGCACACGTTCCAGCTTGTCAACATCCTTCTTAAATTGTGGAGCCCAGAACTGGACACAGTATTCCAAGTGTGGTCTGACTAAAGCAGAATAGAGTGGCACCCTTACATTCCTTTGATCTGGACACTATACTTCTGTTGATGTATTTGAACTCTTGTAGCCCCAGAATTCCACCCTTGGAAATATTGCTCACTCTACAGGACCTTTTCCCAACTGCCTTTTCTCAAGTTCTTCCTATGTGTGATGTCATCTTCCGGTGCACTAGACCACCACCAATGCAGGAACACCTGTGAGTGGGGAAGAATTGGGGAGCTGAATGTTGAATAGCCATATTGCAGGTCCAAGTCTTAAACTGGAATGTGAGCAGGGGCTTCTATCCACCTCCTTAGACACACCACCCCTCAGCCTTGATTCTTGTTCCATTAAGGAGGCATCATAATAATAATATCTCTCTGCCTACATTGCAAGAATGTAATGAAGATTAATGAGATGATTGTTAACTCCTTTGCGGATGTAAAGTGATACATTGATGATAACTATGATTAGAAATGCATGTTTCAGTTCCCTTTGCAATCCATAGCAGGGCCAACATACCTGGAGATAGGGCTGGGTTTATGAAGACTAAATTGTCTGTAATTAGCTTTTGAAATGTGAATATAACAGCAGGCAATTATCCCCTTTAATAGCTGTTAAGAGGTGTTAATTGGCTGCTCTAGACCATAGATGGCAGAAACTTTATTCAAAAGACCAAAATACCTATCTAACACTAATGAAGCAAAAAAAATAAAAAAAGGGCTCGGTGATTAAAGAACATTATAAATACATGCATATTTGTTTCAGCACATAAAATACAAGCAGACTTGATTTAAGAAATATATCTAAGGAATGTAAAGTTCTCTGGGAGGCTTATAAATATTTTAAAATTCTGAAATATGAAGTAAGATATGAAACCATTAACGAAGAAACTAAATAAATACTACAAAACAAGGGAAACTGCATCCTCAAAGAAAAAACACTGTTTTTCTACTAAAAAAAAAAAATTATATGGGGGCGGATTGAACACATTTCACCATACAAGGTACTTAAGCATGTCTAATTTTCAATAATGTGCATTTTTTTTCTACCCCCATCACCAAATAATTAGTTGATTATTAGCAGATAACTTTAGAAGGCGAGTGAGAAATGAGAGGAAGAATGGCGCCCTGGCCACACATTAGAGAAATCAGGGAATACAACCTGTGCAGAAGATCGGGAATGATCCTATTCCACCTGCATCTCCAGTGCCCTCCACGAGCTGAGGACTGTCTGAAATGAGGCAATCAGGGTTCTACAGTGCATGGGAAGTCTCCCTTCTTGAGACAGTTTCCCTTGATACACACACATCATCTCTACATGGTGTATTCCCTGAATTCTCTAATGTCTTGGTAGTAGGGCTCTATACAATCTGGGCTGGCCCAGGGAGTACCTGATCCAGCTCCAGATCAATAAAATAGAATAGCCATAGTCCAGCAGAGAGTACACATCATCTCATGCTCTGGTATATAAATTGTGTGTGATGATTTCAAAGTGACATCGGTGCACAAAAGTGTTAGAATTCCTGCTCCATGATTGCAGTCATTCGCATGGCGGTGTATGTTTTGACTCCACAAAGTGGGAAGTGACAGAGACAGGATGTTTGTGTTACTGTGTTCCGTGAAGTGGGACTATTGTCCTTTGTTCTTTCTCTTTGCTGTCTGATGCTAGAGAGAGGGGAAACCATGCTGCAGTGTTCTGTGTGTGTTTATATGTAAATGAAGTAGATTAGCCAAAATGCTGAGTTGCTGAGGTCTATTACGCAAACTGTGAAGGCTCTGCGGATCCCTAAGTGTGCTGATGTCTTTTGGCATCAATCGCTGTGATGTTTGGGCTGAAGAAGGCTTTTGAAGCTCCCGAACGATCGGCCAAGAGGGAGGGAACATGCCTCTCGGGCATGTGTCTCTGCCAGGGTCCTACTCGAGTGTGAGATGAGCTCCTGACAAAAAGTACATAAGTATGAGCATAAATAAAGGAGGTAAATGCATCCGTTGGAACATGTATAGTCACTAGTCATCCAGTAGTCATGCAAAAGATTCCTCCAAGAGCTGAGGTCTCCAATGCTAGAGGACTGTTGTACAACAACATACAGGAAGCTTTATTCCTTCCAACTATCTTTGGTTGCTGCCATGGACTGGCTGGCCACAGAGGAATGGTGGGAAGGACCAGCTGGGGAAATCACCAAGGGAAGAAGACTCAGAGCCCAGGAACTGGTGGTGGGATGACAATGAGTGGTCAGATGGAGAAGACTAGGAAGACTGCCTGAAGCTGAAGAGGTAACAGAGCTTAGTGTTGTAGTCCTGTGCTGCCAGCCATGGCAGAGCTCAGTGGAGGGAGAAGCCACCCACCCACCCAAATCTCAGGAAGGCACTTGCCTGGAGGCAGAGTCTGTATACAAGGTTCAGTCCAAGGTCTGTATACAAGGTCAGGAGTATGTCAGTTCATGTAGTCAGATGATCCAGGGCTCAAGAAAGCCGACGGCCCAATGTCATAAGTAACAAGAAGCAGCAAGGACTGGCCAGGAATGACAAATGGTGTTTCCAGCAACTGACTGAGGCTGGAAACCCTGCTTAAGAAAGCTGGAGCTAGGTGGTTCTCATCAGGAGCAAGAAGGCTGATCTGCAGCAGGTGGAGTCACTTCGCCTTCTGCTCCTTCAGGCTGCTGCTCAGCAGGTGAAGCCGACTCCTGGCCCATAACACTTAGTGAGCTAGAAGAGTCTGTGGCAAAGAGAAGCCCAGAGGCAGATGTTGAAGCAGGAGGGCTGAGAGGAGAAAGGCCAACAGGGAGAGATGAGTCAGGCTGGTGAAGAGTCAAGGGTGTCTCCCCCTCCTGCTGTGACAAGCTCCCCTTCCCCTTGTTTCCCAGAACCAGAAGAGGAATGAAAGGGAAGGAGCAAAGTCAGGCATGCAGGCACAGCCTTCAATTACTGCTGGGGGTGGGGCTGGACTTTAGCAGCTGTGGGGAGGCAGGGACCTTCAGTCTCAGCAGCTGCTTCATGGGGAGGGGGGTGAGACCTACCAGGGATGAGTTGCTGTGCTCGTTAGGACTGATATTCTGCCAAGTCTGTGCCAATTGTGTTTTTTGCCAATATAGTTTTAATTCCAACTTGCACAGTGTGATTTACTGCTGGTTCACTTCTGACAGTTGCTTCCCATTAGATGTTGTCACCCGAATTTCCATCCTTTGTTCACTCACATTTTATGAAAAGTTTGGCCTATGTTGTTTCCAAGTTATTGTGATCCATTTACTTGATCATGTCACACCATCTTTGTCACATCTGATTTGTGGTGGATTTTGATCATAAAATGCAATTCCAGATCCCACCTTTCCAGAATGGGCTGGCAAATAGCTGTTGAGCTTTTGCAGGGCTACTGGTCCTTTAATTAAAAGACGCCCTCTAGTGGCTTTTTGTTTTAATTACTTGCTACCTGTTTCCTCCTGGGAC
Organism: Podarcis melisellensis; assembly: GCF_964234715.1. Taxonomy (NCBI): domain Eukaryota; kingdom Metazoa; phylum Chordata; class Lepidosauria; order Squamata; family Lacertidae; genus Podarcis; species Podarcis melisellensis. The sequence goes on from NC_138537.1 coordinate 18,762,039, forward strand.
AAAACATATGTACAGTGGTACCTCAGGTTAAAAACTTACTTCGTTCTGGAGGTCCATTCTTAACCTGAAACTGTTCTTAACCTGAGGTACCACTTTAGCTAATGGGGCATCCCGCTGTTTCTGTTCTCATCCTGAAGCAGAAGCAAAGTTCTTAACCCGAGGTACTATTTCTCGGTTAGCAGAGTCTGTAACCTGAATCGTCTGTAACCTGAGGTACCACTGTATTAGAGCGCAATTAGAAAAGTTCTGTTCCTCTTGGAATGGTAATGGTGGTGGCTTGAGTAAATGGTTTCCTCTTTGCAATCAGCAATTGCTCATCAATTTATTTATTTTATTATAAGTGCAATTTTGCACTTCAGTAATTGTGATAATAAGTGGAAAATGAATAAACCCTTACTACCAACAACACTGTAATAGTCACAGTTAATGGAAGGAAGAAGTTTGATTTGTCAAAGATAAAGCCTTTCTGTATTTATTACAAAGATATATACTATGTTAAATAAGTTGATGTCGCTATATCAGGGTGAGTTGCCTGATCAAAATTCTCCATGCGCTATTTTTATTAAGGAAGTGGATGTGTAACTAATTAAGGTTGGAACCAGATCTTCAATAGATAATTTAATGTTCCTCATATATTCTAGATTTATTATGATACTAAACTTTCCATTCCATGTATCTGCCTACAACAAAACCACTGATGAATTAAACTGCAAGAAGAGAGATTATTAACACAGAGAGTTTGTATTGCAGAAACACAGTTTCATGAATTCTGTGTTGTGAAATACTCCACCCACATAACAAGACTACTGCGCTATATCAAGCAAAATGTTTGTAAGCCCCTTAAAAACATTGGTTGTATGTTTGAACTCTAAGCTGGGTGAACAGCCAAGGATTTTACTCATTTGCTTTTCTTCTCAATGTAATTTCTGCTCAATAGTATGAGGACTTAAGGCACATGAGGGCAACACATGGCTTGCTGGTAGCATGTGACCTTTAATGGCCTTCAGTGAGTTCAGTGCAGGTGCCAAAACCACACCCATCACCTAATCCATCCCTCAGTGCCAAATTTATGCATGCCTTCCCTACCTTGGAAGCACCAGGGATCAGGGCCTGCTACCCATGAGGCAAGGTGAGGCAATTGACTTGGGTGGCAGGATCCACAGGGACAGAAGAAGACACGGCTTCCAAGGAATGCATCACCAGCTGGTGCTGCTACTGTCATGGTAGCATAATCAAAACAAGTTCAATACCTTGCTACGCAAATACAGTTGTCACAATACACAAAGTGCAACAGGCTGAATGATAATAACCATGAAAATTTTACTGGTTATTTCCTCTTGTAAAGGTCTAGTCCAGTATGTACAACATATACAGTTCATATGCACAGTGTATAACCTATGGGGTTAATTCCAATGTTAATACATTTCTTCTTTTCTTATGTTTTCTTACTGCTTCTTCTTGTAAGTTCCTATATAACACATCCTGCCTCTACAGCAGCCTCTTGAAGGACAGAAGTTGCTTCTGGTCTCCTCCCACTCTTGTTCCTGATGTAGATCTTTATCCCCACTTCTTCCTGATGTAGAACTTCACTCACCCCTTCTTTGCTGGCGGTAGGGAGGAAGAGGAGGAGGAGGAGGAGGAGTTTGGATTTGATATCCTGCTTTATCACTACCCTAAGGAATCTCAAAGCAGCTAACAATCTCCTTTTTCCTTCCTCCACCACAACAAACACTCTGTGAGGTGAGTGAGGCTGAGAGACTTCAGAGAAGTATGACTAGCCCAAGGTCACCCAGCGGCTGCATGTGGAGGAGCAGGGAAGTGAACCTGTTTCATCAGATCACGAGTCCACCGCTCTTAACCACCACACCACACTGGCTCAGTGTGTCATTTTGTGGTTCTCCTGAGGTGCCAAAATGTCTTGGGCCAGCCCTACCCAGGACTAAGGAGAGCCAGAGCCATACTTGCAAAAGCCTTCTCTTTTTCAAAAGTGTTGCAAATGTCTGTCAGGGAAAGAGCACTCCCACTTAGGTGTTGTTACAATGAAAAGGGGCATTTTTTTTTTTAAAAAAAGAACCTTTCCCTGCTTTTCTGCAGGTTTTGAGGTGTATAGAAATATGTCCAAATGGTATTACTGTGTCAAGTGCATGCCCTTCTGGATTGCCTCCATATTTCTATTTCTTGGGTAGCCATTTTGGTATGTGCACAATAATCAAAATGGTGGTCATGTTTTTGGTAATGATGGCACAACAGTGTTGGTATCTGGGAAGGGCAGCACTGGGCCCCAAGAGGTATTAGGCAGAACGTCAGGTGACTTCCATCCTAGAACCTGTCTTGAAACCATCCTCAGTGCCAGGAGTAGCCAACAAGGTGCCCTCCAGAAGTTTGTTTGTTTGTTTGATATCCCACTCCTCTCAAAGAAGCTCAGGACAGCAAACACACAAGTGATTGTGTGTGTGTGTGTGTGTGTGTGTGTGTGTATCTTTAGAAAACAGTCCCAATTTGGATGCAGACTAGAAGAGATCAAGACTTGAAAGGCTTGCTAGAAGAGGAAGCTCTTCATATTGGGAACTACAACTCCTATAATTCTTGACCACTGGACACCCTGGATGGGGTTGATGGGAGTTGAAGTACACAAAAATCTAGACACCACCATATTGGCTACCCTTGCCCTATGCTTAATTCTCTTAAGACATTTGCTACAATGCAGTCATTAGGCACTTTAGTACACATGACAGGTCCAGTCCCATGCTTGTTTATTCTTAGATCATACTGGCTATGTTAAAAAAAGAAGAAGAACCTTTTAAAACTCCAAAATAGTTAAGTTTAATTCATGCTATAGACTTTTGCACATATTTTCCATTCTTTTGTCTGCTTCTGTGTCTCCCACTCACAGCTGCTTCCTTCATTTATTTTCCAAAGGATGTGCTTTATCTCCCAAAAAACTCTACAAAGATCTTCACCTTTGTTGGCCATCTTAGTAACCTTTCAATTAGGTGCCATGAAAGAGAATGATTTGTGCACAGAAAATGTTTAATTCATCGTTGGAAAGTGACCCGGCTGAAACCTCAGCTGATAATTCACTATGCTCTTTTCCCAAAGAGGAGAGAGAAATAGCTTAGATTTTCAAAATATGTTTCACCTAGGGTTGTCAAGGCAAAATGGGTTTCTTTCTCAACTCTGCTCCCATCTCAACAATGCAGAAATGCAGATGTGTGCCTAATGCTCATAATTAGAAATATCTGAAGAATATGATAAGAAAAAGAGCATAAGGAACTGTCACCAACATAATGTGATGAAATGAAAGCTGTCAACAGGAATATTTTCTATTTTTCACAATAACCAAATGCTACTCTAAACAGCTATGAAATGTATACCAAGCAAGGAGGTCCCAATCTGAGTCAGGAGTAAGCAGTGTCTACCATTCAACCCTGTTTTCAATGCCTAGAATACATTTGTCGACTGCCACCCCTCCATTAACCACAGGTTAAGCACGTCAAAGTGCAAGTAGATAAATAGATACTGCTCCAGCGGGAAGGTAAACGGTGTTTCTGTGTGCTGCTCTGGTTTGCCAGAAGCAGCTTAGTCATGCTGGCCACATGACCTGCTGTATGCCGGCTCCCTCGGCCAATAAAGCGAGATGAGCGCTGCAACCCCAGAGTTGGCCACGACTGGACCTAATGGTCAGGGGTCCCTTTACCTTACACATGTTAGGGGCGAGGGGTACAGCTTGATGCCAGAACATATTGTCCACATGTAAGAGATCCCCGTTTCAGTACTTGGTATATCCAGATCAAAGATACTCTATAAATGGGATCAGATTATTTAATGTTTATATCCCACTTTTCAAAAAACACAGAAATACAAGAACACTAACACTGCATATTCAGCATAACAATATTGAGAACACAAAGACTATGCTGTAGCTGCTGCTCATCTCTCTGACTGCAGCAGAGCAGAGTTTCTGGGTCTGTGTTTTGGATCCTTCAATGGATTATCCCAAGGGGTTCCCTTTCCTTTGGCAGTGTCCCAAAGGCACCAGCTCTTTGTAATGGTCCCAGAGGAGTGGGGCAGAGAGCAACTGGAAATGCTCACTGGGCTGAATCCAGCTAAATCATCATTGCAAGACTGGAATGGAACTTCTCCTTCCTTTCCTCCTTCTGTACCCCCATGCGCCGCTCTGGTTTGTGGGGAAACCCAGAGCAGATTTCATCCAGAAAGTGGCTTCCCTATTAGGCAACCTTATGTGGGCCACACACCAGTGTGGGGGGAAGCCAGAGGGTATAAAGAGTAAAATTATCATTATGGAATGTGGTGTCCCTATTTCCATTAGAGAAATGTTGGAGGGTATGTCGTATGAGTCTCTGAATGCCACCATTGCCTCTGTGCATGGTAAATAAGGGGGATTGCTGAGGGATCATTTTGCAATGTTGGATTTGAGCTTTCACAATTAATTTAGTGCATGTTCCTTGTCCAGTAAGCATCTCACCAAGCTAGGATGGATTTATGAACTGGCCCTTAAAACATTCCACCAACAAAATCCATTGAAAAACTAACCCATTGGTCTTGGAAACTGGCCAGTATAAACTGCCCTGGGCACACCCAGCCAAGGAGGACAACGGCTGGCAGTTTAATTCTTCTTTGACGAAAGCAGATACTTAGTTGCTCTTCTTTGCACACATTCCAGCTTGTCCATATCCTGCTTAAATTTTGGGGCCCAGAACTAACACAGTACTCCAAGGTGGAATGCACACATTTTTAAAACATTCTGAAAATGCTTTTTGAAAAAGCATTTTTAAAACTACATTGAATTTTCCATAAGGCTCTTCATTGCCATCTAGTGTCACATTGTATATTGCACTTAAAACACACTTACAACGTTTTATTTGCAGCTGCATAGCTGAGTGAAAGGTGTGGTCTACCCAAGGCAGAATAGGGTGGTAATCTTTCTTCCCTTGATCAGGACACTTCTGTTGATGCAGCCTAGAGTAGCATTAGCTTTTTTTGCTGATGCATCACTGTTGACTCATGTTAAGCTTGTGGTCTACTAAGATGCCTAGATCATTTTCACATGTACTACTGGCAAGTCAGGTTTTCCCCATCTTATATTTGTGCAGCTGGTTCTTCCTGCTTATGTGTAGAATCTTACATTTGCCCTACTGAAATTTATTTTGTTAGTTTGGGCCCTGTTCTCTGCTCAATTATGGTCTTCTTGAATCTCAGTTCTGTCTTCTGCAGTATTAGGTACCCTTCCCAGTTTGGTGGCATCTGCATATTTGATGAGCATCTCCTTAATTCTTTCATCCAAGATGTTGAACAAGAACGGACCTAGGACAGAACCTTGCAGTACCCCACTTGCCACTTTTTTCCAGGCTGACAAGGAACTATTAATGAGCACTAGACTAGAAAGGAAAATATGGAAGTTTTAACCAAAATTGCCAATAATTCAAAATCTCAGTGACAATGTTTTTTCCTTCACCTTTTCCTATTTCCTTTAAAATAATCTGTTATCGAGTGCAAGTCCTTATTCTCCCAATCAAATTTGCCCATGCCGTCTATACTCCTTTTTTCTTCCTTCCCAAGGTGAAAAGAGGACCCAAAATAAAGACAGTATTCCTATTAATGGTGTGACATTGCTTGGTACAAGGTCACTGATTAAATAATATTTCAGGATTTTTGCTACCCTATTTCACAGTTCCCAGACAGCCAATTTTTTTTCCCTTTTTAATCTGTCTTTCAAGATAATTTGAATTAAACCAATTAAGATCCGAGACAAAGACAAAGAGAAGCCTAGCCTGCACAACTTGCATCTAGATGCATATTTAAACTATCCACAGTTATTTGAGGCGCAATGAAGTGTGTGTGTTTATCCCCTGTCTTATTATATGGATTGTAAACAGCCCCAAGGACTGGACCGAGAGCTGATTTTTTGGAAGTAGTCCGAAAGAAGATTGAACCTTGGGAGTACTTAAGGCTTGATGCAGTCTTAATTTTATTAAGAGCAAACGTCTGCTTCATTTACTCTTACAAGTGTCTGTATATATGTACACAGCAGGGATCTCCATAACTAGACACTTTGGAGGAGACTATTTGCAAAGTGGGTCAGCTGGAATATAGGTAGATAGTAACAAAACAGGAAAAAGTTGGAATAATTTATGCCATGATGTCACACTAGTAATGTAGCCAGTGTTCAGAACTGGGGAGTTTGAAATATGAGTGAATCCAGCGGAGAGCTCCCAGGCATATTATGACCCTCACTGACATTTGGGGCATCTTTTCTGATATCAGGCGCTCAACGCTCCCCATCTGGGTTTGGTTTTGAAAGGCTAAGGAAAAGTGTAGGTGCCCAGAGGGGAAGCTGTAAGCAAGCAGAAATTGTGACATTGCACAACATCATTGCTGATCACAGGGCATGTTTCTTAAAGCTTCAGCCCTAGCTTCCAGTTTCTATGCTTGGTGGAGCTTGAGCCAACTTCAGATAACTTTGACCTTGAACCAGAAGGGTTTAAAAAATCAAAAATGACTAAATAGGTAAACACTACACAAAACCCCTTGCAGCAAATGGAAAGATACTGGCCATGTCCAGACCAATGCTATCAGATGTAACCTTAAGCATGGTTAACCAAAGTTTCTATGAAATCAGTGGGATCTGCAGATATAAATTGTTGGGTGCTATGTTTTTTTAAAAAAGGTGGTGCTGTGGGTTAAACCACAGAGCCTAGGACTTGCCAATCAGAAGGTTGGCGGTTCGAATCCCCGCGACGGGGTGAGCTCCCGTTGCTCGGTCCCTGCTCCTGCCAACCCAGCAGTTCAAAAGCACGTGCAAGTGCAAGTAGATAAATAGGTACCACTCCGACGGGAAGGTAAACAGCCTTTCCGTGCGCTGCTCTGGTTCGCCAGAAACAGCTTAGTCATGCTGGCCACATGACCTGGAAGCTGTACGCTGGCTCCCTTGGCCATAAAGCAAGATGAGCGCTGCAACCCCAGAGTCGGTCACAACTGGACCTAATGGTCAGGGGTCCCTTTACCTTTGCCTATGTTTAAAAACTTTGAATTTTTTTAAAAAAATTGGTGAGAGGAGCATGCTTAATGAGATACAAGTCAATTATCATCTCAGATAATGATGAGGCCCCAAATCAGTGCTATCAAATTTGAATTTTATCCTGCCCTTTTTGAAGCTGGAAATAATAATTTTGCACGGACTTAAATGGAAGGAGAAGTCTGTAACCCTGTACAATTCTTGTTGAAGAAATTTCAAGAAATCTTTTTTTTAAAAAAAGAAGCAACTGTATTTCCTTCTACACTAGTCCATGTGTGAACATCACTAATGTGGCCAGAGATATGATAGGTTAGGAGCAAAGGAGTCAAGCCATTGGTCTATCTAGTTCAGTATTGTCTACACTGATTGACAGGCGCTTTCCAGGGTTCCAGACAGGGGGCTTTCTTGGTCCTATCCTACGTGGAGATGCTGGGGTTTGAACCTTCTGCATGCAAAGCACATGTTCTGCCACAGAGCTATGGCCCTTCCCTGAATTGTAAGCACTTCCTTTTTTAATGTAGAAAATAGTATTTGAACGAATTCATGTAAATATTTGTTTGGACACCTTTGAACAACTTGAATCTGGCTCTCCTAAAGAAGCTGAAGTATTTTAATTATGAATAGACCATTTTCTGTGAAGTTCAAAATAACAGCCGGCTCTTGGCAAGATGTCTGTCATCTCCAGTATTATTTGATTTGGCTTGGAAATCTTTAGATATTGCAATCAAACAAAATTAAAACAGTGTTGTATTGAATGCCAAGCTGAAAGGCAGTGGATGTATGCTGAATGATTACAAGCTTAAAGCTACACAGACTGATCAAGAATTGCTTCAATTAGTGTGACCGTTTTGGAAGATTTGAAGTTATCCATTTAATTGGGAAAATAACTGGAGCTGCTGCCAATCTCCCTGTTTGTTTTTGTTGCATGCTACAATTTTGCATCATTCTCAAAGGGTCAATTTGGTCATCCAAAAAAAAAAAAACAACACACAAAAATGAGAAGAGAAATCATGTAATAGATAAGTGGCCAGCAATAATAATAATAATAATAATAATAATAATACCCCACTCATCTGGCTGGGTTGCACTTTGGGCAGCTTCCAACACATATAAAAACACAATAAAACATTAAACTTTTTAAAAAGTCCCTACACAGGGCTGCCTTCAGATAAGTTGTGTAGATCTCCATGACATCTGGTGGGAGGCTTTAAAGCCCTAAACGGCGTTGGCCCAGTATACCTGAAGGAGCATCTCCACCCCCATTGTTCAGCTTGGAGACTGAAGTCCAGCTCCGAGGGCCTTCTGGAGGTTCCCTCACTGCAAGGAATGGAGCTACAGGGAACCAGGCAGAGGGCCTTCTTGGTTGTGGTGCCTGCCATGTGAAACACCCTCCCGTCAGATGTCAAGGAAATAAACAACTATCTGACTTTTAGTAGACATGTGAAGGCATGTTTTGGGAAGTTTTGAATGTTTGATGCTTTATTTATTACTACTACTATTATTATTATTATTATTATTATTATTATTATTATTATTATTATTATTTTGGGAGTCACACAGAGTGGCTAGGGAAACCCAGCTAAAGGGATGGGGTATAACTTGTTGTTGTTGTTGTTGTTGAACATTGTGGTATCACTCACCTGACCTCCATCCAGCATGCAAATGTGCTGGTAAATCAAATCTGGCATTTCTGCTAGTGTGTTTGCACAGCACTAACCTTGCCACTATGGACCTCCGCTCTCTGTCCTAGTATACTGACATGACTCACCTCGATGGAGGCCAGGTGAATGGTGCTGTCTGCTGCTTGCTAACTGTTAGGATGACCAAAAAGAGGTGTAGCAGAGAAAATTTAAAAAGGTCTAACTTGTCTTACTGTTAAAGGCTCAGGAGACCTGTCCTCTCAGGTTCCTTTTTGGAGCTTCCCAGAGACACCTGGTTGTCCAGTGTAGGAACATGATGTTGGACTGGACATGATCCATGGGCATGATCCAGCAGGCTCTTCTTATGTTCTTAATAGGCAGCTGGGTATGAAGAAGCATGTATTTTGAAATCATTAAATGCTCTCATATATAATCCTACCCAGCCTAAAGATTATTATATATGTGTGTGTGTGTGTGTGTGTGTGTGTGTGTGTGTATAAAATAATCTTTAGGCTGGGTAGGATTAAAAACTATACAATCAGCATATACTACATTGAGGGAAAAATACAACAAATAAGACTAATACTCAATAAATATCACATTCTAATGCTTTGCTTGATTTTATTAAGCTCAGCATGCCCTACCGCCAACCAATAAATGTCTTGGAAAATTAATGCAATTATTGGTGTCTGAATATAAGCTCCATGCTCATTTCAGCTTTCTGAGCTGGAATTCAACATCAAGAAATCCCTGTGGTTAAGTGTATTTCATGCCATTAAACAACTGGCCCTGATTTTATCTGACACTTAATTCTGTGCGGGCACTAAGAGCTCTATAACTCACATGATAAGTGCAACTGTAAATATCTGAGGAGGGGAGGTTGCCATGATTCACAGCAAAGGAATAGCACATTCTATGAGGGATGTAGGCAAATTGCTAAAATAGTGGGATCAATGGCTAACCCTGATAACAAACTCATACCAGATATATTTACCTCCCAAAGCAAGCTCATTAACCCTGCAGTACTTGTGTGCCATTCACCTGCTATCTGCGTGTGTGCAGGTAAGATAACTGCAGTGGTGGCTGGTGGCTGGGGCTGGTAGGGAGAAAGGCAGGGAGGCCAACAGTAGGTGACGCTGGAGCCAATCACAGGGAGGTTTGTTCCTGTCAGGGACTGGCTGGATGCAGATGAATAGTGGGAGAAACTAGCTGAAGAACCCCCAAGGGAAGAAGGCCCAGAGCGCGGGGATTGGTGGTGGGATGACAATGAGTGGTCAGAGGGAGAAGATGAGAAGACTGGGAAGAGGAAGTGTCAGAAGCTGAAAATGTAACAGGGCTTAGTGAGCAGGGAGAGTCTGTGGCAGAGAGCAGTCCAGAATCAGAGCTGGCAGCTGCAGCAGGAGAGTGGGATGAGGGAGGCCAAGAGGCAGAGATGAGTTAGACTGTTGAAAAAGCCTGGGGGTCTGCCTCTCCAGCTTTAACAAGCTTCCCTCTGCCCTGGTCTCCCAGAACCCAGAGACCAACTTCTTTCTGCATAGCGATAACAAGGCTGGATTAAGCCAAACAGTATTACCGAAACTACCATGAAGCAAGAGTTTTGCCCTCAAGTTTAGCAAATGCTAGATTTTATATTAACATATATTACATATATGATATGAAATATATTGCATATATTATGTTTGGTTGGAATATGCTTCTTTTTCAATCCTGTTCATGTTTGCTCTGAAGTAAGACCTCTTGTGCTTAGGGTTGGCAGCCCTAATAAATGCAAAAGTTTTCTGCTTGATGTCGTTGATCCATGTCGTTGAGCGTTCCCAAGAGTCTTATATAGGGAATGTATTTGGAAAGTGATGTACAAGATATTTGCATCTAGATAAAGCATTTCAAATGAAAGCTAGCGCAGAAAATGTGGCTTCGTCAAAACCAGTAAATAGTTGGATTTCTTCATGTGGCTCTGCCACCAACAAAACACCTAGGTAAAAATAAAATTAGTCCTGTTAACCCAGTTTTGATTCAATTTTAAAATTATTTTTCTTCTAATACTAGCAAAATCTGGGGAGACATGTTGGATGGGTGGTTAACTCTATTTTGAGTTAAAATGTGCATTGTTTGAGCTAATGTTTTATGCTAAGTTATCTGTGCTAAGAAAATACATTTTCAGTGTACAGGGTTGGAAATATGCTAATCAAATGTGTTCAAAATCAATGTCATAGGCATGCCGCATTATTCTAGTCTTAAAGATAAAAGCCCAATCATATACACTTTGTAGTCTGATGTAAAGAAGATATAATTGAACACTGTTTCCTAAACTTAATTAAAATAAAACTTGCTGGAGGAAAAAGTCATTGCAGACGCAAGGAGATCTTTCTATCAGCTTGGGTGTACAAAGAGGTAATTTGCTTTCTGACAGGACCAGTAGCATATAGGAGGCAATCAAATGCAACCATTTCAAAAGGCTATTACAGGCTCACACTTGAAAGAGGATAGAGAAATTGTTTTTTTAAAAAAATATACATATTCTCATTCTCTCTCTCTCTCTCTCTCTCTCTCTCTCTCACACACACACACACACACACACACACACACACACATTTTTAAGACAAGCATCATCATAAAAAACTGGCATGTCCCTACAAGGCATTATGTTGTGGGATGGGGAGATGACAGATCCAAAAAGAATGCAGATGCAGACCTTCAAAGTGTGCCTGTATTCCAGGAAAGGTCCTGGATTTACAGAAGCCATTCCAGTTTCTGATTTGATCCTGGAATGTCCCGCTTTTTCTTAGTCTGTCCTTATTTTCATCAGAAAAAAATGTTGCAGGGTATGAAATTATGCGACCCCCAAGCTAAGGAGATAAGTAACTACGCAATCTTTAGAAGCCATCTGAAGGCAGCCCTGTACAGTCATACCTCAGGTTACAGGCGCTTCAGGTTTGTGTTTTTTTGGGTTACGGACCGCCGAAACCCGGAAGTACTGGAACAGGTTACTTCCAGGTTTCGGCGGTCGCGCATGTGCAGAAGCACTAAATTGTGCTTTGTGCATGTGCAGAAGTGCCGAATAGTGACCCGCACATGCACAGACGCGCCGCTGCGGGTTGCAAACGTGCATCCCACATGGATCACGTTCGCAACCCGAGCGTCCACTGTACAGGGAAGTTTTTTAAAGTTTAATATTTTATTATGTTTTTATATGTGTTGGAAGCTGCCTTGAGCGGCTGGGGTAACCCATTCAGATGGATGGGGTATAAATAAAATTCTTCTTCTTCTTCTTGTCGTCGTCATCATCATGAGAAATGTTGGAGGGTATGCAGATGGAGAAGTGCAGAATGACTGGATTTGAATACCCGAGCACCGAACTGGAGTGGAGCCCAGAGACTTAGGCAGAATAGGTTAAACAACCAAGGAAGCTGTGTGCCTTTGGCCTGCAGTCATCTTGCAAGCAAATTATATTGGCCAAAGTGAGGCCCTGTTCATTTATTTGTCCACAAAGTCGCTTCCCTACTTTCCCAGTGATAATGGTGCTGCTAATACTCACAGTACCCATCTTTTTAGAGGCCCCCTCTGCATTTCCGGTTGCTTCATCTTTGGAAAACTATGAAGAGCTCCATATCTCCCCAAACTTATTGGACCTTCCATTTATCTCCCACTTGGACTACTGAAATGCGCTCTACGTGGGGCTACCTTTGAAGGTGACTTGGAAACTGCAATTAATTCAGAATGCGGCAGCTAGACTGGTGACTGGGAGCGGCCGCCGAGACCACATAACTGTTGTTGATAAGCAGTATCCAGTGCACAGCGGAATGATGAGAAGTATGAGCCAACATGCTCTATACTACTTTATTTACAGTTCAAAGCTGGTAAGTTACAGAAAAACATTTTCCCTCTGCCGGAGCAGAGAAAGCGTCATCTCTCCTCTAAGGCACGGAGAGAATCACACAAACTGAAACTGCAAAGCACAGTGAAAAACAGGAAACCAGTGTGCGTCACATCCAGTCTCCCGTTCCCGTGGGAAAACCTCCAACAGTACAGACTCTGTGGAATGTAAACAACCTGTCTCGTGACAAGCACTTTGCTGCACAGAGAAGAAAGCAGAAACCAACATCCTCCCCCTTTCTGTGAACATCTCTGGGCAGCGTGTTCGTACAATATCAGTACAAACCCAACTTTTGCACATAGGTACAGTGTTGATCCCTTGATACAATCTTGGACAATACATCAGCAGGAATTTCATTACCTGGCATATAGGACACCGTTACGAGTCCCTTCTGAATACGTTCCCTAGCATGTTGCAACTTCAATTGCAAGTGCTTTGTGCTTTGCTTACAACCTTCAGAATTCAGCAAAGCCAAACATGCTTTGTTGTCCTGGTAAACCTGGATTGGACATTTGACAGGAATTTTCATGTCTTTGCACAATTGTAACAACCATTCACAATCTTTAAGTGAATAAGACAGTGCATTCAGTTCAGCTTCACAAGTACTTAAGCTAACTGTTGTTTGCTTCTTGCATGACCAATCAAATAGACCCCGATTGTACTTATAGCAAACTCCAGACGTACTTTTCCTGTCTGTAGTGTCACTTCCAAAACTTGCATCTGCAAATATCTCAAGACCACCAGACTTCTGATTGTTAAATCTCAGTCTGTAATGCATAGTGCCTTTCAAATACCGCGCTATGCGTTTCAGAGCTTTCCAATCCTTAACAGTAGGATTGTTGACTTGTCTGCTTAGCAAATTACAGCTAACAGCAATGTCTGGTCTTGAACATCTGGCAATGAAGTTTAACTTGCCTAGCACACTTCTGTACAGTGTAGTGTCAGAAAATGCTTCTTCAGTGTCATCTACCTGATAACCTGTTGTCATCGGTGTGTCTACAGGGTTAGCATCCATCAGGTTTAGTTTGCTTAACACATCAGCAATTTTCCGTGACTGGTGTACTAGAATGTTACCATCTTGATCTCTCTCTATTTCCAGAGATAGGTAGTTGTTTACCTCACCAAGATCTTTCATGTCAAAGTGCTCTTTCAGTTGAGCTAGGGCGTTATTGTACATTGTGACATCTTTCCAAAAGAATAAAAGATCATCAACATAAAACAAACAATACAGTTTCTTTTGCCCCTCCTCTTTGACAAATACACATGGATCAGATTTCCCTTGCTTAAAACCTAGAGAAAACAATACTTCAGTGAGTTTTGTGTGCCAACACCGTGCACTTTGTTTGAGACCATAAAGTGACTTTTTCAGAGCACAAACAAATCCCTGTTTTACCTGTACGCCATCAGGTGGAAGCATATAAAGTGATTCATTTAGAGATCCGTACAGAAAAGCTGTATTCACATCATGGTGACTAATGTGTAGATTTTCCTCTGCAGCTAGCTTGAGCATAAGCCTAATGCTCTCATACCTCACTGTGGGTGAGTAGGTCTCGTGATAGTCTTCACCTGGTACCTGAGCAAATCCTCTGGCTACCAACCTGGCTTTGTGTCTGACTATCTTGCCATTTTGATCAGTCTTCGCTTTGAAGACCCATTTGCTTCCAAGCAGTTTCATTCCTGGAACTACTGGAACTAGCTCCCATGTTTTGTTCCTTTCCAAGGAATCAAGCTCAGCCTTCATGGCATTTAACCATGGCTCAGCTTCCTTTGAATCCAAATCCTGGATTTCTTGGAAACTTGAAGGTTCAAAAACCTTCTTGGAGCTTTTAACAGTTGTTACTGCTATCTTGGCAAACTCATCAGCAAATCTCTTTGGAGGTCTGCCTTTTGTGGCTCTCTGTGACCTACGAATTAGCCTTAGGTCTTCAACACTCTCCTCTTCCTTCTTAGGAGAAAAGTGACCTATTGTGAACAATGGTTCCTCCAATTCCTGATCAGAGCTTTCAGAGGGTCGCATAGAGGCTTTCGCACTCTTGAAATCCTCTGAATCACTCGATTCAGTTTCAGACTCAGAATCAGAACCTTCATCAGTGGGTGTGGGTTGTTGCGGTTGCTTTTGACTATCCTCAGTTTCATCACTGTCATCAGGATAACATTGGAAAATTCCCACATTCTCCCCCCACTTGGCATTGTACTCAACACTTCTTGTGAGCTTAATCTCCTTAGACTCAGTCATCATTATTCTGTAAGACCCTTTCTGATAACCTAGAAAGATACCATGCAAACCACGCTTGTCTAACTTGGAGTTTTGTGGTGAGTGAACCCACATGTCCGAACCAAAAATTTTCATGTGTTTGATGTATGGCTTCTTGCCAAACATCTTCTCATAGGGGGTACAACCAATCGCTGAAGATAACCTGCGATTATAACTGTAAGTGAAACATGAGAGAGCTTCGGCCCAATAACTCTCTGGAAGATTTGCATCATGCAGCAAGGTTTTTAACCCTTGAAGCAATGTTTGATTTGCCCGTTCCGCAAGTCCATTCTGCCATGGCGAGCGAGGACTAGACAAATCATGTTGAATTCCTTTCTCAGCCAGAAAAGCTTCAAACTGCTGAGAAGTGAATTCTCCCCCCCGGTCAGAGAAAAGAGTCTTAATCTTCTTACCATGCACATTTTCCAACCAAGCACAGAATTCCTTGAACCTAGGAAAAGCCTCTGATTTCTGCTTGAGATTATACACAAAAATATACCTGGAAAATGCATCAATGAGAACCATGAAGTACCTATTTCCACCCAAAGAGGGCGCTAGTGGACCAACCAAATCAGCATGAATAATTTGGTATGGTTCTGTAGCTTGCCTACTAGACACCTTACCTTTCGCAGCCATTTTCACCTTGTTTGCTGCGCATGCCTTGCACTTCATGTGGTACCTGCAGGGTTTAATAGTCATACCTTCAACCAAGGCAGGCATTTTAGATACTGCCTCAAAATGCAAATGACCAAATTTTCGATGAAAATCGTGAATACATTCTGCATGCAAACTTTTGTTAGAACCTGCAATGCAACAAGTGTCATCCTGCACAACATCATCATAATACAAAAGAAACAAACGATCAACAAATTCAGCATACAATTGATAATCATTTTTCTTGGTGATGATGCATCTATTGTTCTTAAAGGAAACGTCTATTTTCCGCTCCATCAGCTGTCCAACGCTAAGCAGATTATGTTTCGCGTCTGGCACATAAAGCACGTCCTGTATCGATAAGTCCAAACTGTGAAGAACAACAGTTCCGTAGCCTTTACTGGGGATAGTGTGGTCATCCGCCTGGTGAATCGCACCTTCCTGCGGTGTAAAAGACACGAACAGTCGCTTATCGTTGCACATGTGATGCGTTGCCGCTGAATCAACAACGAAGAAAGATCTAGACGTCTTCTGGACCTCTGCAACCTCTGCAACCTTTGGAGCGTAGCGTGAGACCATTGCCTTGTGCTGCGTTGTCCTGGACACCGGACCTTTGCCTTTGCTCTGGCCTTTTCCACGCGATGAGCTTCCGCTGCGCTGCTCTGTCTTGGCCTTGGGATATTTGCATTTCCTCTTCATATGGCCTAGACGTCCACACGAGTAGCATTTCACTGCCTTCAAAGCTTTGGCGCCATCTGGTGGTTCCACTGCACTATGGGATGACATCTGTGAAGCCTCCCCATTTCCCATGCAGCCATCACCCCGCCGAACCGCTTCATTCTGAATCATGGCAGTTTCACAGGCTACTGTGAGTTGAGCATTTGGCTGATCAGTGGTATCAAATTCCCCACTTGCTTCATCCAGCCTTCTGAAGCTAGCCATCATGACTCTGGCATTTGCCTCCTGCATCATCTATGCTGCTTTAAATCAAGCTGCTGTATACATGCTGCTTCTGTGTACAGCTGCTTCAATCCAAAGGCAATCTCAAAACAGCCTCTGCCTTTGAGCCTGTGCCTTTCTGTATGCTGCGTTGCTTATCTGCAGCTGTTTCAAACTGCATTCCAAAAGCAAGCTCAAAAGTGAAAGTCCCCAAGTGCCTTTCTCTATGCTGTGCTAAATTCTTGCTGCGTCATAGAGCTGCAGTTGCACTTTACTTTCGTTTTCCCCCAGCATAGCGTCCCTTTGAGCCATTTGCCTGTGCCGCGGCAAAACCGGCTATATAAGTTCAAAGTCCAGCCATAAAGCCATTAATTAGAAGCTGGCAGGCTGCCCGGAGCAGTAGCACATACCTTCATCAATCATCTTGACGCGCAGAGCAGATACCGTGCGTTCCGTCTCTCTGCTGCTTTCCGATGCTTTGCCGGCACTTCGTCTCTGTGCTCCTTTGTTCCTTTGCCAGGAGCCCGACTTCTGAAGCCCAATCTCAAAACACTGCATTTTTCTGGGCCCGAAACCAAATGTTGTTGATAAGCAGTATCCAGTGCACAGCGGAATGATGAGAAGTATGAGCCAACATGCTCTATACTACTTTATTTACAGTTCAAAGCTGGTAAGTTACAGAAAAACATTTTCCCTCTGCCGGAGCAGAGAAAGCGTCATCTCTCCTCTAAGGCACGGAGAGAATCACACAAACTGAAACTGCAAAGCACAGTGAAAAACAGGAAACCAGTGTGCGTCACATCCAGTCTCCCGTTCCCGTGGGAAAACCTCCAACAGTACAGACTCTGTGGAATGTAAACAACCTGTCTCGTGACAAGCACTTTGCTGCACAGAGAAGAAAGCAGAAACCAACATCAACATCAGTCCTGAAAGACCTACATTGGCTCCCAGTACGTTTCTGAGCACAATTCAAAGTGTTGGTGCTGACCTTTAAAGCCCTAAACAGCCTCGGTCCTGTATACCTGAAGGAGCATCTCCACCCCCATCGTCCAGCCCGGATGCTGAGGTCCAGAGCCGAGGGCCTTCTGGTGGTTCCCTTGCTGCGAGAAGTGAGGTTACAGGGAACCAGACAGAGGGCCTTTTCGGTAGTGGCACCTGCCCTGTGGAACGCCCTCCCAGCAGATGTCAAGGCAATAAACAACTATCTGACTTTTAAAAGACAACTGTAGGCGGCCCTGTTTAGAGAAGTTTTTAATGTCTGATGCTGTATTGTTTATAATATTCGTTTGGAAGCTGCCCAGAGTGGCTGGGGAAACCCAGCCAGCAGATGGGTGGGGTATAAATAAATAAATTATTATTATTATTATTATTATTATTATTATTATTATTATTATTATTTGGAGTGCCTCAGGGTGCGATTCTCTCCCTGATGCTTTTTAACATCTTTATGCGCCCCCTCGCCCAGCTTGTCCGGAGTTTTGGGCTGGGTTGCCATCAGTATGCTGATGACACCCATCTCTATCTGTTGATGGATGGCCATCCTGACTCGGCCCCAGACACACTGACCAGATGTTTGGAAGCTGTGGCTGGATGGTTACGTGGGAGCCGGTTGAAGTTAAATCCTTCGAAGACAGAGGTCCTCTGGCTGGGATGGGACGATATGGGATTGAGGGGGCAACTCCCATCTCTTGCGGGGGTGCAATTAGTGCCAGCACCGTCCGTTAAGAGTTTGGGTGTAATCTTCGATACCTCCCTCTCCATGGAGGCGCAGATTGCAGCTATTACAAAGGCGACATTTTTTCATCTCCGCCAAGCTAAGCAGTTGGCTCTTTACCTCTCTCGCCCTGACCTAGCCACTGTGATCCACGCAACGGTCACCTCCAGACTGGATTATTGTAACTCGCTCTACGTGGGGCTGCCCTTGAGACTGACCCAAAAACTCCAGCGGGTGCAGAATGCCGCAGCGAGACTCCTTACGGGGTCTTCGCTGCGAGATCACATTCATCCGGTGCTATACCAGCTGCACTGGCTCCCGGTGGAGTCCAGGATCAGGTTTAAGGTGCTGGTTTTAACCTTCAAAGCCCTATATGGCCTGGGACCCTCGTACCTACGGGACCGCCTCTCCTGGTATGCCCCACAGAGGAACTTAAGGTCTTTAAATAAAAACATCTTGAAGGTCCCAGGCCACAGAGAGGTTAGGCTGGCCTCAACTAGAGCCAGGGCTTTTTCGGCTGCGGCTCCAACCTGGTGGAACACTCTGTCACAAGAGACAAGGGCCCTGCAGGACTTGACATCTTTCCGCAGGGCCTGCAAGACAGAGCTGTTCCACCATGCCTTTGGTCAGGGCGCAGCCTGACTCCCTCCTTTGGCAATCTTTACAAAACTTTAGTTTATGGTTGCCATCAATTTTGATTTTAATTAATTTTTATAATGTTTTTATAATGTTGCACTACTTTAGTGTTGTTAGCCGCCCTGAGCCCGGCTTCGGCTGGGGAGGGCGGGATATAAATAAAAATTATTATTATTATTGCTATTATTATTATTATTATTATTATTATTATTATTACATCATTGAGGTTCTTTCATTAGAGCACAAAGGTCAGGCCTCCTGGAGTGCCTTTTCCCTCTCCCTCTTTCTTTCGTGCCCATTGATTTTTCTTGCCTAAATCCTCCTCTATCCATAGACCGCTTGTTTCCGGAAATTTTGCCAGGTTCTCCCGCCCTCTATCAATCCCAATGGGGTTTACACATCTCACGACGTCTGTCAGGAGCACAAAGAGGCTGGCAGTCCAGTGTAATGATTTGACCATGAGGGGCAGGTTCATTATTGCTAAATCATGTATATGGAATACTCCGGGCAACAAAGCCACAGATTTTTAAGCTGACAGCCCTGTGCAGAGGCTGGCACACTCTGGTGCAGGTTTATTAAGGTGAGCTTGAAACCAATCTCCCTGTATGTTGCTTGCTAGTAAGCTGTGCTTTTGTGCCTCCAGCTACTTGATTAGTGCTCACAATCAGCATGTTGAGAGCCCAGGCGAATATGATTTGCTCTTGTTGTATTTCAACGGCAGGTTCAATTTGCTCCCACAAAAGTATGTCTGCCCTCCAGGAATTGTACCCCCTGCTGTTTCGCATTTTCTATGCGTAATGTACATCTGACTACAGTGGAAATTGGATCAGGTGGGGGTTTTTGGGTGCTCCCCCCCTCCCCTAACTATAATACAAGAAAATGACCTCAAAAGTAATGTAATACATTTTGCAAAACTTACTTCTTAGCTGAAATGTACCAAGCCACCTGAAAGTAATTTGGAAAGTCAGCAAACATGGTTATCTGCCTGTTCTTTGATATCATTTTATACTTTTACATTCACTTCACTTCTGCAAATGCTGCAGCCAATTTGTCTTGAGTTAAGTGAGATTTTCTACTGTTCTATTGAAGATAGCAAGGAGAGAACAGAGGGGGAAATGGAAAGTGTATGGAGCCCTTCGAGGCTCAGATTCTTATCCGAAACCCTCAGAGCATCCTATGGAAGCTTTGTGAGGTTTTTTTAAAGCAAGAGATTAAACTTCATCTTCGCATCAATGTTTCTATCTTCTAATAGTATTAATAAAAGTGTACATATGTTAATCATTGAGATTACTGTCAGTGAATTTAGCACAGGTGAAATTTACTTGCAGCAATTTCCCTGCAACATAGTTATGCTCCCACCAGTATTCGAGATACTTACATTCCATTACAAATAATCATACTTTGCAATTAGACCTGGCACCAGCACCCAGCACATGGGCAGGGACCACTGGTGATCAGGGGTGCCAACCTGAATAAAATATTGGGGGGGCAGGTAAGCCTTGCCCTACATAATCAGTCACAAGATGTGGCAAGCACACACCATTTGAATGGCAATGCCCATCAACTTGGTGGGGGGCACAAATATTATATTGGAGGGGGGAGCAAAGTTTGCCTCAGTTTTTCTTTTCTTTTTTATCTTGCATTCCATTCTTTACATGGTAGAAGAACTGATGATTAGGACCATCTTACCCATAGGGACTAGGGGTACAGGGCACCCGGGCGCCAGGTTTTCAGGGGCGCCAGGCCAAGAGTCCAGGGCCTGAGAGTTGAGCCTGGGGAAGAGCCCTCCCATCAGTTGGAGCGCCATTGCGGGCTCTTCTGCTGCGGGCAGCTGTCCACCCCAACCCCCACCCTCCTGCCCAGCATCTGATGGCGGAGTCGTCATCAAAGTCTTAAGGTGCTGTGGCACCGTGAGACTAAAGCGAGCGGGCACTCCGGGTCCCCGGATGGGCTTTCGCAAGCCACCCACAGAGGCTTGCCACTTGGGTGCCCAGTGGCTGCCAGCCTTAACTTTCCACCTTCCCTTTCTCTGCCTCCCAAATTATAGGCACCTTGCTGGAGACGGAGGGCAACATGTGAGCAAGGAGGGCATCACAGGTGATAAAGAAATCAGCTCAGTGGAGTCCCTGGCCATTTTATTTGATTTGCAACCCCCTCCCTGTCGCCAACCCCCGGCATCTGACTGAGCTCTGGCCACAGCAGCTCCATCCAGAAAGGGGGGCGGATTTTTGCACCCCAGAGCCACATATGCTTAAGACGGCCCTGCTGATGATCCATGGCTTTGGAAGTTCATGCACCTTGGTGTGTATGAACCTCCAATGCTCTGATGATTACACATTCAAGGAATGTGTGAGAGCAAGATCATGTCCACTAGCCATGCTCACTGCATGCTGATGCACACAGTGGGCATGTCCCTAGCAGATGCATGTGTTGCAATTGAATGAAGGAGTCTGTTTGGGGCTTCCTCCATGTGAGCAGGTACCCTAGCCAATCAGGCTTTTGCTCATATACAGGACCCCTATGCCTATGAATCTGAATGCACACATACAGGCACCTACTGTGTGGTTCCTGGTGGGTGGGGCCAGTTTATGCATTGGGGTGGGGCTAATGGGCATGTGACATAGAAGATCAGGCTGGGAGCACAATCCCAACTCCCCTTCCACATGCAAGTACATCACACCAAGGAGGCTTAAGTGAACCAATCTCTAATGTTGGCATAGACTGCTTCCTAGCTCATACGAAGCAAACGTCCTTCACGATTAAGTACCAGCATTCTAGCCCCATACTTCTGTACTGCACAGATAGGACTTCTGCGTCAGAAGATGTCATTTCCATGGAAATGCAAGGCCTAGCAAATCTCCTTCATGAAATTAACCACTGGCCCACTCCACACAGAACTGTAGCCACCATTTCTACATTTGTTACCATTATGTCTGTTTCTGTGCTTACTTGAACTAACCCTCATTTCTACTTGGTGTTCTGCCTTGTTCTTCCCAGATTCTCCTTAGCATTGGTCAATTTCATGAATAGCACGCTCACTTAGGAGGGTATTTCTGCTGTTATTATGACCAGTGCCTGTAAAATGCCCAGAGCTACTATTCAGGAATATGATGTATTCAACATTCACTGAACCTTTTGCTATTAGCACCAATGTCACTTTCTAAAGCAATGAATTACCTTTTGCCCTGGTTTCCTACTTGCCTCATCTATATTTTTCTAGCCTGAGTTGCTCAACAAAGCAGTAAAAAGTTTCATTTTTTCCCCCAGCCCTTTCTCCTTGCTCTCTTTCTCGTTCTCTTTCTCTGCACTCTTCCCGCCTCTCTTTTTCAACTTGCCCCCATGCTATATCACTCTGATTTCTTTTATTTGGCATTTATAGCTAATGCTTCTTCAAACTCTTTTCTTTTTTTGGTGCTAATTAGAATGTCTACCATATGACCTTTTCTATGTGTAGGTACCATCTTTACTAATGTTCCATTTACTGATTTATTATACTTCTCTCCTTTATTTTAACCTTGTTTGAGGTCGTAAATAACATTTCCCCTCTTTTTATCTACCTCATAACTCAGAATACCATCTGGTCCTAGAAAAACATATAGAAACATCAGCAAGGAGTATACATCTGATTTGTCTCAATGAGGGATGTTTCATTCACCGCAGTAACCACATGCATCGTTTGAGCCTCATTTACTTATATGAAATCACCCCATTTACATTTCTTCTAGTGAATCACAGGATGCCGACTTTGCCTCACGGAGGTCATCTTCATGCGTTTCACTCGTCAATCACCCCAGCAAACCACATAAGGAGAGTATGCATCTCCATGCTATTCCACATCAACCGCTTGTAACCAAAGTTACTTGGCAAATAGGAGGCAATAACCCATATCTCAATAAAAAGAGAGAAAGTTAACAAAGCAATTTTATTCTCAAGTTGCAGGATAAGATTGCTCATGCACCTCCTTCTTTAAAAGAGAACAATACTTTGCAGGCAGAACATTTTGTTCACCAGCGTAGAGATTTCTCCATGCTGGTGGTAGGCTACCAATGATGTAATGTTATGTTGGTGAGACTGTGGCAGTGCCACGGTCAAAGCAATGTTGGAGACATGATGTCGGATAAGTGGAAGCTAGCTGGCTCAACTTGGTGACTATTTGCAAAGTAGGATTCATGATAACACACACATCCTGGCATTGTGTTATCACCCTGCTTTCTGAATGTCCAACTTGTGAAGCTTCAGCTAATTGTCAATTTCTGAATTTCCCCCCAATGCATTTCATATCCCTCTGACTTCACCATGGGCAATTCCCCTGCCCCATCCCCTATCAGAATGTAATTGCATATACTTGCAATAAAGGATGGTACTTCATGCAACTGATGACATTCAGTCTAGCAACGCTTTAAGGAGCCGCAAGACTTTTTGTTGTTTCAGTGCAACATAATTCTTATGCCTATTCTTCTGACCACTTTGATGCTGAACTGGATTGCCCTTTGGGTCAACTCCATTCGGGTATTTCTTTAATTACTTAATTAATATCCAACCCTTCTCCATATGGTCTTGTCTTCAAAAAGGACAAGGGAGACAGAGAAAATCCCAAAACAAAAGAATAATCCCAGAACTGCTTTTAAAAAATCCCCAGGACATACACAAAAAAACACTGGGAATAATGTTTTTATTTTGAGAACATATTGAAATGCACTAGTACCTGAAACATTCTATTCCTGCAGAGAAAACAGCTTATTAGTAAACAATGAACATTTTTCTACTGAGAAAATGATTTGTATCCCACAGAGAGAATAACTCATGAAGAGAATGCATACTCCAGATGTGGTCTTGATTCTATAGGGCTCATAATTTTACATTTGAATTATAAAAATGACTTTGTTGGATATACTGGGATATCAAACTATATAGCAATGTAAAATATCATGCCAAGGAGGCATCTACATAGGTGTACATTCTTGATTAAATTCCAGGGTATTTGCTGCATAATCCGAATCGACTTGACATTTTTATTTTGGGAAACAGAAGAGCAAATTGTAGCTCATGTGTAAATCTAATATACACACCACAGGAAATATTTCCATTAAGCAGCATCTCACTTGTTTTACTGACAGACACAAATGCTAAAACCATTTAGACAATGGCCCTATTTGGACATTATGGCGGTGCAGAAACAGAACACGTGAGCGGAGAGACGGGGGACAAGGCTGCTGGTTCTGCCCCCATCCCCATTGCATGATGTCAGGGAACTGCCATCGGAACGAGAGGAGGAGGCGAGGCTCCACGACGATGCTGGAGAGGGGCCAAGTAGGGAGAGAGGCAGGTCTCCTGTTAGGGAAGAAAATCAGCGCAACACCAGGGATGGAAGGGGGCCAATGGGGGAAGCCGAGAGCAGGCTCAGAGACTCTTCACTGGACACCAGCGGGGAGAGCACAGGTCCTCCGCTACCCACGCACTCCCTGCGCAGAAGACTCCCACGCAGGGAGAGTAGGAGGAGATTGGGCATCAAACAACTTTTATTTTGGAAAAGGTTTAAGAAACGCCCACTGTCGGATTCTGCCAGCGACTGAACAGCCACGAAGTGAGGGGCTGTCCAGTCAGGAAAGGTTTAACCAGGCCACCTAGCCAGGAGTGGCGGCAACTTACGCACGAGCAACCCCATATAACCGTAACACATGACAAGAGGATGGGGAGCTGTCCACTGTGGGGAACCTGCTTCTATGAGTGGACATTCCCTGCATGATGTGGAAACATGGAAAATCATGCAGGGAGCCTCCGAGAGCAGAAGCAGGCTCATGTCGAGAGACATAAGAAGAACTTGCCGGATCAGGCAAATGACAGATTGCCTCAGGGGACAATGGAGGAGTGTGCCTTCAGGGATAATCCACCTCTCCTTACCACATCTGACAAGCTTCATGCACCAACCTTAAGGTGGCACTGGACCCTTGTCTTTTATAAGCAGAACTAATAATCTTCCTCTTGGCTGCAGCTAGAATCCAAGTAGCCAGATGCTGGAAAGGCACAGAACGTCCTATATAAAGAGAGACGTTTGACAAAAATTAGGAAATGGCTTTCTCTGAAAAAAATGTAATTCAACAGAGAAGAGTGGACAGGGAGACAGTGAAACATAGTAAGTTTGCTGTAACATAGTTTCCCCTTCTCGTGTATGTGGGTAGAAATACTGCCCTCCTCTGTCCTCTGGGCATCCAGGTGTCTTTATGGAGGGTATATACAGAGGTGCTCTGAACTGGATGACTTTTACTTTGGATTGCTTTATGATAGTGCTGTAACCTGATTGTACTGTTTATACGCCATGCTTTTGCGTGTTGAGTTCCACAATTGCCACCCCCAAAAAATTCACACTTCACACATAATTTTTGTTTGGTTTTTGGCATAATTTTTGGCCACAACTTTATTCAAATACACAATGTGAGTGGTTGCGTAGGCATTGGTTATGACTATCTGTCCATGCCCTCAGGGACAGAGCTGGCATTCCGGACACCAACGGAAGCCAGTGTGGGAAACAAGTATTGGGTGAGAAAGTGAAGTCGGGCCTCAATCTCCCACTTCTCACCCTCATGTTCCTGTGGGGCTTGCACGGCCCAAGTTCAACTCCATGAACAAGGACGAAAGAATGGCAAGCCCCTGGATTCCTTTAACGGAATTCCCTTCGCATCCTTTGGAGGGGTAGGCACTTACCCCTCCAAGCACCACATTAACCAATGCCTAACCGCCATGGAGCCCCACGGCTCCCCGCCAAACCACTCACAACCCCAACCAAGCTTTCAGCTTGGCCACCACTGCACCCAGCCAAGCCTCATTCCCTGAGGCCGAAAGATGCACACCATCATCTCTGAAAAGGGATGTAGCCTGAAAACAAATTGAAGGATGGGAAATTACATCCCCACCCAACTCTCCAACCTTTTTTGCCACCGCTTTATTAATACGTTTACGGGCTCTCTCTGTGGCTACCGGGCAACGACTGCCCTTCCAAATGCGACGGTGCAGCAGCTTGGACCAAAATAATTTTGCTGTCGGCACCCATGCCTGCAGCGTTTCCAAGTCGCCCAAAATTGCAGCACGAAGTGAAAGACAGTCCGTGGATACCAGGTCGTTCTCACCCAGCTGCACCACCACAGCCGCAGGCAGGCCTTCCAAACGCAACTGAGTACGGATCTGCGGCAGGAACTCTGACCAACGCATTCCCCGTCTGGACAGCCACGACAGGTGCACATGCGGAGGGAAGCCAAGGTTTGGACCCATCCCGGACTGTTGTGCTGCAACGCCAGCCCAATGGACGATGCTGTGCCCCACCAGCCAGATGCGGACAGCCTCCAGACCTAAGGTATACAAACAACAACGTAAGGAACCAAAATTTAATGACGGACATAACCTCTAAACGCATTTGACTTCCAGCGACCCATGTCCTTTATTCTAGTGGCCGACAAGCCCCAGTGGGCCGCCGTCGTCGCCGCCCCAATCCTAAAAGAATGCGGGGCAAAACCATCAGTTGAGCCACCACAGGCCCGAATCGCCTTTCGCATCACATGTGCAAACTGGCGTCTCGTCAGGGGCAACCCATTCTCATGTCGAAGCAGGGGCCCATCACCAGAGGCACGCACTGCTAAAAACTTTGCGAGATCCTTTACAGGGCAAGGGCCATCTGTTCCTGTAGCAGGGAGATGAATGAGCGCGCCCTTACCCTCCTGATCTGTCTTTGAGTTCCTAACTGTGATTCTTAGCTCTGTGGGAAACAACTGGACGTCCCGGAGCAAAAGGCCCCTGGATCGACCATCACTGATATCTTCCAACACCAGCTCACCCACTCTCAATGCGCCGAAGAAGGCGATAGAAAAGGCAGCTGAGAAAAGTCGAGCCTCGTATGCCGACCAGCACACCTCCCGCAATTTCTTGCGCATTTTGCTCAACAAGTCAAAGGAAATGGGGCGCCGCGAAGCCGGCTGGGCAGGACGAAGTCTGCCCCAGCCCTCTAGGGCTTTGCGGACCATAAACTTCGCACAAGGGTCTTTGTCGAAAGTTGTTTTACAGAAAAATGTTATAGCCGCTGCATGCATCCTAATAGTTTTTGCAGCACGCCCCAGCTGAAATAAATGCGCCAAATAACTTAACACCTCAGAAGAGGTGGGCGGGAGGCCAGTTAAATTGCTGACAGGCCGGGAATGAAAAGCCAAGAAATCAGACCAAGCCTTCGTATAAGATCTAAGAGTAGAAGGGGAAACAGATGCCGCTACTCCCTGCCAAACTAATTGCTGCCAAGGTTCCAGAGATGATCCGGGAAATATTCCGGACGTATCCGCGCCTCTGGAACCAGAAGTCTGAACCGCTCCATCTGAAAACGGGACAGAGCATCAGCAATTTCGTTAGACACCCCAGGAATAAAACGTGCAGAAAACACTATGTTATAACGTAAACAATGCAACACGAAAACCCGCAATAAGGCCGACACCCTGGGTGCGCGTGACGACAGCTTTGCCAGCACATTCACCACTGCCTGGTTATCGGTCCAGAAGCAGACTCGACGGTTCCTGAATTCCTCGACCCACAAATGCACCGCCACTGCAATGGGAAAAAACTCGAGAAATGTTAGGTCCCGTGTAATCTCTCCCCCCTGCCACGAAGGCGGCCAACGCTCAGCGCACCAGCGCCCTTTCCAAAAAAGGCCGAAACCAAGGGAACCTGCAGCGTCCGATTGTACCTGAAAGTCATTACGCAAGTTCAACGTGTCTTGCCATAAGGATACCCCGTTGAATTCCCTCAAGAATTCCAACCATATGGCAAGATCGGCCTTCACCCCTTCCGCAAGGCGTACGCGATGGTGCGGGGCCCTCAGCCCCGCAGAAAGGCGAGCCAGGCGTGAACAGAAGGGGCGCCCAGGCGCCACCACCCTGCACGCGAAGTTCAGGTGCCCTAGCAAAGACTGAATTTGCTTAAGGGACACCTTTTTTAAAGGAAGCAGCTCCTCTATGACTGTCTTCAAGGCTATCAGTTTGTCCATTGGCAAGCTAGAAGTCTGGGAAACTGTATCCAACAGGATACCTAAGTAAATAAGCTGGGTAGATGGGCCCTCAGTCTTCTCCGCGGCAAGCGGGACCCCCAACTCTTGCGTGAGGTCAGCAAAAGCGTGCAGCAACACTGAGCAATCACCAGTGTCATGAGCAGAGGCCAGTAAAAAATCATCCAAATAATGAGTGACCCCACCCAAACCGGTTTTGAACTTGAGGGCCCACTCCAAAAAGGTGCTAAAGGCTTCAAAAGCAGCACATGCAATAGAACAACCCATAGGCATGGCCTTATCAAAGTAAAATTTGCCCTCAAACTGAAAGCCCAGCAGCCAAAAGTCATCCGGATGAATAGGGAGGAGGCGAAACGCAGACTCAATATCGCATTTCGCTAACAGAGCACCATGGCCAAACTTCCTAATCATCTTGATTGCCTGATCAAGAGATGCATACCTCACGGAGCAGAGCTCCTGAGGAATAACATCATTGACTGAGGTACCTCTGGGGTGTGACAAGTTATGAATTAGACGAAATTCACCTGGCGCCTTCTTTGGCACTATACCCAATGGGGATACATGGAAATTGTGGAGGGGGGGGGCACTGAAAGGACCAGCCATGCGATGCATGGCCAGCTCCTTTGCAATCTTCTTGCGAGCGACCTCGGGCAGCTCACGAACCGACTTTTGGTTAGAAGGATTCCGTGCCATGGGAGGCATGGCTACTGGAATCCGAAAACCAACAGAAAAACCATCACTCAAGTAACCCGCAGCAACCCTATTAGGATAAGACTGCAACCAAAATTGTAGAGCCGGCAAACAAACAGGGGAATGAGCCAAGGCGGTCAAAACCCTATTTCCCTGTTCCTGACGTGGAAGGGAGAGGGGTGTTTTGCTTGGGGGGTTGCTGGGCACCCCCTTTTCCTCCACGAAAAGGCCGCCTACTCCCATAACACGAGGAAGCCGGATGCGAACCGTTGCATTTCTCACAGATGTGAGCGTACTTACACCCCTGGCGCTGACAGCAGCCCTTATTAAACTCCCAGCACGGCAAGCGACGGCTAGACCTAAAAGGCAGAGCCCTCTGCTTCTGGGGCTCCGACACCTTCTTGTCAATGAGTGGAGCTACATAGGTAGTCCACACGTCTAGATCCTTGCGATCCCAACGAGCTGAGGGAATCTTGGCAGCTCGGCGCCTGAAGTTCTCATCATATTTTATCGCAGCTTTCTCACCAGCTTTAGTGAAAGCAGAGCGAACAATAGATAAGTAAACTATGAGATGCAGAGATCTCTTTGGATAAGCCGCGACCACCACTCCGGCAAAGACTTGGAAACAATCGAGCCAGTGTTCGAAAGTCCTGTCTGTAACTGGGGCGCCCTGGCGCCTTTTTGAAAAAGACCCCTTCTCCTGGTCCTCGGAAGGAGGGGCCAGTTTGAAAATGTCCACATAGCGACCATTCAAGACTCTAGACCGCAGTTTCGTAGACAAATGTACACCTGGGATAATGTCTCTGGCGGAGTTGGTAGAGACTTTAACGTCAGGTACCAGCACACCATCCTTGCACTCTTGGACGGCACCATACCTTGCCCGATGCGAGTTGGCCCTACGCTCCCAAGCCCACCGGGGCAGCCCTGCAGCCAATTCTCCAAAGCCCCAATAGAGTTCCTTTGAAGTGCTAGTCTCCTCATCGGAACTGGAGGAAGACGTACCAGAATAGGAGGAAGATGATTCGCCCCTCCTTCGCTTGGCATGCCTCCGGGAAGACCTCTTGCGGCGACGCTTACCACCCGAAGACTTCCTGGTAGGAACTGGCAAACTGTCTTCCACGGAAGACTCAGAATCAGGACTCAGCTGAGATGTACCTGGAGCTAAGTGAGGAGAAACAACAAGTGAGAGACCAGAACCCGAAGCCACCTCATCCGAAGGTTGGGTGGGCACACCTCGGCGGGCGGAGGCTGCCAAAGGGCTCTTCCTCCCCGCGGCCCTCCCAGAGGAACGGCGTGGCCTTCGTGCACGGCCGCGAGCAGCAGGTAAGCCACGGGGATGGGCTATCTGAGAATCAGTCATCAAACCCCTAGGTGATGAGCCATCTCTCTCCTCCTCACTAGACGACGGTGACGCTGGGGATGGCGCCACTACTGGACGCCGGCGCCTCCCAGACGTGGAAGGCTGAGCAGAGCACTGTTGAAGGAGACCATCCATTTCTGCTGCGAAGCGAGACAAGGCCACTGGATTACCAGCCATACTTTCGACCAGGGATTGCACACGTCCCACCGGTTGACTTGGGGTGGGAGAGCGAAGCGCCTGAGACGGGCCCTTAATAGGCCGTTTTGCGCCGGAGGCTGAGCCAGGGCGAGCGGCAACTTTCTTAGGAGCCATACCTGCTAATTGGGATCAGAAATAAAATTAACAATTAACAATTGCCGTAGCCCGGCGTCACCGCTAAACACGGGTAATGAATGTACAGGAGTCAAAATTACCCAAAATGCTAGGGGGATAAGCAAAATAGGTGATAAGGAACGTCAATATCCAAGGCAATCTATACCATCTATCTATCTATTTATCTATCTAACGATTTCCTAAATATTTGCTTACTATTTATTTTAATTTTCTCCTATTTATTCTTTATTTATTTATTTTTATTTATTTATTTATTTATTTTTAAATGCTTGTACCCAGCAAGCTGGATAAAACCACCAGGCAAGTGGGTGCACTTCCTAGTTCAACCAGGAGAGGGCACCCTACAAGGCCAAAGCCACAAGCAAGAAGGTGCAGTACTGCACTGAGCCACTAGGTGGAGCTCCAGGCAGCTGGCCCAGCTGCAATTGCCCGACTCCACCACCGGTGGCAGACAGGAGCAGGCCAGCAACGCGAGGAATTCTCCTCTCGCGTTGGCGCACTACTAGGGGCAACGAGGAGAAAAATGGCGGGCGCGATCGCGGGCCGCTACTCCCGATCCCGGGAAAGCGGCCCCGACACCGCAGGGGAGGGAAGCAGCCGCCACGCGAAGCGGCAGCAGGCCCGTCTCCCCTACGCTGCCGCAGCGGCCCAGCCGCGCCGCCGCCACCGGAGCCGACCGCCGCAACCACGGCCGGCGCGATCGCGGGCCGCCACTCCCGATCCCGGGAAAGCGGCCCCGACACCGCAGGGGAGGGAAGCAGCCGCCACGCGAAGCGGCAGCAGGCCCGTTCCCCTACGCTGCCGCGGCGGCCCAGCCGCGCCGCCACCGCCGGAGCCGACCGCTGTGAAAAACGGCCGCCCGCGCTCCCGCGCCGCTCACGGCGCGCGGCCCGCGGAAGAAGGAGACCCACCAGGCGAAGCTGTGAGGGGGTTTTATACCGGCCGGGCGTTCGGCCTTTCGGCACGATGCCCCGCCGGCGGCAAGCCTCGCGGCCACGGGCACCAGGAGCCCACGAAGGTAAGGGGGGGGGATACGGCCTTCTGAAGGGAAGGGGCCTAACGCTCGTCGGGACCACCGCTAGGCCCGCGCAGCCCACCTGAGCCTCCGCTGACGTCCCTCGCGCTCTAGGCCCCCGAGCCGAGCGCGGCACCCGCCAAAGACAGGGGGATCGGAGCCCTGACGGTAGGCGGCAGCGGGTGTCCAATATTCGGGCAAGGCCCGATACCCCAGCCCAAATGCAGGGCCCGGTAGGCCGGGGGGGGGAACCCGCCCTCTAGCCTCGAGAGACTGCTTCTCAATTAAGAAAGCCAAATTAAGAGAAAATAAGGTATATTTCAAAAGGAGAGGGTGGAAGGGGAATGGGGAAGGGAAATGGGAGAACCGATTTTAGGCAAGGGAAAAGGGGCAAGAGAAACAGCGACCCCAGATAGGCCCACAGTAAAACTGAAAGCAAGCAGTGTACAACCGTCTCCACGCAGCTCCTTGATCCGATGCGAAACGGCCAAGAGGGCGTCTAACGTCTAGCCCCCTGTATTTAAAGCCTCTAACCCCTCCTCCAACTTGGCAACAGCAAATCTGCCCCAGCAACCCAATCTTAACCCTTTAATAGGCTTGGGTCTCTAAAACTGCCTAGTCATGGCCTGGTGGCTTGTTACCCCAACCGCAACACGTGCTCTCTGTTAGTGAGAACACGCTTTGTTGTAACTTTTGGGTTGTTTGACTTTAACTTAGTGCTACATTGGATGTAACCCATTGGTTCTAGCACTGCCCTCTGTTGCTACTAGGAAAAAAAACAAAACGCAATTCACACTTAAAAAACAAAAACAAATCACAAACCAGGACACAGTCATCCTTCAAGATTTTCATGTCTTCTAGTTTTGCAATGCAGTTTTCCCACCAAACAATGTGTACAAAAATGCATATCTTCACATACAGTGTGCATAAAAATGCATATAGTCATGAAAAAGAACATACAAGGATGCCCATAAAAATGTGTATATTAGGAGATATTCACAGCAAAATGCTTCTGAATTTTCATGAAGACTTGGGGGGGGGACCCTGCAAACTTATGCAAAATTGTAGATTGCAAAATATATGGATTTACCCTTCTGTAGTACCAACATAAAATAATAACTCTGCCCTAGAAAGGCAGTTTCTCGATACAGTGGTACCTCGAGGTACAAATGCCTCAGGTTACAAAATGCTTCAGGTTACAAACTCCACTAACCAATAATAATAATAATAATAATAATAATAATAATAATAATAATTTTTATTATTTATACCCCACCCATCTGGCTGGGCTTCCCCAGCCACTCTGGGCGGCTTCCAAAAAAATATTAAACTACTGTAATACATCAAACACTAAAAACTTCCCTAAACAGGTCTGCCTTCAGATGTCTTCTAAAAGTCTGGTAGTTGTTGTTACTGTACCTTGAGTTGAGAACTTTGCCCCAGGATGAGAACAGAAATCGTGTGCCGGCGGCGCAGCGGCAGCAAGAGGCGCCCTTAGCGAAAGCATGCCTCTAGTTAAGAACAGTTTCAGTTTAAGAACGGACCTCCGGAACTAATTAAGTTCATAACTAGAGGTACCACTGTATTTGTGCCACTGTAAAAAAAAGAAAGAAAAGGGACATCTAAGGAAGATGGCAGCATGTGGGTTGTTCCATGTTTGGCTCCCTGCATGCCTACTAGAATACATGAATAATGTAGCAAATGTCTGTGGTGGGAATGCAAGCACAAGGGTGGCAGTTCAACTGCTGCCTCATTCTCTCAACGTCACACATTCTCACAACTTTGTTACTTCTGTCTTCCCCATTACTGTGTGACATATTTTATATTCTAATGCAGAGATCCGGGTTTATGAGACCTGCATTTTGATAATTCCAGTACTTGAAGCTAGACAGGGGAATGACATACAATCCGGCTGCCGATCTGAGCCGCCATAAGCCGCTAACATATGGCACTATCAAAAGCAGCCATTGTAAAATTGTATAGTAGTAACAGAGCTTGCTGCTAATCTATCACCATTTAGACTTTGCAATAAAACTCAAAGCATGGAGTATGGGAAGTGGGGGGGGGGGTAACAGGCTGTAAGTTAAATTAATCACAGGAAATGAGAAGGTTAATGTGTCTGAAGTGACCAAGAGGCCATCCAGTCCAACCCATTGCCCTAAAATAAAGCATCTAATATTTTAAAGTCATGGAGTGGTTTTCAACTAACTCAGAGGAACCCACTGAAATAAATGGAGGTCTTCATCTAAATCCTTACTGAAAGCAAAATGATATCCACACCATTGCTCTGATCCGCCAAGATAGAGACTCTGAGATTAGATTTGCAAATTCCTCTAGTACCGTTGGTTATACTTATTAATCAATTTAATCTGAGTAGGATTTACAGCAGATACATCTCTTCAGGGTTTGTCCCCAGATTTCTCCATCCTTTTTTGTTTGCTTTGTTGTTTTTTGCCCCTCTGAATTTTCTTACGATATTCTATGTAGTTTTGGAAACAGTAAGTAGTTCTCCCCAGACTGTCAATACATATAAAACTGAGAAGTACTGATATATAAGGATTTGATCTCAAAGCAAGACTGGTTATCAATCTTGAAACAGGCATCACTTACAACAGGGCAAGCAAAATGACCATCAGTGTGAGAGTATATATGCTGATTCCATCCCTTCATACAGTAAGCCTGGAATTTTGAACATTGCTGGAATTAGCTATGTATTTTTTCTTTGGGGGAGCATTTTCCATCAATATTAAGTGTGGCATTTGTATTCTACAGCTAAACGGGTAACTGAAACTGAGCTAACAACCTCTGTGCACATTATTAGCAAAAAATCTCTTGATTGGACAATCTCCCCCCACCCCCTCCACTAAGCATTCTTCTGTGTCACAAAATATATATGGCTTAATTCCCATTTGCAAAATGAAGTGGTGAGTAACTTGGGTTTTTAGCATAAAAAGTAATTCAATTAGATGGCTCATCACCCGAATTGTGCAATTGTTCGCTCAGGGGCCATTTTTCATTTGCCACCACAACCAAATTTCCTGATTTGAGAGCCAGTATCATTATTGTGCTGTCTTTAAGGCACTTAATCTTTATCACACCAATTTCCAGGGCTTAATCACCCATACAAAGAGGTAAAACCAGCAAAATAATCTGTAATTAAGGCATTTGTGTGTCTTTGCTATGTGTTTTTAGAGATCCATGATTTTTTTAAAGAAATCTGAATCAAGTGCTCCCCCACCTCATTATGCAGCGAACATTAATTTGTAAATAGTTTTAGTTCTCAGAGACATGTCCTGCTGGCACATACAATGGTAAATTGAAAAGTAACCATAGTATACTGCTTTATGTTGTTAAGCCCAGATAAGGCAGAGATGGGGAACCTCATGTTCTCAAGATGTTGGACCTAAACATCAACCATAGCAAGCATGGTCAATGGAAGTTGGAGTTCAGAAGGCCTGAGGTTCCCAATTCCTGAAGCAAAGCATCAAAAGATGCTCTCAAACAGAGTGTATCCAATGGTTGCTAATGCTGGGTATGGTGAATGGAAGAAGCATTCAGGATCCATGGGCAGCTGCTGGTGTGCAGTGGCTCAGCTAGTGGAGAAATGGTCATTGTCGCTAATGGGGCACTGTCCCACCAACTTCAGTCTGCTCTCTGCCAGCCCCACCTGCCTTCTTACAATCAGCTTAGAGAGTGGCCCTGTCTGTCACCTTATTCTCAGTGTTACCCTTTGTAGAAGTTGGCAAGGGGGCTAAATGAGAATGAGCTGGCTCCACAGTCATTGGCTCTGGCTCCAACTACTGCTGGATTTCAATTGTTCCCATTAAAAGTAATAAAGGTAAAGGGACCCCTGACCATTAGAAGAAGAAGAAGAAGAAGAAGAAGAAGAAGAAGAAGAAGAAGAAGAGGAGGAGGAGGAGGAGTTTGGATTTGATATCCCGCCTTTCACTCCCTTTAAGGAGTCTCAAAGCAGCTAACATTCTCCTTTCCCTTCCTCCCACACAACAAACACTCTGTGAGGTGAGTGGGGCTTAGAGACTTCAAAGAAGTGTGACTGGCCCAAGGTCACCCAGCAGCTGCATGTGGAGGAGCGGAGACGCGAACCCGGTTCCCCAGATTACGAGACTACCTCTCTTAACCACTACACCACACTGGCTCTCCATTAGGTCCAGTTGTGACCAATTCTGGGGTTGCAGTGCTCATCTCGCTTTATTAGCCAAGGGAGCCAGCGTACAGCTTCCGGGTCATGTGGCCAGCATGACTAAGCCACTTCCGGCGAACCAGAGCAGCGCACAGAAAAGCCATTTACCTTCCCACCAGAGTGGTACCTATTTATCTACTTGCACCTTGACGTGCTTTTGAACTGCTAGGTTGGCAGGAGTAGGGGCTGAGCAACAGGAGCTCACCCCGTCACAGGGATTCGAACCGCCGACCTTCTGATCGGCAAGTCCTAGTACAAAAGGGGATATTCACAAACTTTTAGAGTAAGTCATGTTTTGTTTTCCCCCAGGATCATTACTTTCTTGTGAAGTCAGGGAATTTCACGTCAACCCTACTGCTCTGCCCCAAGGGTACATCACTTCCTCCATATTTGTACCTCAGCACAAAGAATAGGGCATGTCTCAATAGGGGACCGGTTCATGGTTGAGCTATCAATATGCACAACCAAACTCATAAACTAACACAATTATCAGCTCTCATGGATGGTAAGTGATCAAACAGGTATCCACTGTTTGATGGTTTGCCATCTCTAAGGTGAGCGCTGTTAAATATTACAACAGGGAGCATCAAGACCAGTCTCAAGATTATTTAATTTACTTACTTAAATTTATATCCCACCCTAAATGTAGATTTCAGAATCTAAGATGAGAGGGCATGACGCAGACACTAGTTGGCGGACCTGCAGCGTGGGGTTGAAGTGGCAAGTAGAGAAGGCAGAAATTGATGCTCTCCTGGCCAGAAATCCAGGCATTTTAATACTAAGCCTAGCCAATCTGGAAGTTTCATATTGCTTGCCAATCACAGGGATGGATACTGAAAATTGCAGCAGAAGAGAGCTGTCAGACCTGAACAAACCCAAAGCTGCTTGGCTAGTGACACAAATGCAATGGCAGGGTTGAAACTTCACAGAGGGTGATATCCAACTAAATCACATTCATAGCATTGAAATCAATGGTTTTAAATTACTAACATCGGATTGAGGATGGCAAATTTTAAAATCAACTTAGTTATTGTTGAAGTCATTAGATTTCAGTACCTCATAGGAGCTAGGAAGAGCCATAGCTCATCGGTAGAGCATATTTGCATGCAGAAGGTGCCAGATACAATCCTTACCATCTCTCAGTAGGGCAGGAAAGTATTTTCTGTCTGAAGACATGGAGGGCCATTGGTCTGACTCAGTAAAAGGTAGCAGCCATTTTCCTAAGAGTTAGTTTCGACCCCAGATTCATAGGCAGGTTAAAAATGCGCCACAACTTTTGAGCTCTCTGAGGCTCTTAGTTTCCGAGGTTTCTTGTTCAAACATTAATAACTTCAAACCGACCAGAGGGAATATATATGAGCTATCTCCCATTCTGGTGCTACAACACGGCATATTAGCTTTGAATATAAAGTTCTGAAATGGCTTTATTCATTCCATTCTGCACACTATTAGGAAACCTCTCCACCTGGGATTTGCTTCCTTCATGTTTTCGTAAATTGCAGCTCTGCCGTACTTTGGTTTATCTCCCTTCAAGATAATCCACCGGCGCCTCCTTGTCCGCACAGCTCCATCAGAGGACTTTAAAGTGCTATTCATCACCCCTTCCTTCTTCTCCAGCATCACCGATTGTTTCTTGAAGCAGAACAATTCCAAGGAAGGTTCGTACACTTTTCAAAATAAATAACTCAAAACTTTTCTTTACACACCAAGACCTCTACATAATGTCACCAAATACAGCTGGTGTCGGCTTTCTGCCGTGTGCAGCAAGAATTTGAAAATCCAGGCGTTCCTGTGCCAAAATCATCAGGGATTAGTATGTAAATAAACAAACCTAATTTTGAAGGGGATTTTCAGCAAGGCTGTTAAAGGACAAGCCATCAAATGACACAGAAAGAAGTTTGCTCCCAACCTAACGCTATGACATTTGAGTTTGTTGAACTATTAATTTTGAGATATATTTGTACAGCTTTAAATTCCTATTTTGTTCCTCCAACCGGGGATCAGAGGATTTCACCATCTCTTCTTTCATTACTGTAATGGCTCTTGCTGTCCTGCATTCTACTATTTCTGAACTCCAGTTTAACCAGTACAGTTTCCAGAATTAATGCTGGACTCGAGGCATGATCAGATTGCTGCCATTTCCAATTCTTTCCGTTTATTCTGTGTCTTTTCCTCTCACTCTGTACTTGAAGCCTAAGTCCTGTGAGCTAAGTTTGAAGGAGTCGAACCAGCTTCAGATATGTGAGGCTTGGCTCAACTAAGTGAGCCCCAGCTGAGCTGGGATGAGGCACTTAGGCTAGCACAGCTCTGACTGAAGCAAAGTTGAAAGACATAGCATGGCTGAGCTGCAAACCAGCCAATTGCACCAGAGATGTTTTGTATCCTAACACACCCATTCCAGCAGATCTAGGGCAGACAGTGGCATAGCGTGGGTTGTCAGCACCCGGGGCAAGGCAAGTAATTTGCGCCCCCTAACCCATGGATTTGCGCCCCCTAATCCGTGGATTTGCGCCCCCTAACCCTAACCCCCAGATGTTGTGCCCGGTGCGGCCGGCCCCCCCTGCATCCCCCACGCTACGCCACTGAGGGCAGAACTGTGCCCTAAGGAAACATTTGAAAGGCTGTTCCATAGATGATGGGACAAATTTGTTTGCTGTTGTTCCAGGTGGTATGACCAGAGTTAATGGGCTGATAGACTCCATCTCCCAACAGCTCAAGCCAGCAAGGCCAATGGCCAGGGATGATTGGAACTTTAGCATAGTAAATGTCCAGAAAGCCACAGGTTCCCCAACTCTGTTCTAAATAGTAGACTTTGTAAGAAATTGGTGAATGCAGAGGGGAATTTCTCCTGCAGGTAACCTTGCTCCCTCACTATCTAAGCACAATATTTGAGCAGTGAATGAGGGTGAAAGACTTTTTCCACATTAACTCTTGTGTCTACTCTTTAAAATGCTTTCTGCAACCATAGGACAGGAAGGAAGGAAGGAGAGGAGTAGTTGATATTGATACTTTCTCCCTTGTTTCAGTTGTTTGGTAGGAATGTGCACTTCTGATGAAATTAGATTGATGCCACATGAGCTGGTGACCATAATACGGAAAACTGTCTTATACGGAATCAGATCAACTAGTTTAGCATTGTCTACACACAAAAAGAGGAACCAGAGTGGTGCTTTTGACATATTATTGGACTCCAACTCCCATCATCCCCAGCCACCATGACTAATAGTCAGGGATGATGGGAATTATAGTATAGCAAAGGGCAGGGACTTAACACCTGCACTGAACTTATTGAGAATTCCTCATTCACGGAGGTTAATATCAAAAGCACCCATGTTGGCAACCTCTGGTCTATAATGTATAACAGTGGCAACCCAGGGTTTTCCAGCTCTACCTGGAGATGCCAGGGATTGAAGATGGGGGGTTTAACATACAAACTATGTGTTCTGCTACTGAGCTACAGAGCCTATTGCTCCTTTAATGGATAGGTGTATGAGATGCACTAGATATCCTTAGTTTGACTACTTTGACATACTAGAATGCCATAGTGCAGAGCTGCTCAATTGTCATCTATGAAGCTTAACGTTAGCATCCTGTACCTCCAAGTGATACACAGACACATACTCCTTGACCTAATCAAATTTCCAGCAGGCTACTACAGGTGGCTAGTTGGCTGTGTTCAGCTTGGTGAGTCACAAGCCCCCTCCCTCTCCATTTGCTATTTCTTTGTTTTTGCAGTTCGTCTTTGCCAGCCTTACTGACACCTGAGGGATCCTTCTACTTTTCCATTCCCCTTCCCTCCTTAGCTAGTTGGATATGCTTCCAACTCAGGTCAGGTGAGCAAGGCACTAAGGTTTACTCAGCTATGCCGCACCATTTCTCATTAACATATATCAAACAGTATAACTGGGGAAGCCTCTGCAATCAACAAACCAGTTTGTTCCCTCCCAGGCTTTGACTTGAAGCTTCCTGCAGGCAAGGTAAGAGACTGAAGCACCAAGACCTGCAACAGTATTAATAATTTTGTATGCATTTAATTTATTTCAGTCACATATCCTGCAGTCATTGCTGCACCCTTCTGTCTAGTTATTTGAATCCCCCTATGCAAGCAGAAGGCTATTTTAACAGCAACCATTGCAGTTCATTTTGTAGACTTTATATATATATATATAAAATGTTCTGTGGAAATTGTACTTTGGAAATCAAGGGTTAAAAGTCTAGTGGTGAAAGTGAATGATATGAAAGAGACATGACAACAGCTTTCAAATATCCAAGGGGCTATCATACAAAAGATGGAGTGGACTTGTGTTCTGCTGTTCCAGAAATTAGGGCTGGAACCAACGGGTGGAAATTGCAGGGAAGCAGACTTCAACATTAAGGGAGAAATCCTGTGCACATGAAGCTGCCATAAATGAAACTGATGTGAATTAAGTCAGCATATAGATACATCAGATCTAAACCTCTTTCAGCAGTGGGCCTGTTGCTCCGCCTGAACCTGACAGAGGGAAAACAAGCCTTTAAAATAGTGTTCTACACCAGGTTGCCAGATCATGTGACCAAGCTGAATAGGTTTAAGATACAGCTTAAATTCCTCTTCCCCACCCCCCAGTCCCTCCTGCAACACCCCTATTTGCTGATCCCCAACTGAGCTGGGTTGAGCAACTCACACCAGTATATCTTTGGCTGATCTGGGTCGGGGATTTAATACCAGCTAAGCCCAGAATCAGCCGGCTGAGACAGAGATCTATTGCATCCTAAGCTACTCATCCCAACAGAACTTGGCATAGGATTGCCACCTAAGAAAAACTTCCTAACCACAACAGACTGCTTACTAGCCATAGGGAAACCAAGGATGAGGAAGGTTCTTCAGCACCTGCTAAGAAGCGCTACATAGCTGATGGGTTGTGTTTGGCTTGGTGTATTGCAAGTAAGGATAGGAGTGGAATCCATCAAATTCAGATTCCAGAGTGGATCCACATAATTGGATCCAGGCTTCCAGGGAGGGGAGGAAACCAGTCTTGGTTTCGCTCACTTCTCATTTTTCCAAAGTTCAGTTCAGCTCACCACATTTCCACATCAGTTTAAGTACTCATGAAAATTCACCTACATTTTAGCACAAATTTCTCTACACATTTTCGCATGCAACTTTCCTCACTATAGATATTTCTGGCGAAGCAATTTCCCATAATATAATGTGTGCTGTTTTCAATAATATTTGCAATATATTTTCAAAAATATATATACTATATATTTCTGTGCAGGCTGTATTAAGCATTTTTGTACATATTCCTTGACTTGAGAACTGCATTGCAAAATGCAGAGAAGTGCAAATTTCAAAAGATGGCTGTGCTTAGGTCTGTGCATTGTTTTGGAAAGTTTGCACTAGGTAAGTTCGCCTTTAAATGCAAACTGAGCCAAATTTCTCCCCAGTCCCTACGCACATTGTAACCTGGGTCCACTTCAGAATCCACAGTGCTGCAGATTCCTTTACAAGGTCATCTGGGGGGGGGGGTCTGCTGCATTGCATCAATTGCTGAAAAATAAAACTTTCAGACTCTTAAAAACCAGTCTCCCAGCTGTTCACAGCCTGGAGTGGCTACCGTGGGGGCTAAAAATGCAGCATGCAATGAATGCAAATACAGTGGTGCAACTGTCAGACAGCTATGTATTTCTGTGTTGATTTTTTAGGACCTTCCATTAAAAAAAAATTATCCCCCCAAAATAGGATGGAGATTTCCCCACTAAAAATCTACCTAGAAAGGGGAAAGGACCTGTTTAGTCCTATTCCTGTACACAACTGGACAGGACTTGTCTCGTTGCAAGTTGTGTGCAAGCCTCCTGACATAAGCATCTTAAAGATTCTGTGTCTTTAAGGTGGCCTTCCTACCCCCAGTGTGCTAAACAGGGACAAAAAGCAAACTGAGCTGTTACTGAGAAACATTGTGATTTATTTCAGGTTGGCAGCTCAGAGGGACTCTAAGCCGTTTGTTTGATGGATGGTGTCCCAGTCTGAGTGGACAGGGAAGCTGGCAGAGGTGACAGCAGCATGCCCTTAACTCATGTTTGTTTGATGAACCAGAAGGACCTCTACTGTCTGGAGTGAATAAGGTTGACTATGGAGTAGCATAGGGCTTGAGTCTCATCTCACTTGCCAGAACAACTCAGTCAAAACTGATGACATTCCATTTGGTATATAAAGGAATGCAGATTATTTTTTGGAGGGTGGGGTGGTGGGAAGACAAAGTTTCCTTGTGCATAACTTTGTTCACAGCTTTTGTTAATGTCAGGAATAATTGCGTGCCCTTTGTGCTGAGTGCATCAAGGTCCCCCTGGGCGGGAGTGAGGGGTTCTTCAAAAATATCACAGCTCCAATGTTCTCTGAAGTCCATAAATGACTTTTCAGTAATTGTCTAGCACCCGCTGTATCAAACTATGATCCCTGGGGCAGAATCCAGGAAGCTGTTATGCAAGGGGCAATGGTGAGACGTAAGGAGGAGCAATCTGGGAAGCAGTACCACCCCCTGGACCAGTTGGAAGAAAGAAGACAAGATTCTGAGGGCAGGCTAAGGTTGGTGGAGCAGTTCCCCATCAGCCCTAATGGGCCAAACAACACTTAGGCTGTTTACATCTTTTAGGTGGAAGGCAAATATTTGTCTTATCCGAAGCATTTAAGTGTATTTCCCCCCCTTTGCATTGGCTGTTAGTATTTCCCCAGTGCTTTGGGGTCTGTCTGCAGTGGTTAAACCACTGCTAGGAGTACAGGGACTGTTTTAATCATAGAGTTGGAAGAGACCCAGAGGGTCTTCTACTCCAACTTCCTGCAATGCAGGAATCACTGCTAAAGAATCTCCAACAGATGGCCATCCAAGCTATGCTTAAAAACCTCCAAGGAAGGAGAGTCCACCACCTTCTAAGTTAGTCCATTCCACAGTTGAACAGCTATTACTGTCAGAACCTTATTCCTAACATTTTGTTGCATTCTCCCTTCTTGTAATTTGAATCCATTGGTTTGGGTCCAAATCATGCTTCACTTTTATTTATTTTGTTTTTCATCAGTTTTTATTTTGTATGTTGCTTTTGCTTCTAAGTTGCTTTGTGACGCTGGTGGAAGCTGACTGAGAAGCTTAGTGAATTAAAGGAATGAACAATAAATTGGGACAATGGGAGTTTGTGGTAAATTGGCAGAGAAACTCCTTTCGCACAGATGCCGCATTCTGATTTAGTGACAGTCTTAAGGTCAAATGGATATGTGACTCAGAAACCAGGTCATTCCTGCAGTACCTAGTCAGACTTGGAATACCAGGGGTCAGCAAACTTTTTCAGCAGGGGGCCGGTCCACTGTCCCTCAGACCTTGTGGGGGGCCGGACTACATTTTGAAAAAAATAAATGAACGAATTTCTATGCCCCATAAATAAGCCAGAGATGCATTTTAAGTAAAAGCACGTATCCTATTCATGTAAAAAAACACCAGACAGACCCCCCAAATTACCCAGAGATGCATTTTAAATAAAAGTACACATTCTACTCATGTAAAAAACATGCTGATTCCCGGACCATCCGCAGGCCGGATTTAGAAGGCGATTGGGCCGCATCCGGCCCCCGGGCCTTAATTTGCCTACCCATGGAATAGACAGTTTGTCTTCTGTGTGATCTTCCACCCCAGTCTTTGAAAGGAAGGGAAATATACAGCAACTGTGGGAGAACCCACTCAGGTTTGGGGGCATGACAGGTGAGGGGGATCTGACTCGCCCCATACTATTTCCCCGCTGAAAATTACCACCCCCACGGGGCTGCTATTTGCCCCTGTAGGTGCAGTTTACAGTAATGGCACCCTTGGCTGCAAAAGGTAGTCTGCTTGGTAAACTTTTGATGGTAGGGATATGATGCTGGAGGGAAGAGTCGGATCCCCTCTCAATCTATTGTGTTCTTGCAGCTGAGCCTCCACCGTTGCAACTGAAATTTTCAAAAGCTCTTGGCATAGACAGACAATCAGGTGGGAAATGCTTCATCTATTACAGGTCACGAGCACACTATTTATTTCTAAACTACAGCTAAGTGTACAAGAAGACATGACAGGAAAATCTCCTAAGATAGATAGATAGATATTGATTAGGGTCACAGTGAAGTGGAAAAGGGGTTAACCCTTTCCTGCCATCCTGTTTTACTGATGTATCTCCTAAAGTTACTGTTTGCCACATGGGCCCAAACATAAGATATCCTATGGCAATTCCCTTTATGGGGCAAATAGCAGCTTAGGTTAGGTAGGTGTGGGTGTGAGAACATATCCTTTTCTCATCCCCTTTTGGAATTAGGTTGTGGTTCAAAAAAACAAGCATGAAAACGTAGATCTACACACAACCCCCCCCCCAAAAAAAACCCTTCACATTTAAATCGCATCACAAAATTCAGAATTGTGCAGAATCGGTAGTTATCTTACAAAGTGCTTTGTTGAGAAGGTGCAGATCAGGTCAGTTCATATTGGAATTATTATTATTATTATTACCATTATTTTAGTAGCATGCAAAACAATATGTAGCAAGAAGAAAAGCAGTAAGGAATAAAAAGCAAATAAAACAGTTTATACACTGGTACCTAGGTTCTTGAACGAAATCCATTCCGGAACCCTGTTTGGCTTCCGAAACATTCGAAAACTGAGGCGTGGCTACCCATTGGTTGCAAGAGCTTCTTGCAGTCAGCGGAAGCCACATCGCACGTCCAGGTTCTGAAAAATGTTCAAAAACGGAAGCATTTACTTCTGGGTTTTCGGCGTTCGGAAACCGAAATGTACGACAACGGAGCCATTCAGGAACTGAGGTTCCACTGTATTGGGATCTGAGATAAAAGCGACCCTCATGCATCCCTAGACACTGTAGACCATACAAATGGTCGCTAATGCAATTTTCTAAAATATGGTTAATCCTGCCTACAGGTCTCCCACAGCGTGCCTAGCCTGGCCCGAAGCCTCTAGTGAACTTTGCAATAGGGAGTAGTTGATTATCATTAAATAATTTCT
Source organism: Podarcis melisellensis (assembly GCF_964234715.1). Taxonomy (NCBI): domain Eukaryota; kingdom Metazoa; phylum Chordata; class Lepidosauria; order Squamata; family Lacertidae; genus Podarcis; species Podarcis melisellensis. Next base: position 18,806,433 of record NC_138537.1, read on the forward strand.
CTTCTCCTGTTGCTTTGTTCCTTTCCGTGATAGCTGCAACACTTGAGTCAGCACAGAAAAGTATCCTCCCCCCTTGCACAGTAGTTCCCAACATCAGTCTTTGTCAAAACCTGAATGGGAGCTATCATTATTTTGGATAATGGCATGTCAGTACCACTTTGTTTTATTCTGTTTCCTGTTGACAAAAAGAGAGGGTTAGCCTTTTCTCCAGGGCTTTGCTATTAACATTCCTTCTGTGCTTCCTATGCAATTGGATTTTATTTTATTTCTTACAAAAATCAAAATCTGCAGAGCAAGGACTTGGTTAATTTTTAAAAGAAATAAATAGTTATTTTATTTCATTTTTTTGTGGGGAAATTGCAAAGGAGCAATCAATATTGCTGGAGTGAATTGGAACTGTGTTCTGTGTAGGTGGGAATGGCTGTATGGATCTTTCTCAACCGGACAATAGCGTCTCTCCCAGTGAGTATCAGTTGAATAGGAAAAGCCACTATGATTGGCTTAACCACATCTTCATGGCTGTATTATTCACATATGTGCGTCTGCACCATGAAAACACAGCTGGCAGCTGTGTGTGCACGCAAAAAGTGTGATTTTTCTACAAAGAAATCTGTTTTGTTAGTGTCTTTTATTAAAAGGAAGAGTCATTCAATTATTCTCCAGATAGTTATCACTGGAGAATTGGACAAATACTGTCTTTTCTCTCTCTCCTCTACTTGTCTTAGTTTTATACATTTCATGATACATTCCTTTGAATCTCTCCTTCAATGAAGAAACACTTTGTTTAATGGCTCCCCATTGGAAGCTGCAGATTAATCTGTCTGAATACCCCGCTGAGATTTAAAACCAATAGATATTTGCTGTGATCAAAGGAACTGAATTATTTGTCAAAGGAAGGAAATGATAGCAACAATGGAGAGTAGCCTACAGACTCATTCATTCAGTGCAACACTTTATGCTTGCATCGTTCAAACTGCCCCCCCCCATCTCCTTTCACAACACCCACATGCCTACCCATCTTCCCCACCCTATGGGAGTTTCGTAAGATGGTCTTCTTCTCCTTCACATGGAGAAGACATTCCCTTCAGGGTGTGACTTCTTGAGTTATTTCTTTTATTTCTGACAACGAAAAACTCTAATGAGATTTTGAAAATGATACTCCCCAAATCAGTAACTTTTGAAATACCTTTCTCTGGTATGACTGTTGTCTAGATATTGACGTATCAATTTCTGGCATTACTTCTCCTTCTTTGGCGATCACTCGTTGCCAAGTAAGATTGTCTTCCATAAACACAGCTATAACAATGAGTCCGTAAGTGATTGTGGAGGCCAATTCTGGGATCCACACGTCCTTCTACAGTGGGAACATAGGTTTCTGGATGGGAGTAGATCATGGGGAGGGTTTGGCAAGCATGCCTTCCTCTTAGCACATTTCTCCCTTTTGTCCTGAGTTTGAGCATTGAGTTTGAGTTTGTCCTGAGTTTGAGCCCATGATACCTTTGGTAAAGGCTGTTCTCCAGTTAGAGTGCTCACAGACCACTGTTTCCTAGTTGTCAGTGTTTATACTACATTTTTTTTATTTGCTTTGAGAGAGTCTTTAAACCTCTTTTGTTGACCGCCAGCATTTAGGTAAAGGTAAAGGTACCCCTGCCCATACGGGCCAGTCTTGACAGACTCTAGGGTTGTGCGCTCATCTCACTCTAGAGGCCTGGAGCCAGCGCTGTCCGAAGACACTTCCGGGTCACGTGGCCAGCGTGATGAAGCTGCTCCGGCGAACCGGCACCAGAGCAGCACACGGAACGCCGTTTACCTTCCCACAAGAAAGCGGTACCTATTTATCTACTTGCACTTAATTGTGCTTTCAAACTGCTAGGTGGGCAGGAGCTGGGACCAAACGACGGGAGCTCACCCCGCCGCGAGGATTTGAACCGCCAACCATGCGATCGGCAAGTCCTAGGCGCTGGGGTTTTACCCACAGTGCCACCCACGACCATCAGCATTACGCTTTCCATTTTTAAATTCGGAATAGAGTAGTTGCTTTGGAAGATGATAATCAGGCATCTGCATAACATTACCAGTCCAACAAAGTTGGTGTTGAAGAATCATTGCTTTGACACTGGTGATCTTTGCTTCTTCCAGTACACTGGTATTAGTTCGCCTGTCTTCCCAAGTGATTGCATTTCTTCTTCTTCTTCTTCTTCTTCTTCTTCTTCTTCTTCTTCTTCTTCTGACCACTATATTTTAATATTCTGTTGGAAGCCGCCCAGAGTGGCTAGGGAAACCCAGCCAGATGGGTGGGGTATAAATAATAAATTCTATTCTATTCTATTCTATTCTTCTTCTTTTTTTGGCAATCACTCGTAGCCAAGTACGATTGTCTAAATATTGACGTATCAGTTTCTGGCATTGCTAGAGCACCACGAGTGGCATCCCAGAGACCAAGGAGAGACCAAAAGAAGGGCAGACCTTGGTAATACGGCCCCTTTGCAAGGCAACAAGCCCACCACTACCACAGCCCTCATACCACCTTCCCAACCCCAGGTAAGCAAGGTGCCAAGCTTTGGGAAGGAGGTGTGATGATCTGGCATCGTTTTGAGCCATCTCTTCTCCTTCTCAAAAGTGGGAAAGTGCTAACTAGGCTTTGGGAAGGAGAGAGGAAGACACTCCATTGGCCCTTGTACCCTGTGCAGGGAAACCAGTTTTGCTGCCCTAAATCTGCCTCTGCCAAGAGCCCCAGCATCATTGAGTCTTTGGATGGTGGCCAGAGGGATCCATCTATTACACCAGTAGAATTGCACTCACCACTTTGATAAGGCCTGGAAAGGACATCAGAAGGGCTTTAAGGGCAAATGCTTGGAGATCAAGGGTGAGGATAATGCTATATTTCCTTTTAACTGCAGAAGTGTTTCTGGGCTGTGGTTCAGTCCAATTTCTGACCTTGATTTAGCTTTCATCCAGAAACAATCCTCCACCAACCACCCGTTTCTGTAATGCATACAGGGGCCACCCACAATGGTGACAGTTTTCAAATATTGCCATCTGCAGTCATCAAATGAGGCCAATATTTGAATGCTTTCTGAATAAGTAAAAGAGGGGGGGACCCTATCCCCTCCTTCCCATATTGGTCAGATGTTGGCAAGAGAGGCAGACAGTGAAATTAGCATATTTGGAAAGCCAAATGTTAATTTAATTAGGCCAGCTCTCGCTATGTACTTTCAGCATTCTAAAGCAAACACACAAACAAACCCCCTTTCAACTGCTTAAGCACCAACAGAACCTTTAATCCGCCAACTATGAAAGGATTATCCTTTTGGAGGGATGAATCGGAAATGGGAGCGAACTTCACACGTACTGTTTTATGAGCCTTTTTTCTCTCTGTGTGGTGCTCCCCACCACAGAGAGAGGGACGGTTTTGAAAGAGGATATCGCAGCTGGTTTTTTCCTCTTTTTTTGCTTGCAACATGCCTGGAGAGCACCATGCAGAGATGAGGCTGGCAGTGGGAATAGAAAAATGCATATGCAAAATGAAAATATCCTGTATTTACATGCGATGCAGGGACGGCAGATATAATTGAGCTGTACCAGAATAAATTGAACTACTCTACTGGACAGGAGTTATATTAAAAACTCTTCTGCTTGTTACCACTGGCATGGGGCACTCAGTCAATATTTAATCAATGTACTGGAGGAATGATCCATTCATGTTCATGTCCCACCCTGCTTTCCCTTAGATCCAGATCTCCACTAAATCCAAGCTGTTGATGTTGGCATGGCAGCACTCACACAATGCCTTACATCCCAATATCACACAATAAGCGCTGGGGGTCTCGAACCAGATACTTCAGTTGCTGTGCCAGATACCTGACTCTTTCTGCCACTGTTCTGGCTTGATAAACTCAGAAGGGCAGGATGTGCATTTAAATAAACAAACCACAGGTTTTCTGCCTTGCTTCTCTTCAGATAACCAGAAAGACCTGATCAGGAGGCAGGTGACCAAGGGACCAACATGAAGTTGCCTCGCTGTGCAAAGCTTTTAAGCCTAGCCTAATTCCCCAGTCTGAGTAACTTGCCTCTCGGGTGCTTTGTTTGAAAGTAGATACAGGGAGTTGTAATGCTTTTCACAGTTGCTACTTGAAGAAAATTGTATGCAGGGGTCTACTGTGACCTGGAGATATATTGCATAGCATGATCCATGCTCTAGTAACTTCCCAACTTGATTACTATAATTTAGTCTTAGTGGGACTTCCCTTGAAGGTGTGCAGGTCATACTTGGAAGGAGGCTGAGAGCCGCTGGAGATGTCCTGTTGGTTGTGTCATCAGTGATGGGAGTCTGGTCAGGACTAGAAGCAGGACCCTCTTGCCCGTGGCACCCTGACTTTGGAAGTTTGTGTATACATGCACGCTCTTTTTGGTGCCTCCTAAAAATATTCCTGTTTAGACACGCCAACCAAGATGCTTAAGAAGTTGAGGTAATTTTAATCTGGTTTAGTATTTTAATCTGGTTTAGTATTTTAAAACAATCATCACCTGAGGCTCTTCTTTTGTGTCTTCTCCATGAGAGGCCCAGAGAGTGACAACCCAGGAACAGGCCTTTTCTGCGGTGGCCCCCCACTCTGGAATGTTTTCTCCAGGGAGGCTTGCCTGGTGCCTTCACTACATATCTTTAGATGCCAGACAAAAACATTCCTCTTCTCCCAGGCCTTTGGCTAATTAAACAATTTATGGCTTTTAAAATTTGAGCAGGGAAGGAGTTAGTGTTTTTGTTTGTTTCTGTTATGTATTTTTATGTTTTTATATTGTAAACTGCCCTGCAATCCTCGGATGAAGAAAGGTATAGAAATTTTAGAAAAATAAAAAGTAGGGTTGTATTTTTTGTCTTGCTTGATAAACTGCTTTGAGGTTTCTTGCAATTAAGCAGTGTGTAATGTTTATGAAATAAATAAAATAATAAATAATATGAATTTTTGTCTTGGTATCCCAATGTTCAAGAGTGGAATCACAGTGTGCTGTGTACAATGTGCTGTGTATTATTGTCCTGCTGGATCCTATAAAATGACTATAGGGACTGAGTTGGGGTTATGCAGAACCGTTCTACATTTATTGTGTTCAATGATCCAATGTGGTGGAATGGCTTGGCTGTTGGCCTACGACTGTGGGAGACTGCACTCCTTGGAGCATAGAAATGTAACAATAAATTAAGTCAACTTAGCATTGTCCTGAATACCAGGACTTGCTCACTAACTTCATGCTGATGTCTGAATGAAGGGATATGTCACATTAAGAATAAATGGGCAAACTTATGAATGGAATGCTGAAAAGGGCGGTTAAATTGAAAGCCTCCATTTGCTTAGCCAATAATAATAAATCTAACAGAGACAGAAAGAATAATCCTCTACCCACTCCCATAAGGGGATAATGAAACTGGAATAATAATATTGGCTTACTTTACAAGATGGCTGCAAAGATTACAACAAAGTAATGTGTGTGGCGCTATTTGAACACTCCAAAGTGCTATATAAATAATGCTAACTATTATGTGTAGTGATATTGCTGAATTTTGTATTTTCTGACTCCACAGTATGGAAACTTCAGCACTTTGTAATGCCTGCTTCAAAAAAACAAGTCCGTATAGTTCTTCTCCAGCTTGCTAAACACACACACACAACTAAGCTAGGGAAGAACTTAAATCTAGTGGTTAAGAGCGGTAGACTCGTAATCTGGTGAACCGGGTTCGCGTCTCCGCTCCTCCACATGCAGGTGCTGGGTGATCTTGGGCCAGTCACACTTCTTTGTTTTTTTTTTATAAATATTTTATTAGGTTTTTAATAAACAAATTTCCACTTTCAAATACATACTTCCATAGATCCAATGGACTCCCCCCATCTCCCGAGCACTGCATTCCCTGTGTAACCAAAACCTCAGCAATTTGTTAACTTATTTTATACATAACAATATATCTTCCATTTTATCGTGTTATCTGATGTGAACATTTCAGTACAATTGCATTAATTTTTAATTTCCACACAATAAAAATATTTCATTATCTCACTTCTGTCTTATAGTGTCTTATTTATCAATTCAGAAATTTGCCGATACTGAAGCTATACCTTCCTAGAAAGGAGCATTTTTTAACATTCATACAACTTATAATGCTTTTTCAAATAGTCCTTAAAATTTTCCCAAACTTCCTCCGTTTCTTCTTCTCCCGAGTCTCGAATTCTGCCAGTCATTTCAGCCAACTCCATATAGTCCATCAGCTGCGTCTGCCATTCTTCCAATGTGGGTAGATTTTGTATCTTCCAGTGCTTTGCCAACAAAAACCTCGCTGCTGTAGTAGCGTACATAAAGAAAGTTCTATCTTTCTTGACCATCCTCTGGTCTACCATGCCCAGAAGGAAGGCCTCCGGTTTCTTAGGTAAGGTGAATCTCAGCACCTTTTTTAGTTCATTATGTATCATTTCCCAGAAGGCCTTCACTTTCGGGCAGGTCCACCAGAGGTGTAAAAATGTCCCTTCCTCTTCCTTACATTTCCAACATTTATTATCGGACAGGTGATATATCTTTGCAAGCTTGACTGGGGTCATGTACCACCGGTATATCATTTTCATAATGTTTTCCTTCAAGGCAGTACATGCCGTGAATTTCATTCCGGTGTTCCATAACCTTTCCCAGTCTTCAAACATAATATTATGCCCCAAGTCCTGTGCCCACTTTATCATAGAGGATTTGACAATCTCATCCTGTGTGTTCCATTTAAGCAGCAAGTTATACATTCTCGAAATTAGCTTAGATTTTGGCTCAAGCAACTCTGTTTCTAGTTTCGATTTTTCCTCCTGAAAACCCACTTTTTTGTCTGCTTTAAAAACTTCCTGGATTTGAGCATAATGCAACCAATCTCGCACCTTGTTTTTTAACTTTTCCATACTCTGTAACCTCCATTTATCTCCAATTTTTTCAATTATTTCCCAATATTTAGGCCAGTGGGCCTCCATATTGAGTCTTTTACGTGCTTTGGCCTCCATCGGTGAGAGCCACCTCGGAGTTTTGCTCTCCAATAAGTCTTTATATTTTGACCAGACCATGAAAATTGCCCTTCTGACAATATGGTTTTTGAAAAATTTATGAACTTTAACCTTGTCATACCACAAATATGCATGCCACCCAAAAGCATTATCAAATCCCTCCAGGTCAAGGACATCGGTGTTCTCCAATAAAATCCAATCCTTCAACCAGCAGAGGGCTGCAGCTTCATAATATAACCTCAAGTCCGGCAGGGCAAACCCCCCTCTTTCTTTCGCATCTGTTAGTATTTTAAACTTTATTCGGGGCTTTTTGCCCTGCCAGACAAATTTAGATAAATCCCTCTGCCATTTTCCAAAACATTCCACCTTATCCACGATCTGGAGGGCCTGAAACAAAAATAGCATTTTCGGCAATACATTCATCTTTATAGCAGCTATTCTGCCCAGCAAGGAAAGTTTTAATCTTGACCATATTTCCAGATCTCTTTTGATCTCTGACCAACATTTCTCATAGTTGTCCTTAAATAAATTCAAATTTTTGGAGGTCAAATGGACCCCTAGGTACTTTACTTTTTTGACCACATTTAGTTCTGTTTCTTTTCTGAACTCCTCTATTTCAGTAGTTGTCAAGTTTTTTGCTAAAACTTTAGTTTTTTGTTTATTCAGCTTGAATCCCGCCACCCGACCAAAGTCAGAAATTAATTCTAACGCTCTTTTAGTACTAGAGGCTGGCTCCTGTAATGTTAATACCAAGTCATCTGCAAAAGCTTTCAGTTTATATTGTTTCTCTCCGACCACAATTCCCTGTGTCAACCGGTCATTTCTAATCATGTTCAATAGCACCTCCAGGACTGAAATAAACAACAGAGGAGATAGAGGGCACCCCTGTCGTGTCCCTTTTTCAATTTTGAACTCCTCTGTCACCACGTTGTTTACTATCAATTTAGCTTTTTGTTCTGAATAAATTGCTTCTATTCCATTTTCAAACCCCCGCCCTACTCCCATCCTTTCCAAATTTTTCTTCATAAACAGCCAAGAAATGTTGTCAAAGGCCTTCTCCGCATCAATAAAAATCAACACCGCTCTTGTGTTTGAATTAATCTGTAAAAACTCCAAAATGTCAATGATGTTTCTTGTGTTGTCAAATAAATGCCTACCAGGGAGAAAGCCTGCTTGGTCCTTATGAATCACTTCATTTAAGACTTTCTTAAACCTACTTGCCAAAATGTCTGCAAAAATTTTGTAATCCACATTTAGGAGTGAGATAGGACGGTAGTTTTTAAGTTGAGTTTTTTCAGATTCTAGTTTTGGGATCAACGTGATGAAAGCTTCTTTCCACGTTTCCGGTGCCTTCCTCCCCTCCATAATCTGGTTGCAAACTTCCAGCAATGGTTGTATCAATGAATCCTTCAGTACCTTATAATATTTGGAAGTAAGCCCATCAGGTCCCGGAGATTTGCCCAGTTGAAGGTTCTGAATGGCGCATTCAATTTCTTGAGTTGTAATATTACAGTTCAGGATTGCTCTCATTTCCTGGGGTATTTTTTGTAATCCATTAGTTATAACAAATTGGTCCACCTCTGAGCTTTTTTGTGGCCTTTGAGAATAAAGCTCTTTGAAATATCTCTGGAAGGACTTTCTAATTTCGTCGGGTTTCTGAACCATTCTCCCTTCAATCTCTAGATTTGTAACTGTGTTAAGTTTTTGTCTCTTTTTCAACTGCCAAGCCAACAATTTTCCACATTTGTTAGCAGATTCAAAGGATCTTTGTTTCATTTGTTTAATTTTCCATTCCACCTCTTGATTTATCAGTTTCGAATATTGTGCCTGGAAAAACTTCACTTCTCTCAATACTTCCTTTGATTTAGGCCTGGATCTCAGTTTTCTCTCTCCTTCTCTTATTTTCTCCAAGATCTTCTCCTTCTTTTCATTCCAGAGTCTTTTTTTAATCGTGTTCTGTTGTATTAGAAACCCTCTTATAACTGCTTTGCTTGCGTCCCAGATTATTCTTTTTTCCACATTTGTCTTTAAGTTTATTTCAAAATAGTCCTTTAAAACTTTTTGGGCCTTCTTAACAATCTCCTGATCTCTTAACAAAGCGTCATTCATTCTCCATCTGAACGATCCGGTTGTATTTAGTCTCAATTCCATTCTCAAGGCGTTGTGGTCGGAGCAGGTTTTTGGGCAGATTTCCACTTTTCTGGTCTTAGGTGCCAGCCCTCTAGTTATCCATATTTGGTCGATTCGCGTCCATGTCATATGGGCCTCAGAAAAAAAAGTTCCTTCTTTCCCTAGAGGGTTCTTGATCCTCCATATGTCAATCAAATCCAAATTGTCAGTCATTTCAAAAAAGGTTTTTGGTAGTCTGCCATCTTTCGTTATATTAGCACTTTGTGACTTATCCATATTCACTGAGGCGACACCGTTCATATCTCCCAACATGATAATGTTGTTATAGTCCAAATAGTCCAGCATAATCTCGTGCAGCTTCTTAAAAAATTCCGATTTTCCATCATTTGGGGCGTAGATTCCTAAAATTAAAAACTTTTCTCCTTGTGTCTGGATTTCAATTGCCAAAATTCTGCCCTGTTCATCTTTAAATACAAATTTTGGGGACAAGTTCTCCTTTGCATAAATCACCACTCCTCTTTTCTTAACTTTATCCGATGAAATAAATTCTTGGCCTAACCTTTTATTGATTAACACTTTTCTGTGGAGTCTTGTCACGTGCGTTTCTTGCAGGCAAATAATGTCCAATTGTTCTTTTTTCAAAATATGAAATACTTTTCTGCGTTTTTCTGGAGAATTCCCGCCATTTATATTCCAACTAAGAAGCTGTAGAGACATCCCGGCCTACTTCTTGGGTATCACAGTTGGGTATCTAATTTATCGTCCTTTTCCGGAAGCTGTGGTGCCGGGCCGCCTCCAGATGGTATGGATCCTGGTGGTAATCCCGGTGGTGGAGGCCAGGAATCTGCAGCTCTCTTTTGGAGGTCCTCCTCGTTGTCGTGTAGGAACTTCTGGTGGTCTTCTGGTGTTTTAATTCTTACCTTCTTTCCTCTATAGGTGAATGACAGACCTTGAGGAAATTCCCACCTATAAGGGATTGCGTTGTATCTTAACAATTTGGCCAAGTCTGTGTATGTGGCTCTAAGGTCCAACAAATATTTAGGAATGTCTCTATAAATTTCTGCCCTTTTGCCTTCAACTTCCAGGGATTTTTTAAAATGTTGGCCTAATATCTTGTCTCTTTCCTCTCTTGTTCTCAAACAAACCAAACAGTCTCTGGACTTATCTTTCTTAACCGATCTTCCCAGTCTGAAGGCCGTCACAATCCTGAAATCTTTATCTTCTTCAACCCCCCAAAATTTAGAAAACAACTCCGTCAAGAATTTCTCTAGGTTGCCCTGTTCCAACTCTGGGACAGCCCTCAGCCTAAGATTACATTCCTTACTTTTCAGTTCCACCATTGACAGGTAGGCTTGCTGTTCTCCTACCTGTCTTTTCAAAGGTCTTACTTCCCCTTTGATCTCTTCCACCTTCTTGCACGCTTGCTCAGCTTTTTGATTGGCTTCCGCAGCTAGTTTGTAGTTCTCCGCCGTAGCTCCTTGCAGTTTCTCAATAGCCTGAGTGTGCTGCGAAACCTGATCTGTTAACTTGCTGATAGTAGATGTAGCTCTATCAATTTTAGATGACTGATCGTCCACCTTCTTATTCAGAAGTGCCAGTTGTTCCAAAATTTGTTTCAAGACTGGATCAATTCCTCCAGCTGCCATTTCTTCTGTAGCAGGCGTTTCAACTTCTTCCTCCTGCGCTGTCAGCACAGTTGGCACCGAGGATCTACGATGATGAATCAAGGTTGTTTGGACAAGCTGCCCAGCTCTCTTATCTTTTTTCTTTTCTTTAGCTTCCTCAGCTAAAGCTTCCTTAGCTTTAGCTGCTCTTGTTTTCGCTGGGCCACTCATTCCCCAGCTGCTGTTCAAGGTCGAATAGTCTTTCAATCCATGAGAAAGGCAAGCCCAGAGTATAAACAATTAAACCACAAAAAATCCCAATAGGATACAGTTCCCAGACCTCAATGCCTCCGCAAATCCACTAGGGGGGGTTTTCATAGGAAAGAAAGTTTCTTTTCCACCATCAAAGCTCCTATTTCAACTGAAGTCCCCAAGTTCAAAAAGGAGGCTTTCAGAAAGTTCTGTTTCAAATTAGTGCCACAAGGTAACGGAGAGGTTTCAATGACAGTATTAAAGCGATAGTGTATCCATCAATGCAACAGTTTATGTTAAGAAAAAAGTTTCAGCAGCCTGACAGTACTCCTTTACAACACTGGCAGTCCAATAACTCGGTTATCCCCTTCAATTCCACATCTCTTCACAGTAGGAGGAGGATTCTCTAACACAATGAACCAAAAAATTTACTTCTTCACTCTTTTCAATTTCTAGAAACACACAGTCTATTAATGCCCCTTCTTACTTCTTTCAAAGTCTCTTTTTAGCGCTTCAGCCCGCATCGGGTTCTTTTGCTTTGCTCTGATTAGCAGGACCGGAAGGCGGACTTCCTGTTACTCGCCTCCCGTTTTCAGCCGAAATAGACAAATTTAAATTAATCCTTAATCAGTTCTTTGGTACCCCTTACTCACGGGTAGATTGCAGCCAATTTCGATGTTTTTCAAGAAGAAAGGTCGGCGCTCATCAGCAACAGCAGCGCGGCTTCACTTCCGCGAAAAGAGCGATGAACTCACAGCGCCGCTCCCCCGTTCACGATCTGGAGCCTCTTACGAGGTCCCTTCCTCGCTTCTGGGGGGGCTTCTGGCACCCGCCGAGTCCCACGGCCACAGGCTCGCTCTGCCTGCGGTTTATCTGAATGGGTCTCCGCTTCGCCGTAGCGGACGACCCTTTTTCGCGGAGCCCCTCTTCACTGAGTAAAGAGGACCGCCATTGCCGTTTTGCGCTGCCTCCGGAAGTCCAGTCACACTTCTTTGAAGTCTCTCAGCTGTGTTTGTTGTGGGGGAGGAAGAGAAAGGAAAATGTTAGCCACTTTGAGACTCCTTCAGGTAGTGATAAAGCAGGATATCAAATCCAAACTCTTCTTCTTCTTCTTCAATCTACACACCTGCAAACCTTATCCCTCTCACCCTCTCACTGTATACCATATTTTTCTGTGTACAACACGCCCCGTGTATAAGACGCCCCCTATTTGGGGGGACTCCAAATTAAGAAAATGGGGGAAGATTGCCCAGAGTTGTTGAGCTTTTTTAGGAGGGATTACTGAAAATCGCTCACCCGCCTGGCCTGCGCTGCCACTCTGATGCGTCACCAGAGACACCTATCAACTGTCCCATCACCAGAAAAAGCCGCCAATCGCCTGCCCACTTACCAGACCAGCCCTGGCCACAGCCACCAAAAACACACCCAATAGCCGCTGACAACCTCCGGCTTCCGGCAGCAACCAATAACACGGCCCCACTATGCACTATCCGTGTATAAGACGACCACCACATTTTAATATATTTTAATAAAATATCCTCGTCTTATACACGGAAAAATATGGTACTTCACATGCTGCTTGAGTGTCGGCAGTGGATTAGAGAATGGGTGGGAGGTCTCTCTCCCCTGTGCCCCCCTGCCTTGTCAGGCATGTGGTGCCAGGCCTTTCAAACACTGCCAGGGATGGGTTCTGATTTGGCTGGGAATTGGCACATGCCCAGTGCCTTCTTTTCAGGGCCAGTTAAAAGTGTAGTTCCCCGCCCTAGGCTTTTGATGGGCCCTGATAGCTCACTCCATAGAGCATGAGGCTCTAAATCTTAGGGCCACGGGTTCAAGCCTCATGTTGGACAAAAGTCTGCTGCACTGCAGGGGATTAGACAAGATGACCCTCATGCTCCAATTCTATGATTCTGTGATTACAGTGCTGCTGTTTTTTGTGAACTGTGCTGCTAAAGCATTTTTTTTTATTTTTAAGTTAATTGCATGTGCTTTTATTAGAATGCATTTTCTACCATGTTTCTATGCATGTTGTAAATCGCTTGGAGGCCTTTATGTGTACGTGTGTGCTTCAGTTCAATAAACAGTACAAAATATCAGTAATATTTATTATATTATCAATTATTATTAATAACAAACATTAATAATAAGCCGAGCTGTGTCCCAAGGGGAAAATAGTTTATCTTTCTAAACCTACCCTAAGCCTTAACAAGGGAATTTCACTGCATTGTTCATACTAGAAGGATAACAGGTTAATAAACAACAACAATAAACAACAACAATTTATTATTTATACCCCACCCATCTGGCTGGGTTTCCCCAGCCACTCTGGGCGGCTTCCAACACAATATTAAAATACAGTAATGCCTCAAACATTAAAAGCTTCCCTAAACAATATACCTTATCAATGCTGATCTGAAGAGGCAAGGGAAAAAAGTGGCATTTTCTGAAATCAATAGTTTCCTCAAGATAGAAAATAGCATTAGCAAACCGCCATTGCCCCCATTTTGATACTCTGATAATCTCTTTGGAAACTGGACCAATACCATTACACAGCATTTGTTTGCTATGGCATCGCTTGAAACAACTTGTCCTGCCAAGGTGAAGTTGACGGCTTTCCTCTACACACACACACACACACACCCTCGCACTGAACATAGAATCCATATTTGACATGGAGGAGGCGGGTAATTTTGGCAGGCTGCATGCCAAGAAACGAACAGCTGGACAGCAGTTAAAGCCATGTGGAGCTCTGCACATAGGTCTGAGTGGACGGTTGACCTGTGAAATGTGGGTCAGTTGGCAGCTGTACCACATTACTATCATATCAGGCATACTCCAGCTGCTCTGGCCTGGACCTTGCCTCTGCTTCTCCAGTGACTAAAGCACAGCAAGGAACAGGGGAATTGAATCAGGCACAGCTTCTGCTAAAAAAACCCCAGGTTTTGTTAACAGTGATCTTCCCACGGAAGAAAAAGAAAAGGAGATTATTGCCTTGATGTCAACAACCAAATTCTCCCTTAAATTTAACAGTGCCAACCAAATTCTTCTGGTTTAAAAAAACCTACCGCCCCTCCCAAATAGGGAAATTTTGCTGCCATTTAACGCAAATGAGTTCAATCTTATATTCACTGACTTGTGAACTGAAGGTGGACAAATCTGTCAAATTTGCTTTCTCGCTGTTTCTCTGCCTTTGATTCAGTTATCCACAGTTCTGCAGAGATTTCCTTTAAAAACAATTGCCATGGAAAATTTGCAGTATTTTAGGGTGACTTCTCCTAATATACTTTTTAAATGCATTTTTATATGTTATGTTCATTAATTAAGCATTTGATGCACATTATCCATATATTTATACATACACACACACACACACACATATAGAAACACAGTTTGGTTGCGGAGAGTCATCACAAAATCTGGAGAAGTGCAGATCTCAAAATAATTGTGTTTTGACTTGCATAATGGTTCAAGAAGTGTGAATTAGGAAGTTTCTCATGAAAATGCAAACTAAATTTCCTGCTGAGGCAAACCTCGTTGAATTGAGGAGGACTTGCTTCTGAGTAGATATGTATATAATTCCGTGGACCATGGAATTCTACAGTCTGTGCAATGGACACTGCAGTCTCTAGAACAGCCTTCATAAGCATGGTGCCCTCTCCATATTTTGAGCCACGGTTTCCATTATGTCTGGCAGAATGGGTATGTAATCTAAACTCCGCTTTGAATGCTTATTTTCCCTCAGCCATCAGAAGCTCAACTCTCGAATGGAGTTGGGATCTGACATACTCCACACCACCTTAACTTAAGCCCATGCTTAGGACTGCTCCCTTTGTAACTAAGAACTAGTGCATACCCTCTAACATTTCGAGAGGGGAAAGCAGGACACACAGTACAACCAACTGGCCTGCCCAATTTCCACTCTCTTTCTCCCACCCACATGATCTGTGCTCTCGTCCCCCCTCCACCTGCCTGATCTCTTCTTACTCTCACCTAGGGGGATGGGGGGGCAGTCCGCCCCAAGTGCCCTCACTGAGGGGGGTGACATTCAGCGCACCGCCCGCCCGTGACTCCCAAGCCTACCCCGAGCCGTCGCGGTAAGGGAGGAGCTGCACCGCTTTGCCGGCAGCATTCCCCCCCTTCCCCCTTCATTTTGACAGCTTGGGGGAGACGCGGGAGATGCGGGTGGGCGGCGCACTGAATGTCTGCCATGGGAGGCTTGCTCTGCCCCCATGAGTGGCTCACTCAACCCCCATGGGTGGCTTGCTTCGCCCCCATCTGCAGGCAGACAAGCCACTCCAGGCACCCAAGTGGCTATCCCGTGCCTGGGAGCGCATCCTCTGCACCACACACCCCTTGGGAACGCGCCCGCCCTGGGAACCATGGGTATATGCTTGGCTGCTGCTCTTGCCCACCTGTCTTGTGAAACCAGGGTGCTTTGGGATGAAGGCAGAGCTCAGGGCAGCATCAGCAGGACTGCCCTGCTTAAAACAGGGCACTTGACAATTATGCTCATGTCCAGAGTGACTACAGTGGTACCTCTGGATGCGAATGAGATCCGTTCCAGAGCCCCGTTCGCTTCCTGAAGAGAACGCAACCAGTGTCTGCACATGCGCGGGTCATGATTCACTTCCGCACCTGCGCGTGACGTCATTTTGAGCATCTGCACATGCGCGAGCGGCGAAACCCAGACGTAACACTTCTGTGTCACTGCGGAGCGTAACCTGAAAATTCTCAACCTGAAGCACAATTAACCTGAGGTATGATTGTATTTCCCTTCTCAATCCCTACTTCCTTTTGTGTCATGCCTTTTAGATCACAAGCCTTTTACAGCTGAATAGTGGCATAAAAATTGTCCGGATAAATAAATATGCCCATACCACGTTATATTATTTACAGCACCGGCCGTCTTCTGTATAGCATCCTCTCCCCCACTGGATATGCTCATACAATCCAGTCCATGTAAATTCTGAAATTGTCAGCCAGGCCTCGAGATAGGTTTTCAATGCTAGCCAATGAGCTCTTTGCTTCTTTAATTACTTCTTTTTACATTGTGATTCTCCTCGTACAGGAGGGTTCAAACAATTTCCATAATGACAAAGGGCGCTGTTTGCACTTGTCACGTTGTCAGCTTCTGTGGCTTTTCTCGAAGCCTTGGACACACTTCTGACTTTCCTGGAGCTGTTGGAGAAACACCGGCAAGAGCAAAGCCTACAACTGTTACTAAAATTAGTCATTTGTCCCTTTTTTTGTTTAGAAATAAAAGGCTGCGTTTGCTTCGAAAGCTGTTGCCTCTGAAGTCCCGGGGAATTTAGCTAATTGTGTCGGTATGCTTATGTACAGTAATTACAGCAAACAAAGGATGCACACAGGAAGGTGTAAGGTCTTTAAAGGCTAATCTCAAGAATGCAACACCCAGGTGTACTTCCCCCAAATCCTGTAATGAAAATAGTAGTCCAAATCCTATTTAGCAAACAACGGGATTTAGTCTTATAAAATCCACAAAACACTCTAATTTGCTACCTACCATTGTATGGCAGCAGTCAAACTGGTTGGAACTTGAGGCTTTCAGTTGACAAGATGCTCTGAGGGCTTTGCTTGGAAGCAAGGAAGTAGGATCAATTCAGCAAGGGTTTAGCTGCCTTATGGGCCATTTATGCCCCACAGCTAGGGATTTGGACTCAATGGGTCTACATGGGAGCATCTGCCATGGTATCTCATAGGCGGCTGCCTATTTTTGTTGTATGCCCCACCCCCTCCGATGAATAATGTCTTATCCCAGATTTATATATTATCTGGTATGCCATTACCCTGTACCATGGGAGGAAGAAGCACGTCAAAAGAGGGCTGTTCCATATGCTCAGGCCCTCCAAGTGTCCTTATTTTCCAGGGACAGTCATGGATTGGCAGAAGCTGTTCCAGTTTCTGATTTGATCCCAGAATGCCCCCTGGCCAAGGAGATACGTATCTATGCAACCTTTAGAAGACATTGAGAAGGCAGCCATTAATGTTTAATGTTTTCTTGTGTTTTTATATATGTTGGAAGCCGCACAGAGTGGCTGGGGCAACTCAGTCCAATCGATAGGGTAAAAATAATAAAATAAAATAAAATAACAACCTATTTTCATCGGATACATGTTGGAGGGTATGCATGGGCCCACACACCTGACGTGTGTCAAAGAAGGCACTGGCTAATGTCTGGTCAGATGCAAGCATGACTTTATTTCAGGTGTGTTGCTTCACAGACCTACTTCCACCATGACCCAGGTTACTCTCAACAATAAGTACAGTTCTTCTATAGGGCTCCTCTTCTAGGATGCCTGCCTTCTGTGCTGTTGGCCTTGGCAAGCTTAAGTCCAGGACTCCTGTGCCTGGTAAATCTGTGATATATTGCTGAGGGGGGCAGTAGAAGAGAAGAGTCTTCAACAACCAGTTATGTCTATGTCTCATCCAGAAGGTATAGCCACAGTAAAGGTAAAGGTAAAGGTAAAGGGACCCCTGACAGTTAAGTCCAGTTGCGACTCTGGGGTTGAGGCACTCATCTCACTTTACAGGCTGAGGGAGCTGGCGTTTGTCCGCTCCGCAGACTGTTTTTCCAGGTCATGTGGCCAGCATGACTAAGCCGCTTCTGGCGCAATGGAACACCGACACCAGAGCAGCACATGGAAACGCCATTTACCTTCCCACCAGAGCTGTACCTATTAATCTACTTGCACTTTGGGCATGCTTTCGAACTGCTAGGTTGGCAGGAGCAGGGACTGAGCAACGGGACCTCACCCCATTGCGGGGATTCAAACCACCGACCTTTTGATCAGCAAGCTCAAGGCCCAGTGGTTTAGACCACAGTGCCACCCACGTCCCCTTATAGCCAGAGACATATTGGCACATTTTAAAAATTGACCCAGACAGAAATTTTACCCCTGAAAAAAAGGACATGTCCTGGAAAAAGAGGACACGTGACAACCCTATTATATTCCCTCTGCTGAAATTAGGTGGAGCAGTAGCAGATTTGGATCTGCTGTAACTTTATGCTGGTTTACACCAGCTTCTTGTGTATAGGATTGCTCCCTAAGCCCCATTTCCATTTTTCAAAAAAATCAAAAGCAACTTCATACTCAAAGTACTCAAACTCATCCTCAAAGGATTACTCAAAGCAGCAAGGAGAGAAAGACAACCTTTTTGCTCACATCCATTTATCCACTTCAGATTGTCCCTGACATTGTCCCACCACTCTCTTCCTGTGGGATTCCAGATTCAATTTTATAAAGAGTATAAACTGTGTTTGTTTGTTTGTTTTTAAACTTATGGAGAGGTGGAAGTTACTAGAAGGGGGAATTCTAATGTGAGGACTGGCTAAAAGAGGTTTCTGCAAAATGAACAGAAAAGTCCTGGAAGAGTAATTTGTAGAAAGGTCCCAGGCATCCCACTTTCTTGGACGTGAGATGTACAAAAGGATTGCCCCAACATTTCAATGAGTGAATAATATTTTAATAATGGTTCATTCAAATAGTAGATAAAATATGTATATGAGTATTATGGCAGATGTCATGAATAGTGAAACACAGCACAGTGAAGTTTTTTTTATTGACAGAGAAGCAGGAGATCTCGTCTTTGATTAATGCTTCTGCCTTTGTTCCAGGTTGCTTTTTTTTTATTTTATTTTTTGGTGCATCTATCAGGTAGCTGACAAGAATGAGGAAAGGTAGAAAGGAATAAATATGCATGTTTCTCTCTCTCTCAGCCTTATGATTTCAAAAAGATTGACTAATTTAGAATTAAACCCACAACACCAAACTGACAAATGACCCAAAAGTTCAAAGCTGTTTTTCTCGTTCAGCAGCTGTAAAAAGGTTAGGTTCATATACAACCATTTTCTGCCCATTATTTTATGGACCACATTATGCCCTCCCTGAAAAACATATGCTTTGCTGTCATTCTTCACTGGGAATCCCCATGGAAACTAGTGATGGGCCACCCTCACCTCAAAGTATCTGTTCCAGAAATTGTATCTGATTAGCAAAAGTGATTGATATTGTTGCACATCCATTGTATGGGAAATTAATCTGGCCTCTGGATAGGCTCTGCCACTCGACCATGGTATGAGGCTGTGGCATCATTGCAGGATGGCATTACATGCTGTCACAAACAGGTGCTTCTCTATCTGCACATACAGATGGGATATTAGGGATTCTAATGCATCCCTGCCAAATTTGCACATCCTGAACCAACCTGCAAACCAAAACGCTGCTCTCCTTTGAAATGTGCTTGCCACCATATTTTGTGATTCAGTTCTCCAATGAAAGAATGTGTACACGAATATGCATGTTCATGAAAAGTGCATGTCATACAGTGGTACCTCTGGTTACGAACTTAATTCGTTCCAGAGGTCCGTTCTTAACCTGAAACTGTTCTTAACCTGGGGTACCATTTTAGCTAAGGGGGCCTCCCGCTGCTGCCGGCGCACAATTTTTGTTCTCATCCTAAGGTAAAGTTCTTAACCCGAGGTACTACTTCCGGGTTAGCGGAGTCTGTAACCCAAAGTGTTTGGAACCTGAGGTGTTTGTAACCCGAGGTACCACTGTATTAGTATATGTTAGAATATAATGTGTCTGGTAGGGGAAATAATGTACCAGAATGCATATACCTGGAAAATGGCACACAAAAATATATTGGAGAAAACATTATGAAACATTACAAACCTCTGCATATGGACATCTGTGGTAGAACTTATTCAGATGTGCAGCCAAACAGCAAGGCAATGGGAGGCATATGCTTCAATGGTAGGAGGCAAGGCTAGCCCACATGGCCTCATGACCCACACTACAGTTCGACATTTGGGGTGGTCATCTTCTTGAATACCCATTCTTCAGCATCTATTCCTCATGACCCAAGTCACTAATGAGGCATATCATGCTATTGATCAGAGGTTGGCAACCTAAGGCCCATGGGCTGGAAGCGGTTGCTTAACCGGCCCATGAGCCGCCCCCGAACCAAGTTGCCAGCTCGGCAAGTCCCCGCGCGCTGCGCTAAACCGGCGCAGCACGGGGACTCTCTTCCACAGTTCCGGAAAACACTTCTGTGCATGCCCAGATGCCAGAAATCTCGTCTGTGCATGTCCGCGGTTTAGGAAATCGCTTCTGTGCATGCCCAGACGCCGGAAATCGCTTCTGCATCTGGGCTATTTCCGGTGCTGTGGACATGCGCAGATGCGATTTTTGGTGTTGTGCTGCGCCGCCCTGGCCCATGGAGGATCTCCACAGGAGTGATCTGGCCCATGCCCGGTAAGCCTTGCTGAACCCTGCTATTGACTGTTTAGGTCAGCAGGGACTAACCTGTAGGCTTGCTGTTGTTGTTGACACTCCAACTGCAGCAGCCTAAGCCAGCATGCCCTGTGGTCAGGAGAGACTGGAGCTGTAGTCCAACAATGCCTGGTTATCCATCCCTGGTTGAAGTAGCATTTGTAGGATCTAATTATCAAAGTGGACTCAGGGATTGCCAGCCAAAGGCTAGCCATTTGTCCACCCAAAATATCAGCAGTCACAAGGAAAGAAACCTGGCCTGGCAGCTGCAGAAGCCCACAAATGTGAAACAATGGAAGGCTACACAATACTTGCATGAAAAATAATCTCATTAAGGAAACAAATTACATGCTGCCAACAGAATTCTGTCTGCCGTCAACTTCGCCAGTGCCATGGGCTTTCAGATCAACCCACTTCATATGTCGAGAGTATTTGGGCTTGCATAATTGGCCCCTGAAATAATCCCTTTGTTTCCAGTTTGATAGAATCACTTGTATCACATCCAGCAACTGCCAGAAGATTAAGTTGGTAATGAGATTGTACCTTTCCCCATTCTCATTAGCTCGTCAGGACAAATAATTGATGTGTCATTTTTCGTTCTTGCCCTGAGAATCGATTAACATTGTGGCATTTTCTTTTCCCAAGAACCTGTTTTAAAACATACTTAGCAAGCCAAAGCAGACCAATTGGTCCCTTGTAGAAGACAAACAGGTTATTCCCCTGCTTTCTGTAAATTCTGAATTATGTTGTTTCCTCCAATGATGAAATACTAGGGTGGGACTTTTTTAAAAAAACAGCAAACCCAGTTGTAATAACTAATACATTATTGGAGAATTCCTGTCCTTTCTGCGGTATGCACTGTATATTTCAAGAAGGAGCTACTACTACATTATGGATTAAAACTCTAAGGTTTTCATTGCTCCTCCATAAGAAAGATGGAAATCATAGCTCTGGGAGGTGGCTTTGTTTATTTTAAAATGGGTTGTCACAGCTTTCATCATTGAATTCTAGGAGCTTCGTTTTTGCTGGGGTTCTAAAGATGTTTAGCAGATTTTGCAGAGTTCCGATTGCCATCTTTCTGGTGGAGAAGTACCTATAAAATTATTTGATGTTATATGCTGCTTTTATCTTTCTGCCAGACTTGATTGCAATTTGCCGGCATGGTCACCCCTTCTGAGGAGATGAAGCCCACCCAATTTCAGGATCATGGTTGTTGTCTCTGTGGCTATTCTACAAGGCAGACTGTACCATTTTGGGATGGGTACACAAATAGAAATCATGGGGGGCGGGGTCCTACGGGGAAAGAGCAGGGGTGCCCATGAAAGACTGATGGACATCAGCACCCTTCAGCAATGGTGGGTGAGTGTTCTCTCAAGGATTTTGTTGGGGGATGTTATGGATTTGGGGAGATACTTCTTCTTGAAGGATAGAGAAACATCTATTGATTTGCATATGGTAAGCTGTGGTGATAGGGAAAGAAGACAAGAAATCCACAGAAAAGACTGAGAAGGGTAAAATATCATTCTCTAAGCATGTGGTGGGTTGTTTTTTCTCATCCACTTCTTCTGTAGCATCTGGGACTGATCAGTTTTGGAGAAAAATATCTGGCCAGATGGGCATTCACTCTTAGTAAGACGTCGCCCCACTAGAAAGAAGGTAAATCAAAATATTATTCTTGGCTGCAGTAACAAACACAGCTCTTCAAGGCTGATAAATGTGTCCAATATTTAATAACAAGCACAAACCTATTGTCCTCCCCTAATTTCTGAAACACTTTGATTATTCCTGTGACAGCCTAATGAATGTCATTTCTATTGTGGCTCTTTGTTGGAAATGGTTTACATCTGGAAGATGATAATTTGCCCAGTACATTTATAGTCCGATTAACTCTTGCCTCAATATGAGACAAAATACATATCTCCTGTCTTCAGGGATGGTTAGATCTGCATTTGCCAAGTAAATCTTGAACACTAGCCAATAACAAATAAGCGGAAGAATGATCAGAAAAATATATATATAGCAATGCCATCCCATTCTATTTCAGGCAGGGCAGTGAAGCTGAACACATAAATTTCATTTCCTGTAATCCATCTTGGGACACTGGATCTATAACTCTGAGATCAGCACATTATTTAGAGACTCATAGCAGGGCCTCGGTTTACAATTTCTGTTGTGTACACTTTCTGTGATCTAACAAACTGTATTGTGCATTGCTTACTGTTATTTATATGATAGCTTGATCTAAAAGTCACACTCTGTCCTGTGCTAGTATTCCGCAGTTTATCTAATGAGATGTGGAAAAATATGAAAAAGAACCATAGAGTTTGACCTCAAAGGTCATCTACCCCAATCCCACAGTGATGCGGAGAATTCATGACTCCAGCATCCCTGATAGGTTGGCCTTCTAGCCTCTGCTAGTCTCATGACCTCACCTTCATCACCTTCCAAGGTCGCACCACAGTCAAGCAGCTTCTTCAGCGCTTCCTTTTTGGGAGCAGGTGGTGCTGTGGTCTAAATCACTGAGCCACTTGGATTTGCCAATCAGATGATCGGAGGTTCGAATCCCTGTGATGGGGTGAGCTCCCATTTCTCTGTTCTAGCTTCTGCCAACCTAGCAGTTTGAAAGCACACCAGTGCAAATAGATAAATAGGTACAGCTGTGGTGGGAAGGTTAACAGCGTTTCCATGTGGTCTGGCTTCTGTCATGGTGTTCCATTGTGCCAGAAGCAGTTTAGTCACGTGGCCACATGACCCAGAAAGCTGTCTGTGGACAAACGCCATCTCCCTCAGCCTGAAAGCCAGATGAGTGCCACAACCCCATCGTTGCCTTTGACTGGACTTAACTGTCCAGGGGTCATTTACCTTTACCTTTTTTTACAGAACAGTCTGCCAAAATTCAATTCCAAATTTTGTCACGTGACATGAGCCATGAAAATGAGGAAATTACAGTACAAAACTCCAGTGATTTTCTATGTTAACAGGGTCACAGGCAGATCCCCCCCCCCCCCGGAAGCAGTTAACACAGAAATGAGCTCTAAACTTCCACCAGATTTCAACAAGTTGCTTTTACATTGTGCAAACCATCTCAAAAAATGCAGAAACGATTGCGTAGAAACGTCAGGGAAATGGAGTGAATGCAGCCAATGTGTGAGCCAAACCGAACAGCCTCAAGGTTTTGTGTGATCACCAGATGAGGTGACAAGGAATTTTCTTTAAAAATGAAATACGTCCCTTGGAGCATTCCAGCACTAAAGAGACAAAGCTGTGCAAAACTGTTTTCCAGGTAAGTATTCCTGCCATTTCTGAGCTTGCCATTGAGGACCCTTTGATAAGCTTCAATGAGTCAGTATTGGTTGGCATAGAGGGACAGAGGTGTTTATTTGACCTCCTGTGTCACTGCTCCTTACTGGAAAGTTGGGGCGATGTGGTGGAGAGGTTAGTGCCGAGCAAATACAGCAGGAAGAGTGCTGAATTGTCATGAAGAGTGCTGCTGGTGATTTTGTACCATGCTAACCTCCCCCTTTGCCTCTCTTTTCCCCTCCTAGTACAGCACTGCTGAAGACAGATGATCGCATGAGCCTCCAGACTGACCACTGCAGCAAAGAGCCTCTATTCGAGGCTCTTGAGACACAGCTTGTTAGTCACTACATTAAATTGCTATGAATGAAGTCAAACACATTTCAACCAATACCTCTTTCTCTCTTCTTCAAACAAATATTACATCTATGCCCCGTGGTTCATGGCATGCTAAGTACAGCTGTGAAGGGTCTTAAAAGTGAAATGGTTTAGAAGTGCAATTGTTGACTGTATCTGAAATGATCCTTACTGTGGTTCCTTTCCTTTCTTTGTCTCAGCTTCCCTTTCTGTATCACACAGATTTAACCATGTATTTTGAGATTTCCCAATTGTCTATGTGTAAGACGAGCTCAGCAAAAGCATTTTAGAATATTTAATATGGAAGATTTATACCCACTTCAGATATATTTTTCAAGTAATCCCTGATAAATCCACCATCTTTTCCTCCATTTCTGTAACATTACTTTCCCCTCTGAGCTTTGCGAAGAAAGGTTCTTAAGTCAACACCACTTCTCTCTGTTCTTACAGCATTACGCTTTTCAAATGTGCAATATGAAATTTCTGCTATTGCCTAGAAACCACTACAGCCTCGAGAGTTTTCATAACTGAAGTCTGAAAGAATAACTGCTTCTCTCCACCAGGGGAGCACACTGGCTCTTTGCAAATTGCAAAGCAAATGGGGGTAACTTGGGTGAGGTTTTCACATGCCTGAATCAGTTAGAACTATTAAGGAAGCATTATGAACTGGATCAGGGAATCTCTAAAGGCAAGAGTTGCTGTGTGGTCTTGGATTTTTACAGTGACCACTGCATTTATTTATTTTTAAGTGAAACCAACCTGATTAGGCTGAGCTCAACAGAAGTGGGGTATCTTTCATTTTGATGGACTTTAATCACAGCAAATAATTTTCCGAGGACATTCTAATCACAGTGATATTTTTTTTTTGGGGGGGGGATATTAGATTAAATATTTAAAAAATATGTTTGCGTGTCGAGGTCCCCAGGGCCACCCCAATAACTCACACATCACACAGAATTTTTGTTTAAGGTTTTTGGCATAATTTTGGCCACAACTTTATTAAAATACAAAAATGTGAGTGGTTGCTTAGGCATAGGTTGTGACTATCTGCCTCCACCATGGGGGACAGACTGACATTCTGCACGATGCGAAAGTCAGAAAGGGGGAATACACTTGGGGGTAGCGACAGAGCAGGGAAGCTGCCCTCAGCCCTCCCCAAATGCAACCAGGAGCTCATTGCTATGGCCTGAGCCCCCTTGACAGAGTGGACAAGCAATAGTTAGCCCCCGATTCCTTTAACGGAATCCCTTGCAGCAGCAGTATTAGAGGGGCAGGCACAGCCAATCCATGCCCCTCAACAAACCAAACCATAAACCAATGCCTAACCGCAACCTTACAAGTTGTGATGATTTGCTATGCAGTAGGCAAAAACCAAATGGCCCCAACCAATCAGCCAGATGGACAAGTTTCCTATCAGGCCCCTGCCATAAGAGCAGACGACCCCATGACAGGCATGGCAAGGTCAAAGCGAACAACCCTAATTCTAGGGAGGGGGGATGGGCAATCCGATGCACGGGCGAAAAGAGGAGCCCTAGCCTCGTGCAAGGAGTTTTAGCATTTCTGGCTGTCAATCAACAAATGGCAACATTTACTTCTTCCCAACAACAAGGGAAGCCCCAATCGCATCAGTGGCCAACGATTAATTAGCCCGCCCTCAACTTTGGAGTGTCCTGGCGGCCCCCACTGCAACTCTTGCTCTCCATGAAGGAGAACACGCTTTGTTTTTAGGTGGATTTGTATGCACCCCTATGCAGATATACCAAGAAAGATCTCTCCCCTAGAGAGAAGAGTTTGCATCCCCAAATCTTGGAGGAGGGCTGCAGAAGCCTACCACTCAGCAATGTTCCTTGGGATAAGAAGAGTCTTGCTGCTGGTGTCATTTTCCCCACCCCAATCATTCTTGAGGATTCAAGCTCATCCTTGCAACACCACCAATATTCAGTTCTGGCAGAAAATGAAGAAGTTATAGATCTCCTCCTCCTCCTCCTCCTCCTCCTCCTCCTCCTCCTCCTCCTCCTCCTTTTAAAAAACCAACTTAAAAGTCTGTGTGTATCTGCTGACAATCTGAGAGGCTTAATCCACTCTTAAGGCTCCTGTGCCTATAAATTTCACCCACTTTGGCCAAAAAGGGACTACACTAAAACCACTTCTGGATTCCCCAGTATAGTGAATGGAGAAAACAGAGTGAAATATACTCAGAGTCGCAAGTGATTTCATGCTCTTTATTCCGCTCATAGTGGTGAGGAGGAATGAAAAGAAAGTCCCCTCAAAGTATCTGCTTTATATACATTATTTACACAATGGGCTGCACATGATTGGCTAATTCCGGAATTCTACTATAAGCCAATCAGGTTGTGGATTCACTTCTATCTGGAGCATGATTGGGTGGTTCCTGCCAACGAATCATACTGCTGCATTCTAGGACCAATCAGACTGCTGCATTCTGAATCCTATTGTTCTAGGACCAATCAGACTGCTGCAGTTTGGATCCTATTCAACTCAGTACATAACACAGAGCTTTGTTTTATACAGAGCAGCTTGAAACGCAGAGCACGGATGCAAGTGGTGACAGCACAATGAAGAGATACAGATACAAGGTGGATCTTGGGGGCCCTTGTACATCCCTACTATAAATCCAGCAAGAAGCATCTCTGTGACCTTGAATTTGGATCAATAGTGTCTTTTTCTTAGGGCTCCACTTAGACCATTTAGATGTGCCTAAAACCAATGTTTTTCAACAGCAGAGCTATCACAATTTTAGCAACTTTACTGACAGTTCAGCTATTGAAGAAAAGAACAGTTGATCTCTATGCACTCTGCTCACTATTTATTTCCAGTTCACTTTTAGGTATAATTCAAGGTGAGGGATTTAATAGCAAATTTTAATTCGTGATTTCCCCAAAAATTCATGTTATTCAATAGTCCTCTGGAACATACTAATAAAATGAATGAATGTTGATTATTTAGATGGAGAGACTTTCTGTCTTCATTTCTAACAGAAGCATCCCAGGGTTTATGAGTCAACATGATTATGGCTATGATTTCAAAACTTATTTCTTACTTTTTAATTTAAATCTACCCTTACTTGCCCCCTTATCACTTGAGAAGAGTAATTTAGGCTGGATCCTAAGCCTATTCAGCTCAGTCAAGTGACCTGGCAACCCAGCATAGAAAACTATTTTAAAAGGTTGTTTTCCCTCTATGTTATCTGTGTTCTATTTGTAATATTATTATGTACACGATTTGGAGATACTGTACTTGGTGCTTCAGGGGGCAGAAGTGAGTGAGTTATTGTTTACTTTCCTAATTTCATTCTTACCTGCAAGTGGAAAAAAAATCAATTTATGATCATCTCTAGGGTCATTCTAAAGCCAATTTAATATTGGTTGGAAAAAATAGTGCACATAGGTATGCAGTTAATACATATAAGTACTTCCAGTTTAAAACACTGGATGGGTGAGGGCTCACCATTTATTTAAAATATATTTGAAAATTCCACCCCAAATTCTCTATCAGTTTATGATCCAGGTCCCCACCCCTTTTACTAATACAGCTTTGCCAAATAACTTGGTCCTTAGAATTGATGTTTTCCTAAGGTGTACAGTTCAGGAAAGGCTTAAACAACAGAATTTCTGGAATTTGTACAGTCAGTGTGCCATCTACTGACAAACCAGCAAATTCAGAAATTGCACTGCATCAGAATGTATTTTGCTAGGATTTTGGCTGTTTATGTACTCACTGCTTTTCACATGGCAACCACAACTTAAATTCTCAGCAGCACACACATATGCTCGTTTCAAAGAAGCAGATGAAAATAAGGCAAACTTAGATTAAAAATATAAGGTGACAAGTGGGAACTGCAACAAAAGATTGCAGTGCTCTCTGTTCCATTCTACCCCTCACCGTCAGTAGTATTCCCCCTCTCCATTCCCCTCACCACAATGGTTTTCTCAACATTATACAGTCAGCAGGTTGTACACACTGAGCATGCTCAGTCATAATTGAGTTGTGTGGGAGCCCTCACCCACCACCCCCATAAGGCAGATTCAGCTGAGAGGCAGCGACCGGTCCAAGGTGACCCCAGTGATGGCAGAGTGGGGATTTGAACCCTGGTCTCCCATGTCCTAGTCCAACACTCAAACCACTCACTCTGTTAGGATATTTCCGTTCCACCTTAAAAGGGAGCAGGCTTGTGAGTCACAGAGTCTGCGTATTTCCTGTTCACAGGATGTTTATGTTTGCTATTGCTTTCGTTTTCTCTCTCTCTGCGCCAGAACACGCTAGCAGGCGGTCATGTTTGTTCTTTGTTCTGACCAACGCTGAATAAACATTCTAAATGATACCCTCCTGAGTGCAACTTTTGCTGTGTGTGAATTCTGCTGACAGTGTGTGCATCAGCCCAGGAATGTGGCAATCTATTTCTGGAGCTGGTGTCGCTAATCGCTGATACTGTATCTACGGGAGATCGATGGACGTCCGGAGTCGACGTGGAGGCAGTCGTGGCCTTTGTCTCCCTGGCAGTATCACAACAGGTAACACCAAAGTGGTGCATCATGTCACCTCTTTGTATGAGGAAGAGGACCCTTGGCACACCCAATATCACAGGCAGTACCAAAAAGAGGTATTTCCTCACTGCAGACAGGCTTACCACAAGCATCAAGGTTGCTGACCATGGTAATGGTTGCACTAATTCTATCAGCACTTCACATGTGATTCCTGCCTTAAAATGTTACCAGATAAATGGGATCAAACCATATGAAAGTGACGCTCGTGTTACTCTATTCCAAACTTTAAAATGGAAAGCATAATGCTGGTGGTCAACAAAAGAGGTTTAAAGGCTGTCTCAAGGCAATTTTTTAAAAAATGTAGAATAAACACCAAAAATTGGGAAACACTTGCCTGCGAGTGCTCCAATTTGAGAACAGCCTTTACCAAAGGCTTTGAAGACACTCGAACTCAGGACGCAAGGAAGAAATGCGCTAAGAGGAAGGCACGCTTAGCAGATCCACACTGTGATCAACTCCCTCCCAGAAACCAATGTCCCCAATGTGGAAGGACATGTGGATCCAGAATTGGCCTCCACAGTCACTTACAGACTCATTGTTAAAACCATGTTTATGGAAGACAATCTTACTCGGCTACGAGTGATCATCAAAGGACATATGAACCAGTCCTAAGAATAAAAATCCTGTTGTAGGCATAACTCTGCATTTTTTTAATGGTTTGGCCTGTTAGCCGTACTATGAACTCCTACTTTTGCCCAGTTTCTTTCTTTCTCTTTCTCTTTCTCTCTGTATATGTGTTTGGAATACTGAAATGAACCTGACAAATTAATTACCACAGAACACTTCATTAACTAGAGTACCTTGCATATAGCTCTTCATTGTTCGAATAGATTTGTTCTGAGGTGCCGCACTCACAGAGAATTCTAATTTTGCATTGTTGATGCTTGTTAAGAAGCACCCTTGGATAAATATGTTTAATGCATCATGACGTCTAACTAGCTGCACCTAGCCCATAAGCCGCTTGAAAGATGGGGGTGCATAAAATGCAGAGGATTAAAACTCCCAGAAGAGACAAGAAACGTTGACTTCTCAAAATGATGGATCCTCACAGGCATTCTATCCCTCTGTCTCTCCCTGGCTCAGTCCACAGACTGTCCACAGTCTGGTCTGATAGATGGCTAGAAAATGGCGGGTGAGGGGAGGACTGGGTGGCAAGGAATGGGCAAGCCTCTGGGTGGTTGAAAGGAAGGTCTGTTGGAAAGATGGAGTAGATGTGAGGAATGACAGCTGAATTTGGAAGCAACTGAGGAGACAGGAAAAGAGGAAGCCAAGAGCAATGGGGTTCAATGTTTTACATGGAGAGGGAAGCTGAAAGGCCTTGCTGCTTCAAAGCTGGGGGTGTTCTCCCCTTAGCAACCATGATGGGTTTAATTTAAACATGTCAGAGGAGAGCCATGTGGTATAGTGGTTAGACTGTCTCAGGCTAAAACCTAGGAGGTAAAGGTAAAGGACCCCTGACCGTTAAGTCCAGTCGCGAACGACTCTGGGGTTGCGGCGCTCATCTCGCTTTACTGGTTGAGGGAGCTGGCATACAGCTTCCGGGTCATGTGGCCAGCATGACTAAGCCACTTCTGGCAAACCAGAGCAGTGCATGGAAATGTCGTTTACCTTCCCGCTGGAGTGGTACCTATTTATCTACTTGCACTTTGATGTGCTTTCAAGCTGCTAGGTTGGCAGGAGCTGGGACCGACCAACGGAAGCTCACCCCATTGTGGGGATTCGAACCACCAACCTTCTGATCGGCAAGCCCTAGGCTCAGTGGTTTAGAACACAGCACCACCCGTGTCCCACCTAGGACCTGGGAGACCAGGATTCAAATCCCCACATGGTCCTGAAGGGTGATTTTGGGCCAGTCATTGCCTCTCAGCCTAACTTAAGGGGGGAAAGTGGATAAAAAGTGGGGGACTGTGTAAGCCACCTTGATCACCTTGGAGGAAAGATGGCATATCAGTTTAAGAGATAAATGTAATAAATTAATAGGGCCTGTGGAGAGGAGGGGAACTGTATTAGGGCCCTCATAGGTGGGGGCAATTAAAAGAGCTGCTGCCACGGAAAGGAATGAAGTCAACTATCTTGGTGTCAGTGTTGTCATTAGAAGTTCATGGAGGAACATGACACTGGTGCACCTTCAAGGCGCTTTCCTGAGAGGAAGCGGTTTATGGTGTTACTGTGAGAGAATCTGGAGAGATACCGGAGGAGGCTAAGTTTGATGTTTCCCTCTGTGTAGAGTTCTGAGAATTTTGTATCCCTGGTATGAGATAGATCAGGTACAAGCCAGGAAACTCAAGCCAGGGGTTAAACACGGGTGTCTCAAACTGGCAATGTTTCTTGCTTGCCCACATAGTGGAAGCATAGGGATGTGTGAATGTGTGACAATACTAGCCTGCTGTACAATGGGGAAATTTACATTAATTAGAATCATAGAATCATAGAGTTGGAAGAGACCACAAGGGCCATCGAGTCCAACTCCCTGCCAAGCAGGAAACACCATCAGAGCACCCCTGACATATGGTTGTCAAGCCTCTGCTTAAAGACCTCCAAAGAAGGAGACTCCACCACACTCCTTGGCAGCAAATTCCACTGTCGAACAGCTCTTACTGAGGGCTGATTTCAATTCCTATGATAAAAAGCCTTCTGTTTCCACCGCCAAAACTTTCAGGGGAGAATTTGCAACAGTTTGGCACCATTTTTGAGTGAGTTGGGGAATTTCAGATTTTTGCTGACATTGTGACCCCGGGGCTTTTTTCAGAGTTTAAGTTGTTGAGGGCTGATTTCAATTCCTATAATAAAAAGCCTTCTGTTTCCACTGCCAAACCTTTCAGGGGAGAATTTGCAACAGTTTGGCACCATTTTTGAGTGAATTGGAGAATTTCAGATTTTTGCTGAAATTGTGACACTGGGGCTTAGAAATTTTTTTCCCCCACAGGTTAAGTTGTCAAGGGCTGATTTCATTTTCTATGATAAAAAACCTTCTGTTTCCACTGCCAAACATTTCAGGGGAGAATTGGCAACAGTTTGGCACCATTTTTGAGTTCTTTCTAATGTTTAGGTGGAATCTTCTTTCTTGTAGTTTGGATCCATTGCTCCGTGTCCGCTTCTCTGGAGCAGCAGAAAACAACCTTTCTCCCTCCTCTATGTGACATCCTTTTATATATTTGAACATGGCTATCATATCACCCCTTAACCTCCTCTTCTCCAGGCTAAACATGCCCAGCTCCCTTAGCTGTTCCTCATAAGGCATCGTTTCCAGGCCTTTGATCATTTTGGTTGTCCTCCTCTGGACACGTTCCAGTTTATCAGTGTCCTTCTTGAACTGTGGTGCCCAGAACTGGACCCAGTACTCCAGGTGAGGTCTGACCAGAGCAGAATACAGTGGCACTATTACTCAGTGGCGTAGCGTGGGTTGTCAGCACCCGGGGCAAGGCAAGTAATTTGCGCCCCCTAACCCGTGGATTTGCGCCCCCTAACCCTAACCCCCAGATGTTGCGCCCGGTGCGGCCGGCCCCCCCTGCACCCCCCACGCTACGCCACTGCTATTACTTCCCTTGATCTAGCTGCTATACTCCACTCCGCTCTTCTGTAAATGAGTTGACCAAGTTCCAAGTGTCCTGAGCAAGTTTTAAATAGGTTGCTCTTGAATTGATGTAGTTGGAAGATATGGATGTCCAAGTAAAGCCAATAAACAGCTGCAAGAGCAGGTATATCTGTTTCCAATGCCTTCTCCTACAAAACAGTTTCTGCAATCCAGAGCTCTTGAATGTATTTTATATGCTTTAAATACAATTATCTTTTTACTATCAAAATAGGTACTTGTGCTCTTTCTGTCTCATATGCACACCAGATAGAATTCATACGGAAGAATATGTAAAATTCAGAGAAGTCTGATGAGCTATCATGGATCAAAGCACTCAGAAATAATTGCCAATATACCAAAGTTCCATAATTGTTCAAACACAAAGTAATGGAAAGTGGCACTTGAAGAAGACAGCTCTTACGGAAGTCTTGATTCCTGTAACAAAATGGAATGCATGACTATCGCTCCAAATTAATTCTGCAACAAAGACCACTTGTGCCAGTTTTAATTCACACTATGGCCACATCAAGGCTCATGAATACTTATGTGCAAGCAAAGCTCATTCCGAACACTGTCTTGCAGCTATTACTTAGTCAGTGTTTGAAATTTGGAAAAAATAACTAGATGACGTAGTGCATAATCATCCTTGGGTGAAACATCTCCTCTTGCTTTTGATAGAATTTGTGTCCATTGAAGCAGTTTCCCTCAAATTTCTTACACTCTGAATAACACCCACATTGATTTGGTGGTTGAGGAATTTCTGTTTGCCATCTCAGGAACCCACAAGGTTTTCTGACACTATGCAGGGCACAATCTCAATTCACATTGGCTCCTGACCATGCAGATTGGTTCTCACTATTGTCCTGGGATCATAGACAATGTATCCTGAATGAGACAAGCACTTCCCCATGGTCCAGTGTTTTATAGTAAGCCTGTAGTGGAAGAAAGAGTGTGTTTCATAGATTCTCGTCCATGCTTATTGTTGAGAATTCCCTGATAAATGCTTCTTCTGCCAAAGGAGCATGCTTGATCATGCCATGCTTTTGTTTTTTAATGATCAAAGGAGCTGAAGATTTTGAAGAGCCATCTAAAATGTGCTGCCATTAAACTATGCCCAGATAGTTTCTTTATTTTGGCTCATGGTGGGTTCAGTCTCAGTTCCAGTGGCCAAAATGTGAGAACTAGTTAGGGTTGCATTTGCAAAGTTCTTCATGCCAGTTCTTAAATAAATAAATAAATATTGCACTCCAACTTTCATTGATATGTTGTGTCCCAGAATAAGGCCTAAATAGCATCAACAGCTGCATTTTTTTAAAAAAGGATCCAGATTTAGTTAGTAGAGTAAATCCATTGAAATAGGGCTTAACTTCCATAAGACTAAATGCAACTGAGTCATACTCTGAGTAGACCTATTGAAATCAATGGATGTGTGACTGACTTAAATCTTTCAATTTCATTGGGTATACTCTGAGTATAACTTAGTGCACATTCACACCACCCATTTAAAGTGCTACAGCACCACTTTAAACAGTCATGGATTTCAATGGATCTACTCTGATTACATCTAGATAGAACTTAATATGAATTGACTAAATGTTTTTGTTTAGTTTTGTTTTCAATAGGCATTTCAACACATTTACTTTTTTGATATGTTTTCAACCCAAATTAGTGTGTGGATATTTTAAAAGAACTGGAAAAACTGCAACCAATATCACAACCTTTGTCCCCTGTGCATTCAGATCTTGACACAGCCTCTGGATTTCAAGGAGAAAAAACAGTTGTAGGTTGCAGACTAGTCATTACACCTTCTCATGAAAGCTGCACATAAAATGTATGATATATAAAATGTAAACCGAGCCATTGTTAACTAGACATTAATGAATGGTGTTTCAAAAGGTTAAATATAAATATGGATAATTATGGCTTTCTAGTAGCAAGAAATTATTAGCTTCTTCCCCACTTGCATGGCATAGATCCAAAACACCAATCTAAAATAGAAGTATATATTTTGTTCGGCAATCAAAATACGACCTGGAGAGCTACAATTATAGTAGACAGTTAGGATTTCTCTGAATATATATTGCTCTTTGTGCCCTCAGCCAAGATTATTCTTTCCCCTGTAATTAAACCATGCAGTGTATAGTGAGAATTACTAATCCGTAAACTAGGATTTTAATGGTATCAAGAAACCATTTCATTTATTTTTAATTTCAAAATTGCACTTCAAGTTTGCAATTCTTAACTGTAGAAAGGACAAAAAAAATCTAATGCATGCACAGAGAGTAAAAGTACCATCAGAGTCTTTGCTTATTATTAAATGCACCACGAGGGTGACAAATAAACCAGCAACAACCTGTTGGATTGAAGTATTTGGTTCAGACTTTGTTTGTTTTTAAGCAATGTCAGAGGGTTGGAAAATGCCCCCCCCCCCCCTTAAGGAGTGGAGACAAATTCTTAAGAGTTCTCAGGGGAGACATGGGCTAAGCATTCCAAACAAGGTCACAGAAGGTTTCTCTTTCCTCTCCTTTAAGGCCTCATCTGAACTATAATACAATTTAAAGCAGTATTATACCATTTTAAATAGACATGATTTTCCTCCAAAGAATCCTGGGAATGGTAGTTTGCTAAGGGCGATGATAGTTTTGATGAGACCACTATCTCCTCACAGAATGACAATTCCCAGAGTGGTTTAACAATCAATCCCTATTCTCAGGAAATGCTGTAAATTCTCTCTCTCTCTCTCTCTCTCTCTCTCTCTCTCTCTCTCTCTCTCTCTCTCTCACACACACACACACACACACACACACACACACACCTTTTGTGGTCCCAAAGAACATAGGATTGCTGGGTCCAGAAGTGAGGAGGACGATGTCTTCTGCAGTACTGTACTCCTTCCTCACAAGGGAGGCAACCTCTAAGATGGCCTGGAATAATCAATTTGTCTTTACAGGAAAATTTGGAAATTGTAGCTCTGGGAGGGGAATAGGGGGTCACCTAGCAACCCTCAGCACCCTTAGCAACTGTAACTCCCAGAATTCTTTGGGTGAAGCCATGACTGTTTAAAGTGGAATAATAGTGTTTCAAATGCATTGCGTGGATGTGGCCTTTGAAAACCTCCAGAATACACCAATTTCTCTGAAAATGTAAGCACTGAAAAGCATCTCTTATTAAAGGCAGCCTTTGTACACCCTGTAATATGGCTGTTGAAGCTCTGTGCCAAGCAGTGTAACTACCAGCTTCTGTTGCTTTTCACATATCGTTACCCCTCAGTAACTCTCCAATGCATTTATGGCATTAGAAACGATCCAGTAACATCACAACATAGTGCTAGAGTACGCTGATTCTAAGATGAGTAGATAGCTCTTGGCTGGATATTAACTGTAGCAGATAGAATTATTTTCCATGTCTTCATGGTAGGAGTTTGCCAAAGGCTACGGCAGTTTAGATCTATAACAGAGATGTATATTTGAGTCTGGCAAGAATGCTATTATTTGTCTTGTGGATATTCTGCTAATTTTACAGCATTTCACTTTTTGCAAAAAAAGACAGATAATTTAAGTGGGTTCATTTGTATAGTACCCCATGCTTGCTTGCAAACCAAATGCTAAATGACAAAACTAGAAGAGGTTATAGCCCTTGCCTAAAGTTTTAAAGAAGAACTAAAATAATCACTAGTGTTTGTGATTCTAGAATCTAGATTAGGACCTAGATTATCTATGTATATTTATTATCTATGACTATCTATTTTCAGAGTGAAAGTCGGTCTGGATAATTGCCGAGGGCAAGGCAATGGTCATATAGAGAAACTTAGGTATCAGATTTAAGCACTGGACACAGAGATTTGCCCAAAATGTACAATATGCCTCCTGAAAAGATCAGATAAAATAAAAAGCAGGTAACCGCAGGCTGCTGAAACTGCTGTAGCTGTTGGCAGCAAGTGCTCTGGTTTCAGATAGTTGAAATGAGCCTTCCCCATCTATTGGCTCAGCTGCTATGGTGTGTGATGGAAAATTTGTGAAAATTTTAAGCTACTCGTGAATTTGCTTGTTTTAAACTGCCAGTACCCAAGGGCTTGGGACAGAGGTGTGGAATGAGAAACACAGAGCAGTCAAGGACAACATCCCTAAAGTGGACATAAAAAAGGGATGTCTGGACCAGCCAGTCAGAACTTCCTGTTTCCTCCTATGCTGGGACAGATTTACATGTGACCAGAGGTGGGCGTAGCCTCACCTGTGCAGGTTACAAAAGCACAGGACTGGACGCCATCTCTTTCTCTCTGACTACATTTGTTGAAGAAGCAACATCTGCTTAGCCTAAGATGCTCTCTTGGCTTCCAGACAAAGGAGCTGTCTCCTTATGGGATAGTTTCCAGGTATATTATTTTTGTAACTTAAGTCTGCCTTCTGGGATCCATCTGTGAACAGAATGTGAGTGAGTAAACTCTTTTTATACGTTTATAGAAGACTGTGCCGTGTCTATTTCTTTTATGAGGGACTAAAGGGGAAATTACCAGGTATATTTTAGAGGCTTTAGCGAGCCTGAGCAAACACATCCGCTGTGCAAGTTTAAAAAAGGGAAACGTTACTCTGCTAAATTGTAGAACTTGTTAACTCAAGTTGGAAAGGATATAATAAACAATATATCCTCTCCTACCTCCCTGAACATTCCCACAAGAGGGGGCTGTTGGTAGGACTAGATGCAGAGAGGGAAGGAAGCAGCACCTTGAGTATTTGACTGTTGGACCAAGAAGCTTATTTTAACAGGTGGGTGGATGGATGCTTGGGAGACTGCAGCAAGTGAAAATACTGTGTGAACACTGACATGAAAGTGAACAGGAGAAAAGGCTACATCAGGTATTCTACATTTTTAAAAATGCAGCTGTTTGCAAATCTCTGCTTCTAACGCGATTCTAGTTTTCTTTGTGTAGGGGGGAATCCTCCATTCTATCATAGGAACATAACAGATTAGATAAGATTAGATACAAACATGTACATTGTGAGAAATTTGTTGTTGCGAGGAAAAAATATAGGTCTAAAAGGAGAATTCATGGATGGCAAGATCCAGGTTTGAGGCAAGTACTTTTTGGGTAAGAGAACCCCAGGAAAGATTCAAAATCACAACATATGCACCAAAGCAAAATGTGGAAATATAGGCAGTTAGACCTTTAAAATATGCTCTTCCTTCCAAAGTCCCGCTCTTCCCCTAGCATAGAAAAAGACCACACATTTGGCAAGTTAAAAGTTATTTACTTACAAACTCTCCAAATGTCAGATTTATCTGCTTTTCTATACAACATTTGGAAAAAGTTACACAGGCACCTACAGTGGTGAAAGTTCATAAATTATTGGTATAGGAGCTCAAGAGTGGCTTGGAGCAACCAGCTCAAACCTCTTTACACACTGAACTTCTCAGGTAGACTGGAGAGGACAATAGGCTTGATTACCTAGTTCCTCCCAGGGTGAAGTAAGCCTGGCAGGACAGCTTACTCTATGGTCTTAACCCTTCATGCATTAACTAGACTTAAGCATGTTGGTCATATGAGACTGGTTATCCCACCAAATTCAAACTGAAATGCTGATGAATTTACATGAGACCCTTAAGAAAAGAAAAGAAAAGAAAAGAAAAGAAAAGAAAAGAAACAACAGCAGCACAGATAGCTGTGGAAATGTAGAGATATGAACTTTTACGATTGGGAAAAAGATAAACTGAGGCAAATAAAAATTGACATTTTTGTCCATACATGTGACAGTCCTATTCAGGGCCCTGATCTGCAACGAGCCCCATCTACATTTCCTACCAAATATCATCACATTTGCTGCTGCTATTTATTTGCAGTAAGCAGCATCTTTGGTAGAAAATTTTGGTTGGAGTGTGTGGGTGTTAATTTTCATTGGGAAATTAGTAGGAGCCCCCAATCCAGATCAGGAGCACATTCCAGAATGGGGCACTTCTGCTGCTTTATTTCTCTGAAAGAAAAGCAGCCATTTTTAAAGTATGCTTTAAGGGGGGGGAAGGGTAACATGTAGTTTGGCAACCAGGACTGGCCAAGGCTTTGAGTTGAATGCATTACTGGTGTCACTGCTGTGTAATGTATGAAACAGCCCAAAAGGTGGGTGTGGATAAATATATAGGATATTCTTGTACAATTGTATAAAATGAAATGTGACTTTTTTCATTTGTGTTACTTATTATCCTATTAACTGACTTTACTAGATGCACAACAGTTGCATGATTATTTGTGTTCATCCTCACCAAAAATCTCTTCCTGATTGACTCTATTTTTCAAGTGGCTTTGGCACTCTGTCTCTTTCCCCACTGCAGAAATACCCCACTTATTAAAAATCACATCTCGTCACCAACACATGACTTGGACAGCTTGTCGAAAGTTGTCACGTTGGAGAGATAGCCTCTATCATTGATTTACAGCATGATGTTTTCTAAGCACCAGGAACCAATATGTTATAAAGGCCCAATTTGTCAACTCAGATATCATTATAAATTACTAAACGTGTCCCATGCAGCACAAATTCATCTCCCATAATCCCTTCCTATTGAGAGCTTAACCAGGATAGGAAATTGTATTGCTCCAAGTCTGCAGATTCCATTGTCATTTTTAATTTCTAAAGCCCTGGGTTATCAACTCACTTCAATGTAGCATATTACTCTATAGCTCTGGGGGTCTATCAATTAATGCATTTAATGAAGTTGACTGATTACGTCATGCAACTATTACTTGTGGAGACACTAGAAAGGTTTTGGTGGCCCCTAATACAGTCAAATGGATAGCTCTCAGTTTTGCTTCTCCTTTTGTGTGTAGGTTACTATTATGCAAACAGCTGCCTGGAAAGTTAGGGGCTATTTCAGCGGAATAAATGTGGAAATATTTTAACTTGTTAGTGCTTTATGTCAACGGAAGTGACAAGTGAGGAGGAACTCATTATAGCTTGTCCATATGGCGTAGCATCTCTTCCCCACATGCATCCATATTTTTATCAAGTGGGTTGTCCATAAATATAAATTCAATACTCTCTACAGCTATAAAAGACTAGAGAGCTAGAATATATATGACAGAAGTGGAACAAGCACAACAGTTCTACAAAGTATTGATGGCGGATGAAGTGATGGGACACCCAGCCACAAAAGTTTGAATGTGTGGCAGTACTTATGTTCAACATCAAATAGAAATGTTTTGACCACCTAGCATCCATCTAACCTGGTGTTTTCCAACCTTGGGAAACACTGGTGTAACCCATGGGGGGCATGTGGTCCTCCAGATGTTGCTGGACTCCAACACCCATCAGCATGGCCTTTGGTCAGGGAATGTGAGAGCTGTGGTCCAACACAAGGCTAGATTAAGGTGGTTGAGGACTCTGATGCAACATTTTCAAAATAGGGCCCATTTTCTTCCAAAAAGGAACATGTGAAATAAGATAACACAACATAACTCCAAGACATAAGGCCAACAAATTTATTATACTATAAGCTTTTTGAGGCTACAAAAAATACTCCGACTATGTACATTTTCATATTTTACTTTCACTTAACTCATCGTTGTTTTTGCTCACTCCCTGCCCTGGGCCATTTACCAGCGTTCAGCATAGTCTACCACACACAGCTGCTGTGAATATATATAAGGAAATATAAAATGACTGCAAAAGGGAACTTAATATTCATGGGCATCAAATTTTGGTTTCTTTAATCAGTGATGCATCTTTGTATTAAAAGGGCCATGTTTTTCTTCCTTCTCCCACTCAAATTAGTATAGCTCTAAACCACTGAGTCTAGGGCTTGCCAATTGGAACGCTGGCGGTTCAAATCCCCGCAATGGGCTGAGCTTCCGTTGCTCAGTCCCAGCTCCTGCCAACCTAGCAGTTCGAAAGCACCTCAAAGTGCAAGTAGATAAACAGGTGCCATTCCAGCGGGAAGATAAATGGTGTTTCCGTGCGCTGCTCTGGTTTTGCCAGAAGTAGCTTAGTCATGCTGGCCACATGACCCAGGAAAACTGTCTGAGGACAAAAATCAGCTCCCTCGTTGAGATGAGCGCCGCAACCCCAGAGTCATTCGCAACTGGACTTAACTGTCAGGGGTCCTTTTCCTTTTCCTTTTTAATCCTTCAACCAATCTTAATCTGGTCTGATTATTGAATGTTTTATATTAGTAAATCCCACTTGTGATCAATTGAGCTAACTTTGAGGTTAATGTGTGCAGATTCCTAAGGCCTGTAGCCACTGGCGGTGGGGGCTGTGAAAAGCAAAGTTATTCTTTCATTCTTTTTTAAAAAAATATGATTGATTGATTGATTGATTGATTATTATCATTTTACAGGCAAAGTAGTAAGGAAAAACAGATAGGATTTTTCCTAAGTGCTCTATAAAAAAATAAAACCTACTCTCACGTTCCAATGTTCAGCCCCAACAGCAATATCAATGAGATAATTAACAGGATTTTAAAGGATTTTAACAGGATTTTAATATTTTTTATTTATTAATAATGTGTTTAAATTATTTGATTTTAAACCCCTTTTATAAATTAAGTTTGAATATTATGGACTACCTATATTTGAGTCTTGTTTGCCCCTTCATCATAAGAAAGCCAGGCTGCAATCCTGTATCCACTTAAAGGTAAAGGTAAAGGTACCCCTGCCCATACGGGCCAGTCTTGACAGACTCTGGGGTTGTGCGCCCATCTCACTTAAGAGGCCAGGGGCCAGCGCTGTCCGGAGACACTTCCGGGTCACGTGGCCAGTGTGACATCGCTGCTCTGGCGAGCCAGAGCTGCACACGGAAACGCCGTTTACCTTCCCGCTGGTAAGCGGTCCCTATTTATCTACTTGCACCCGGGGGTGCTTTCGAACTGCTAGGTTGGCAGGCGCTGGGACCGAGCAGCGGGAGCGCACCCCGCAGCAGGGATTCGAACTGCCGACCTTTCGATCAGCAAGTCCTAGGTGCTGAGGCTTTAACCCACAGCGCCACCTGTGTCCACTTACCTGACAGTAAAAAAAGGTAAAAGGTAAAGGACCCCTGGATGTTTAAGTCCAGTCAAAGGCGACTATGGCGCTCATCTCACTTTCAGGCTGAGGGAGCCGGCATTTGTCCACAGACAGCTTTCCAGGTCATGTGGCCAGCATGACTAAACCACTTCTAGCGCAATGGGACACTGTGACGGAAACCAGAGCGCATGGAAATGCTGTTTACCTTTCCGCCACAGCGGTACCTATTTATCTATTTGCACTCGCATGCTTTCAAACTGCTAGGTTGGCAGGAGCTGGGGCAGAGCAATGGGAACTCACCCTATTGCAGGGATTGGAACTGCCGACCTTCCGATTGGCAAGCCCAAGAGGCTCACTGGTTTAGACCACAGCACTACCATCGTTAGTTGAAAGAGTAAGCCCCAGTAAACACACTTGTGCAGTGCGGCATCCGACCTCCCTGTGTGTGCCCCTCATTCTCCCTAAATGTGCTGTGGAGGGCTAAGAGAACCCATAACACAAACTGAGAAGATGTACAGGAGGTAGAGAGGGATGCGGGTGGCGCTGTGGGTTAAACCACAGAGCCTAGGGCTTGCCGATCAGCAGTTTGAATCCCCATAACGGGGTGAGCTCCTGTTGTTCGGTTCCTGCTCCTGCCAACCTAGCAGTTCAAAAGCACGTCAAAGTGCAAGTTCCAGCGGGAAGGTAAACGGCATTTCCGTGTGCTGCTCTGGTTCGCCAGAAGCAGCTTAGTCACGCTGGCCACATGACCTGGAAGCTGTACGCTGGCTCCCTCGGCCAATAAAGCGAGATGAGCAGCGCAATCCCAGAGTCAGCCACGACTGGACCTAATGGTCAGGGGTACCTTTACCATTACTTACAGGAGGTATAAAGGGCAAAAGCCCCGTGGCTCAAGCAGAAATGTTTGCACTGATGGGACCATGATTTAGCTGTACTTTGGATACGACCCCTGCTAATTTTCAATGAATTAAAAAGGGTGCATACACAGACCCCCCCCCAAAAGCCTTTTCAGACTCTTATACGTATATGAAATGTAAGTGTGCATCTGAACTCATGAACTTGCCTTATACTGAGTCAGAACCTTTGTCCCCAATGAAAGGAGGAGTTCCTTGAGGAATAACTCAACTGGAGAAAGATGAAAGGACCTTTCTTTAATTACTTGGCCACTACCAAATAACTATTTTTTAAAGAGAGATTAAAAATACGAAGATGCCCTTGAGTAAATGATTTGCAAAGAAAAAAATCTAGTCACTTCTTGAACAGTTCTGATTTCATTCATTGACTGGCAACTGATTTTGAAACAGCTTTTAACTCCAGATTACTATTGCTTATCAGGAAGAAAGAGAACATTAGGCTCTTATAAAAAAAAAGTAAAGAATTCTGGTAGCCGGTAGTTAAGTTAAATGAAAGATGTCTGCGCAGATGACAGGAAAGTGCTTTAACAAGCAGAATATGGCGCCTCAGTCAGGACTTGGGGGGAGGAGAGAGATCCACTTGACATTTAAAGGAAAACCTACTAAATTTCTGAAACAGTATGCAAACCAGAACACAGCAATCCTTGAAAATTCGCACTTCTCCGAATTTAGCACTGCAATTCTGTAGCCAAGAGATGTGTATAAAATTGCATCCGCTAGAGTAAAGTTTACATATATTAACAAAAATAGGATAGGAAAATCTACTACTATATTTTGGAAAGTTGTTTATTTACAATACATTTGGATACATCTTAAGATATCATAACCATATGCATCTTCCACAGTATTTTTGTCCTAGCATCATTCTGGGGCATTGTTTCAGGCAAATGATTGCTTACACACACACACACACACACACACACACAGAGAGAGAGAGAGAGAGAGAAACAGAATGCCCCAGAATGATGCTAGGACCAAAATACTGTGGAAGATGCATAGAATATTTGGAGAATATTCTGCAACATGTCCTCCTTTTTCTAAAGGGTAGGAAAAAGAAAAATATAATAAATTTTCTCAGAAAAAATACCTTCAGAGAAATGTTGCTTCAGTTTTAATAGTTTTCCTTGCACATATGAATATGTGCAATATATTTGTATGCCTTGTTGAGAATATTTTGGATAGAAAATTGGAGTAGAAAGTACATAGAATTATTAATTAGCTGATTAATTAATTCTGAGGCACTCAACTGGGTGGATAATTATAGTTTTTCATATATATATATATATATATATATATATATATATATATATATATATATATGCTTTCGTAGATTTTCACGGGTACAGGAATGCAGGTTTTGGTGTCCTCGGGTGTCTTCCCGTGTAAAAGTTGGGGTGTCTAGGCGACGTTTCGACGAGGTCTCACTCGTCATCTTCAGGCTGGTGCTTTCGGCTTCTTGTTACTGGAACAGAGCAGGATCTCAGTGTTTGAGTTCCTATAAATACTGTTGAGGGGGTGTGGTGTATAGCCTCCAATGTTCTGGGCAGAGAGGAAGTTCCCAGGCTAGTGTGCCTTTTCTTCTTTTGTTCCTTAATTACTTGAGGGATATCTTGAGTGATTTCTTGAGTGATATCCTGAGTACCACTTAGGTGGGTCATTAGGTGTGGATTAGTTGCTAAAGTCTTTGTGTCTTGACCTCTTGAACTTTGTGAAGAGTTTTTCTGAGAAGATGGCTGTACTGCACTTAGTTGTGCTCTGGCTTGGCTTCGTG
This sequence comes from Podarcis melisellensis, assembly GCF_964234715.1. NCBI lineage: Eukaryota > Metazoa > Chordata > Lepidosauria > Squamata > Lacertidae > Podarcis > Podarcis melisellensis. The sequence continues at coordinate 18,850,204 of NC_138537.1, forward strand.
TATAGGGGCGAGCTGTGGTTTTGTGGCCTGTGTCAGCCAGATCTGTGTAGGGATTGCAGGGGGGTGCAGCATCCGGAGGTGCCACCATGGTTTGGCTACTGGATGGTGTCTGTAATTTATCTGTGGAGAGGGTCTGGGTTTGGGTCTGGTGTGGTTGATTGGTGATGGCGTTCTGTGTGCCTCTGGATCTGGTGTCAGTTTTTGTGGGGAGGGCTAATTTCCAGATGTCTGGCAAGCGGGATGTGTCGTCACGCTTGTTCATGTTGTGAGGGTGTTTCTCTATCTCGATGGCTTCCATGATTATTCTCTTGTGGTGATGTTCCATGTTAAAGAGCAATTTGGAATCTGCAAAATTAATTTCGTGTCCTGTTTCTTTCATGTGTTGGAAAAGAGAGGAAGTTTTTTCTTCTTTTTTGACGGCATTCTTGTGTTCTGCGATACGTGCATTTATTCGTCTGTTTGTTTGTCCAATGTACGTGGCTGGGCAGACTTTGCAGGGTATTTCATAGACCCCTTGGTTTTCCAACTGGATTTTATCCTTGGGGTTTCTGAGGATATTGGCTATATATATATATATATATATACACACACACACACACACACACACACACATGCTTTTTATATTTGAAAAAAATCATTTTCATGCTGATTTCTTATCCCTGCCCCCTCCAAAGAAAGCAAATGGGAGCAACTGCCTTTGGCCGTACCACCTGAAATATAATTATCTCATCCCTGCCCCCCATGATGAACAAGTACCTGGTATTGAAATAAATCGATACCCTGCTAAGGTTCAGCAGAGATCAATTACGTGCAAAAGTCGTTGCATGGAAACAAACAGAGAACAGTAGGATACCACTACACAAGCTTAATTGCTTAGATTTCTTAAATTTCCAAAGTGAAAGGTAATGCATTAAGGAACCTAATTAGATATTGATTTAAATAAATTTAGCCTCCCAGTGGCTAAACTGTGTTTATTAAAGATCTTGATGTAAATTAAAAGCAACAAGGGAAAAGCAAACCCCCCGCATCCTCTGTTTTCAGCGAACCTCACTAAAATTGAATACAAAAACAAAACAAATGTCTTATATTTGTTTTTTATGAAGTTGGAAACTCTCAGAATAGTTAGTAAGATGGGTGTTATATTGGTGGCAATGGTAGCATTCTTTAGGCATTATAGCCATGCAGGGCAAAATAAATAGAAAAGGGTGGAGGGGGATGCAATTTACCCCACCAAAGACTGGTTCAAGGCATTTTGCTGCCTGGCATAATGGCACCATCTCTCAGTTCCGTGTACATAAGACAGCTATACTCTCCCTGAGTCTGAAACCCAGCACCTAGAGTGACCATACCACTTCATCCTTCATTGAGTGACATTCCCATTAGAAATCTAGATGTAATGGAATATGCATTAACGGGAAAATTTTGACAACAGGGCGATGAAGCATTTCAAAAAGAATGGGGAAAATGTATGTCCTACATAGGAAGGCTAAGGTGAAATAGTGAAACCAGTAGAACTGAAATAAACCTCATCATGTGAAATACAAAGAAAATTTCTGGATAAAGAAAATAATAAAAAGTAAAATGTATACAGTGGTACCACGGGTTACATACGCTTCAGGTTACATACGCTTCAGGTTACAGACTCCGTTAACCCAGAAATATTGCTTCAGGTTAAGAACTTTGCTTCAGGATGAGAAAAGAAATTGTGCTCCGGCGTCGCGGCAGCAGCAGGAGGCCCCATTAGCTAAAGTGGTGCTTCAGGTTAAGAACAGTTTCAGGTTAAGAATGGACCTCCAGAACGAATTAAGTACTTAACCTGAGGTACCACTGAAATGTGATTAATCTAACCAATGGTAATTGTAAATGAATACAGACACACAATAAGAATTGCATATACAGGAGGATTTATTTGGCTATAGACACTCAATGGACAAATACGAAACAAGAACAATAAAATACAAAATGGATAAAGACAATGCGAAAAATTTATATGTGATATAAAAAGCCAGAAGAAGGAAGGAAGGAAGTCGGCTCTTAGGAGCAAATATAAATGTAAAATGTAATACAATATGTGTATGTGGAGTATGTAAATGAAAATCAATAAAGAATATTATGGTGGGGGGGAGAAATCTAGATGTCATGAGACAACTCAGGAGACAAGAAGAGACTGTGAAGAAACTGAGGACAATTACTGCAAAGCCTGTTTAGCATTAATTTTTGAGCTTGAACACCAAGTCAGTCATCAAGTTCCTGGGGGAGGGAGGAACTATCACCTATGAACTATCTCCCTCCCCGATCCATTTCATTGCTTAATTACAAACCCTGTTAAAAATGCAGGCCCTGCTTCTTAGTTGAACTTTGTTGACTCCATCTTCTTTTCATCCCAGTCACATTTGCCAAGGTGGTTCCCTCAAGATTCCTGGCAAACATTCCCCCAGTTCTCCCACAGATTGTGCTTCTCACTGTAATTACTTCTTATTTGTGAGTTGTCAAATGATTGTGCCTGTGTTTCCCTTTTCACTTTCCAGCTTCCCAAAGCATCTGACCTGAACAAATAAACCACAGTAATGACAAAAAGAAAGAGGGTGGGTGGGTGGTATTAAACATCTTAAAAATAGACATTCACATTTCAATACCTTCTAAAAAAATAAAACTTAAACAACAGGTAAAACTCCTAGTACATGAATTACACCCTCCTATCTCTATCACAAGAGTTCCAAATAAGTCACGAAATTTATGATTCCATAAGCCAAGCAGTGGTGTGTGGTCAGTGGACTGGGGGACCAGGCTAGTCCCCTAAATGTTCCCCTGCTGTCTCGTTCTCAAAGCCCAGGAAGTTTGTGCCCAGCTTAGGGAGGGAGGTGTGATACTCTGACTTGTCCAAAAGCCCTCCCACCACCTTCCCGAAGTTCACCAGGCTTTAGGAAGGAGGCAGGAGGACTTTGGCATGCTTTCAGAACTTAGGAAACTTTGGCTGAACTTAGGGAGAGAGGCTTGATGCTCACCTGCACAATGTCCCCCCATTGGCATCACAAGCTGTCGTCTCTGGCCCTAACTGATCCCCTATGAAAAATTTCACCCTATGCCACTGAAGCCAAGCCAAGTAAACAAGCAAACAAACACAAACAATAGATCTGGAGGAAAACTAATCCCAAATGTGAAGAGGTAGACTGGCTACTTAGTAATTCTTTTGGACATGCTCGGTAGCATCCTCTTTATTGTTGTTGTTTTTTAGTCATTTAGTTGTGTCCGACTCTTCATGACCCCATGGACCAGAGCACACCAGGCACTCCTGTCTTCCACTGCCTCCCGCAGTTTGGTCAAACTCTTGTTTGTAGCTTCGAGAACACTGTCCAACCATCTCATCCTCTGTCATCCCCTTCTCCTTGTGCCCTCCATCTTTCCCAACATCAGGGTCTTTTCCAGGGAGTCTTCTCTTCTCATGAGGTGGCCAAAGTATTGGAGCCTCAGCTTCACTATCTGTCCTTCCAGTGAGCACTCAGGGCTGATTTCCTCAAGAATGGATAGGTTTGATCTTCTTGCAGTCCATGGGACTCTCAAGAGTCTCTTCCAGCACCATAATTCAAAAGCATCCATTCTTCGGCGATCAGCCTTCTTTATGGTCCAGCTCTTACTTCCATACATCACTACTAGAAAATCCATGGCTTTAACTATACGGACCATGCTGACTAGCAAAATGCCTGCCATTGTGATTTATTTATTTACTGACATTAAAACCCATGCTTTGTTGGTCACACAACCTCAGAGTGAGAAACAATGTTAAAACGGTGCAATAAAATAGTATTTGATTTAAATACTACAAATCAAAAGCAGAGAATATGACAGGAGCTTGTGTATGGTGGAGCAGGAGGTGGGGGGCTTTTTAAAGCAGTACTTCCCCTCTAGGTAGCCAGGGGTTGACGGGGTCAGAGGAAAAAGAGGGCAGACCAACAAATGTTTCTTTTTCCTTTGCAGAGTAGACAAGTTTCTACACAGTCATACAATCTCCTTATCCTCCATTCAGGCCAGCAAGAGGCACTCATTATCCAGAAATGTTCAGGTTGTGAAGCAGGACCAATGAGGGGTGTGGCCTGGAATGAGGGGGCGTGGTCTGTTGAGAGTTTCAAAGGCCAACAGAGAGGTGTGAAGGGCCACATTAGGCTCCAGGGCCTGAGGTGCCCCACAATTGCAGGAATCCATAGGGGTCTTCTGTTGCCCTTTCGTGGATAAGAATGTCACAAGCGTTTGAATGGGGTTCTCATGAAAGCAAGCACCCCCATTCAAATACTCATGGGTAGGGTTGAAATGAGCATGACTGAAGGATGCTACTTGCAACTTTCTGCAAACAGGGCATAGCAGGTCCTGTTTACCTTGATCCTGTGAGTGCCATCACGACTTCTCTCTTCTGCTTGAGCTTACTCTGAAGGGAAGGAGTGAGGAGGGGGCCAGTGGATGTGATCCCACCCCACCCCCCACCCCACATGCCAATATTCATTTGTATACAGTAACAATTTCCACTGGGCTAAAGAGAAAAAATGCTGGGAACAGGCTATTGTACACCCAAATCCTCGTTTTCTGTGGCTTAATTCTGGCGGCGCTTGGCTCAGATCAAAAACAACTCCTCTCAAAAGGGAAAAAAAAGTTGCCTGCTGTTTCAATATTCTCAAGTGCTTATAGAAAGCTCTGCTAAATGTTGGCTGTGATTTGTCCATTTTTGCCCATACTGTACATGGCTGGGTATTCAACCAGAGCTCTCTGATTTATTCAATCCAACAATTGAGCTCTAAAGAATTAAAACCTGCTGATTCAGGTAACGGTCTGGCCCGATTGATTTTCTTCTTCTTCCCAGAAGAAGCTGTGTCATTATTGTTGTATTATTGATCTTGCTCAACATCCACATTTGCTCTGCTCTGTGCGTATGTGTGTGTGTGCACTTGCCAACAGGAAAAGTGCTATGTAACGTAATGATCCTATATGGGTGGCAGGAAGAGTAGATATCCCCACCCCCTCCACAGTATTCTGTATTTCTGTCTGTTTGACTCCTACATAGCATTTCCATGGGAGAATTGCTGGATGCCTACGCACATTAATTTTTAGTACAGCAGGCCTCGAAACCCATCATCTCCCAAGAATGTCCTTTTATAGACTTGTCAATCAATGTATAATTAGCTGGATTTACATGCAGAGCAGATGGGAATTTTGGAAGTGTTTCTTTTTGACTGATGCTACTTGGGAGGAGGGAAAGGGAAAGAATCCTGACATAGGACTGCATGCACATGCAGAGACACAGGCGCACCAATTCCAAATAGCAAAACTGAGATTGCTGAGACCTATTGGTTTGGAACCACCCAAAAATAATGTAGTGGCTTCTAGTACATACTCGGGAGATTCTCAATTTACAAAGAAGTATACAGGTTTGTAAAGGACAGCTAGAGGGCAAGTGGCCAAAGACATCCTGTGAAGCTAACCAAGCATGAGTGACAGCAAGAGCAGCAAAGGAGGTCCACTACTCTGCCTCCATCACTTCCTCAAGTAGCCATCCAGTGAAACATTTTCATATTGTCCAGGTTTGTTACCATCTACTCCAGGGAATGGAATTTTAGACCCCTCAGAAGTCCGCTGTGAATTGCTGACAAGTTGCCAACCTTTGTAACAATCTTGACGCCACATCTGCACCATAGAAGCCAACCCCTAGGACCCAAGGTCCCTTTGCCCCATATATATATATTTGAGGAGGCTGCCCCCCAAAAAAGTTGATGGACACTGGACAAAGTTGATGGATGCGGTCCAAATGAAGGGAAGTAATAGCCCCATTCTCTTTTGCCTTGGTCAGACCACACCTGTAATACTGTGTCCAGTTCTGGACACCACAATTCAAGGAGGATGTTGACAAGCTGGAACGTGTGCAGAGGAGGGCAACTAAGATGATCAAGGGTCTGAAAACCAAGCCTTATGAGGAACACTTGAAGTTGCTCAGTATCTTAAGCCCAGAAAAGAGGAGACTGAGAGCCATCTTAAAATATTTCAGGAACTGTCACATGGAAGAGGGAACAAGCTTGCTTTCTCCTGCTCTGGAGGTTAGGACTTGGACCAATGGCATCAAGTTTCAAGGAAGGAGATTCTGACTAAACATCAGAAAAAGCTTTCTGACAGCAAGAGCTGTTTGACAGTGGAACGGTCTCCCTTGGGACGTTGTGGACGCTCCTTCCTTGGAGGTTTTTAAGTAGAGGTTGGATGGCCACCTGTAATGGGTGCTTTAGCTAGGATTCTATGATTCTATGAAATGGAAAACCTCTCAGAGGCTGTACTTCCTAGGCATGGAACAAGCAGAGGTGTGTATAAGCCCAGACCCTCCAAGTGTCCCTATTTTCCAGGGATATCCCTGAATTAGAGAAGCTGTCCCGATTTCTGATTTTATCCTGGAATGTTCTGCTTTTTGCTTCAGATGTCCCTATTTCCATTGGCGAAATGCTGGAGGGTATGGAGTTGTCCAGCCCCAAAGCTGTCTGAAGACAATCCTTTATAGGAAAGGTTGTTTTAATGTTTAATTTTTAATTATGTTTTTATATATGTTGGAAGCTTCCCAGAGTGGCTGGGGCTACCCAGTAAGATGTGTGGGGTATAAATAGTAAAATTATCACTATAGAATGGGACCTCCCTATTTTCATCGGAGAAATATTGGAGGGCATGTGAGCCCCTAGGCTTCCATGTAGAGCAAGTACATTCAGAACATTATTAAGAAAATACAACAGAACTGAAATATCATGCCCACTTTCCTTCCACTGCCATACACACACACACACACACACACACACACACACCCCACACCCCACACAAATTTTATTAATGTGCTCAAGAAAAACAGACAAACAAAATGTATTAGGAAAGACTACTAAACATATAATAACCACCCACCTTTTCACAGTTCATGGATTTGGTACAATAATATATAATCTCTAAAGTAATTAATCTTATTTACAAAGTAAATAATTATGTTTCTCCATTTTCTTCCTCTTCTGTAAAAATTGTGTAAAAACCCAATTAAATTACAGGGATGAATAACAGAAAATAGTTGTTTTTTCCACCCTTTCAAAACATTGCTTTGTTGCTACTTTAAATTTATGGCCTCCACATTTTCAAGGCTGCTGAGCATGGTGGATATTTCATATCTTTCTGATTTGTGTATGAAATAAAGGAATGCTGCACTACATAAAAATCACATGGCCTGCCTATGCCTCTCATTAATCTGAACTCACATTGTTGTTGTTTTCCAGCTGCTGCACCTTCCCAGATATTTCGGTACCACAGAGCTTTGTTTTGTTCTCCTGAGGATTTCCATTTTTGTGCAACGGATAGTCTGCCTTCTGTAATAAGAAGTATAAGCAACTGTACAGCTTCAATATCTAAAATGGAGCCCTTAAACCGGGGCGGCGCATCCCATTTTGCCACCTGAGGAGAAACAGAAAGTGCCACTTGGCCCTGCCTCTGCTGCCACTCCTACCACCACCTCCCTGCTCTTGCCACCAGCACCACGTGCCCCATTGCACCACCATCAGCGCCAACTTTGGACACGCTATCCCTGATTTCAAATAAGATTGCACCCAAAAGGGACACAATCTTGCCACTGGCAAAGACGGTGGGACAGGCTGGGCATCTGGGAGCATTCCACCTCAGGGGATTCTGCCGCCTGGAGCAGTGTCTTCATCCTACCTAATGTCAGGGCCAGCTGGGCCTCAAACAAATATAGTAACATTAATTGAGATGTGAAAGTTAATGCAAACTGATAGAAAATGTAAAATATTTGAAACACAGTGTACTGTGTGTTCTGCTCCTTCCTGAACGCTCATTTGATTCCCTCCCCCTCTTCCTTTTTCCTTTCTCCTCCTGTGATGAGGCTGCATTTTAATATTTTAATGTTTCAATATTTTAATGTTGTCTTTTAATCTTGTTTTTAAGTTGTATTCATTCAACTTGTTTTTATTACTGCTTGTTAGCCGCCCTGAGCCCGGCCTTGGCTGGGGTGGGCGGGGTATAAATAAAAATTATTATTATTATTATATTATCTATTTGTGGTTCCTATTCTCAAAAACAAACAAAAATTAACAACAACAAAAAACCAAGACCCAGCTTACATTCAAGACCACGCGTGAGCATTTTCTTTTCCATTGACTTCAACTGAAAAGAGATCAGACCCTTTATTAGCATGCATTACCATAATAATGGGTAAACATAATATGATTACTTCCCAGTGTTTGTTTGATTTATTACACTCAAGTAGGAAGCTGAAGGTCAGAGTATATGCATTTGTTTATTATACATAGCTCAACAATTACAAATAAGATCCTACCTACGGTATGGAAATATTAAAGGAAGGAACAGGAGAGACCTGCTGCTTTAGCTCTGTAGGATACAAGGTATAAATTAATTAAACCTTGACAGGCAGCTTGACTCAGAGGTCCTTGGGGGAATGAGCAGGAATAGGCGGAGGACATTTCTTCAGCTGTTTGATATTAGGGTTGCCAATTCCCCCCCCCCCCCGATGTCAATTCCGCCTTTGGAATCCCAGTATAGCAGCCTTATGATACATGCAAGCATAAACGGGAAGTCATTTAAGTTCCCTAAATAGCCAATAGGCATCAGGAAAAGAGATAAAAATGCACTCCCAACTGGAACTGGTACATACTTGGGCAATTGTCAGACATCGAGGATGGAGCTGAGTGACACATTCAGGACTCAGGCTCATTCGAGAGCTGGAGGGCTTGCATATTTAACAGTGACATGTACCGTATTTTTTGCACCATAACACTCACTTTTTTCCTCCTAAAAAGTAAGGGGAAATGTCTGTGCGTGTTATGGAGGGAATGCCTACGGGTGGCATGCCTACGGATTTTCCTCCTCTAAAAACTACGTGCGTGTTATGGTCAGGTGCATGTTATAGAGCGAAAAATACGGTAATTGGCATTATGTTCAGAACCCTGGCAGAGGAAGCTTTTCTCCTTGCTGTAGAAATTTCAAAGTTCGATGGGGATTTTTTTAAAAAAGAAAAGAAAAGAATTACACTAAAGAAAACAGCACTCGTTGTATGCAACTATCAACCCAAATGGGCACATGAAAGTTTTGTGCATATATCTTCTTGTAAGAAGCTTCGTAGTTGAGGACCTGTTTTCCATGTACAGTGGGCTTTGGGAAGGTGGCGGAAGGGCTCTTAGACCCCGTTGGAGCATCACAACTCTGTCCCTAAGCTGGACAGAAGCTTCCTGGTCTTTGGGAAGGAGGCACCAGGCTTTAATACTTAAATATACCAATTTACCAGAAACATTATAGGGACACGGGTGACGCTGTGGGTTAAACCACGGAGCCTAGGACTTGCCGATCAGAAGGCCACCGGTTCGAATCCCCGTGACAGGGTGAGCTCCCATTGTTCGGTCCCTGCTCCTGCCAACTTAGCAGTTTGAAAGCACATCAAAGTGCAAGTAGATAAAGAGGTACTGCTCTGGCGGGAAGGTAAACGGCGTTTCCATGCGCTGCTCTGGTTCGCCAGAAGCGACTTAGTCATGCTAGCCACATGACCCGGAAGCTGTACGCCGGCTCCCTTGGCCAATAAAGCGAGATGAGCACTGCAACCCCAAAGTCGGTCACCACTGGACCTAATGGTCAGGGGTCCCTTTATCTTTACCAGAAACATTTAGGAGACTAGCCTAGTCCCTCTATTCCCACTAGACCACAAACCACTGTTCTAGTTGCCGAATCCTGGCAAGATAGTCCAACACAGACATCTGGTACCATGATGCTTCTCCCTTATTCATTTATTTCCATCAAGTTTTTCTTCCTTGCACAGTTGACTACCTTAATCTGACCCAGTGGGAAGGTTTATTTTCTTCTATTTTCCTATCTGGGATCAGCCCTTCTCTGGGGTGTTCCCTAACAAAGACTCCAGGCAGACCTAATGCTTTGTGATGCATGAAGATTAAAATAGGGACAATAAGGTAACCTCTATTATAGAAGCAGTGTCAGATTCTTTTCTTTTGACACATTGATGTTGAAATGTCACACAACAGCCAGAAGACTTTGCCTCCGTTTTTGACACACACACTTCCTTTCACCTGCTTCAGCCCCAGTACAAAATGCCACAGGTTGTTTTCTGTCTGGGTACATTATCAGAGGACATTGTATGGGACATTTGCCTGTACCTTGTCCCACCATTGTGGCAGCCTTGTAGATGAGTCTGCAGCCGCACCTCCAGCCTTCAGCAGAATTATACCTTGGGGAGTGATATTTAAAATAACCATTGCTCCAGAAGAGCAGGTAGCGATTTTCGCTGTCATTAGCATTTGGACATTTTTAATGAATGCTGATGCTAATTTCTAAAGGGGAAATGGTTGCAATTTGCTCAGGAAAGCTCGAGGTGGGAAGAGCGCCTTGCAAAATCACTAAAGTATGAAATCTCAATTTTCCCACTGAGTTAAACATGACTTGACAATGCCAATGAACTTTTGAGAGAAGTGACAGGCAAATTACAACATGCTTTCACCGAGGCACATGGAAACTTCCAGTTCTAAAAGGCATACTGTCAGTAATTGTAAATATTACCGGCTAACACTGAGAAAAACATTGCTATAAAACAGACTTATGGTATAGGCATAGGGCATTATGGGAGTTCCTGTTGCACAGAATTAAACAAGACATGGAACAACTTTTTGTACTATTTTCATTACTTCCCTATGTCTTGATAAATGAGGATTTATATATTTATTTATTTATTGCAAATTCTGATATGAACTGATCAGATCCATAGCTCCCTCACTAATGTGTGGATCAGCATGAAGTTGTAATTCAGATTTTTCAGTACTATAAATTTTGCAGTGCAATTATTTGCTCAAAAACACACACAAAAAACAAACAAACAAACAAACACCACAACGTACCAAAATGCATATAGAAGTGCCCGCCTTAGGATAATGTATGTTTTGAAATGTGTAATTTGTGGTAAAATAGTATTAAAATATTTAAATACATGTTTAAAAATTAATCTTTGAACAGATTATTTTGTTTTTAGTAGAGTAAGGCAGAATATACTTGGAAAAGGTATGAATGGATACTTGCAAAACTACCAACGACCAGAAATGAAGTAAGCTGTCCATCCCTAGCTCTGGCTGAATCATTATGTATATTGGGTGCTGTGTGTGTGTGTGTAATCTGATAGTTTTAATTCTGATCATCTTTTTATTGCCCCGAAGGCAGAATATAAAGAGTCAGCTAGGGACATGGGTGGCACTGTGGTCTAAACCACTTAGCCTCTTGGGCTTGATGATTGGAAGGTCAGCGGTTCAAACCTAGCAGTTCGAAAGCACACCAGTGCAAGTAGATAAATAGGTACTGCTGCAGCGGGAAGGTAAACGGTGTTTCCGTGCGCTCTGGCACTCGTCACGGTGCTCCATGCGCCAGTAGCGATTTAGTCATGCTGCCAACATGACCTGAAAAGCTTTCTGTGGACAAACGGCAGCTCCCTCGGCCTGAAAGCGAGATGAGCGCTGCAACCCCATAGTCTCATTTGACTGGACTTAACCATCCAGGGGTCCTTTATCTTTTTTACCTTTACCTATAAAGAGTCAACTAATAAGATAAATATATTAGTAAACAAAAAACACTTCAAACCTAAAGTAGGTCCTTTCAGATAAAAGCATAGCATAAGAACATCATATGGGCCTGCTAGATCAGGCCAATGGACCATGTAGTCCAGCATATTGTTCTCACAGAGGCAAATCAGATTCCTGTGGGAAAGCAGCAAGCAGGATTCGAGCACAAGAACACTTTCTCTTCCTGTGGTTTCCATGCACTGGTCTTCAGAAGCTGTTGAGGCAGAGCCATCATGAGGAACAAACATAGATACCATTTTCAGAGAGCAGCCTGCGGAAGTGTGTGCTGCCCCATATTAGACCACACTTGAAGATAACGTACGATAATTTATTTACTTATTACAGATATTCTTCCACTCACTCTGGCTCTTCATTGCAAATGCTTTTTTTTGAGCGGGGTGTGCGTGCGTTACCTTTTAAAAGCATTGTTAAGCGTAAATAATGTCAACATAACTCAGAACAGCGGCAACCAGGCAATCTCAATAAACAGACAAATTATACTCCATCATAAACAGAGATCTAAACATTTACATTAAAAGATGCAGGCAAAGTGAAGCACTGGAGTTGGCTTAGGAATAGATGTCAGAATCAGCACCAGGCAACTGGGTTGCGAAGAACAGGCTTATATTGTTTCCCTAGTCATTACCTATCTCAGCTATGTATGTACAGATTTGATTATAAATGAAGCTGTTCATCATCGAATGGGGATAAAAAATGGGGAGGTTAAAAGAACATGAGGGGTGGGGTCCATGCAGGTCAGCCCATCTCCCACCATTGTTGTGCCAGTTGGTCATGTTCTCCAGCTTGCCCTGTGATAAGAACAGGGCCATCTCAAGATATTTTGGCACTTGAGGTAGATCCCCAAATAGTACCCCCCCCCTCCCGGCCAGGGAAGAATGGATGATGGAGGAAGATTGGTATTGGGATCTGTTGTCCTGGTGAATTCTGCCGCCTGAGGCAGTCACCTCACCTTGCCTCATGGGTGGGCTCGACCTGGATAAGAGGCATTATGCATGTACTGATGTACTCACAAAGAGCTCCTTGAAGGGAAGATGCTAGGAGCACCCTTCGTGTCAGAAAACTGGTCCATTGGTGAAGAAGAAGAAGAAGAAGAAGAAGAAGAAGAAGAAGAAGAAGAAGAAGAAGAAGAAGAAGAAGAAGAAGAAGAAGAAGAAGAAGAAGAATAGTAGTAGTAGTAGTAGTAGTAGTAGTAGTAGTAGTTTGGATTTGATATCCTGCTTTATCACTACCCGAAGGAGTCTCAAAGCAGTTAACATTCTCTTTTCCCTTCCTCCCCCACAACAAACACTCTGTGAGGTGTGTGGGGCTGAGAGACTTCAGAGAAGTGTGACTAGCCCAAGGTCACCCAGCAGCTGCATGTGGAGGAGTGGAGACGTGAACCCGGTTCCCCAGATTACGAATCTACCACTCTTAACCACTACACTATGCAAAATGACCAAAACACCCATTTCAATTGAGCCCCTCCTCTCCCTTTTAAAAAATGGCAGGTGCTGTTAAACGGGCAGGAGCAGGGCTCAGTACTACTATCTCTTTAAACAGCATCTCTTATTTTGGCAACTCCGCCAAGGTTACCAACTTTACAAAACTGAAAAGAGGAGCTCTGTCGCCCACCAGATGGCTTTTTAGTAATGATTTCATGCGTTCTGATTGCACATATTCTTAGAAACACACACACACACAACATATTTGTTGTTGTGACTGTGGGCACTGGCATTTAAGAAGCTTTTCTAAGAAGAAACATCAACACAACCTCCTACAGCTGCACGCCAGTAAAGCTCAGACTTTAAAGAAGTCTGCATTTGTGACATTGTGTGACATTTTGCATGCCGATATCAGTTGTACCCATCAAACAAATAAAAAACCAACATCCCACAAACACACTGGTAGGATATGATTTAGGGTGGTAATGTCAAGGACAGGAATATTAAAGGCGGTCTAGATGTTAAGGTTGCCTCTGAAAGATTAGTTTGACTTCATTCCCATCATATCTATTATCTATTTTCAATTTGATGAGATATGATTTTGCTTTTGTTGCATGTGATCAGCCCACATGAAATCTCTTTGGGATATGGGAGTCACTGCTGGATTCTAACTCAACAATTTCACAGAGAATGAATGTGTGGAGTGAGGAATAGGGGAAAAAATGGGAGCCAGTGTAGTGTAGTGGTTAAGAGTGGTAGTCTCGTAACCTGTGGAACCGGGTTCGCGTCTCTGCTCCTCCACATGCAGCTGCTGGGTGACCTTGAACCAGTCACACTTCTTTGAAGTCTCTCAGCCCCACTCACATCACAGAGTGTTTGTTGTGGGGGAGGAAGGGAAAGGAGAATGTGAGCCACTTTGAGACTCCTTCGGGTAGTGATAAAGCAGGATATCAAATCCAAACTACTTCTACTTCTTCTTCTTCTTCTTCTTCTTCTTCTTCTCTTGTGTGACAAACTGTGGTTAAAATTGATTATATGTATTTAAAATATAACCCAAAAAACAGGATCTGCCAACCAACAAATCAAATTAACTAGCTGAATCAAAATATAGCCTGGGCACTTGAGTCTAAGCCAACAGAGCCTCATGCAACATCAATGGCTCCAGGAGTGTCTCCAAGCTACGTACCAACTCCCTCAGAGGAAGTGTAACCCCCATCAAGAGCAGGCAGTCTCTCAGCCATCTGCTCTAGGAAACCACCCACTAACAGTCTTATCTGGATTGAGCTTCAGTTTGTTGGCTCTCATCCAGTACATTACCAAGGCAAGACCAGGGTCCAGCACCTCCACTGCCACAACTTCAGATGTAAAGAAGAAGTAGAGATGTGTGTCATCAGCATATTGTTAACAACACACTCGAAAACTCCAGATACTCCACATTGAAGTCTACTCAGGGCTTAAAAGCACTCCCCAAGCATCACCCTCTGGAAATGACCACCCCAAAAGGATGATGATGATGATGATTATTATTATTATTACCCCGCCTACCTGGTTGAGTTTCCCCAGCCACTCTAGGCAGCGCCCAACAGAATATTAAAAACATGATAAAACATCAAACATTAAAAACTTCCCGAAATAGGGCTGCCTTCAGATGTCTTCTAAAAGTCAAAACAAAAAAAAATTCCTTCCAGTAGCACCTTAAAGACCAACTAAGTCAGTTCTTGGTATGAGCTTTCGTGTGCATGCACACTTCTTCAGATACCTGTGGTATCTGAAGAAGTGTGCATGCACACGAAAGCTCATACCAAGAACTGACTTAGTTGGTCTTTAAGGTGCTACTGGAAGGAATTTTTTTTGTTTTGACTATGGCAGACCAACACGGCTACCTATCTGTATTCTAAAAGTCAGATAGTTGTTTATTTCCTTGACATCTGATGGGAGGGCATTCCACAGGGCGGGCACCACTACCAAGAAGGCCCACAGCAAAGCAGTGGTGCCCATCCTCAACTCAGACAGCTGCTCCAGAAGGATGCAATAATTGGTGGTATTTAAAGCTGCTGAGGTTGAGGAGAATTAACAGGGTCACATTCCCCCTGTCTCTCTCCCAACAGAGGTCATCATGCAGGGTGACCAAAGCAGTTTTTGTGTGTGCCAAAACCGGCTGTAAACCCCGATTGAAATGGATTTGGAAAATTGGTTTCCTCCAAGAGTCTGTGATCACCCACTCAAGAACTTTGCCCAAGAAGGGGAGATTGGCAACTGGCCACTACTTACTTAGAAGAAGTAAAGAAGCAAAGATCACCAGTGTTGAAGCAATGATCCTTCAACATCAACTTTGTTGGACTGGTCATGTTGTGCATATGCCTGATTATCACCTTCCAAAGCAACTACTCTATTCTGAACTTAAAAATGGAAAGCGCAATGCTGGTGGTCAACAAAAGAGGTTTAAAGACTGTCTCAAGGTAATTTTTAAAAAAATGTAGTATAAACACCAACAATTGGGAAACACTTGCCTGCGAGTGCTCCAATTGGAGAACAGCCTTTACCAAAAGTGTCATGGGCTTTGAAGACACTTGAACTCAGGATGCAAGGGAAAAACATGCTAAGCTGAAAGCACACTTGGCAGATCCACACCGTGATCAACTCCCACCCAGAAACCAATGTCCCCACTGTGGAAGGATGTATGGATCCAGAATTGGCCTCCACAGTCACTTACGGACTCATTGTTAAAACCATGTTTATGGAAGACAATCTTACTCGGCTATAAGTGATCGCCAAAGAAGAAGAAAGAAGGTGATTTTCCAAATCCAGGGAGGTCTTTTTAAGGAGTGGTCTTGCCACTACCTCCTTCGACAAAATGGTACCCAGATGTATCCAAACACAGACCCCCAAAATTCCCTGCTATTTGATCTCAGAAACCATCAAGGAAGATTTGGTAGAGATACCTTAAGAGGTGTCTGCATGCTTAGCAAACAGACAGGCAATTTTCCAAAATGTATAGTAGATATTATACATTATTATACATTATACATTGAAGAACAGCATTTTGGACAGGTCAAGGTAACATTTCCCCAAGATACCTTATAAAAAAAACAACAACCACACACATAAATAAATGAAGCAATGAAATAATGACAAAATCCTGCCGCGTTTTAATATCTGCTACACAACTGCAGATAGCAGAGCAACCCTTTTGTCTATGTCTGTCAGTGTCTCCGCAGAGATAAATAGCCAGTACTGCATCAGATGGAGTGACCTCACTAGCTCTGTTACAAAATAAACATGAATAGATGGCATCAGCATTGACCTAGTAACACGGCCATGTGCTTCAGGCCCAGAAGTCATGGCTTGTGAAATAATCAAGATTTCTAATTCCAGCAAAAGCAGAGGTTTTTGCTCCACGAATAAAGGGGCCAGGGAATCGTGTGTTAACAGTCCCAAGTTACAGCATGGTAGAAGGTGAGTGCCCCCTTCAGGTTTCCAGATGAATAGCACTGCAAGCATTTCACAAAGCTGGAAAGTGACTGATTTCACAGCTCCAGAGCACCCAGGGATGTCTGCTTTTGGTTTCCTCCCCTTTCTAAATTTTTTACAATGCAAAATCAAGCACAGAACAAATAACCACAGAAGACAGGTGTGAAATACTGAAGCAAAAACAAAAAAGGGAGCCATCAGTAATACATTCCAAATTTTCGGTATAATATACATTATAACAAATATTATTTTCCAGTGGGATGAGCTGCATTTCCAGCAAATCTTAGTTTGTGAAGTTCTGCACGTGTTCCTGTTTTATTGCATTATCTACAGCCATTTATAGGCTGGGGACATTGTCTATGTTCTATTTTATTAAGACAATAAAATCATACCAAACAGAAAGGAAGTTGTCCTTACTTTTTTTGACTTCTAGAGGTCAAATTGATATGCCTTTTTTTCTGGTCGGGCTGATTCCTATAACTTGGTGTACCAGTCAGAAAATGTCTGCTCTGGCTAGATGTCTCCAAAATCAGACTAATTGTGGCTTTGGCGGCAGTTAGCATATGGATAATCGACTCCTTACAGCTTAATCCTTTATCATTCTCTTCAAAGATGTTTTAGAAGAGCAAGTTGTAGGGTGGGTGTTACATTGCAATTTGCAATTTCATTAATCTGTTGAAAAATAGAAAGCCAATTATCTGGTATTAAATACAATACCAAAGTCTCCCCGATGTCTTTTGTCTAAGTTCAGAAAACAGGGACTGTTAATAATAATGATGCGTATTTATGCATATTTCAAAGTGTGCCTCATGTTTCACATAAGGCCTGTTAAGTTGCACTAATAGTTTCTCCCCCTCCACCTGCAGTAAAAATGAGTGGGGCAGAATGCAGGGAACAGGGGCAGGGAACAGTTTCTGAGACAGAAGCACAGGACGATCAAAGGAGCTGCAATTTGTATTCAACATATCGCTGTAACTGAATCATTTAAGGTTACAATAAAATGTAGAGGATCCTTGAACATTAAAATAAAATGCATCATCGCAAAACAACCTGATGGCTTGTTTGTATCAGGGGTCATGCTTGTATAAAATGAAAATAGCATCAGAAAATCCATCCAATCACCAGACTTCAGGTTTTACGGATAAAAAAATGATTAAGATGTTGAAGCACCCACTGTAAGTCACTGGAGTATCCAGTCACATCACATCCTCTGCCTATCTTTCTGGTCTTCCAAAGTTTGCTGATATAAGCAATCCTGAAATATTAGATAATCAGGGTCCACTTATCAATACATGTCATTGAATACAATTATACGGTCAAACCTGATTGATTGATTGATTGATTGACTGACTGATTTCATAAAACTTGCATTAAAATTACTTCAACTTTCTAATCATTTCGGTAGACATTTGCTAACTTTCGAGTGCTATGGTTGTTTGTTTTAAATATCAGGTTTGTTTCTTTCTTTCTTTCTTTCTTTCTTTCTTTCTTTCTTTCTTTCTTTCTTTCTTTCTTTCTTTCTTTCTTTCTTTCTTTCTTTTAGAGCTCAAGAAATTTACAGCCAACAAATAGCAACAGCTTCTTGAGTTACTGCTATGGCCAATCATGAATACAAAAATGACACTCTTGGAGAGTCTGTGATGGACAAAAAAGAAAAAGAAAAAAGTCTACCATTATCCCAAGACATCCCAGCAGAGGGATATGTGCAGGTTTATTCCATATTTGTTTTGTTTAATATATACTCAGAGTCCTGTAGTGATTTCATGCTCTTTATTGCAGCTTGTAAAACAGTGGT
Organism: Podarcis melisellensis; assembly: GCF_964234715.1. Taxonomy (NCBI): domain Eukaryota; kingdom Metazoa; phylum Chordata; class Lepidosauria; order Squamata; family Lacertidae; genus Podarcis; species Podarcis melisellensis. The sequence goes on from NC_138537.1 coordinate 18,868,548, forward strand.
TGAATTGCCCCCCCAAACCTCAGGCTTTTATATACATTATTTACACAATGAGTCCCGTCTGATTGGCTGATTCTGCTTCCCTCCTAAACCTGATTGGTCTTTTCCTGCAGGCCAATCAGTTGTTGCATTCTACCATCCTACCAGCCTAATAGGCTGATTAACTTCCTCCTGGAGCCTAATTGGTCTTTTCCTGCAGGCCAATCAGTTGTTGCATTCTGCGATCCTACCAGCCTATTGTTCTAGGATCCAAGCTTAGTACATCACACATGTGCTAATAAAAGCCTGTTCCTCTGAGTGTCCCTTTAAAGCTTTCAGCTAGCAGCACAGTTAGCCTTTCCCTAAATGTGATGTACCACACCTGTTGTAACCCCCTCTCAAAGGTAAAAGCAGTCAAGTGCTTTCCCATTTCAGCTATTACCAGTCTAGCCACAACCATCAGAAAGGTCACACCAGGTTGCCTGGTTATTCTCTTCTTTATTTCAGTCCACAGTGTATTTTATGTGAACAAAAACACTATACCTTATTGTAATTTTAAATTATTCCTATGGAATTACTGCATATTCCTTCATTACAAGGAGTTGGACTGGATGATCCTCAGGGTCCCTTCCAACTCCACAGTTCTATTATTCTATGTACAACAATATATTGTACACAATGTGCAGTTATTTGGATGGTAATAATGAAATGTTGCTGCATGGGGTGCCCCTGTTCAGCCAGACACCCGTACTGTCTTCCAGGATTCTTTAAAGCACAATTAAAACCCCAGCTTGTTTGGCAGCCATTGGCCCTTGTTTCCAGGTTTGCATGCAACAGGAAACTATGGTTAAGTGCGGAATCCAGACTTAAGAGCATAGGAAGCTACCTGAGTCCATTTAGCTCAGTCTAGACTGAATTGCAACAGCTCTCCAAGGTTTCAGACCTGGAGATGCTGGAGGTTGAACCTGGGGACTTCTGCATGCAAAGCAGATGTTCTATCACTAAGCTAATGTCCTTCTCAAACTTGTTTTGCCAGGGATGTGTGAATTGGCCTAAAAGGGAGGGGGCTGTTGGGTCCTGCAAGCAGTTTGTGCATACTGAGCCTTATGAAGTCAGAGCTTTCGGTTAAAGGTTGCATACAAATGGGGCTCTAAATGAAGCTTTATGCATTTTTCTGTATGGCTGAAGCACATGGGAACTTCAAGAGCATCTTCAGTTGCAAAGTTTGGTTGCAGAGTGATTCAAAGTGGTCTCTGAGGCAGGCAAAAGCTGTGTTCATCTGCAAAAGTGTTTGCAAATTCTTAAAGTGAGCCTGAAAATCAGGATGAACGTGCTTGGTCACTGATCATCTTTATAAACATTAACCTCATCTGGGGATAAGCATGTGATGCTTAGGTCCCATTTTAATTAAGTGACTGTATTCTCCAGCATTGTGTTGCTGTTTAAAAAAGAACTTAGAAACTTCAAAACTATGTGCACTTTGCCCACCAAGCCAAAATGCGACAGCGGTCCAACTTTATAATGAACTAATAGGAGGAAATAATGAATTTCCTGAGTTATCCTAAAATGCTGCTTTATGTGGTGCAAACAGCAAGAGTTCTAAAAGTGGATGGTCATCAGGACGTCCCCCAGACAAGTTCAAAAGAAAACCCTGAAACCATCTAGCACACTGTTACAATGGGACTGTCGTCATTGATTTTAACCTGGTTTCAAATAGATTGGGGGAAATGACCTTTCCCAAGTCTCTCTCTCTCTCTCTCTCTCTCTCTCTCTCTCTCTCTCTCTCTCTCTCTCTCTCTCTCTCTCTCTCTCACACACACACACACACACACACACACACTTTCTCTCTCACACACACTTCCTCCAGCTCTTTGTAATACGAAGCTCTTGAAGGCGACCTGACTGAGGGGGGAAAAATAGGTTGCATCTTGATCTCTCTCTCCCTCTCTTTTAACTGGGGGAGCAAATTCAAGAGTGTCTGTCCTTCTTTAACTTTTAGAAGTTGCAGACTTCTTCATTACCTCAAATGAAAAATAATCCTATCAAAGGCACGAATCCTCATGTTTCTGGCCATAAGCTAACTGAGACCGGAAAGAAAGTGTAAATAATTTTACCCCCTCAAGCCATTCCAATTATTGTTTCTAACAGGATTTTTAGTCTCCTCTGAGATGTATGGAGCCAGCTGTTACAGAGAAAATACTAGGAAAAGAGAATGGCTGCCAGGGCAGCATTTAGAGAAGGTAGCATGACTAGGGGAGCCTACCGCACAGTTTTGAGGATAATGTAGTCTAACCTCTCTGAACTAATCAGAGGAAGGATGGGATGCAAATGGGACGATGTTATTTGGAATAAAGGTAAAGATAAAGGGACCCCTGACCATTAGGTCCAGTCGTGGCCGACTCTGGGGTTGCGCCGCTCATCTCGCTTTATTGGCCAAGGGAGCCGGCATGACTAAGCCGCTTCTGGCGAACCAGAGCAGCGCACGGAAACGCCGTTTACCTTCCTGCCGGAGTGGTACCTATTTATCTACTTGCACTTTGATGTGCTTTCGAACTGCTAGGTTGGCAGGAGCAGGGATCGAGCAACAGGAGCTCACCCCATCACGGGGATTCGAATTGCCAACCTTCTGATCGGCAAGTCCTAAGCTCTGTGCTCTAACCCACAGCGCCACCCGCGTCCCTCTGTTATTTGGAATAGTGACCTATAAAAAGGCTCTACCCTTTAGGAGAGAAAAAGTCAAAGTACTGAGAGGAGGGAATGTTTCTCATGTCCAACCTAGCATTGGAGGTGGGAGGTAAATAAATGTTGGATGAAATATGAATCAGTTATATTTCTAGAAATTTACATGCTGCATAATGTTTTCATTCATAAAGGTGAGGGGGCTGATTTATCACTGAGCATGCCTAAAAGTGTATTTTTAATCATGCAATGAGAATTTGATGATCTGTTGAGAGGAAACCTCTTACCATCAATTTTCATGAAATACCAACCTTTGGGATACATTGCAGCATAAACAGAGAGGGTTTTAAAAACCTTCAACAAGTAGCACTCAAGCTAGGGCTTCAAGAAGGAGTATTATTGGATGATAACAATAACAGCTTCCCCCAAACCTAAAATTCAAGAAATGAAGCTATCAAAACTGCAGATCTCTCCCTCACACCCTAACAGACCAAGGAAACTTTTGTGGGATGTAATCCATTGGAGCAGTCAAATACAACATTCCTTGTTTTCCTAGAGTGGACACAGGCAGGGAGGTGTTATTCCAGTCAGTATAACTTCCTGTTCCACTGGCCTGGAGTGTCTTTCCCCTTCATGTGACCAGGGAGAAGGGCGTGACCCTGGCTGACTCCATAAAAGAGCCAAGTCATGCAGCCATCTCTCTCTATTAATGCCATGCTGCTCTCCTGCAGCCATTTTGTTCTCTTGATGCTGTTCTCTTAATGGATTTTGCTGTCTGCTGGCTCTCAGCCAGCAGCACATGGGCTCCATCCCCATATGGGATCAACTCACAATATGTTCTGTAACTACTAGCTAAAGCCTGCCTTCAGGGATCATACTGTGAACTGAATGTGAGTAAACTTCTTATTACTTTTAAGGAAAGACTCTTGTATCTTTATTCTTTTAAGAGGGATCAAAGGGGACACCAGAAATAATCCAGCCTTATCAAGCCAGACTGGATTGCTTAACTAAAGAGATTCAAACGAATCTGCAAACTAGCTTCCTGCTGTATTGAAGGGAATCTGCTCTGCTACATTACTCAATAGCGTGAGTGAAGGAAGGATAATAATTAATCAATATATCCTCTCCTACTATCCTTAACATACCCACAACTTTGCAACGACATAGTTTCCTGAAGCACCTTCATTATACAGTTACTGGTGAATGTTGATATGGTAGATAGTGAATGGAGATCAGGTAGGGTCAAAGGGTCCATGCACAACCCTATTGCTGGAAACAGCAGTAAGGAAATGTGTTGTTGCACCCAGGTCCTTCTCACAGGCTTGCCATAGACATCTAGTTACGCACTGTGAGAACAGGACACTAAGCCACTGGCCAAATCCAGTTGAGTTATTCTTATATTCTTATTTCCTACTATAGGTCTTGCTAAATGCTCCCTCAATGAGGATGTTTCATGCATTCTACATGAAAATGTCATTTTTTTTCCCTCCATGGATCCATGCAAACCAACCCCCTCACTCATTTGTGAGTGGAGAAACAACTTCCAGGTCATAGGATGCCAGGCAGCCTGGCACATCTGTTTTGAGAAATTAAATGCTTAGAAATTGCTCGGACCATTAGCTCATATTTTATGAATCACATAAACATGTCTCCTACTTTTCTCGGCTCCCCAGTCTCATTATTTATAAATATACTTAATGTTACACACTTGACTCTCGTTCTTTGCTTTTTAATGTCTTGTAGATAAGAGCGGATTTATTGGATAGCCTCATATAAAAGTTTCTTTTCTGCATTTAGCTGATGAACTTTCATGCTTTTTTTAAAAAAAAAATACAAATCATTTGGTTCAGCTGTAGTGAATTTTTCTTCCCTTAGGATGTTGGGAATTGTAGTCCAGTCATACCTGGAGAGCCACAGGTTCCCCATTGTAGTTCATAAATGCTTTTTTCTTTTCTTTTTTTTCATGACAAGGCATGCTTTCCTGAATCATGCTGAAGGTCCTGGTGGTAAATCAGGATTTTTCTCCTAACGGAAAGTCTCTCTAAGAAGATTAAAAATTAAACTCTCCATGAATTTTTCAGTGAAGTGTCTTGGTAGTTTGGGATGGCCCTTTTCCCCTTCCTTAGTTAAATTACCAAAATGAACTTCTCCCTCTTGAATCTCTTTATCAAGTCATGTTCTTTTTTTATAAAAAAAAACCCCACACAAAACCAAGTCATGATTGAAATTATCTTCAGAGTAGGTAGATAGAAGTTATTCTAGCTGTGTGAGGAGGGGAATAATCTAACTGCAGTGAAATATAGAATGCTATAGACAGACATTGCATGGCTGGTAATTTCTCCCTACTGAACCTGCATTCCTTTTCATTCCAATGCCTTGTAGAATTTTGGATCTTAATTTAGTTTCGTTAGAAAAAAATGGCAAAGTTAATATACTTTCACTCCTTAGGAGCCACTTTCAATAATTATTAACAATGCATCTTACAAACTCATCCATATTTCAGAAGTATATTTCAGGTATGTTTCTTTGATATGTATTCCCCCTCCCGCCCACCGTACTTGTCTCAAGGAATGCTTTTTAAAACTCTTGTGCTATTGTTAATAGGAATTCAGGGAGAAATGAAAAGTTTCTCAATTTGTCCTTTAATGTTTCTGCAATGATGGCATTAATACATTAAACCGCTTGGATGGACCTCTCTATTATCCCAGTATATTAAATTCCTTAAACATCTTTGAGCAAAAGAGATTTTGTTCTTCTGAAGGTAGAAGAATAAATCTTTTGAAAAGGACCAGATTGGAAATGAAAGTACGGGTTATGGTAGAAGTGGAAAAGGGGAATCAGAGAACCTGGGCATTTAAAATAGCCAAGAAGGTATTTTAGGCATAGATTTATTGGTGGGTGGGGTATCAGTGAATATTCAGAGGTTGATCCTTACAAATTTCTACTACTTTAATTTTCAAGTCTCTCACAGAAATTGGTGGTGGGATGCATGTCTCACCGTAACACTGTTACAGAACATATTCCACTGTAATAAATGACAACAGTTTTTTAAAAAGAATTTGATTACCACAATCCAACAAACAGCACAATTCAACCAGCATCTGAGACGGAGTGGGAGCCATCAGAACTTACTAGTGGGTATCAAAAGGTTGAATGGTGCTCCTTGCCTCCAGGGCAGTCTTGAAATGCTCCTCTGCTGCCACTTGACCGCACTAGCCCATTGCTTACTAGAAAGAAAGCAGCCGGGATGATGGGGAATATTGAAGGCAAGTTTGATCAAAGGTGGAATGGTTCTAAGTGTTGAAGATGCAGAGCCTGGAGAGGACAAGGCTAAAGAGAGAGATTACAGTGGTTTTCAAATATCAGAAAGGCTGTCGCACAGAAGATGAAGCAGAGGACAGAACTAGAATCAGTGGGTAGAAAGTGCAAGGAATTAGATTTTGACTATGCATGAGGGCAAGCTTCCACACAGCAAGAGCTGCTCAATAGTTGGTTGAGGAGTTGGTGGGTTGGAAATACTTAAGCAGTGGCTGGATGACCATCTGTCAGGTATACTTTCAGGTAGCTTCTTGCATTCTGCCAGGGACAGGGTAAGATGACTCAAATGTCTCTTCCATCTCTAAAATCAATGCTATGATTTTATGAAAGCACCTCATTGGCCACCACAAAATCCAACAGAGCTTTAAACATGCTTAAGCCCTTTGAAATTAAGTGACTTATGTTTGAACAGCTGTGTTGAACAGTGGCCTCACCCTGAAAGGTTATATGAAGCATGAGATCAAAAGAAAATCCAGAAAAGAAATCTATAGGTCTAGGAACTAAGCTTTTTCTTAGATGACCAGTAAGAGAATTTCTAGTTGTGGATTTGTGTTTACATTTTGTTGTTGTTGAGGGGGGTGGTTTTGGGCTGGTCTTAAGATCTCCCCTACTACAGCTTCTAGAAGTTCTTCATAAGAGCTACATCAGATTCACAGAGATCCAAATGAAATTACAGGACAGTCGCAATACAATGTGTCTTGAGTCTAACAGTTAACAAAAGATCCAAGCCAATCTAATTCTAGTTTCTGCCCAAGGAACCATGCCAGCTCTATTCCCAGTCCAATTATTGCTTTTACAAAGTGCTCTATATCTGTCAACTGGCTAAAGTGTGAAGTAGAATGTAATAAATGCAGTTGAAAAAGCAACTGGTTCACACATTCAAGGAAAAGCCATGTAGTGATGGATACTTGAAAGGGGCAAGTGTAAAGTACCTTGTCATGTGGCTGCAGTGTTTTCACTTGCACGATGTGTGTGCCTGTGTGCATTCTTGTTTTGAGGTGGCTGAGTGAAAATCATCCAAACCGCACAGTTTGTCATGGACAAGATCCATGCTTTTCACCGATCACCTTTAGCCCTTTGTTTCATGGTTCACACACTGTTGCTGTTGCATTCACTAGATGGAGAAGTGTTAAGTGGGAGGGGGAACTGCTGTGACAAGCTGTAACCTCACAACAAAGCTGTATGTTATAATGTGATTGCAATTGTAATTAGTTGTGCGACTAAAAAGCTGTTCTATGTAGAATGAGGTAGCAGCCTTTCGTGGTCATATCTTGGATTGTGAGGATTCACATTTTTGAATGCTTCTCATTTTTAAAAGTCTCTGTTTTATAAAAGAAACTAGCACATAGGAAGCTGTCTTAAGCTGAGTGGTCCATTTGGCTTGTTATTGTTTACATTGTCTAGGAGACTTTCCCTACTTGGAGATGCCAGGGATTTTACCTGGAAATTTCTGGGTGCAAAACAGTAGCTCTACCACTGAGTTATGTCCACGTTGGATAGAAGCTTAGAGCAGAATCCTGTACGTGCCTATTCTGAACATGTACACGATCTCATTGAATTCCACAAGAACATGTCCAGTATGACTGTCCATCCTTGGGTGCCTTCCCTATAAAGAGTAGTGTGAAACACAGCTGTCTTCTTGTCCCAGCAATCTTTGGCATATTTTTCTCCCTGGTGTTCTCATATGCCTTCAGCTCAACTGAAGGTGATGTGGACTTTCACTCAAGGAGTGATGGGAGTCTGTTCAACCTGGCATGTCTCTATGCCAAGACAAAAGTGTGGTGTATCCTTATCCAAGATATGTTGTTGCACGTTTTGGGGGCCTAATCTGGCCTCCGTGGCAGTATATGTCCTGGGGTAAAATCCTAAACAAAGCTTAACCAAAAAAAAAAAGTTCAACATCTTCAGGGTAAACTTCAATCCTAAAAGAAAGCTCAACAACTTTGGTCGGCCCTCACCCATGTTCACTTCATCAAATCTGACCCTCTTTGAAAAAAGTTTGGGCACCCCTTCTCTACAGAGACTCACTAACCATTTTGCCCAGATTGCCCTTACCAACAGCCTGATGAAGATCAACATCCTGGGTCGGGTTGTCACCAGCACTCCACGCATCAGCATTGGTGACCACAGGCTTGAGGTGGTAGACAATTTGTCTACCTGGTTTCCACCATAACCAAGAACCTCAATGGAGACGCTGCGTACTGGCAAGGCTGCTATGGCAATGGCTTGCCTCTCCAAAAGGGTATCAGAGAATTTGATGCTAATGTCCATTACCAAGATGAAAGTGTACCAGGCTGCTATATGTAAGTGCATTGTGGGCACCTTACAACTGCCAGGAGCAATGCCTTCCAAACGCACTGTGTCAGGACTATTTTGGACATTACATGGCAGGACAGTGTCTCAACAAAGATGTTTACGCTCCTGTCTCAGTGACACCTGTGACATTCTGGCCATGTCCACAGAACAGAAGATGGAAGGATAATCAAGGACATTCTCTGCAGGACCATTGGCAGACCAACTCTGCATTACAAAGATGTTTGCGAATGTGACATGAAGACTGGTAATGTTAACCCTGCCATATGGGAATCGCTTGCAGGCAACCGCAGTGCTTGGAGGCAGCCAGTCAGGTTATGTATCCACAACAGTGATCAGAGAAGGAATGACTTCTGGGAGGAGTGCAGAAAGAAGAAATGTCATGGTGCATCTGCAGGAGCACAACGGAATATCTTCATCTGACACAGCTGCAACAAAACATGTCTCTCCCATATTGGTCTGAACAGCCACAGCAAGTGCTGTAAGTCTGACTTCACCACCAAAGATGCACTCTTCCAACATCGCCTGAGATGCCAACAATAATGAAGCTACCATATACTGACCAAGATCTTTGGTTCAGATCATGCCTGGCAGTGCTCTCAAGATCTGTGGCAGAAAAAGAATTTTCCAGCCTTCCTACCTAAATTCTTTTAAACTGGAGTTGCTGTCAACTGACACTTGGTATGCTGTCAGAAATGCTGTGGGCTGCTAGTCCCTGTGGACTTACTTGCAAGACTGACCTAGACATATTGAGCCATCACTCATTAAAAAATAGGGGAAGTGTGTGGGTATAGATGATGATACACAATTTATATAATGCAATATTAAAATGTAGCCAGCAGGAGCCCTGAAGGACTTTGCAATTAACATTTTTAAAATAAAAATTTGTGTCTTAATTGACAAACGCAAGAGTGTATCTGAAGTGTGTAGATGTATGAAGATTTTTAAATCTTCAGTAACTATTAAATTCATAATAATATAGCATCTTATGGGTGCTAATAATGGTTTCTTCTTGAATTATTTGTTGTATACAGGGGGAGACAACTTGTTCTCCTCTAGATGTTGTTGGACTCCTATTCCAATCAGCCCCAACTAGCATGGTCTTTGGTCATGGAAAATGGAAGTTCAACAACATCTGAAGGAGAATAGATTTGTTAAGGACTGCCAGGAATGGTAACCTTGTGAGGAGTAGACTACAGTGCCCAGGATTCTTTAGGGAAAGTATGTGTTTTGAATGTGCTTTAAATCTATAGCGTATAGGCAGCCTTCTTTGTGCAAACAGACCTATGCAGCTGTTTAGAAACTTTTGACTAGCCAGTTATTTTAAAGAATCATTTGATTATTCTGATAGGTTAAAAATGCATTCAATATTTTATGGTATACATATTGTTGTACACCATCAATATATTTTTGGAGAAGCAGGTTTAATAAAAAAATATGATAAAGAAAAGGAAATAAATGAAGAATTACAGAAACATTATAGCATCCTGTCAGGGAACTGACATCGGAGCCAAGTGGAGAGGTAAGGCTCCCTAATGATGCCGGAGAGGGAACCAGCAAGGAGAGAGAGAGAGCTTCCGCTGGGGAAGGAAACCAAGGTGACACCAGGAAGAAAGGAGAGGCTGAGAGTACTTCGGAGGGGAGGCTCCGAGACTCTTCCAGTGAGATCAGTGAGGAGAGTGCAGGACCACCGCTTGGCACGCCCACTCTGCACAGAAGGCTTCCGCGCAGAGAAGCGAGGAGGAGATTGGCTGTTAAGGAATTCTTATGTTGGAAGAAGTTTAGGAAACGCCCACTGACGGATTCTGCCAGTGACTGAGACAGTCGCGCTGTTAGGGCTGTCAAACCGGGGAAAGGTCCAGCTATACAATCAGCTCGGAGCAGTTTGGAATTTACGCACAAGCAACCCCAATTCCCATAACACATCCCATGTCAAATGGGCCTTATTGTCAAGGTCCACTTTCCCTACAGTGGCTAAGTAGACAAGGTCCCAGACAAACTGAGGCTTGTTGGACATTTGGTTGAATTTGCATGTGTAATTTGCTGCAATGACCTACTTTGATGGATTTCACTCAGGAGTTAGAAAGGGAGAGAGAGAGAAATACTTTAATTTTTTATTCTTAAAAACATTTTTAAGCATCTGTGAAAGGGAAAAATCTATAATCATCTAGTTAATTCTTTTTCCACCAGTGAAAACAATACAAAATGTAGCTATGATTGTATTTGAGCTTCAAGTAGAATTATAATATTCTTATCCAAAGAACAAACTTCAGACATGTCAACTCTTTTCTGCAATAAACAAAGACTTATGCACGAACTCTTAAGAACCATGAACCATGGTAAATAGGGCATTAAGATATTTACTTTTGAACACTGTGGGCTTAATCCACTTGGGAAAGTCAAATAAATTATCTCTTGCTATCAGCTAAGGCAAGACATAATAATCACATGCATAATGTGTGCTTCTTGGGGGGGGGGGACATGGAAGGTGATTTATGTCTATGGCACAACTTGGTGTATAGCTGACTGACAAATCCTGGCATGACTTAAGCCAGCGGTGGAAAACATTTTTTTTCAGCCCAATACCTGTGTTCTCTGGGGGGAAATATTTGGGAGAGCTTCATGCCCCTGGTAGAAGAAAGGCAGAAGCATAGGTGGGAGGGAACAGAAGGAAAAATGGTCAGCACAATGGATGTGACACTTATCTTTGTGGAGTGGGCTGCATTGTACAGTAGGCAATGTGTCTCCACCCCCACCATTCAGCCCTGACACTGGAGTCCAGCGCCGAGGGCCTTCTGGCGGTTCCCTCACTATGAGAAGTAAGGTTACAGGGAACCAGGCAGAAGGCCTTCTCGGTAGTGGCGCCTGCCCTGTGGAACGCCCTCAAATAAATAAACAACCATCTGATGTTTAGAAGACATCTGAAGGCAGCCCTGTTTAGGGAAGTTTTTAATGACTGGTGTTTTAATGTATTTTAAATCTTTTGTTGGAAGCCGCCTGTGGGGAGACCCAGCCAGATGGGCTGGGTATAAATAATAAATATTATTATTATTATTATTATTATTATTATTATTATTATTATTATTATATTTTCACACACCTCTCCATCCTCCAGACTGTCAAGAGGCATCATTTGAGTTCAAGAACTCTAATGACTAGAGTTCTAGCCAGGCAAAAAACACCTGAGAAATGAAGTTTAATGATGGGTTGAAATACTTAATATGCGAAGGAATGTACATTTTTGAAACCAAAATGTCTAGTTTCTTTCCCATAATGGAAATTGGCAAATATTGTCATAGTTTTAGTTGGAATAAATCATGCTCTCACAATGTTACCATTTATCTGAAGCTAGAAGACAAAGCATCCAATGGAACAGATTTCTTTCTTTTCCCCTCCCTCCCTCTCTCTCACACACACCCCAACCACCATCTGAGACTTAATACATTAAAAATATGATTCTGCCACCCCCCCAATAATAATGAACTCATTTTAATGTATAATCCTTTTATTCTAAATGCATCTAAAGCTCTCTAGTGCCTAATGGGCTGCTGAACCAAAATCCATTGTCTTTATATTTGAATCTGTGGATAAAGCATATGGTAAGTAAGATAAACCATATTTTTAAAAAATTACAATGGTGGGGTTTTTTTTTTAAAGAGAGAGAGAGAGAGAACAGATTAACAATTAGGTATTAACAATCTTCTCATCCATGCTGGCAACAAAGAAATAATTAAGAGAACAGATTGCTACCCAAGATAACATTACCCCCCAAAAGTATGTGGGGGGTTAATAATAAAAGTTTTGCTCCCCCCCCCACTCCAATTTGCATTATTCTTTTCAGGTGAGTAATGACCGCACAATTAATTATACTAATTACAAGGAGTAGGATAAGAGTTTCTGCACTCGTAATACCTGTGGGGATCTGAGGCGAAGAATTTCTTCAAGTTTTTCCTAGGTATGCATCAAAGCAGGACAGCCGACAGAGAACAAAACCAGAAAGCACATTAAAGCATCCATGAAATTCCATGCAGTGTGTGCCAAGTTCTTATTTTGCTAAGTTATGTTATACTCTTGCATTTCTTTGCTGAGGAACGGAGGCTAGAGTGGAAGCTTTTGTGGGTTTTTAGGTGACGTATTGCAAAGACCACATCATTTGGGGCTCAGATCTAGTTCAGGTTGGTCCCAGATCAGTCCCAGTTGGGGCCATTTCAAAGTCCCGGATGGGTTTGTGTGCATGTCTTGCCCTAGTTCAAGGCAAGGTGCTAAGTCTGTAGAACTAGCAGAGAGATAGAGAGCACCAGGCAAGTGAAAAAAATGCTTTTTTCAGCTGGAATTTACTTAAACTCAGTTCTGGTGCCTCTCAAGTGGGTGCCATTCTTAGAGAACAAGGTTGGTCTTCACAGTGAGTTCTAGCACCTTTTTCCTCTAGAAAAATAGCACCCAAACTACTCCATTGCAGATAGAGTAGGGGAGTGTTGGCTGCACTTTCAGTTCATAGCAGATGGGTGGTTTAGAAATAATAAAATTATTATATGATAGTGATGATGAAACTGGCTAGCCAACATTCCATATTAGGTGAATGTGCGCCCCAGGTGATAGGTCAAAGCAGAGAGAGCACAGAGTGACACAGAAGTAGATCAGAAGTTTTAAAAAATGCACATATGTTGATTCAAAGCAAGTAATTGCACACTCTTGATTGATAGGCTCTTTCCATGCCCTCTCTTTCTTCCCCGTTTAGCAGTCACATATCCTACAACATCTCCCCAAGAAAAGTAGGGATGTCTCATTCCATAATGATCATTTTGCTATTTATACCCCAGACACCTTACTGGGTTGCCCCAGCTACTCTGGGCAGCTTCTGACATTTATAAAAACATAATAAAACATTAAACTTTTTTTTTTAAGTTCCTATACAGGATTGTCTTCAGACAGCTCAAATAACTCCATGCCCTCCAACATTTCTCTAATGAAAATAGGGACGTCCTAAGGAAAAGTGGGACATTCCGGCATCAAATCAGAAACTGGGACAGCTTCTCTAAATCAGGGGTGTCTCTGGAAAGTAGGGGCACTTAGAGGGTCTGCAGCCACTGTATAGCTAGATTGATATGTAAGGGTGTTGTTTGGTACTTAAAAGATTTGTAGTGCAGACTGATTAAGCAAATATTCCTGTGTAGATCCCCCTGAGCTCAATAAGATGGTCAGTGGGTGGGGGTCTCAGGCAGCACCGTACTTTGTAGTGTGTTCAGATTCCTTGCAAGCAGAGTGAATAAAAATCAGGAAAGACTCTGCTGGGCTTGGGGCTTCCTTCTAAGCGCCTGCCTGTAAGGGAATTGCATTGCTCAGCTCAACAAGGATGTCTGGCCTAGGTCAAGTAGCTTTCTGCAATGCTAGCATAACTCTCCTTTGCAAAACATCCCATGATGGTTTTCTACCCATGAAAAGGAAGGAGGACAGCATCCCACCTATGGGTACGTTCAGTTGAGAATGCATGTCAACGTAAACCTGACTTTCCAGCTTACAAAAGCAATTCACAAATGAAAACGCAGCTGTCCTTGGAAACTGGCATTTCTCTGAATTTTGTGATACAACTCTCTACCCTGAAAGATTTGCACAAATATCTATATATTGGGGAAAGTGTACGTGAAATGCATCCATTAGTGAACGTAGCATTAAAAAACGTGTATATTAGGAGCACTAAAATTCAGACAACTTTTTGCAACGATTGGAACAAAAATTACAAAGTGATACAGAGATCTGATAAACTGAACTAACATTGGGAAAATGAGAAACTGAGAGAAATTGAAACTGACAGATTCCTCTGTCTCTAATCTCACATCTCACTCCATATCCAGCGCTGTGTTTAGCAAGGCAAACCCAAAAGTTTCCACAAACAGGCTAATTCCTGCTATCTTAAGTCTTTTAAAAGTTTTCCCTCATTGATTACTTTAAAATGGGTCAGATTTTGCCTCCATTAACCATGTACTGATGCAGTCCCTGCTGTATAAACCTGTGAATACGTAATTAAAGTTTCACTGTGATATAACCCTTTAGGTTTGTTGGAATCGATCTTCAAGGTCCTTAAGGCAACGTACTGCCACAAGACAGCAGGAGTCTATTATTTTCTTTTTTATATCTACTAAGTTCATTGGGGACACAGCCAGAAGCTTTACTGAGGCAATAACAATGCCGTCACTTTAAAATTCTAATAGACTCAGAGGTCCCACCGGATCCAGCCTCTCACACATGCATCCACCCAGAGTGAGATTTTCAGAGCCTCTTTCCTTGTGAGAGAATTAACATACTGGCAGCTTTAAAAGCTTCTCAAAGATAGTACCTGGATTTCTGCTCTTTTTTATGATGGAATATAGCTGGTGGCAGCCAATAATCTGGAATGAAAGATGTCACTGTTTTTGGCTGGTCTTCCCTTAGCACTTTTCAGCTGATAGAAATGGATCCAAAGTTAGAAGGGTAAATTATCCCGGCAACTGTTATCATTTTCTATCTCCCATGTGCGCACACAAGCAAATGCATACCATAGGCTGAAGTTTTGTTTGAACACAATTCAAAGTGTTGGTGCTGGAGGTAAACAGACATGTGACATACAACAATCCACACATCTGTTCTAAAGGAGGAATGGAACTATATCCTAACAGTGCTCACCTTTAAAGCCCTAAACGGCTTCGGCCTGTATACCTGAAGTAGCATCTCCACCCCCATCGTTCTGCCCAGACACCAAGGTCCAGCTCCGAGGGCCTTCTGGCAGTTCCCTCACTGCGAGAAGTGAGGTTACAGGAAACCAGGCAGAGGGCCTTCTCAGCAGTGGTGTCCGACCTGTGGAACACCCTCCCATCAGATGTCAAGGACATAAAGAACTACAGTAGTACCTTGGGTTAAGTACTTAATTCATTCCAGAGGTCCGTTCTTAACCTGAAACTGTTCTTAACCTGAAGCACCACTTTAGCTAAAGGGGCCTCCTGCTGCGCTGCTCCGCACCGCCAGAGCATAATTTCTGTTCTCATCCTGAAGCAAACTTCTTAACCCGAGGTACTATTTCTGGGTTAGCGGAGTCTGTAACCTGAAGCGTCTGTAACCTGAAGCATATGTAACCTGAGGTACCACTGTACACAACTTTTAGAAGACATCTGAAGGCAGCTCTGTACTGGGAAGTTTTAAATGTTTGGTGTTTTATTATGTTTTTATATATGTTGGAAGCTGCCCGAAGTGGCTGGGGAAACCCAGCCAGATGGGCAGAATATAAATAATAAAATCATCACCATCATCATCCAGCATGATCAATGGTCAGGGATGAAGGGAACTGTAGTCTGACATTTAGTGAGCTACAAGGCACAGTCTCCCAGCATTGACAAAGAAGCTGGTGTTCATGGATGTGTGACCCACCTAGAATTCCCAGGCTACATTTAGTACCGGTGGTGGGTTTTGAATGAGATAACTAATTATATTTAATTGACATATTTTCAAAAGTATGACTGGAGCATGCACACTGCTATTTTTGGCAGTACGGATGAGGAGAAATAGACTAGTTCTGGTTTCTGGACCTGTGCTATTCTTGGACTGCAGAATTGAAAACTTTTCCTGATCTTGCTTCAATCTGGGTAGCGACAGACAGGCATGGAATGTCATTACTGTCATGGCAGCTCTCATATTATTTCAACAGCAGAGAGAGTTCTAGACATATAATGAATATCTTATACTGGCAGTTTACCCAGAGGCATATTTGGATAGCCTTCTCCTAATGGAGCTATGATGAGCATGCCAGCCAAATTTAGCCCGAGAACTTGGTTTGCTTGAAAGGGAGCTCTCATCTATCCATCCAGGTATCAATTGGGAAAGGATGAGTAATTTGAAATTTGATGCCATCCCTCCCCCCTCTCCTTGGTAGTTTCCTACAGCCCAGAATGCAAGATCATTATTTGCAGCTAGAGGAGTGGAGAATGAGCCATGCCTTTCATAATAAGCAGTGAAGCGGTGAAAGGCCTGCTGAACAGAGATGTTTATGAAGCCTGGTTGATGCAAAAGCAGCAGTAAATCTGTGAGAAATTCTTCACAAATTACTGGTGTGTAATTCTTAGTCATTTTCAATTGTGCTAGCGCCATCATCTTAGTAGAGTTCTGATCGCAAACATCACAGTCTGAAGGGCTATCACACAGAAGATGGAGCAGACTGTTCTCCTGTTGCTACAGAGGACAGGATTAGACTCAATGTGTGGAAACTTTAAACAATCACCTTTCAGTGAAACTTTCGGAGAAAAGTCCTAATGGTAAGAGCTGTTCAGCAATGGAACACAATGCCTAAGGATGTGGTTGGTTCTCCCCTGGGGAAGCAATTAAGCATAGCCTGAACAACCAACTCTCAAGGATGTTGCAAGTTGCACGATCCCTATACTGAGCAAAGGATTGGGTGAAGGCCTGTTAAGGATGTAGGTCATGCATTACTTGGTGTTTGCAGGGGGGGAAAAGCGTGGTGTAGTGGTTAAGAGCGGTAGTCTTGTAATCTGGGGAACTGGGTTCGCGTCCCTGCTCCTCCACATGCAGCTGCTGGGTGACCCTGGACCAGTCATACTTCTTTGAAGTCTCTCAGCCCCACTCACCTCACAGAGTGTTTGTTGTGGGGGAGGAAGGGAAAGGAGATTGTTAGCCGCTTTGAGACTCCTGAAGGGGAGTGAAAGGCGGGATATCAAATCCAAACTCTTCTTCTTCTTCTTCTTCTTCTTCTTCTTCTTCTTCTTCTTCAATACCAATCTTGTTTGCTGGAAGGATTTGTGTTCAAGAATTGGGGCAAATAAGGGGAAACTGACCATTTGTATTCTCGTTTCCGTCAAAATTACTCAACACTTCTATACCCAATACGCAACACAGATGCTGAAATGATGTTGCATACAGGCTATCTGTGAGCTTTGTTTTGACCCTGCACTTTCCTGACATGCCATTATTTGTGAGCCTATCCTTAGCCCTCTTGAGAGTAGCACTGCTGGAAACTGGTTCTTGAGCTGCAGCTCAGCCATAGAAGTCCAAGAGCCACAAAATACAAATGCTCTCATATTAGCCAATCTTGGGTTTGGATTGTTCTGCAAATCTGTTAGCATGCTGCTATAATAGTACTGCGATAAGTGGCCTTTCCATTCTCTTGTTCTGGCACGTAATAGACACCGTCGGAACCTGACTGCAAGCATTGTTAATATTGCAATGGTTCTGAATAACATTTGCTGTTCTCTTCTAGGTGTTAGACTCTTAAATGCCTGCCGTTAATCCCCACGATCCCTCCCTGTGGTGCACGGTCAGCCTTTCCTTATATACACGAAGACTTCATTCAGGAAAGGAATTAAGATCCTTGCCTTTGGGGGGAAATACTTTCTCTGCATGTGTTGGGGTGAAGCGACCCACCTCCCTCCCATTAGTGCTAATGGATGCCCAATCCACGCTGGCAAATGCAGTACAACAATTCTGAGGAGAATACTTTCCTTGGCGTACATTGTCCCCAAGGGCAATATTCTTCTAAGCTCAGGAATAATGCAAAGAGTGTGGCACACATAAGCTGCAGCCCAGAACACATTGGCCTCTAAGTCCCATTACAAAATGCCTTTAGGACTGGAATGTTATAAATCTCCCTGATTCTCTGAAAATCCATGTGCATACGATGGGGTAGACTTCACCCTCTATCCCTTGTAAGACAGCACAGAGCAGGGAGGGTGATACTAGTATAGTCTGTCATCTGTATAACCCGTGCCCAGCTGTTCCCACCCCATCATCTTCTGCAAAGCCAGAACTGCAGGGGAGAAATGAAATCAGCTCACACACAAAAAGGAAAGGGTTTCTTAGAAACACAGCTATCATTCAAAACTTGCACTTCTCCAAAAAAAATTGATGCAGTTCCCCAAACAGTGTACACAAGGAAAATGCTTTCCCCCGTCATTATTTCCATAATTTATATGCACCGCAATTAAGCATCCCTGTAGAATAAGACTTAGGGGAAAACATTAAAACAAGGGCAGCCAATGTGGTTCCCTTCAGATGTTATTGGACTTGTTATTGGACTACAACTTCTCATCATCCCTTGATTGCTCATGTCGAAGGGAGTTGGAGCTCAACAAAACATCTGGATGGTACCTCGTTGGCTACCTTTGTCCTAAAGAAATAGAGGACAGAGCCACAGGATACATTTAAAATACATCTAATGTACATTTAAAGCTGATGAGTCCCTCTGAAAGAATTGTGGAAACTAATTATTGAAGGATCCTGCGAATTATAGTTATTTGGGGGAAACTACAGTTCCCAATATTCTTTGGGGAAACTTGTGTATTTTAAATGTGCATTGAAGTTGCTTAAAATGTATGGTGTGGGACTCATCCTATTGCACATGTAGGAGCCTATGAAGCTGTGCCATACTGAGCCTGGCCATTGATCCAATTCTGGCCCAGAACTGTTTATGGAAGCTGGCTGTGACTTTTAAAGAAGTGGGGCAGAGTATTTATCAGACTTATTGCCTGAGATCCTGTTTAAACGAAGATCCCAGGAACTGAACCTGGGACCTGTTAGTATGCATTGCTCGGTTTCATAAACTCCTGCCCAGAGGCACAGAGCAGCAGTCTCTGGAGAAGTGATGGCAATCACTACGGTTTGTCAGTTCAGGTAGTGTGCCAGCACTTAGCATGCCAAAACATCATTAGCACAAATAATGGTTTTCAGACCTTGGTTTGACTTGATAAGTAAATAGAGCCACAGAGAAAGCAGAATCTTGTTTACCTGCAAGCAATTTCAAAGGAGAGATAGGAAGAAAGAGAGAAGGGTGATATCTTCTTTCATAAGCAGATTGTTTCCTAAGCAAACTTTTTCACAGGACTTCCAAATATAGCAGATGTTCATTATGGATGAGTGGCTTTCCCTTGTAAAGGTGTAATCAAATCAATCTATAAAGTCGTGGAACTGGGATTATAATTCTTCTGCATATAAGACAACAGGCAAATAATTGATGCTTTATAAGTGGGTGCTTAACTTAGGCAAAAGGGGGTGTCCTGTCTTTTTCACATTAATGTAATCTGCTAAGAGTTTGCCCACTGCAGAAAGGAGGATGTATGGTTCACTTTGTGAAATGTCTAGTGATGGTTCAAAACTGGGGGAACACGCAGAGCAGGTTTTTGTTTAACATTCTAACATTTTTCCATGGAGACTCTAACACAGTGGTGGAGAACCAGTGGCCTTCAATCTATTGATAGACTAATTCCCAACATCCTAGCCAGCATGGCCAGAGGTTGGGGATGATGGAAGTTGTATTCCAGCTACATCCAGAGGTTTGCCACCACTACCAGGACACTTTCTCATTTCTCTCCAGCCTACCTGGCCCTAGTAAATAGTTTGTGATTTGCAGCTTAATGAAACAACTCAGAAGGCTTAAGCAGCTTTCTCCTGGGCTGGTTTTATAACCCAAAGCCAGTTTCTGAAAATAAAACCTTAAAGTACTTGAGCTTAGCAGCTATTTTCTATTCTTGTAAATAGTTTTGTGCAGTGCATACTGTACCCAAAGAACCATAAATACCCATTGTAAATCAGTGCCTGTAAGGCATAAAGGGATGTTTTTGTCACATGAGATTATCTCATGGTTTCCCCATTTGTTATACTGTCAAAACATATGCCTTGCTGTACAACTCTTTTGCGATACTTTAGGATTTCCACAAGGCTGACTAATGTGATCAAGCCAAAATTTAAAGAGATTTGTCATTTACAAATCTCCCCTACAAAACAAGGACTTGCCAAGTTCTAGTAGAGAAATGGATTCTTTTAAGAAAGAGAGAGAGAGAGAGAGCGCACTAGTTCAGAATGGCATTGGTAGAGGGTTTTTTATTTTTTTGTAACAAACTGGACCTGAAAACCAGTTAATTTAATGTTAGGCTGAAATCTTAAGAACACTTTGTTGGGAGTAACTTGAAATCAGTGAAGCATTCCATTACTGCATTGGCTTGTGTTAGGACACTGAATGGAACACTAGCAGTTTCAGCTAGAACAGCATCTTCCAGCATCTTCAAATGGATTAAATGATACAGGACAGGCAATCCCATACCACAGCTTCCTCTTTAGTTCCACCAGGCAAACATGCAGCATGCTAATGCACTCTGCTATAATCATAGGTGCTTCACTCCTCTCCTGCTCTAAGCCATGGTTTGGCTTAGTTTTATAGCCAAACTTTGGATCATGGTTTGTTTCTCTCAAACAACAAACCGTAACCAACTGTAAGCTAAGGTTTAGAGTGAACTGTGAATGAAGCCATCAGTAACTAGCAATCAACAAGACAAGCCTATGGATCTATCAAATGTGCATGGGTTGGGAATGGAGTCTTCTTCCACAACCTCACGTCTTCTGCCTCACACATAAGGATATTCAGTTGGTGCAGATTCATTATCTGCAAAGGGTTGATGTGGGAGTGAAGTTCCCCCAGTTCTTGTGATGCCAGGGTAGGAAACAATTTAGTCTATTCTGATCTCTGCCTCAAATTGTTTTTCTTGGTTATTCTAAAATGTGATGGAATCTTGCAAACTAGCTTTTATATGAATGCAAGTGGGTTTTGCAGTGAAATATTGTGGTATGTTGTGCTTCTGTTCACAATTTCAGTCAGTGAATTCTGGTACTCTATTTCATGCCCTCTGGTTTTCCACTATCAATTAAGAGGCAGGGATCTTCTTAAACTGGAAATTCTAGGGTGGGAATGAAGAACTTGTGGTCCTCCAATTGCCATTGGACTCTATTTCCCACCAGCCTCAGCCACCACGGGCAATGCTCAAGGCCGATGCAAGTTGTAGCCCATCAACATCTAGAGACCCACCCCTGCACTAAAGACTAAGCCTGGGACCTTCTGCATTGAAAGCATGGATTCATCACAGAGCAACGGCAAATGCTGAATTAAAAACTGATTACTTAATGAAAGTATCATTTGATGCAGGGATGGGGCATTTTTTACAATTAGTTTTTATTAAATATATTCTTGTGTGACAAGACAAACAGATAAACAGGGAAAAGTACACCCATCACCTCCACTTTAAATTCATAGAGTCTTTTTTGCAGTTTTTTTTTTACATTTAGTGAGATACACGTTTGTCATAGACTTTGAACTATGGCACCCATCAGTCCTGGCAATTAGTTAGGATGGCTGGGTTGATGGGAGATGGAGTTCAGAAACAACTGGAGGACCACAGGTTCCCCATCTCTGCTTTCATGAATTTGATAGATATAGTTGATGCTATTTTTCTAGAGCTCACTGCGAACTTCTCACTTGTTCTCCTGGCAATGGCACCCTCCCGAGAGGTGCCAGAACTGAGCTCTGGTGAGCTCCAGCTGAAGAAAAAATCCCTGGATATACGGTAGTTAAAACAGTTTTGAACATTTGTGCATAGATTCCAGAGTCAGGCACTAGTTACTGACTTATGGCCTCTTTCATTTGCCCTTGTCTTCCAGTAATATTGTTTCTCTTGCTGCAGTTCTTTCCTTTCTCTTTTGTCTTCTGCCTTTGAACTCAGGGTCAGGCCATTTGTGTGGTCTGGCAGCAGAGTAAGGGATGCTTATGAAAAGCCAGAGAAGCAGTTCCTGTCCCTATTATCCGTTTAGTGTGGGTAATGGGGTAATCTTGAAAGGAAAGGTCTATTATGAAACAAGAAAGCTAGAAGGAGCCCGAGGCTTAAAGGCCAAACTGTGAAACCAAACAAAATAAAGAGAGAAAGAAGGTCTAATGTCTAAATGTTCCTTCAGGATCTCTTAGACAGGATCTCTTTCCTTGGTAAAATAGCTCACAACGGTGGCTGTGGATCAGTAGTGATGGTGAGTTCACTCAGTTTAATGCAGAATGTGAGCCTCTAAGCCAAGCTCTTTCTTGCTCAGTTTTGTTTAGGCTGAGCTAAGGACCTGCCATACTCCTGTGATGTCATTGAGAGCACGAAGGGGATTATTATCATTATCATCATCACCATCATTGATTCATGAACTGCCTTCTAAACCACCATCTCAAAGCAATTTACATGCAAGATAATAAAGGACAGTTAAAAACACAGAAACAAAAAAGAAATGTATCTGAAACAGGACTAGAACTCCAACAAGTGAACATTTGTGGTAAAGACCCAGTCATAGAATCATAGAATTGTAGAGTTGGGAGGGACCTCAAGGCTCATCTAGTCCGACCCCTGCAATGCAGGAATCTCAGCTAAAGCATCCATGACAGATGGCCATCCAACCTCTGTTTACAAACCTCCAAGGAAGGAGAGTCCACAGCCTTCCGAGGAAGACCATTCCAGTCTTGAAGCCTCTGCCTTAATGAACTGCCACCCATTATAGCAATAGATTTCAAAGCCCACCAAACAGTATCCTTTACCCACTGCAGTTCACAACTTGGTGTTTCCACCCTCTGGTACTATTCCCTGACATTTGGGGGCATTCTTGTTAGTTGAGTGTCCTCAACCACTCAGGGGTCACCAACTGAGTATGTTGACATCACCACCCCATGGAACAAATCAGTTTCAGTTCTCTGATGATAAGCCTTGGTTATGCGGATGTGTTCTTTATTCCCCATGAATATTTCCATCTCCTTTCAAAGGCCTCAACAAAAATTACCAAAGAATGGTATGGTGTGCATGCTTGGGATGGAAAAGCCTTTCCTCCTCCCAGGAAGGGAAGGCGTTGTGATCGGGAGACGATTCCTGCGTCATGCAGGGGGCGCTCCGCCCCCTGCTTCAACTCCCGGGCTGGCGTGCCACGCCCCTCCCCGGTTGGGCACCCAATAGGGAAGCTCAGCGGGGGCGTGGCTTGCTGCTCAAATGCAGCCCCGCCATTGCACACACATTTTCTCCGAATCAGCAAGGTCGTCTTCGTTGCAGTCAGCAGAAGCCTGGGAAGTACTTGCCATGAGGTTTGGCCACTCTGATCGCTTGATTGTGTGGGCAGAGTGACTTTGTGTTGCTAGTGTGTGTGCTTTGTGAGTGTGTGGTTGCCTGTGTGTTTGTTAGCTAGCGTGGGTGCTTGGAGAGAGTGAGAGAATGACTGACTGCTGCAGTATGGCCTGGATATATCTCATGATGATATCCAGATTGGCGACCAGACCTTATTCCGGGATGACGGCGTTCATCTTTCAAATCGGGGAAACGACATATGGCTGGCTAACATATCCAATAGTCTTAGGGATTGGTTGCAGCTGTGAGGGTACTGGCGGCGAGCCTTTTGGCTCGGGTGGCGGTTAGGCATTGGAATGTGTTGTTGGTGTTTCGGGGGGCAAGGTGTGGGCATCGCCTTCCCCGGCAATTTTGGGTATTCCGCTAAAGGAATCCGGCCGTTGTGGATCCTGTCCGATGCCCGTGTGGCGGGGGGCCATGGCACGACCCTCGGTGACATCAGAAAGAGAGCCTATAGTTGGATTAGCATCAACAGGCTTCCCCTACTGGTGGTTAACCCCTCCTCAGACTCACCCCTCTACGAGTGGGTGGAGTCTAATGTTCCGTGGTCCAATGCCTAAGCCAATACTTTCTCACATGCTGTAATCAATAAAGTTGTAGCCTTTACCTTACCCATTAACCTTACATTCTGTGTCCACGTGTCTTTATTCCCCAAGCGGGGATCGGGTCCTCGAATCATAAACACAAACAAAATCCCAAAAGTCAGTCATCCTCTCTCCTTATTTTCAAGACAGCAGTACCTTCTTCCTCAGGAAGAAAGGAATGTTTGAATCTGGTCTAACTTTTATTTTGTTTTCTTTTTTGGAGCATGACAACCTTCAGCTGTAAATACCCAGGAGAGAGGACCTTTCATTTTAGTTATCTCTAATGTGCAAGGCCCACTTATTATACTGTATAAATAACACAGTCTAACAAGAATATTATTATACAAGACTTTTCTGCTGAAATCTGCCATTCCGAGAGCTCTTGGGAATCTGTGACAGTTAAGTATGCTGTAATACCTAGATTAAAAAGGAAGAAAGCTTTGAAACCTGTAATATAGAGGAGACCTTTGCAGAAAGGCAGAGTGTTTATTCAGAGGGATTTGTGCTGGTCTGCAGGAAATTTACACTGCGGTACCTTGTCCCCTAAGCAGCGTTTCTTATAAAGATCCCACTGCTCTCTTTTTCAACAATCAATACTGTGTGAATGGATTCTTAAAATAAAATATGACAATTCCACTTTGCAAGAGTTTATTTTCTCTCTTTTGGCAGCTAACTCAACATCCAGCACTGGGAAATCATTACTGTGTAGATCACCCAGACACTCTTTAATTTCAAATTATTTCTAAATCACTTCCTACAGTTGTTGTTTTTTTAAATATGTTGCTTCTCTGTTTCTTTTTGCTCAATTAAAACACAACGCTGCCGCATTCTGATGCCTTGAATTACAGGTTTCCCGTGTTATTTTTACTATAGCCGGTTGTCTGCAAGCACTCTTGATTAAATTCCTTTAGTTTCTTCAGAAATAATAAAGTGAGAGCTTTTTATGCTCTATTTAAAATTTGAGCATCAGCCAAGATTTTCCATTGTGAGTGCTCTTTCTTTCAGCATCCATTGCAAGTCTTATTTTTAAAAAAGAGAAAGAAAAAGAAACAGCAGAAGCCTTCATATTATAAATCCTCTTTTCGCTATCTCTGCTGATAACTCCAGAGATCCCGAGAGGGGGAAATTATCAGTCATGCTTCTCTAGTTATGCATCCCCCAAGAATCTAGCCCCAAGGAAATTCATGCTCTGTTCTCTTATTCCCGCTTCTCTCGAAATAGAGAGCTCTCGCAAACAGATGGCTACGTGTAATTTAGAAGGTCAACTCTCAAGGAGTTTTTATTATTATTATTTTTTTAAAAAAAACTTTAGCTAAATACTTTCAACATGTACAGCAAGTTTGGTCACCTATTGACTACATTATGAGAGTCTCATGCTATAATTTTGCCTTAATCATCTTCTCATCTAACAGTCCGCAGGGTGTAATATCAGGTTGTACGGCAATCCACAGGCATTCAAAGTCAAAAGAAAGACAGAAGGACAAAAACTAGGCAAAGTTGAGCGTTTTGAAGACCCAGTAAATTCCAGTGTGGTGTAATGGTTAGAGGGTTGGACCTACGGTACCTCTGGGTCGAAATCTGTCTTTCAATTCCTCAAACATTTCCTGGAACAATTTTTTCTGCCTCGTTCCTGGGTAGCTCAGTTGGTTAGAGCACCGTGCTGATCATGCCAAGGTTGTAGGTTCATGATGGGACTAGTTGATCCTCAGGATTCCTTCCAACTCTATGATTCCTAGCCATTTTAGCATTTGTTTGGGATTTCTGAGGAGGCAGGGTTTTGAGGTTACCTTATCATTTCAATGTGGCCAGAGGTTTTATCTCAATAAAGATTTCTCTAGCACTCTACATCCTCCCTGGCTCCCCATGCTTACTGATCTGAAACAGCCCTGTGGGAGGAGCTACCTCATTGTATGTTTCTGAGCACAATTCAAAGTGTTCATACTGACCTTTAAAGCCCTAAACGGCCTCAATCCAGTATACCTGAAGGAGCGTCTCCACCCCCATCATTCTGCCCAAACACTGAGAGCCTTCTCAGTAGTGGCACCCGCCCTGTGGAACACCCTCCCACCAGATGTCAAAGAGAAGAACAACTACCAGACTTTTAGAAGACATCTGAAGGCAGCCCTGTTTAGGGAAGCTTTTAATGTTTAACAGACCACTGT
Source organism: Podarcis melisellensis (assembly GCF_964234715.1). NCBI lineage: Eukaryota > Metazoa > Chordata > Lepidosauria > Squamata > Lacertidae > Podarcis > Podarcis melisellensis. The sequence goes on from NC_138537.1 coordinate 18,894,522, forward strand.
ATTTTAATACTTTTTTTGGAAGCCGTCCAGAGTGGCTGGGGAAACCCAGCCAAATGGGTGGGGTAGAAATTAATTATGATGATGATGATGATGATGCCTTCTCCTGAACTTTAATTGCAGGCTGTAGACCACTGGTGAGACCACAAAAGTGAGGCAAGCATGGCAAAACCCCTACACCCCACCCATAATAATTTCTTTGAAATATTCTCTTCCCCTTTGATAATTTTCAAATTAAATTTCCTTTCTCATTAGCTGGTAGAGGATGATTAGGAGGGGGAGGGGCATGAGAAAATTGTTTGGCTCAGCACTGGGAGAGACCCAGGTTCAAATCTCCATTCTGCCATCACACTTGGGCCAGTTGTTGACTCTCAAGTTGGGACCAGGAGAAAGGTGAACTGGAGGGAGTGCTTCATTCTTTCTGCTGGAGAGGGCGAATTATCTTTTCCCTGCCAGCTATTTCCTTTCTCAAAATAAACCTCATTCAAGCTTTCAGAATCCTCCTGTATCTCTCTCTCCTCCCCCAGTACCTAGAGAAGAGCAGCTTGTAGGAGGGTGGGTGGTTTTTATTCACAACTGCACTCTCCTAACACATCAACCCTATTAAATTATCACATGCCCATTCAACACCTTCAGGCATCTCTCATATCACTTTGGAGGGCAGATCTCCATCAGAATCCAATAATCAAACAGTCGGTTAGGAATTTTGATAGATTCTGGGACCCACACCCTCTAAAAGAGCGTGAGTTGGATATAGTATGCATGAGGCTCTCTGTGGGCATCCTGATTATTTGGAGCTCTCACAGTTCAATAATACAGGTTCCTTTGCACATTCAGTCCCCAGTCAATGTGCAGATATGAAGGAGAGTGCTATCCTTGAAGATGAAGTGGATCATGGCCAGGAGCATGACACACAAACACACTTGATTACATAAGTAACAGGCTTCACAAGTAAAAGGTGAATCAATGTATTTTGCACTCCTCTGAAATGGTGAAAAAAACCAAACCCAACAACTTCAGAATCTTGGAATAAGTCTTTAAGCTTCAAAAGAATACTTGCTGCTATGGTGTGTGATAATCTCTTCCCCCAATTCATATTTTATGAAGTTGCGTATGCCATTACAAGATAGAGATACAATGCTACCTAAGCAAAATTCCAGCCAGACTGGTGAAAGTTCTTCACCCCAGCTTTCTAAAATAACTGCTGAAAGTCAAACCTTCAGCCTTCCCCAACCTGTTGCTCTCCAGATGCTTTTCCATAATGGCTGGACAGTGTTCTCGAAGTTACCAACATGAGTTTGACCAAACTGTGGGAGGCAATGGAGGACAGGAGTGCCTGGCATGCTCTGGTCCGTAGGGTCACAAAGAGTCAAACACGACTAAATGACTAAACAACAACAAATGTGTGAATTATCTTGGGGATCATGGCAGTACATGGCCAAAGTTCCTTCAAAGATATAAAAGGCCCGCCAAACCTCTCTTTCTTCTCCCATGTTTCTTCTTTCTTAACTGAAGAAGACAGTAATAGTTTGCACCAGAGATCAAAGTGGTTGAACCACAACCCCCATGATCCACAGTGGGGGAATAACACTCCCAGCATCAACAACACTGCAAACGATTTCAGTTTTGTCCACCTAGTTTGGCAGGGCTCTCCAAACCCTCAAGCAGATATCTTTCCCATCACCAGACACCTGATTTAGGGAACCTTTTTGATCTTCAGATAAGCCACCATCACTAGCTATCCTGTCCTGGCCCCATGTTGAAGCTATTCCTGCTTGAGAACAAGGACAAGGTGACAGGTGGTTTGTGAGTGTGTGCAAGCAGAAGTGTGGTGAACAAGTCACTGGGAAGCTACTTGAGCTCAGCTATCAAGAGATGGTCCTCTCAAAATCCGCATCCCATCCACTGCTTTAGATCTAGTCGTGTTGTTGTTGTTTAGTCATTTAGTCGTGTCCGACTCTTCATGACCCCATGGACCAGAGCACGCCAGGCACTTCTGTCTTCCACTGCCTCCCGCAGTTTGGTCAAACTCATGCTGGTAGCTTCGAGAACACTATCCAACCATCTCGTCCTCTGTCGTCCCCTTCTCCTTGTGCGCTCCATCTTTCCCAACATCAGGGTCTTTTCCAGGGAGTCTTCTCTTCTCATGAGGTGGCCAAAATATTGGAGCCTCAGCTTCACGATCTGTCCTTCCAGTGAGCACTCAGGGCTGAATTCCTTAAGAATGGATAGGTTTGATCTTCTTGCATGGGACTCTCAAGAGTCTCCTCCAGCACCATAATTCAAAAGCATCAATTCTTCAGCGATCAGCCTTCTTTATAGTCCAGCTCTCACTTCCATACATCAGATCTAGTTGTAGCCACAGTTAAAAAAAATCACACGAGCAAAAATCTGAAAGACAATCCAGAGGAAAATTGCACTCCTTTCAATCATACATAGAAGACCTTGGAATGATCTTCTCAGAGTGTTGCCAGAAACATTTCACATCAGATTGGCCCAAATTAGGCTGCAGAAAACAAATCTCAATTGGCCGGGAGTGGAATTGCCAAGTAATAGTTCTTATCCTTCTCGATCTTCTGATTCTACTATCTGAACAATGGGGGGTGTCAACTTCAAAGGAAATTGCTTTAGGGAAGTTTTGCTCAGGCCTCATTCTGTTATTCCCAGAGATGTTTCTATGAGATGAAAAGGACCTCCTGCAGATGCCGTAATGGTATTATGAAAAAAACATGCACTTATTTGGAAAGAAAATCTATTTGAGATGTTTTCAAGCTACCTGTGGAATACAATACAGGAAAGGAAAGGAAGGTGATAGCAGCTGGAATGCACTTTATAATGCCAAAAGAAATCCAGGCTAACTAATGTGTCTTTATTATGGATTAATTGAAATGCTAGATTTCTATCAAGAGGAAACTTGTTTGAAATGAGATATTATTGTTTCATGCCCCAGTGGTCATCTGTAATTAAGAGATAAATGAGCATATTTTGAAGAAGAATATGTAAAGTTGTTAGCTGATGGATATCGTTTGGATATTTTATTCTGTGGGATCCACCTGAACTGATACACTTCTATTTTGGCTGGGGAAGTTTTACTTCTTTTCGTATTTCTAGGCATTTTACCTCTTCACAATTGCATATCTTATTGTTGTAACCTTATGGTGAAAGGCAGATAAGAAATCTTATAAATAAATCTTAAATAATAAATAACAACTGGTTTTTAGAATTAAGGTGAATGGTGAATGAAAATGTATTTAATAATAATAATAATAATAATAAACAATTTCATGTCACAAGGAACCTACAATCTGAAATTACGCCCAGGATGAGGCAAACGAGGAAGAAAAAGAACATGTGAGTGAGTAGTAAAAGGGGAAAACATGTCTAAGGGTAGTTTCATTAGCAGTTGGGACTTTCCGGAATAGGTGGCTTTGAGGAGAGATTGAAGGAAAGAAGAGTGGTGTATGCAAGGTCAGTTTTCTGTGAGGTGACAACAACATAAATAGTGTTTTGTCATTTTAACTTAGTTGTGTCTTTGTTCGTTTTTTGTTTTTTATTTATTTATAATAAATATAAATGTGCACCCCACCCCCGAGACCATTCCATTATAAATATCCAACCTCCCAAAATTTTAACACCTCTTGCGATGGTTTGATCCTTTTCCATTTTAGCAGCACAAATTCTACAAATACTTTCCATATCTCCTCAAAATCATTTCTCCTGCGTATTCCCCCTCTTACCTTAACAGCACATGTTAATTTAACATTAATAGCTACATCCCACACCTCTTTATACCATTCTTGCATTTTACATTCACCTTGCCCCTTCCACTTCCTAGCTATAATAACTCATGTAGCTCTCAATATGTTTGTGAGTCCTGCGAACCTTCCACCCCATCGTAAATCGATAACAATGCTACCTCTGGACTTTCACAACTTTAACCCTGTGATTTCTGTTATCACCTGAAACATCCTTTGCCAAAAAGTTTGTACGTATTTACAACCCCACCACATGTGAACATAATTCCCGGTTTCCTGGCAGCCCCTCCAACATAATACCAAATATTCCTCATTTGTTTATTTATTTAATCTTACTGGTGTTAAGTACCATCTCCATACTAACTTGTAGTAATTTTCTTTTATCTTTATAGGCAACATTTTCAGAGTGTGTTTCACCCATATTTTCCCCCTGCTTTGACTATTTATCTGTCATGTTGTCTCCTTTTCCCACACCTATTTTAATTGATCTTGTTGTTTCTCCATTTCTACTAATACTTTATAAATTTCACTGGCTTCCCCTTTTTATAACTACCGTATATTGTCTTCTTTATCTCCCCTTTATATAATCATTTATTCAAATTTTGTATATTCATTGCATACCTTGTTTTCCCTTAACCATTTATTCTTCCGTTGTTCCAGTTATATACAGTAAAACCAAGTAATTTTGCTTCCTGTTAAAGCTTCTCTTATTTGTTCTTTGCTTCTCATTTTCTCCACCCGTTCCTTTAAGTATTTTCCTATCTTTTGCTTCTTTTCCAATTTCCTTTTTTAAATGTACTGGGAAATATTCTATCATCACCATCGGGGTTAGCAGGGAATTTACGGGTATCAATTTTCCTTTATATTTCGCCCATATCTCAATGATGTTTCTTAATAAGGGATTTTCAATATTCTGCCACCATTGCCTATTTGGTTTGATAAAAAATTTATTCACCATCTTCTCCCTCATTTCTTGTGTACCACTCTCTAACCATTCTAACTCTCCTTGTTCTGCTATCCCATCTATAATATATCTTAACTGATTTGATATATAATATAACTTTATGTTGAGGAGACCCAGTCCACCTATTTTCTGGGGTTTATACCATCTTCTTTTATTAATTCTGGGTTTTGTATCCCCATTACAAAATTTATTAATCATACTTTGCCAACCCTTTATCTCTGTCTCTGATATATTAATTGGTAATATTCTAGAGAAAATTATTCTAGAATTTAATTTTCATTTTAATTATCACTATTCTTCCAAACCTTGAAAGCTTAATTTTCTTATATTCCTTCAGTTTTTCCTTAATTCCCCTCTTTAATTTGTTACAATTCTCTTCTTCTAAATTTTCTAAGTTTCTTGTTATATTTATTCCCAAGTACTTTATTGCATTTGTTACTTTTATATCTATTTTTCTCCCTTCAAAATTTTTCGTTTTTCATCTTCATCGTAATTAAAAATCATTATATGTTTGTTTGAAGATTCAGATGCTCATAAAATGGTCTGCAAGTTAGCACAAATATACTTGGTGTTTGAGGGACATTAAATATTATTACTGTTAAATATTTGCTAACAATAAAAAAGATTATTATTACGTTTTAGCCAACTAAGTTATATGCAAAGTAGACTGTTAGCAAATTATGAACTAAGTTAGTACTGTCCATTAATTTCAATGCTTCTACTCTGAATATAAGTGAGTAGGAATTTCTGAGGCAAGACCCATTTCTCTGAATATGAGAGGGCGATCTAGTGCCTCCTATGGCCTCAGCACACTTCCCAGGGTCCACACGAGTGCAGGGTTAATTAGTCATGATTCTTGGGTAAAGTGTTAAGTGTCACTAGGCATGAAGAGAAATATGGTACTGTGCACTTTTATAGCCAAACTTCCCTAATAAACGCTTTTCAAAACTCAGCCATCCCTTAAAAGCTACACTTCTAATTTTGTAATGCAGTTATCCAGCTGACTAATGTCTAATGCTAGTGAAAAAAGCATTTATAAATGCAGTATATATGGGAAGCTTGTTTTGCTAAATGTATGCTATATTGTTTACAAATCTGTGCATATTAAGGAAGAAATTCACACCCGTACATTTCCAAGCACAATTCAAAGTGTTGGTGCTGACATTTAAAGCCCTAAATGAAAACAGCCCAGTATACCTGAAGGAGCGTCTCCACCCCCTTCGTTCAGCCCGGACACTGAGGTCCAGCACTGAGCGCCTTCTGGCGGTTCCCTCACTGCCAGAAGTGAAGTTACAGGGAACCAGGCAGAGGGCCTTCTCGGTAGTGGCACCCGTCCTGTGGAATGCCTCCCACCAGATGTCAAAGAGAACAACAACTACCAGACTTTTCATCTGTAGAAACATCTGACTTTGGCATGGCTGGAATATAGCCTACTGTGCAAAGGTAAGAATCACATATGTTGCTTGTCCCACTTTTGGCTTGGGCCCTGCCCAATTTTACCCTCCTTCTCCACTTGTCTCCAGCATTCAGCCCCTGGAGGGCTGCCTACTAGGGAATTCTGCCCTCAGGCTATAAAAAGTTCCCCACCTTTGCTATATGGGTTTCTTTTTGTCCTGGTAGGTTGACTGTTGGTGTCTTGTGGAAGTCCGCTGGTAGTTCATCACAAATCAGAAAGTGAGATGTCTCAGAAGAATGCAGAGGCCCAGTAGATTCTTCAGAGATTTCCTGTTCCCAGCAGAACAGCTTCTTCCATAGTCCCCGGTTAAGGGGAAAATTCCTCTCCCACACAGTTCAAAGCAGCAACGTGTCTCCAGATATAAGACAAAGCTAATTTACTATATACAGCTCTTCTGGTCTTTGGAGTAAAGATACATATGTACAAATCTACTAACACTATCACTATGCTAGCTAATGCTGCTGTAAAGCCCACAGCCTCTTCCCCTGACTCTCACAGATTCAGAGTCAGAAAAACAGGACAGGACACAAACACAAAACAGAACTAGACGTAATGAAAGCAATGCTCTAGAGACTATTATACCCACTCTACATTTCTGAACCAATAGGAGTGTGAATTAATCAGGAAGTCATACACTTGACCTCTGCTCTGTATGGCTCTGTAACCCAGTGCACCTGCTTTCTTATCTCTGAACATTCGTGGACCAAACACAGTGCAATTTAACCCATTGTTCACATTATACCAACACTGGCTGCTACTGTAAATTCACATTTCAAAAGTGGAATCCCATTTTTGGGTGAACTACCACAGTAGCTGTCCACCTGGTCAATTCCCTCCTGCTTCCCATCATAGGTTTTTTTTTTCTTTTTTAAAAAAAAATATGGCTAGAGAAAATAAAATAATGGAAATACTCTAAGTGGCCTTTAGATGACACTAAACGGCCTCGGTCCAGTATATCTGAAGGAGCGTCTCCACCCCCATCGTTTTACCCGGACACTGAGGTCCAGCACCGAGGACCTTCTGGCGGTTCCCTCACTGCGAGAAGCCAAGTTACAGGGAACCAGTTAGTGCCAGAAGTGAAGTTACAGGGAACCAGTTAGAGGGCTTTCTTGGTAGTGGCACCCTCCCTGTGGAATGCCCTCCCACCCGATGTCAAATAGAACAACAACTACCAGACTTTTAGAAGACATCTGAAGGCAGCCCTGTTCAGGGAAGTTTTTAATGTTTGATGTTTTATCGTGTTTTTAATATTCTGTTGGGAGCTTCCCTGAGTGGCTGGGGAAACCCAGCTAGATGGGCAGGGTATAAATAAATTATTATTATTATTATTATTATTATTATTATTATTATTATTATTAGTTTCTGAACTTTTACAATGACTTTTTTTGAAGAAGAAGATGAAGAAGAAGAAGAAGAAGAAGAAGAGCCTGTGGGATCAGGCCTGTTATGTATTAAGATTAGCTGCAGTTATCACTCAGGGCCATCAGTATGCAAATGAAGGATTGAGAACTGTTGCTCACTGATTGGTTAGCTAGCTGGGAATTGTTACTGTTACAAGTTACTTAATATTATATAAAGCAGCCAGCTAGGGTGCAGTCAGTCTGACTCCAGGAGCAGTTCTAACTGCTCTAATAAAGAGCTGTGAATCTAACAGAGCTGTGTTCTTCATCCATCTTTCCCAAGGCTATTTAACAAGGCCAATGGCCCACATCTAGTCCTTCATCCTGTTCTTACAGGTGCCTGTGGCTGAACCCGCAAGCAGGACCTGAGCACAAGAGAATTCTCCCCTCCTGTGCTTCCCAGCAATTTGTATTCAGAGGCATTATGGCCTCCAAGCATGGAGACGAAACATAACTGAAGAGTGGAAAAAATAAGAAGCTGAGATAAACCAAAATTGGCAGATTTCCCCACACTACCCCCACTTGCCACCCATTTTCCAAAGCTCCTACTATTACACAACAGGGGAGGAGTCTGATAATGAGCAATGCCTGTCCAGAGGTGTTCATCTCTCCCCATGGCTAAGTGTTTAATGCTACAGAAAGAGCTTGAGAGACAACCGGATGTTCTGTGAAGATCAGTAGAAGGTGCTACAATTAAGGTCTCCTGCTTATTCAGTCCCTGATTAAATCCTCTGTAGCATAGCAAGTTAGGCTTGGTTATGATGAGCTTTTGTCAGAGACATCTGTCAAGCAAAAACTGGATTGAGACAACAAACATTTCACTCAGGTTGCCGAACAGCGCTCATACCGTAATGAATTTCACACAGCTGCTAAGAGCTTTGACTTCGTATGGTATATTGAATTTAATATTCCCTTATGTAGACATGTAATCAATTTTTAGGCTCCAAAATTTATTACCTCCCTTCGCTGGAGTAAATTTCCTGTGCAGCAGAGGACATGTGTGGGCTGCCTCAGCTGTCATTTTGTGGCCTAGAATACTGAATTTCTGAGGTTTGCATCTGCTGTGTAAAAAGGCACAACACAGTCGTGGCCATCTTTATTTTATTTATTTATTCCTGTTTATTCAATTTATATAGCCACCCATCAATAAATATTCCCTAGCTGGCTTCCAACACAACACGTTTAAAAAATTACATTTTTAAAAAGAAAGAAACCCAAGAATAAACAGTGAAAGACGGAGAGGAGGGGAACCTCCTTACAATGGAGGTACATGGAACAAGTTTCAGCCCAGGCTTAAAACACAATTAAAAAGCCCAATTGCATAAAAAGGTCTTCACTAAAAAGCATAAAAAGTGTCAGGCAGTAAAGACTTTCTCAAGAAGCTATCCCATAGCTAAGGTGCCAGAAACCATCATAGGGTCTGTGTGGTGTAGTGGTTAAAAGATTGGATTAGGACTTGGGAATTCACGATTCAAATCCCTACTTGGCCATAAAGCTCATTTGGTGACCTTGGTCCATCACCAGGTCTCAGCCTGACCTACCTCACAGGGTTGTTGTGAGGAGCATAAGGTGTGGAGGAGAGTTATGTCCTCCTTCTTCAGCTCCTTGGAAGAAAGGTGGGGTAACAAGGCATAAATGAATATGTAGAAATAAACACTGAGTTGTATCCAGTGAATTTGTCCCCTTACCACAATGGGATGTCCTGTGTTCCCTCTGCACTGCCTCCTACATGTGCTCTGAAGGTTTTGAGGAATAATAATGATAATAATAATAAAAAAAATTATTTATACCCCGCCCTCCCCAGACACGACTGGGCTCAGGGCAGCTAAGACCAGGTATAAAACAATTAAGGTATACAACTTAAAAATAAGATTAAAATACAACATTAAAATGCAGCCTCATTTCAGTGGGAACTCAAATCAAAAACCTTTTGGGGGATGAAAACATCAAATCTACACCAAGGCCAACTATCCAGACTGGTCCTACATGGGCCAGAAAAAAAGCCAAGGAAGTCCCCAAATAGGAGTTCCATCACAGAAAGAAAAAGGAAAAAGGATAGAGGGGAAGGGGATCAAGTTGATTCCAAGCCAAAGGCCAGGCGGAACAACTCTGTCTTACAGCCGCTGTGGAAAGAAATCAGATCCCAAAATCAGATTCTGGAAACCCCAGAATATATTGGGAGGAGGGAGGGAGGGAGGGGAGTCCCTTTGTACAAATGCAACTGCTAGCGGCATGACACAATTATTAAAATTTAAGGACAGAAATGATCAAACGTGTGTATAATTCAAGGAAGAAGGACTTTATTGCAATTATTAATAATTGAATACTGAAAGCAGGTACCCTACTTCAATGATTCTTGTTTGCTTTCACTGTGGTGAACATGTTGATTAAACTATTAGAAGATCAAGTGAGCCTAGTCTGTTTTACTTTCTGCTGAGGACACAATACAAGTGGGAATGGGGAACTTCCATCCCATAGAACAGGGGTCTGCAACCCGCGGCTCCGGAGCCGCATGTGGCTCTTTTACACCTTTGCCGCGGCTCTGGGGCAGATACTAGCGAGGGGAGGAGGCGCATTGTGCACCCCGACACTCCCCACTGTGGCGGGCGCTGTACTGGCTGTGACGTCGCATGGGGGCGGTGCGTGCGTTAGTCACGCACCGTCTTGACGTCACCTTCCCACCCACCCACCCGCTACATTGTAAGGGGCATGTACGCTGGTCACTGCATTGAAAGGGGGCATGTACGCTGGTCACTGTTTTGAAGGGGAGTGAAGAACACACACACACAAAAAGGTAACTTGTTAATTTAACGTTTATTTCTATGAGGAGGAATAATTCTGAGGGGTCAAACAAAGAAATAATTAAAAAGTGACAAAAAAGATATTTTTATAATGAGGAGTTTTGCGGCTCCCAGTTGTTTTTTTCCTTCGGAAACGGGTCCAAGTGGCTCTTTTGGTCTTAAAGGTTGCAGACCCCTGCCATAGAACAAACTTGGTCCATACATGACACCATGTATGGCAAAGCTTCAAAACAACAAGAAGCAGTAGCTTAAAGTGGGTTTCTAGTTTCCTTTCCTGGAGCTCAGCTGATGGGCAGTCGGAGTTTGTCTTGCTCAAGGAGAGAAAAACAATTTCCATTCAATGGAAACCTGTTCTTGCTCCCAGTTCTTCTCTCTGAGGGTGGGGAAATGAAGGGAGGGGATTTCTGCTTCATTTGTATACCTCCCTATACCCAGAGGTCTCGGGGTGGTTCACAGAATAAAATGAAAATATAAAACCACAAAATGCATAATCAAAATAAAAACAACAACAACCCAATGACCTCCCTCTTCCCAGCCCCCTCTGCTGTGGAAAGTGAAAGAAAGAAGCCTATATTTTAAAATACAAATTTATTCACTGGGTTTCCTGCAGTGGCAGTGGGTACTTCAGAAACCAAGCAAGGGATTTTGACAGGTGGGGAGACAACCCACCTGTCAATCATGTGGCATCATGTGATCGATGAAGTCCTACCCACTTGTCAACTATGGCCTGCGAGGCTGATTGCATGATGAGCCTTACTTGCATTGTGGTATGCCTAGGCCAGTGTTTCCCAACCTTGTGCCTCCAGCTGTTTTTGGACTACAGTTCCCATCATCCCTTGCCACTGGTCTTGCTAGTCAGGGATGATGGGAGTTGTAGTTCAAAAACAGCTGGAGGCACAAGGTTGGGAAACACTGGGCCCTAGGCAATTCATTACCAATTTGGGGCTGCAAGTATCCAAACGCTTTCCTGGGAGAAAGATCCATGAAACTAAAGCTGGCTTACTTCTGAGTAAACACGTATGATGATTACAGTGGCAGTTTAGAGATGATAGTTTACTTCTGAGGATGAAGAATATCTTTGCACAGGTTCTTCAGGCTTTGGGCATGAATTTCATTCAAAGCAATCAACATTCTACTATCTCTGTGAGAGTAGCAATCAACAAAGCTACCAGATTTTCCTCCACCCCTCACACGCATTTGCTTTCACACACAAAGAAAATGTATTCCTCAGTTTATAAATGGTAAATGCTACTTCAGCAGATCCTACAAGCCAGGGAAACATCCTGCATGGTTAATAATACAGGATGTGGTGTGGGCAGGGGGGGCAAACAGAACATTTATATAAAGAAACAAACTTATCATTAATTTAATATTGTTATTTATGAGCACCTATGCAATATTCACAAGTGTTTCCTCAGCTGCTCGAGACAATAACTCTAATTACTTTAACTTGCTCCATAATGCTATTTTTATATGCCAGGATGTGCTGCAATTCAAGATCATTTTGCGATTCAAATGGAAGAGGAGGAAAACAGATAAACAATCGTTTATCATGCATTATTTATGTAAATACATTATTCCATCTGCGAGAGACACTCTTTCCAAACAATGTCTTCTTCTGATAATTAGAGTTTAGTAGAAATTCTAGGAGAGATTAACGTTACTTTCTTCCCTGGTCGCTGAATCATAGTTTACTGTGGTAGCAGCAAATTTCACAGAAAAAAGGCGAGGCTTCAATTGTGAATGTATTTTGGACCTGATCCTGAGCTCACTTCCAAATAGGCTTCAGACCATCCCTCATCCTCTCTTGTCACTGCCACAAGAGTAGCAATGAAACAGCCTCATTGTATGTTGAGGGCTGTCTGCTTTCCCTCTTTTTTCTCTCATTGCAAACTCCCAGCCAATCAAGGATCATGTAGCAAGTCAGATGGCATCACATCACTAGGTAACCAATCAGATTGTCTATGTAAAAGTGGGGAATGCACCCAGTTGCTTAGACCTTGTAGGCATATGCACAAAGATGTAGGGGAGATGTCACCTAAACAATTGAGTGATTCTGCTTGATCTTTCGTGCTGTTCTGCAGCAATTTCATTACAGACCCTGCAGCACCAGAAGAGATGGAATGCAAGGACACACTTCCTTGCACTGTGAGATCAGTAGTTTCTCTTTACACAAGTATCACCAAAACAGAGCTCCCTATGCAGCCTGCAAACAAGGCTGTGATGTCAGGTGTAGCACTCACTCAGATATATTTATTTTTTGAGAACTTTCAGCTCAGATTCACCAACATATAGAAGACTCATGACTTAAACCTGCAGCCAATCAAACAAATTAACCAAATCATAGGAGTCTGAGTAGGTGAGGTTAAATGAAGACTTAAATCCCTCCCTGTTCCTGGTCGTGTTTACAGATTTACACGGCAAAGCAGCAAAGGAAATAAATTCCTGACTTCCTAGCTACATGTGAACCTGACCAGTGTGCTCTGTCTCTTCTGTCCAACATTCACTGAGGTGAGCATGTCAAGCCTAAATGGCACCTGCATGGAACACCCAAGACAAAAATGATGATAGATGATCAAGGAATTCCCTTAACGCAAGGATGCCTCAGGTTTAATCAGCCAGGTCTTCCAAATGCCTTCACTTGCCTGGACTAAATGCCAATTAAAAAGACACATAAATCCCAACCCAATTTTGCAAAGAAAGACAAAACGAGGAGTCCCAAAGGCAAATCAGGGGTTTCTCCAAAAATTCCTACTGAACCCCACAAAACGTAACTAGCAAAGCTCAAACTTCATATGGTGTGAGGGAGGAAGGGAGGGAGGGAGGAAAGGTTCTGAGAACAGTGAAAGAGGAAGAAGTTAGGGAGGAGCTGGCTTGTGAAGCCTGGCAACTGCCCAGTTCCCATTGGAAACTTCAGCCCATGTTCTTCTTCTTCTTTGACGATCACTCGTAGCCAAGTAAGATTGTCTTCCATTATGCACAGTTTATGGAAGTCCATAAGTGACCGTAGAGGCCAATTCTGGATCCACACGTCCTTTCACAGTGGGGACATAAGTTTCCAGGCAGGAGTTGATCATGGTGAGGGTTTGCCAAATGTGCCTTCTTAGCACGTTTCTCCCTTTCGTCCTGAGTTTGAGCGTCTTCAAAACCCATGACACCATTGGTAAAAGCTGTTCTCCAATTGGAGCACTCGCAGGTCAGTGTTTCCCAGTTGTCAGTGTTTATACTACATTTTTTAAAAAATTTGCCTTGAGACAGTCTTTAAAACTCTTTTGTTGACCACCTGTATTATGCTTTCCATTTTTAAGTTCGGAATAGAGTAGTTGCTTTGGAAGACGATAATCTGGTATCTGCACAACATGACCAGTCCAACAAAGTTGATGTTGAAGAATCATTGCTTTGACACTGGTGATCTTTGCTTCTTCCAGTACACTGGCATTAGTTCCCCTGTCTTCCCAAGTGATGTGTAACACATCAGCCTATGTACCTCGGGGCATCCACTCCCTTGGGAGAAGCCACACCAGGCTTCTTCACAAGGGGTGTTGGTGTAGCAAATTCACCCCACTCTAAAGTGGGAGCAGCATTTGCCATGTTTGGGAGTGGAATAATAGGGTGGTATTAAATATTGCTCTGTGACAAATGTTCTGTCTGTGCAAGCACTGCAGTTTGCCAGGAGAAATGATTCCTGCTCGCTGACCACCACATGCTGTTCCGGGCATTCTCACATACACACCAACCCAACTGCAGTGAGAAGATGGAGGAATCCTCCTTGCAGAAGCAGAAGTCCTTGCACAGGGCTTCCACTGAAGGGGCCCATTAGAGGAATTCCACCCAAAGATGGACTTAAGATCATGAGCATGTGGGGAGACAGGTAGAACAGTAGGTAAAACAAAAAGTAAATGGCCCAGAACTAGAAAAACCCAATACCACAAATTTATATTCATTACAATTAAATCTGGACTGGGGAGTTTAATGTTTGAATTCAGCACGGTAATTCCTCTTGATGACAGAATCAACTTATGCAAAGAGATTTAATAGCACAACAGGAATCCTTTCTGGAAAGTGAAGTACTGTGGAAGGCACAAAGTCAAAACTGCATGACTTATTGTGGTGACATCCACAAAATGCAGGAAAATGTTATGCAAAGTATATCAATTATGCAAATAAGCAATCATCAAGTATTTCCAAGGGGGACATCCGTTCTAAGTCACCTTGCACTGCATTAATAATTTTGATGCTATACATGTATTTAATCATTATAAATCAATTAAATGACCATCAATTAAGTGCCCATGATAAAATTAAAGAGTTAGAATATAGTTAAAAGGGTTGTCTTGTCCAACCCCCTCATATTTTCAACCTTTACTTGGAAATCTTCTGTAAAACATTTCCCAGGTAACTTCTTATGCTTTGAAAACTACTCTTATAACCAGAGAGACATAATTCATCCTATTGCAATCACAGTTACTTTCCATTTGAATTCCACAGAATGGGACTTAGGGTGATATTCAACTAATTTTTTTCCTCCTAGCTTTCTTCTCCTTCTTCTCTGTTGTCAGTTCCACATGAACTATGTCTACTTCTTTCTGCCTACAAAAAAGAGGGATCAATCCAAAGGGCATCTCATTGAGCTCCCTGTCTCTAAACAACTGAAATCATGTTGGGAATAAAAAGAGGGCACGGTCCAGGTTTGCAAGTAGAGACAAGAGTAAAGACCTTCCACTTGCATTACCCTCCTTTTCTGGGCACTGGTGTGGATTGGACCTAGGAGGCAAGCCAACAGGTGGTGATTGTGCCAAGGAATCAGGCCAAGTCAGGGAGACAGAGCAAGTATTTTAAGACTGGATTCAATCCAACCCTAGAACAGCTAGGTTGTTGTGGCAGTGGGGAAACCTGTCCAGCCAATGCATTCCCTTCTGGACTACTTAGCAAGGATCACATGCTAGTGGTGCTCAGTTGCAAAAGTGGGTGGAGCCATATATGTAAATTTTACATTTGGATGGCAGGCTAGTTTCTACACACACACTCAGCCCCCTCTATCCTGCATCCAAACAGACAAGAGGCAAAACTGGAGTTCAATCACTCATTCCAGTCAAGCAAAAATATTCAAGGAGGGTGCAAACAGGGCTGATTAGGGTGTGGCCCGTAATCTGGAGATGATGGGAGTTGTTGTCCACAACACCTACAGTGCACCACATAGGCTATGCATGATCTAAAGTATCACCACCAACAGGATGATATTGCCACAGAGTGTCACAAACAGAACTATTTCTGCATTCTGTTCCTGCCACTGGAAAACATGCTGACATATTGGTTTGCCCTACACTTCCACCCATCTCTTGGAATTAGATGTGGCCAGGGAAGGGAAGGGAAGGGAAGGGAAGGGAAGGGAAGGGAAGGGAAGGGAAGAAAGAAAGAAAGAAAGAAAGAAAGAAAGAAAGAAAGAAAGAAAGAAAGAAAGAAAGAAAGAAACCAAAGGCAACTTTTTGTTGACGTTCCTTTCTTGTACCCAAAAGGTTCCTGTTTCTACTTGAACTACCAAACTATCAAAGGCAAAATATGTTCTCAAAAGTAAACAAGACGACAGAGAGCAAGGCATCAGGCCTTGAGTTTTAGGAGAAATAATCAAAACGACAGCTAGCAAGAGAAGCTCTTGACAACAACTAATAGAATAAAGGCAAGTTGGTGTGTACATAACGTCATAGACACCCCCCCAAAAAAAAAATACAGGAAGACATTTGGCCTGCTGAGTAGAAAATATTATATGATTTGCATTTCAAAAAGTTTTTAAAATTGACTTGCAATTCCCCCACGATCAAAATGACAAAACCCATAAATTATTGCACAATGACATCAACGAATGGACACATATGAGCAGCCAGTGTTTTTTTATTATTATTTCAAAGAAAAAAACTTTCAGCTGTAGGTAAAGATCACAGCAACATTTTAAAAACTCAACTGCAAATCGCATACAAGATTTAGGATGTCTTTGAAATAATAATAAAAAGGATGTGGAGTGCAATCCTATGGATGTTTACTTAAATGTGCAAATGCTGGACAGCTACCATAATCTCTTACCACTGGCCATGCTAACTGGAGAAGATGAGTGCTGGAGTCCAGCAACATCTGAAGACCTATATGTTCCTCACTACTGGATCACTGCATTAATTTGGCATGAATTAGAAGGGGTACTCCCATGCTACATATATTGAGGGCACAGTCTATGTACAAGATAATTTAGATGTACATTTGTATAGTTATTCATACATAATGTTCAACGAGTGTGCAATCTGTAGCACACGAACAATCCTGCAGTGGGGGTAGAAACTGAGAGAAGCTCCCCAGTAAGAGAGTTCAACAAGAGGTTCGAGCAGCCCTACCCTAAGCCTAGCCAATTGGGAAACAGTAAATAAGCAGACAAACCCCAATTGGATGACATCAGTAGGATACACCAGCATAGCATGTGATTTCCAGAGCCAAACAAGTTTCACCAGCCCTGTGTGGAGACCCACATGGGTCTCAGGGGTCCTGGTTCCCATCCTGATAACACAGCAAGCGTAGTTAATTAAAAAGGAAGATTTATTGCAAAAACAGGGTTCGCCGGACGGCTCTAACAAGCCGCCAGCCTCATCAATCATGATGACCCTTCTAAAGCCTGCTTCCTGTAAGACCAGAAGCAACTGAACTTTCACTTCTGACATCCTTTGTTATGCTTCCTGTCTTGGAGCCCTCCCATTCACTGACACCTTGGGCTGAAAGGGTCAGCTCCCACCTCTTCCCCCTTCTCTTAAAGGCTGTCTCTTAGCTCTTTCCTGCCTGATAAACTGCTTCCTTCTCTGTTTGCAGCACTTTACACTTCTCAAGTGTGTTGGCAGGGTTTCGGCTCGCTCTCAGTCATTCCCTAATCAGCCAGCTTTCCAAGGGGCGGGGGAGTTGGCACTAACTGATGCTCCTCCTGCCTCGCAGTTAACCCTCTCTGTTCTTGGCTGCTTCCTTCAACTGGTTTCAAACCTTCCCTGGGAGCTGGATCATTTATGACAATGGGCCTCACGAATCTCCTGTTTTGGCTGCTTGCCTGGGATTGCAAAAGAGAGAGTTGCTAGATATCTGGCAGGCTAAAATATATGGCTAATGAGCTGTGTTCACTTGGTTCAAAAGTCGAAGCAGGTCTGCCCTAGGCGATGGAGAGGGATATGTGATTCTTAAGAACTCTAAGCAGACATTGGAACTGTATATTTCTAGAGAGTAAAAAGAGTTTCTAGAGAGAAGAAACAGAAAGATGCCTGAACAATTAAGTTAGAGGGTTTTCATAATACTCGATTCAAAATCCATTCCAAAGAACCCAACCTCTTTCAGCACATTTTGTCTATTCGCATTAACACACACATACGTAAGATGCAGCATATTTGCCAATGACTGACACTACTGTGCATTCAAAGCCTTTAGATGCTGTTTCCTTCACTTCGAGGAAGATAAATCGCCACATCTCTTTGAAGACCCCAGGGGAAAGGATGATTAAGTGAATCAAAACATGTTTCATCATGTGGATTTGGCAGCTATGCTAGGGTTATTCAGGGGCATCTAAAAGTAGCTTCAACCTCAGTAAAATTACACACACACACACACACACACACACACACACCAAAAGCCTATCTGGTCCAGCATTCCGTTTACTGCACTGGCCAACCAGATACCTATGGGAAGACCACAAACAGTGCTGCAATATTCATAATTACTAGTAGCCCTTGGTAATCATTATTGCCCATGAATCGGTCTAATCCCCCATCTAAGTCAGTGGCAATTAGCATATATTGTGTTAGCAGATTCCATGTACTCCCATTTGTCTGTCCTAAACATCCCATCATTTGTTTGGATGACCCCAGGTTGTAGAATTATGAGGGATGGAGAAAAACTTGTTGACTTTCTCTGCACAAGGTATATTTTTATACATCACTGTGGGTCTGTGGGTGAGAAGCCAAATATTTTGCTATGTACTATTGTGTTTTTATATGGTAAACCACCCTGTGATCCTCAGATGATGGGAGGTATAGAAATTTAATACATCAATAAATATAAATGATTCTATCCAGCAGACCGTACAGTATGTCTAGAACGTGACTGGTTAAAAAGCAAGAGAAAATGGGAAAACCTTGGGTACCTTGGAAGGTTAAATAAAGTAAGCAGCAACACTCTCCTGAAAATTCATCCTTCCCAACCCATACATTTTGGAGAGGGTTTCATTTCACTCCTATCCATCCAATGCAAAGTCAAAATACAATTTTCAGCGCACCTCTAAAACACAATCTGTCCACTGAGTTGAAAGGAGGCTATCCCACCAGGCTCTCTCTTGATAACGTAGGAGATGGGGGAATAGTTTTAAAAGGTGGAGCAAAATGTATGACATTTGATTGTCATTCCAAAATAAATAAATCCAAACTGTTCTGCCCAGATGTCCCCATTATCAAGCTAGTTTCAATTTCTGTAATGGTGAAGATTTTTAGCCGCTAGCTGTGATGTTTTGGCTTTTTCCTTTTTATCTTTTACTGAGCACCTGAACAGTATGCCTGGAAAGCATGCTGGGTAATAACAGTATAACTTTCCAATGCAATTTTTAATACTTTGGTTGTTGACTGCATGCTTTCTATATTTTTCGCTAGTTAGCTAGTCTCATCAGAGCCTGCCAGCACTCCTATGAACATTCTGTATTCTTGACCTTGATAAATAATTTTCTGTGATCTTTCTTACAAGGCTATTCTAGATAAGTGATAAATATATTGTGTGCCTCCTCCACGAAAAGTCTGGATGGTGGCAGCATAAGGATGGGCCTTTAATGCAGTGGCTCCCCGTTTGTGGGATGCTTTCCCCGGGGAGGTTCATCTGGTGCCTTTATTACATATCTTTAGGTGTCAGATGATAACTTCTCTCTATAAGAATGTGCTGATAGAACATTCTATGACCTTCTAAATGTGTTTCTATGGCACAAGGGTTAGTGACGTATTTCTGTTTCTGTTTTATTATGTATTTTGGGCCAGGATGCAGTTAAAGGCAACAGTCTCTTCCACTCTCTTTCAGCAACCGCTTGATCAAAGCATCAGACATGTTAGATTTGTTGCCAGAACTTCAGTGGTGATGTCACCACTCTGTGCCAAATGAACATCTGCCATCAACTAAGCATGAAGAAAGAGAGAGAGAAGGTGAAGGAGGAGGAGGAGGAGGAGGAGGAGGAGGAGGAGGAGGAGGAGGAGGAGAAAATAGTAACAGTTATGAGTGAAATGGTCATCAGGCCTACAGCCAAAATATTGCCATTAGTCAAGAGTAGAAAAGGAGCAGATTCAATGGAAAACACTAAGTCCACATTTGCAGCAAGCAAGCAGCAAGCCATTTTCATAGGCAGGAAAGTTTATTCGTCTATTGGGAAGCCTACCCCTTCCACACCCACACACCAGGCACCCCATTCCTCTGCTTTCCTCTTACAAAAGATCTCAGTACTTCCGGTGAAAGGTGCAGCTCATTCAGATAGTCAGCAGAAGGGGGTTGACAGGTAGAGTTGAGATGCTGCAACTTGCTGGCAGGTGTGTTGCTGTTGCTTATTGGAAAGGAAAGTGAGCTAGGCAAGATGGTGGAGAGGTCAGCACAGTGCAAATACACCAGCAGGAACACAGGGTTGACTGTGCCACTGCATTTGCCCCACACCAACCTCCCCACTATCTTGACGCTCCTGTTCCTAGTAAGCAACAGTGTCCCACCTGCTGGAAAACTAAAGAAGAGATTCCAACTCACATGGCATTCTGTGTCTAGTAACCAATCCTGTTACCTGAAAGCTGGTAAATTGTAAAGGATCCAGCTGTAACCTGTCAGATTTCACACTTGCATCCTTGCCACATTCCTCAATAGGAATATTCCATCTTGCCTCAGCTCTTCAAAGGCTACCAGGTCCTGCTCCAAACAAGTGCGTTGTCTCACTTTGTCCTGGTTTTATCTATTGACCCAACCCAAAGTGGAAGGCAAGTGTTTTCATAGAATTGCAGAACTGTAGAGTTGGAAGACAGGAGTGCCTGGCATGCTCTGGTCCATGGGGTCACAAAGAGTTGGACATAACTAAATGACTAAACAACAACAACAAGAGTTGGAAGGGACCTCAAGGGACATCTAATCCAAGCCCCTGTTTTGCAGGAGTCACGAATTGCTGGCAGATTACCATCAAGTCTCCATTTACAAACCTCCAATAAAGGAGAGTTGGTCACCTTCTGAAGTAGTCCATTCCACGGGCAATCAGCATTTACCACCACATAGTTCTTCTTAATATTGGGTTGAAATCTCTGTAAACCCATTGGTTTGGCCTCTGGAGCAACAGAAAACAAGCTTGTTTTATTTTCCATGTGCAGCCCTTTAGATGGTTGAAGTTGGCTATTATAGCACCTGTCAGTCTTCTCTTCTTCAGGCTAAACATACACAATTCACTCAACTGTTTCTCATAAGGCCTTGGTTTCCAGACCCTTTAACATCTTGATCGCCCTCTTCTACACATGTTCCAGTTTGTCAACATCCTTCTTAATTTGTGGTGCCCAGAACTGGGCACAGCACTCCAGGTGGGGTCTAACCAGGACAAAATAGAGTGGTACCATTACTTCCTTTGATCAGCACACTTCTGTTAATGCAGCCTAGAATAGCATTAGCTTTTTTTGCTGATGCATCACACTGTTGACTCATATTAAGCTTGTGGTCTACTAAGACCCCTAGATCCTTTTCACATTTACTACTGGCAAGCCAGGTTTTCCCCATCTTATATTTGTGCAGCTGGTTCTTCCTGCCTAAGTGCAGAACCTTATGCATGTCCTATTGAAATTCCTTATTTATTTATTTATTTTAGGTTAGTTTAGTTTTGGCTCAGTTTTCCAATCTGTTAAGGTCATCTTGAATCCTGATTCTATCTTCAAAGGTATTAGCCAACCTTCCTAGTTTGATGTCATCTGCAAATTTTTTGAGCAACCCCTCAATCTTTATCCAAATCATTTATAAAGCTGTTGAACAACACCGGGCCTATGATAGAGGCCTGCAGAATCCTGCTTGTCTCTTTTCCAGGAACCATTGGTGAGCACTCTTTGGTCTCAAGTCAGTCAACCAGTTTCAAATCCACCTAACATGCCACATTTTGCTACCTTCTCCACAATGATATCACGGGAGATTTTCCAGACTCAAAACTCTGGGACCAGAGTCACAGCCCTTATCCAGTCATCTCCTTCTGGTTCTTAGGCCGGTCTATGCCAGAAGCCTAGGATTCCATTTATTTAGCCCAAAGAAGAGGAACGAACCTCACAAGTAAGGTTTCTTAGTCACCAACTGTGTGAGTCAAGGCCACACGCATCATGAGAGAAATTTTGCAGGATGAAGTGCATAAAAAAGTAAGACAGACTAGCTTATGAGGTGTCTTTGAACATTTCAAATGTTATCTGCACTTTGAAGAGTTTGTGATATTTAAAAAATGCAGGCATAAGAGAGTCTAGTAATCATCAAGACAGAGAAAACATTATCAAAATTCCTTTTTTACATCACCCAAAGTGAGAACAAAGAGATCATTCACCTCTGAACAATATAGTATATCAAATAGTTTGCAAATATAAATGTCATAAAAGCACTGGAATGCCTCTTGTTAGCAACGGTCCCGAGAAGCAATGTTATAAGTATAAATGCTAATATAATCAGAGCTGAGGCCCAATTTCCCTAGTTTCGAGGTGAGGAGTTGCATTCTCAGTTATTGTTGCCTCCCTACAGTAACATATGGGATAGCCTAATCTGATTTGTTATGCAGAATTGTGAAGGCATGCTGTTCACTTCATGGCATGCATGACAACTCCTGGGGGCCGAGGTTCTTTGGGGTCCCCTGAACATTTTTTTAGAAGATGGCACCTCTGCTTCATGGCTGCGTGGAATCTCTTTGATGACTTTTGATGACTAATCCAGGAAGGAAGGAAGGAAGGAAGGAAGGAAGGAAGGAAGGAAGGAAGGAAGGAAGGAAGGGAGACATAATGAAAATAGAGTCAAAGCAACAGCAACAATGACAAGGAGCATTTTTCTTATCCTGCAGACATTTTAGCTTAAAATACTACACGGATTTCTTGGTCGTTTGGCCATTCTGAAGTGTTCTTTTCCTCAATCCTATATCCAGCTGACAACAAAAGATAACAGTTTATGCATCCAATGAAATAGGTTTTAGTTCATGAAACTTACACCATATGTAATATTTAAGATTCCACTCAAGTCCTTGGTTATTGTCATGGTATTGACGGAGAATGAAGGGGAAGAGGAGAGACAGGCAGAGGAAGGGGGGCAGGAAGTGGCGGTGGAGGAAAGAAGGGAAAGCCAGGAGGAGGGACAGCTCACAGCGGTTGGAACAGAGCCTCAACACCACACAGGAAGTTCTGGCACAGACAGTGAAGCAATGCCTGTTCCGTCTGCCCAGGAAAGGAGAGTGTTAAAGAGGAGGGGACAGAGACATCACATGAAAATTCCACGTCTTTTCTGTTGGAGAAGGGGCAGGCGTAAGGCACTCCAAGAATCTGAGCCGAAGGATTCGGATGCATGATTGTAACATGCTGCTTGTACATATGTAAAATAAAGACTGTATATATGTATCTCTGAGTGAGCAGAGGCATTTCTTGGGGAGAGCGTTCACAAGCCATCACAATGGTTGTTTTTGTTGTTGTTGCAACTGACTAACTTGGTTATCATTTTGAAAGTGGCACGAAAGAGGACTGATTAGAAACAAAGAAAAAGATGGCTATTAGTATAATCAATGGATTGTTTCTAACTCAATCATTATCAGAGTAGATTGATTTACATCAATGGGCTTGACTGACTTGATCAAAATCAATCTACTCCGAGTATGAATTATTTGGATAGAACCTTATGCACTTTGAAGAGGAAAATATCCATTAAAATCACTACTTTTAAAAATATATATATATTTGTGAACTTTAAAAATAATAATCAGAGGCATAGCACAGTTAGTTTTCTGCAGCAAAAATAATCCAAGTTTCTTAGCACATCTTAATGACTATCAAAATTATTATGGCAGCTGCTTTCATGGGCTAAAACTCACTGTCAGATGGATGATGTAAAATCTTTATAGTTATATAAATATGTCTATTTAAGACATACCGGTATTTAAGTTGTAGTTATCTCTGACTGTAATTTTTGCATTTAATTGCCATTTTACTCCCATCTTACAATTATCTCCTTTACATACCTGCCAACTGATATTTAACTTCATGCATCTGATGAAGTGATTTGAGTCCATGAAAGTGTTTGCCATGATCAATTTATTAGTCTCTGAGGTGACAGAATGCTGCGGCTGCTACTTTTACTACTAATATAATTCTTATTTAGCTATCATTCACCTTAAGATTCCAAAGTGGTTTACAACACTTAAACACCATGCTAAAATGGTTTAAAACAATGTACAATCATAAAAATAAGATTGGACCTAAGCATGTACATCTCAGGAATTAACAACCAGACTAGACTCTCTTTTTTAAAAAAAAGACTGCATGACTCTTAAAAATACATATAAAATAATAACTGTTGATTTTGATGTCCTATGGCCCATCCTAAGACCCTTGGAAGAAAGTCAAGATGCAATTTAATAGCTAAATAAAATTAAACCATACATTTTCTCAAAAAAATGAAACTGCCTAATACTTAATGCAACTCTAGTCATAATATATTACTAAAGTCATCGACCGCAAAAGAGCATAAGACATACATTTTCCATTATTCATTGCAGATGTTTCTAATGTCTCTAACTACCTTTAAATGATGCATTTAAGGACAGCAGAGCAGTCTGCCCAAAGCTTGAAAGCGTTTCTTCTGCTTGATGAGTTCTAAACCTAAGATCAAATGTCAGCATCTCTAGAAATGCAGTAATTAGGAGCTCCCGTTAATTCCTGCTCTTTTAAAATAAAATAAAAACCCAGTTGCTAAGGTACAAATTGAGTTCGGAAAACTCAGAGAATTTGGATTTTCCATTTACTCTGAATATCTCTCTATATATATAAATAATCCCAGAAGAATCATACATTGTGTGTGAGATAGGCCTCACCAATAAAAATAACTTACTTGAAAACTGTATTTTAAAAATAAATGAATGAATAGTTCACCTGCTTTTTACAGCACGGATAACGTGAAGGCTGCAACCCCATGTATACTTATCTGGCAATAAGCCCAATCTAACATAGTGCGATTTACCTTCAAGGAAACATGCACAGACTTGCATTCTAAGAGGTTGCCAGCAGGCAAATATTAAGTGGCAGAGATGAGCAGAAGCTCAATTGGTAGACCTCTTGCTGATTTGCAATAGATCAGCAAGGAGTTCTGATTCCCAGTAGTTTAAGATAAGCAAGTAAAAAAAAACCCCCCAAAACCTTTCATTCAGCTTGCCTTGGTGCTAATCAGTTCTTTCTCATTCTTGGTGTTCCTTGTTAATTGGTTCCCTTTAACAAGGCAGTGCTTTTTTTTCCTTTAAAAAAAATGTTTAGGGGTACTCTCAATTTGACTGAAGAAAATCACCATTTTATAGTTCAAATCAGGAAAAATAAATACAGTAAATGGACAAAAGTGCAAAGATTCACAAAATGTTTAGGGGTATGCATACCCCTGCGTACCCCCAGAAAAAAGCACTGTAACAAGGTCTTTGTTCAGTTCTGGAATAGGCAGTTTTAGAATTTTCATTAGAATCCCTGACCTGTAGTTCCTACAGAAGCAAAGATTTTAACACAATTTGTATGTTGTGCTTAGATAGACAGGTAATCCAAGTATATGTCTGAAGGAGTACAGAAACTGATTTGCACTGCCCCCAGAGGCACAGTTTTCACTCAGTTTCAGCTGGGGGACCAAGTGCACAGTAATCAAGCAGATCCCTTGAGCCTGAAGTCTGCCTGATCCTGTAGTAGCACTAAGGAATTTGGAGCGTGTCCAGAGATACATATATAACTCAGCTTCAACATCTCTTCTCTTTGGCGACCACTCGTAGCCGAGTAAGATTGTCTTCCATAAACACAGTTTTAACAGTGAGTCCGTAAGTGACTGTGCAGGCCAATTCTGGATACACACCCCTTTCCACAGTGGGGACATAGGTTTCCGAGTGGGAGTTGATGATGGTGAGGGTTTGCCAAGCGCACCTTCCTCTTAGCGCATTTCTCCCTTTCGTCCTGAGTTTGAGCGTCTTCAAAGCCCGTAACACCTTTGGTAAAGGCTGTTCTCCAATTGCAGCCCTCACAGGCAAGTGTTTCCCAATTGTTGGTGTTTATACTACATTTTAAAAAATTTGCCTTAAGACAGTCTTTAAACCTCTTTTGTTGACCACCTGCATTACGTTTTCCATTTTTAAGTTCGGAATAGAGTAGTTGCTTTGGAAGACTATAATCAGGCATCTGCACAACATGACCAGTCCAAGGAAGTTGATGTTCGACGTAATTCGTATATTGCATACCTTAAATTTCTCCCAATGCACCCAAACATGTATCAATTCCTCTCCTATTTGGAGATCATGCGGCAACACCGTTTATTTATAACTTAAGTTTCCTTCCTTCCTTTGTTCCTCAACCCCATAGCACAAAACCAAGGCAATATTACTCATTCCTTCTTCAGATTGTTCTTGTGGATTCTTCAGCTCATCAACAACTTCCGTAAGCACATTTCTGTTCTTATTTAGCATGACCCCAGCCAGGTCCTAAGAGACTGAGCTTCCTGTTACTTATTAATTACTTGCTGTTGCTACTTGTCACAATAATGTTACTTGTCCTAAGAGAGGCGGCTTTGTGCTGACTGTACACTTTGGTTCCATCCTCCCCCATCTGCAATAACATTCCCTGTGATGTCCTCCCTAATCAGCAGAAACATGTTCAAGTCATAGTGATATATTTCAAAGCTGTGCATTCATTCCTCTTCTATGTGTGGGCCTGGCCTGGCAAATTAAAGTGTTGTCTTTGATAATAATTTTTGCTCTAGGCATCCTAGAAATGGCTTTATTTGGGTGTCGATCAACTCACTGCTCCACTTGCTGCAGATCATGTCATTCGACACCCTGTTTTACACGCTCTACCCTAAGAGCTCATGGACTAGTAGGCCTCAAACAAAAAGGGTCCCAGGCCCCAGTTACTAGAGACCAAAAGCAAATGAATACAAGAAGGGGAAACCTCCTCTCCTTATCCCTAGGTTTTAAAACACACAACAGGGACTTCCTAACAAATCGTGTCCTCCATCATGGAGAGCACGTGTTGCAGAGAGATCACCTAAACTGCCTCCCTGTTGTGGGGTGGGGCCATTTGGATAGCCACAACACCCCATTGGTTGCCCTTCTGTTGCTGGGGCAGAAATTTGGCCTGTGGATCGTCTATTGGCTACCAAGGGGCTATTTAAGCTGCTGCACATTGCTGGGAGCTTTCTCTTTCATGCGACGTGCATCGGATCACCTGCCCTCCCACCCTATATTTAGGGCTGTTCTTTGACCTTGCTATGCCTGTCTAGGGGTCATCTGTTTTGGATCAGGGGCTTGGTGGGAATTTTGCCATTTGGCTGACTGGCTGTTGCCATTTGGTTTTTGCCTACCGTGTAGCAAATCGTCACAACTTTGTAAGGTAGGCGGTTAGGCATTGGTTCAATGTTTTGCAGAGGGGAAGTGGTTGGCTCCCCAGCAACTCCATGCTCCCCCAGTATGTTTTCCCTTACTGACCTCTGTTGGAGTCCAGTTGTCAGTCCTGTCCTGCCATGGTGCAGGGTCAGATAGTCGGGAACCAGTGCCTAGGCAACCACTCACATGCTGTAATTCAATAAAGTTGTGGCCAGTGTGGTGTAGTGGTTAAGAGTGGTAGACTTGTAATCTGGTGAACCGGGTTCGCGTCTCCGCTCCTCCACATGCAGCTGCTGGGTGACCTTGGGCCAGTCACACTTCTCTGAAGTCTCTCAGCCCCACTCACCTCACAGAGTGTTTGTTGTGGGTGGAGGAAGGGAAAGGAGAATGTTAGCCGCTTTGAGACTCCTTCGGGTACTGATAAAGCGGGATGTCAAATCCAAACTACTACTACTACTACTACTACTCCTCCTCCTCCTCCTCCTCCTCTTCTTCTTCTTCTTCTTCTTCAAATTATTGCCAAAAACCTTAAACTAAAATTGTGTGTCTATCGTGTATTTATTTTGGGGGTGGTTTTGGGGGTCCTTATGTGCAATAAAGCCAGGCCTACAGTTCAGTTAGAGCACAAGGCACATTGGGTCCCCCAGTCATTGTGAAAGTGAAACTACTTCTGCCCACACAATAGAACTTTCCCTCTCTTTCCCTCCCTCCATGCCCACCCCAATTCATTCTGCATTTCCCCCCAGCCCTCTAGAGCAGATCTGGAGGCATCACAAAGGAGAGGGACAATTTGTACAGCAAGGGTGAAAGGTGTTCCACTTGTGCAGTCACTTATTTATATTCCACACATTATATCTTGTGCTCTGGCCTGCAGATATGCCTGAAGTCTCCTCTCTGTGTTTCTTTAAAGATGGAAATAAGGAGAGAGGTTTTGCTCCTCTGGCTTTTGTTTCCCTTTGGAG
This sequence comes from Podarcis melisellensis, assembly GCF_964234715.1. Classification (NCBI taxonomy): domain Eukaryota; kingdom Metazoa; phylum Chordata; class Lepidosauria; order Squamata; family Lacertidae; genus Podarcis; species Podarcis melisellensis. The sequence continues at coordinate 18,922,484 of NC_138537.1, forward strand.
CAAAGTCACCCTAATATAGGTGTATTAGCCACACTTCTGAGGTAGATATATGAACACTCTCAAGGTCATGTGTGTATACTATAGATCAGTGTTCTTCAAACTGTGGGTTGGAGGGCCACCAATGTGCCACCACCCACTTTCAGGTGGACTTCCTTGCTCACTAACCTGTGACTGTAGCAGCCCCTTCCCACATTTGTGTGCAAAGTAGGCATGCATGGAAGCAGCAGTTGGAAAGAAGAGAGAAAACAGACAGTGGTTGGACAGGGGACAAGCTATGTGAAGGAAGTGTGGGAAAGAAGAGGAGAGGAAGGAGGACAAGAGGGATGATCAGACTGAGGAAAGGAGAAGGAGAGGAACCAATGGTGCTTATTCACCTTCTATATTCACTATATATAAAACATATAAAGGGTAAAGTACTGAATTTAAGATTGGAAAAATCAGAAACCAAGAGAACCAAAGTTCACAGATCCTTCCATCCCTATCTTTCAGGACATTTCCCGCAACTGGCCTTTCAGCAACTGCAAAATGTTTGATGGTAATGAAAACTCTATGCCTAACTCTAATTGGGTAAACCTATGCCTCCTGGGTGTTCTTTGCAACTTTGAAACTCATGCTTCTTCTGTGACTAATCCTTCATGATGGAGAAATTGCACAGAAGGCAAAACAATAAACCCATCTCTTGCATGAGGCCTGCCAAAGACAATTACATCAACAGTGTGTTATTTCCACAGCAGGTATGACATCCATAGCAGGTATTTACTCTAAGGGAGTGTCTTAATTTATGACTTCTGAAGCCAAGACTAGTATCATACTCTAAACTAAGGTTGCAAACCAGGATCACAACCATGGTTTGGTATTTATCTCCTTCCCCATCCATGAACTGAAGAAGTGGATTGTTCTAACTTGACTATGTAGCTTCTTTGCTTAAGCCAGAAGCTTAAGCTTCTTTTGTTTAGGTGAGAGAGAGAAATCAGACACCCTTCTGCAGGCCTCTTTTGACAGACACCCTTCTGCAGGCCTCTTTTGACAGGTGGGCAAGTCCGCCATCCTTTCAGTCACTTGGCTTCATGCAACATCAAGTGATTTCAAGCTCACCATAAACCAGCAGGGCTTGCATTCTGTTCTGAATTTAAACAATGCCAAATGCCAGTCCCATTGCCTTGGATAAATTGGGCAGGCACTATAAGCCACACACTCCGAATTCTTCCTTGGAAATGGGAGTTGAATTCAATGCTATTTAGATTCAGCAGCAAATGTGGAAGCTCCACTGCTGTCTGCAGTGATTGCACCACTCAGTAGCACCAGAGCTGAATCTCTTGCAGCCAGGCTTGTCTTCAGTACCAGATTTATACAGTGCCAAATCCAAGCCCCACTGCAAAGGAACGATTGAGTGTGCACTTGTGTGCTCCTGCTTTTTCATTGGCAGCCATGGCTTTACCTGGCCCACACTTTATTTCACATGACACCAGGTGAATGGCAAACAGACATAGGCTGCCAAAAATGGTCACAGTGGCCAGCCTAGTGAGCCTAATTTTGCTCACAGCCTGAGGGTTCCCCAACCAAGGCTTAAGGCCTTAGAGCAGATCATCTTACTCACCACAGTGAGAGCCTGTCACTCACATTTATGAGAAATGAATAAATTAATCCACATTTCTGTGATTAAAAAAAAGCTTGCCTACCTTATTAGGCTGTTGCAAGGGCTTCTGAGATGTATTATGGAAGCCCAGTGAACACGTAAAAGTGCTGTATAAGCACTTCTTTGGGTTATTTCCAATTCAAACTGATCAATATTCCAAACCACACTTTGTCTTACCAGCATTATAATACACCTCAAAGTAATGGTTTGACCCCTGGCTGACAGTCTATTGAATGTTGTCAGCAAATACTAGATCATGTTGTCAGCATATGCTAGATCTTTCTAATGCAATGATTAATTGACTCACTGGGAATGTTTAGCAACAGGTAATGAGATATTGACTATATCAACCATGCTATGATCCGGCTGCCATGAGTAGTGACTAATATACCCAGTCCTAAACACATCACATGGTTATTTAACATATCTTAACTTTGACATAAGTGAGATTAGGATTGCAACCCAAGGTGTTCTTTTCTGGCTTCCAAATAGCAGTACCATCCTATTTTAACTGTTGGTTGTGTGTGTGAATTCAAATACATGCATCATTTCCTTAAATACCCTAAGGAGTTTCCATTTAGCTATCCTAACTAAGAGTTCTTGATATGCCTTTCATAATAGGTTTCCTCCCTAAATTGCATTGGTAGTAGGTCCAGTCATTTACCCCCTAAAAATCCAGTGCAAAGGGATATAATAATTAAAACTCTTCTAGATCTCTTCTAGAAAAGGACTGTGATTTGCTGTTCAGTTTAACCTTTCTTATGGAACACGAAAACTGGTTTGGCAGCAATTTTCCCAGGTTTCGTGCAGGTGTCTTTCATAATCCTGGTTCAGATCTTTCAAATTTGCAAATATTGTCTATAGAAAATGTATGTAGTCATCCCTCATTTTTCTTTTCTCTGTCAGATAGCAGCTATGAGATGTAATATTTCTCTTTTTGTGACTTCTTCCCATTTACAAATAGTTGGAAAAACCCATTGTATGCAAAATTCCACGTCAGATTTTAAACACGAGTTTAATTATTTCTTATGCTATGGATCTGTTGGTTATAATGAAAATGGTTGCGTTTGGAAAATGTAATGCGAGTTCTATCATCTATGCAACAATGCTTCAAATACTTGAAGGTAGCTTTTAGTGTGGTGACAAAATATGTCCTGAAATTTCTTAACATTTTTCTTTGCCTGTGAAAGAAGCATCTGTTTTCCTGAACTTGAGAATCTCTGGGTTGGGTGGGAGGAATTGAGTTCATTTTTTGTTGCAAAATGGTCATGGGGTTTGTGTGTTTGGGCTGCCTCCCGCTAAGCATTCCCTTAGAGTTCAGCAGAAGAAAAAGAAGAAGAGTTTGGATTTGATATCTCGCCTTTCACTCCCCTTCAGGAGTCTCAAAGCGGCTAACATTCTCCTTTCCCTTCCTCCCCCACAACAAACACTCCGTGAGGTGAGTGGGACTGAGAGACTTCAAAGAAGTATGACTGGCCCAAGGTCACCCAGCAGCTGCACGTGGAGGAGCGGAGACGCGAACCCGGTTCCCCAGATTACGAGACTACCGCTCTTAACCACTACACCACACTGGCTCTCTGTGGGTGCCTGAATGTTCTGATCTAGAAATAAAATCCCATGGGAACTTATGACATTTTCTCCTGCCCCTCTCCAGGAGTGGTTGGTGTTATGTGGCCTGCTGGCAACAGAGCTGTTGCCAGTTAGCCAATGGGAGAAGAGCAGGTGATGAGGAGGCAAAGGATATGTGGAAGCACCAGATTGGCTCTGCTGATGAGGATGCATAACATCTACTTCCCTGCTACTTTCCTCCTTTACCTTCTGATAAGCTGCAGCTACTCTTCTGATGTAACATCAGGTTCATGCTCCTACCCCTCCTCAATGACTGCTCCTGCCCCCTTTCCTCTGGTCAGACTTGTTTGCTAAGATCCTTCTTAAATTATTGTGCACAGACCTGAACACAGTACCCTGGCTGAAGCTTGGTCACAGTAGAATAGAGCAATACCATGACCCTTCTCACAACACTATCTTTCCATTGATGCAAATCTGGAATTGCATTAGCTTTTTCAGGCACCCATATTGAACTGCTGTCTTGTGCTTCATTCCTGTTATACTCACTTACACATTGCATGCCTATTACCAAAACACCTGAACTTTCCTGGATATATAATTGAAAGGCAACTAAACCTCACTGTGCTGACCATGGTATTTCTCAGGGCACAGGTAAGTAAGCAATATGCTCAGCAGGAGACATCAGATTTCAATTTAGGCACAATTTGGTGTCAACTTTTGAATACAAAATTCATCCTGTTTTAGTTTGGAAGGAAGCAATTTTGGCTGGGTGGAGGAAAACACTATTATAGTCTAAAATTATCACAGCTGATCATGAACTTGCTTTTCTATATAGCCCTCCCTCATTAACAATATTGACCACATTAGGATTATTTTTAATGAAATGGAGCACAAGCTTAAAAGAACTTGTGCTGGACTTTTTGAACTGCAGTCTTACATTCTGGCTTTTAAAGCATTCTGCCACCAGGAGCATCATTTATTTCAATAGGGCTTGGTGCCAACATAAGTCCTGAGTGTGATGCCTCACCTGTAAGAAAAGATGCTGTAACCGGTTTGAAAATGCTGGCGTCGGATTTTGCCTCTGGCAATCTAGTACACAAAATGATGGAGTGTGGAGGTCATATTCAGACTATAGGAGGTTCCAGCCACCTTTGAAAACTTGTGCAAAAGTTTACTGAGGATGTAGAAAGTTGGGGGAACAGTTCTGTCTGCAGAATTTTATTACACATCTGCTTTTGAGCCTGAGAATAAAGCAAGGCCTACCAAGTTGGATCTCTCTTACAAGGTGGCTGCAAAGGAAATAGACCACTCTGTGTAGCCTGGAGAAAGGATTAACATAAATATATCTATTTTTAACTGGCTGCAGCTGATGAGAGTTGTTGCACTACAGCTCCCATAAGCCCAGCCAGCATGACCAATGGCCAGAGATGATGGGAGCTGTAGTCGATTAAGAATTGTAATCCATATTAGCTATCCCTGTTGCACATCAACCTATGCAAGAAGCCTCTTCTTTCCTTTCCTTAATGCAGCTGCATCTGCATTAAGCGAATGGGGAAGTCTTCTTGCACAAAACCTCTGTGTGGGCATTGCATTGGAAACAACATTTTGGGGTGACATATCTCATCTACAGGGGATGCGGGTGGCGCAGTGGTTAAACCACAGAGCCTAGGACTTGCCGATAAGAAGGTCGCGGTTTGAATCCCCGTGATGGGGTGAGCTCCCGTTGCTCGGTCCCTGCTCCTGCCAACCTAGCAGTTTGAAAGCACGTCAAAGTGCAAGAAGATAAATAGGTACCACTCCGGCGGGAAGGTAAATGGCATTTCTGTGCACTGCTCTGGTTTGACAGAAGCAGCTTAGTCATGCTGGCCACATGACCTGGAAGCTGTCTTCGGACAAACACCGGCTCCCTCGGCCTATAGAGCGAGATGAGCACCGCAACCCCTGAGTCGGCCACGACTGGACCTAATGGTCAGGGGTCCCTTTACCTTTACCTTATCTCATCTACATTCCACTACTATTCCAAGAAGTCTCAGGAAAAAAGTAGGGATTATTGCTGTTGTTGCAATTTATTACTCGCCCTTCACTTATTATTTACAGAAATTAAGGTGGATCCCAAAAAAATATACATCTCAGGTGTCAAAAGCCAGGGTATTGAGGTGCATCTTCAGCATTCACTGAAGGCTGTATCATGAGAATGCCAGATGCACATCTGTGGGGAAGCAGTTCTACAACTTATGGGCTGCCACAGAGAAGGCCCTCCCCTGGGCCACTGTCACCTAGAGCTTCTGAGGGTACTAGCAAACCAATACAGTCTGTTGGGAAGGAGGTGGTCTTTCAAGCTGCATAATCCAGTTTCCAAATCATGTATGCACAGATCAGATACCCTGCTATAGATTTTTGCCTTCCAGTGCACAGAAGGCAACAGGGCAAGGCAGCAAGGCAACAATCCCATACTCACCCTCACACATTCATCACTCAGTGCCTAAATAGGGCTTTGGTCAATGCTAGCACAGTTTGAGCTCTAGCAGTGGACAGATACATCAGCTCCAGTCTCGGTTTTTCAGTCTCTGCAAGAAAAATGACATGTCTTTTCATGTGCACCATCACTTAAAATATACATTTTTTTGTATACAGTTTCCCCTAATATGCAAGTTTGTACATTATTTTCACAAGTCTAAGCAATTTTTGTGTGCTTGTTCTCCTCTGAGAACTTTTTGTTCTCACTTTTTGGTTTGAGAACTGGATCACAAAATTCAGGGAATTGAAGGTTTCGAAGGAATGAGGCATCTTGGTTCCTGTATCGTTTTGTCAAGTGCAAATTGGGTGCGTTGACACTAAAACACAAAGCAAACCATTTTATCCCCCATCCCCGAACTCACAGATGCATGTAAGTCATATTATTGCATCATGGACCAAAATGAACTGCTTTAACCAGACATATGATACGTTTGTCAGAGACATTTGTTTAGAAGAATCTTTAAGAATGTTGTGAATGCTACTGGCCAATGTGCTATGAAGACTGTTGAGGTATATAAAAATCTTGGCGGATGACAAATTGCCCAAACTTGGAGATGTACTTGGAGATTCATTTTACGTGCAATGAAGGAAAGGCAGAAGTTCATAGATAATATTTTTTAACAATAAGGTGGAAACCAAAATCCCTCCCAGGTAATCAGGTAACACTGCCGTGTGGTAACATGATAAATGAGATCGGAAAGGAAAGCTATCCTTCTGAAGCGGCAGTCCCACGAAAGATTAGATTTGAACACTTGAGACAGGAAATGGCAAATGACTGTGAATGAAAAAGGATGAGGAAGAACTAAGTAAATGAATGGAAAGAAATGGGAATTGGGAAGAAAGGAAGAAATAAACTGCGCCGAACTTAACTGGGCTCAAAGTTAAGAGAATCACACAGGTAGACGATTAGCTGTCTAAAATATCAGAAGAAAAATGGATTGCTTCCGTTTACCACAGTACAGCACATGCAGCTCAGGCTTTTGACTAAATGTAGGTTAAATTATCTGCAGCTGATAGAGGTGAAGGGGCATTATAGGGCTCAAAATGGGATGAGTAGCTCTTGGCCCAGCTAGCGTTGAGGACGTGGTTCATTTCTTAACAAAATATCTCTTGTACTTAGATCTCAGGACTCATTATGTGGAGCCCCTAATAATAGGATTTCGTCCTGACTCCCCTTCAGATAAAACACTGTTTCTTTTGGTGGGAGCAGGTTATTAAGCATCATATAGAACGACTGTGGTGAAGCAAATATTGTCAACTACATATGTGATTGCAAATTGTTTTGAACCATTTTAAATTTTGTGTTTTGATTGCTGCAACCCACCCTGGGACCTTAAGGATGAAGGGTGGGTAATTAATAATAATTGTAACAGGACACAAGTACAGCAGGTTGTCTGCTACAAACCTGCTCCTCCAGTGTATGGAAGGCAATAGGATCAGGCAATGGAGATACAATGGAGAGGGCAGAGTCAGGGCTAATGAATGGTCCTTGCATTACTTTGGCAACACATTGCTACACTGCTGTAGCTTCACTTGTGGGGATTTTTTTAAAGTAGGGCCCAAGCTGTTGTGTTGGGTTTAGTGTGTGTTTCTTGCTTTGTTTTGCATAGCACAGGATATATTTTTTGTAAAAATACTTAACAACTTCAATTGTCAATTGCTTTCATTCATTCCTATCTCTTTCCCCAATGTTGCACTTCCACAAAAACTTTTGCAATTTTCTACACTCTCTCTCTCTTGCAGTTTCTTACTGGGAGAGAACTAGCTTGAAAAATTAATGCTCTCCTTTCTTGTTTGCTCTTTTGAGCTACAGAGGAAACAAAGTCATCTTTTTTATTATTTACTGCTACCTTTAATTTTTGATGATCGCCCAAATAAAACTTGTTGCATAAAAGTAGCAGGATTTCATTATGTAATGAGAAAGTTAATAAGTGAGCTCGCCGTGAGCGTGCCAGAGCCACATAAAAACACACTGACACACTTGGTCTGGTAAAATGAATCCTGTGTCTCTGCTGCAACCTTGCTTGTCAAGTAAATTACTGAAGCAGTAAATGCAAATTAACACAGATTATATGATAAACCGCTACAGAGAAAAATCTTGATTTCCAACGTTTTCCCCCCCTTTTTTACAAGCACTAGGAACATGAACATAATTAGAGTGTTGGACTAGGATTCTGGAGACCTAGATTGACATCCCCACTCAGCCATAAGGCTCACCAAGGCCACATTCACACCATACATTTAAAGAAATGGGATACCCCTTTAAACAGTCATAGCTCTTTGCAAATAATTCTGGAAGCTGCAGTTTTTTGAAGGTGCTGAGAGTTAGGAGACACCTCCCCATTCCCCTCCCAGGGCTCAAATTCCCTGAGCTCTCTGGGAAGTGTTGACATGCAACCAAGGAAACGGGGGCAAGATTCTGCTTGCATCTCCTACTTGTTGGTTCCTTTCTCCGTGATCAAGTGCCACGCTATTCAAAAGCCTAGAGTGAGAGGGTCATTTTTCAGAGCCAAAGAGCATCCTGGCATTTATTTATTTTTTACTTTGAATTATTTCACAAGCCAGTAGTGAAATTGGACCCACGGGTCCTCAGCAGCTGCAGCTAAAACGAGCTGGTAACAAGTACACATATACCAAGACTATCTTTTAAAGAAAGGACTTGTCTAAAAATTGGAATAGTTTTTAAAATGTCTTTTTATTCTTAATGACCTATTCTCAGATGCATCTACCTCTTTAAGCTGATGCACATTATTAACGTGTTATAATAAACCAAACTCTGCAGTCTGATCCCAATGCTTCTTTTCTGCTTTATTGGTGTTTGGATCACAGTAGCAGTTTCCAAACATATACAGAGCTTGACCCTTCTGCAGTTTCTCATTACTGTATAGGCAAAGAAAGTCATTCATGCCTAAAATCCTCTATCCTCACACTTTCACATTATAGCTTTGGGCTAGGACACCACTTAGCTTGATCAGTGAGAGCTGATCAGGACTGAGCTAGGATTCAATATGGAATATGCTTTGCTAATATTGTAGAATGCTGGTGATCTCAAATTTGCCTGCATTATAATGTGCTACAGGATTTGTTCTCTACCAGAGAAATACAAGGCTGATGAATGGAGAGGAATCCCTGTGCCATTGTCTTCTGTCCAAGGTCCTCAATACAGCAGCTCAAGGAATGTTCTGTGATAGGCTTCTGTAAACGTGTTTACTTGTATGTAAAGCTGAGGCTGCTGTAGACACCAGAGGCCATCTTGGCTGTGCAACCTGGAAGACCTGCTCCCTGCCTTGCAGGCTTTTTCCCACCTGGCCTGGGAGTGTGGGGCCCTGACTGACTCCAGCTACAAAACCTATTCCTTCAAAGGTTATTGCATGACCAGGTTGTAACAGCCCCAACCCCCAGGGATCACAAGAAAGAAATAAAGACTGACAGCATGTTATGGAATTGAAATCAGGCCACAATTTTATTAAACTTCCAAATGTAGGAAGAGCTTGGCTTAGGCCTTTGGCATGTAGCCTTCCCAGCCCCCCAGCCAGGGGAACTAGGGAACACCAGGGTAAATGGGATATGGGGGTGCACTGAGAGATGTATGTGTAGTAGGCAGCCCAGCCCATATCTCCGCACTCAGGGTAGTTCACCGACAGCCTTTCGGTGTGTGGCCAGTGACACCCATTACATAACCTCTTTTAAGAGGGGACCATGGAATTGATGTTGCAGGGGGGTGAGTCACCACTTCACTCCCCCCCCCCATTATAGGGAAGAAAAGACTAAAGGATGCCACCCAAGGCCATAAACTGCCAAGGTTGTGACAAATTGCTATGTGGAAGACAAAACCTGCCAATGCAGGAAAATTTCTTCCTAGTCCTTCAACAGCAACCAGTCAAAGACCACAGCAGGGCCCGCTAAACAGGAAGAAAAAGTTAACCTGCAAAGAAGAAAACATTAAACTAAGGGAAGGTAGGCTGGGAGAATCTCCTGAGCCGACTGCCTGGCCGCTCTGGAAGCCGCCCAGAGTGGCTGGGGAAACCCAGCCAGATGGGCGGGGTACAAATAATAAATTATTATTATTATTATTATTACTGTCGGCTCCACCCCCTATATCCAAATGGGACTGGCCCCACCTCCCAACAATGAAACTTGACTACTGAGGCTGAGCATGAACCTCCAAATAATAACACTGAGAGGCAGGCCAGTCCCTGTTTGCCATTAAGTTCCCTGGGAACTGTAGCACCACGCGCGATCCCACAAAGGGCACCCACAATGTAGTGTGAGTCCTCATTGTCAGTGCTCATAGGTGATGAAGAATGTGCATTGAAGGGGCTAGAGCCAACAGGACAATCTCACCCCCTCACTGTGCATGTGTACAGTTCTCTAACACGATGTTCCTTGACACATGATTTCAACATAGCCAATGGGGTGTAGTCTTTAAGGTGCTGGATTAGGACATGGGAGAGCAGGGTTCAAACCTCTGTTCATTCTTGAAAATCCTGAACTGTAATTTCTCCAAGTGCCAGTCCAGTCTACCAGTTCCTTCTGCTGCAAATTGCTACTGCTGAAGGACTGGTCAGTTCCCCAAGTTTCTAGCAGTGTGAAGTTCTGTGCATTTCTACTTATCCCAAATCATTTTCTGACTTAACAAGGCTATTGAAGTCTGAGATAAATAACAGACTCCAGTAAGCAACATCAGCACACTTTTATGTTGTTTTAAAATGTGGAATTATTACATTTGGAAATAAATGTCACACTCAGCATATTATTATAGCACTGGCCAGTGAAACATAAAGTAAAAATTGGGGGAAACATTATGGGGACCCAGAAATTGTAGCAATAAAAAATGAAATGAATGGAGATGAGAGGGAGGGGGGAATACACAAATAAAACAGAGCAATTATTCCTCACGCATAGCTAGTAAAATAGGACAGCGAAGTAAATTATTCCCAGACAATATTCAGATAATAGCTTGAAGATACACAGTGCATCTCTATTCTTGCAGCTGTGGATTAAATCCCCAGGTTTTGGGTTAAATGCCTCATCATCCCTGCCCATTAGCCATGTTTCCTGGGGCTGATGGTAGTTGTAGTCCAAAGCATGTGAAGAGCACCAGGCTGGGGGAGTACTCTATAAACTTTGTGGCTGTGAAATTGCCTAGTAACAATATATTAGCCACATTATGCACCTCTGAGCAAGAGTGGAGTAAAAGTGCAACCAACCAACAAATCAATCAATCAGACTTGTACTTCAGCAGGTATCCGAGGCTGCTAACATTAGGTTAAAGAGCTGAACTACTGGTTAAAAAAAAAGGAGAGACCCAACTTAATGACTTAATTCTGGGAGGGGGAATTCTACCTAAAGCCAGCCATACAGACAATTTCCACCATTATTTTACTAAGGGAATTTTCTAAGAATACTTCAATGTTAAGAACATGCTAAAGTGTATGCAAATCCAATGATGAATGCATCTGTGTATGTCACAACAACTATATATGCAGTGTGGAAATTAAATATATTGTATAAACAAACTCAGTTATCTGTCACTTAGACTACTGCTATGCACTCTATGTGGGGCTACCTTTGAAGGTGACCCAGAAACTACAACTAATCCAGAATGCGGCAGCTAGGCTGGTGACTGGGAGCGGCCGCCGAGACCACATAACTCCAGTCTTGATAGACCTACAATGGCTCCCAGTACATTTCTGAGCACAATTCAAAGTGTTGGTGCTGACCTTTAAAGCCCTAAACGGCCTTGGTCCAGTATACCTGAAGGAACATCTCCACCCCCATCATTCTACCTGGAGACTGAGGTCCAGCGCCAAGGGCCTTCTAGCGGTTCTCCCACTTCGAGAAGTCAAGTTACAGGAAACCAGGCAGAGGGCCTTCTCGGTAGTGGCACCCACCCTGTGGAACGTCCTCCCACCAAATGTCAAAGAGAACAACAACTACCAGACTTTCAGAAGACATCTGAAGGCAGCCCTGTTTAGGGAAGCTTTTAATGTTTGATGGAGTACTGTATTTTAATATTCTGTTGGAAGCCACCCAGAGTGACTGGGGAAACCCAGCCAGATGGGCAGAGTATAAATTATTATTATTATTATTATTATTATTATTATTATTATTATTATTATTATTATTTTGTTAATGTTAGGAAGTAAAAAAGTGAGAGCTGCAACAAAATGTTGCAGTATATCCTACCACAAATAGGATCACTCCTGTTCAGGGTTCCAGCTGGCCATTCATTCCCTCCTCCAGGATACTACAGGTTTAAGCAGGCAAATGCACTATTCAGTCCCCACCTCATTTTCCAGTTTTTTTCCCATCTGACAACCCATGGCTCCTAGAAGCTGTTAATCATACCTTGCTCAGATTGGACTGTTTTGTGTTTTTTTTATGCCTTTGTTTTTGAAATATTGCGTGCTCCTGCCTATCTCAGTGTTCATGTGAACATGCTTATACATGCTTATACTTCCCAGTCCTGCTGCCACTTGGTAACCTGAATTTGTTGAACTAGCAATTTGTTGTTGCTAGTTTTAGGAAGAATTTGTAGTAGTGTATCAGTACCAAAACGTCAGAACCAAAACGTCATATTCTCCACAATGACCAATTCTGACCGCATAGTGGCAGTAATTCAAGGTTACTGAATTCAGGGTTGAGAATCACTAACGGTCTACTACCAGCTAGAGCCATGAGGAGTTTTCAGTCCAAATAGCCAGATTCAGGTATGCACAGACAGGGTTGAGCAGACAGCTCAGTAGAGAAGTTGGGAATAGCAGGCAAGCATCAGGACCATGGACAGATCACAAGAGAATTAGAAAGCCATATGAGCAATAGCTTCTTAAGATGGAAGTCTCGTGAAAATTTTCTTAAGTTTGGGGGTCTTCTTCTTCCTTCTGGAATCTGGAATCCCAGGGTTATGTGTATTCATGGCACATCTTTTTTTTTTTTTTAATCAAGTACTGGGGGCATATATAGATACGTGAATGTTTCTGCACCTGAGCATTTATACATGATCATTACCCACTTGTATTCAAATTCATTACTAGTGACATCCTTTTGGTGGCACAGTTGTGGGGTAGATACATTTAATAACCTGATTAAGGTGCATTTGGAACATTGAAAAAGATATAGTCAGAGAGATAAGTTTTCTGCTTACAAGACTGAATTATCCAAATCTTATGTCAGAATAGCTCACTTGATTGTATTATAGTGATGACTTGAGAATGCTCACATATGATTCTAGATTCTTGGAAAGGAGATCATGATCCTCTTTGCTACAGGATTTTAAGCAGAGGCTGGATGATTAGCTGTAAGCAGTTCTGTAGCAGTGGAGCAAGGGGTGGGCTAGGTAATCGCTGAGGTAACTTCCGCCTCTAAGGTTCTATTATTATTCTTGTCAAATCAATCAACCACTCTCTCAAAGCTTAGACTGGATCAGAGATGACATCTAGTGAATATGTTTAAAGAGCAAGCGTGCAAAGATCATTTCATCGATATTGCATGGGAAAAAAATTATAAACAATTTTGAGAGTTAGAAGCACTCTGCCTCCTGTTGTTCCCAACAGCCATCCATCAATCACTCCCTGTTGCCTTATAATTCACTTTACATGACTGTGCAGAAAAGCAAAGTCCTTTCTCTCTCTGCTGTACTCCCTCTCCCAGTTCTCTTTCTCCAACATTCTATTAAAAAGCACGTTTCTACAAGAACAGATGTATGGAAATCTATCAAATGTGTATATTTTAATAGATCTGAATTTGTTTTAATTATTCACAAAATGCGTGGCTGTAGCATTTTGAAAGACATCTAATCATTTACACCATGGTATCAATGTGACATCAGTTGGCTCATTTGCATGTATGTATCTCAATCAATATTGCTAGTGAAAAGTGGAAGTCAGAAAATTCTGCAATCTCTCCTCCCTCTTGAAGAAAAAACAAGAACCAACTTCATTCTACCTTCTGTGCCATTCCAAGAAAATCCTATTACTATATGCTGATCTTGTTACATTGTTGGGTCTACAGAATATACCAAGGAAATATTTTGACTGTGTGGGTGTCACTGATTTTTTTAAAAAATAAGCCTATGCTAAACAAGGCTATAAAATACTTCCAGGAAAAATACAAGTGATGGAGAATTATCCTTAAGTACCAACAATGTTATAGGGGACGTGGGTGGCGCCGTGGGTTAAACCACAGAGCCTAGGACTTGCCGATCAGAAGGTTGGCGGTTCGAATCACCGCAACGGGGTGAGCTCCCGTTGCTCGGTCCCTGCTCCTGCCAACCTAGCAGTTCGAAAGCATGTCAAAGTGCAAGTAGATAAATAGGTACTGCTCTGGCAGGAAGGTAAACGGCGTTTCCATGCGCTGCTCTGGTTCACCAAAAGCAGCTAAGTCATGCTGGCCACATGACCCGGAAGCTGAACGCCGGCTCCCTTGGCCAATAAAGCGAGATGAGCGCCTCAACCCCAGAGTCAGCCACGACTGGACCTAATGGTCAGGGGTCCCTTTACCCTTTACCTTTACCAACAATGTTCACTCTCCTGATAAAGTTTAGAATGAGAGAGAATGGTTATTTTGTTTGTGACATAGCTCTGTTTGGCCAGCATTGGTTTAATTAAACGGGGGAGGGGTGTGTGGAATGTAGAAGAAGCCAATTATCCAACTGTTCCTAGACCAGCTGTAAATGCCACCCTCATCCCCCCAAAAGCCTCCTTGACTGATTTTGTTCAAGCAAACAATATACATACACACAGCTTTGAACAAACTGTTGCCAAAGATCAAGGGCTGGAGTTTAATGGGGAAAGGTAGGAGTTTGCCTTTTGACTGCAAAAAGCTTTCTTTTTGTCTTTTTTTTTTTTTTGAAGAATGAATTAATGAAGCAGAGAGAAAAATGAGCATTGGGGGGGTCTGTGCTAGGCCAGTAATAACAACAACAACAACAACAACAGAAAAGTTTGCTTAACACATATGGGGAAGGGAGCAAAGGAATGACAATGAAAAGCAAGGATCTGTTTTAGAGTTGAAAGGAAGGTTCTAAACCAGGATGAGGTCATCTGAAGGAGGTTGACAGCAGGAAGACATGCCTTCCCCCCTCTTACCATAGCACAGTGGGTCCCCCCATGCTTTTCTGTGTTTTTCTATTGCTGTTTTCCTGATTTTATGTTGTGTTTTTGTTTAAACAGTTTAATGATATCACTTCTGTTTGTTTTTGCTTAGAGATATTTTGGAGTGTTAAGAGGTATATCAAGGCTTTTCAACAAATAAATATTTTGAGCAGACAATTTCATTGCAGAATTTGGAGAAGTGTGAAACCCAGGCAATAACTGCAGTCTGATCCGCATGCTAGTCTGGGAGCTGCCAATGAGGTCAGTACATATTAGAGTCTGCAAAGAACAAATTCCTCAAGCATCTCTATGGACTCTGCAACAGCTCTCCCTCTCCCCCTCTCTCTTTCTCTCTCAGCTTTTGCCTTGGCTAGATCTGTGGCTCTGGGGTTTATTTTTAAACACAGATAACCACAGATTTCTTCAGTGCCATTTGTGAATGCAGCAGAGCTGTCGCTGGTTTGCGCATGAAGGGTTTTAAGTTTTTCGGGGTCAAAATGTACTTGTCTTTCTTCACATGAGTAGCCCAATTTAGCTTCCCTATGACTATTTATATGAGCAAATTGAACATGCTGTGTTTCCCCTGGATGTTCCAGCTTGCAGATTAGCAAGGGCACCGGTCTCTGTGTTAGGCAGAACAGAATCGCCACTCAGGCTGACCCAGCTGCGTTTCCAAGGCTAAATGAGCACAGAAGCAAAAGAGGTTGGTAATGAACTGCATGGGCATTAACCAGAGGGCATACTAAAACCCCTATTTCTTAATTGAGACCGTTGCATTTTCACAACTGTCAAGAGAAAAGAATTGGGAAAACTACAGTGACTGCGCGCTGTGACTTCAGAGGCATTTTATGAGGAAAACTGTAATAATTTGCACACAAAAATTATATTAGCAAATGGATGCCATTATGAGGAAGGCAAGTATTGTGCAAGGGCTTGTGCAATGCAAGGATCTTGAGTGGATGCTATGCTTCTCTAGGTTTTATTTGGACTTCTCTGTCGGAGGGATGTCTGTCAGTGAGGACGAAGGATAGGTGAATCAGTCTATTTTCAATCCATGATCCACTTCCACACATGTTCACCCATAAATTTGTTTTGTCCTGATTCTGCATGTGTGTGTGTTTAACAAGTGTTTTTAAATATGCATTGTTGTTTTCCATGTACTCTGAAGCATATTTTTTCCTCAAAATATTCATTTCTCAAAAGAAGCATTTAAAATCACTTTTGATACCCACATTGGAACATTGGGAAGTGTCTCAGTCGGTGGATACCAAAGTTTTGATATGCATGTTAGTCTGGGAGGTGTGGATCAAGAAAGCTCCTTTCACCATACGCAAAGACTGAATTCAATCACCTCTAATGAGAATGAGGCCAACCAGTGCTAACAAGGATTTGGCCTTCATCATCATCATCATCACACACACACACAAATGGGAAGCATCCAGCGGAAAGAAGAACCAATCTCAAGAAGCAGAAGAAAGAAGATTTAATTTTTAAAATGCACTACCCTTTCTTCAGCATCTGAAAGTTGGTTTTCCTTTCTTGCCCTTACCACCACAGTGTCACAAAGTATAGAGTTCTGCTTCCCCTCGCCCAAGCATTAAATGAGAGAAAGATGCATTCTGGCCTATTAGGAATCAGAGCTGCTCTCAGTATCTTCAATGGTCCAATGTAAGTGTTGCTGATTCATATAGATGAGGCTCATCCCCACTTCTCCTATTGTTGTATCTGGAGGGCGACACCGTTTGGTCAGGGTTAAAGCTCATCCCAGCCCCTTCCGACCCTATGCATTCTCTAATCTCCACAATTCCTTCCTAGAGTTCTGTTTCTTGATCCTACTGGAGTCTGGCGTCTGATGAAAAGCTGGAAATTGGTTTTTATATATAGATAGGTTTTGATTTTCATAAAATAATGAAAAGACAGTCCTTTTCCTCCCCTACCTGCGGCTATCTCTTTGTATGCCATTCAAAAGTCATTGTTAACCATTCACCTAGGCAAACATCTACAATGTTACAGCTGATACAAGAAGACGGGCGATGCAAAATTACAATATTAGCATATAAGTCACCCCATGTATAATTTATAGCAGCTGTCATTTAAACTCCCCCTCCTTCCCTCCCTCCATATTGTGCTCTAGATACAGTGTTCAATTTCAACTCATCTTTTCATCTTTTCTCACTCTAGGTTGTGAAGGTCAAACTGAATGCAGGATTTCCTTCTACAACCAGAATCCAAGGTCAGCTTTTGAATTTGATGATCAAAACGTCCCACAGGACTGAGGGGCAAAAGCTGACAATCAGTTTCCAAGCTCAAACAACTACTGGCTAATTGCTGAGCAAGTTTTTCTTCTGCAGATGGAGCTAAAACCTTTTATTTTGTTGTGAATGTAATAATATAATTCACCACGTTTTTCATCATCTGCATGGCAAAGGATAATCTGTCATGCATTAGGCCAGACCTGTGTGTAATCCACACCAAGTAAATATATAAATCTAAACAAAGTTGATCCAAATCCTCTATCAAGGGCAGCTGCATGCTGTGGCATGTGTATGTTCTGCTAATTGTGCTAATTTGAATTATTTGTCTAATTTTGCATAGTTTGTTCTTTAACGTTGGGTTTTTTTGCTAGTTGTGGGATGGCAATGACACTGAAATCCCATTCACCTGTCATTTATGGAATGTGAAATTGCAACAGGAATTATCACATCCATTAAGTCTAGAAACTCCTCCTCCTCCTCCTCCTCCTCCTTCTTCTTCTTAAGCAAAAGCAGGGTGTTCAGGAAAATGAATTTTGTGCCAACTACCAACTCTGCAAACCACCACGCACCCCCACCCCACCTTGCACCAATCCTACAGAATCCTGATTTACACAAAAACCTGCAACAGTCTGAGAACAAGTCAGGATGTTCTCAGGCAGTATGATTTGAAGTTGGGATTGCTTTTCAGAAATGACATCTGCCTTTATCTGACTGCCTTTGCCCTGAGCAGAGACAAATTCTACTAGCTGGGCCAGGAACTTAGTGCAACAAACCTTTGTTTAGATAAAGTGTTAGATATCCTCCCAAATGTTCACTTCAACCACTTATCATGTTTGTTACAGATAGGTAGCCGTGTTGGTCTGCCATAGTCAAAAGTGTGCATGCACACGAAAGCTCATACCAAGAACTAACTTAGTTGGTCTTTAAGGTGCTACTGGAAGGAAATTTGTTTTGTTTTATCATGTTTGTGTTTTTGTTGTTGTTGTTAGGATATATATATAAAAGGTAAAGGTACCCCTGCCCGTACGGGCCAGTCTTGCCAGACTCTGGGGTTGTGCGCCCATCTCACTCAAGAGGCCAGGGGCCAGCGCTGTCCGAAGACACGTCCGGGTCACGTGGCCAGCGTGACATCACTGCTCTAGCGAGCCAGAGCTGCACACGGAAACGCCGTTTACCTTCCCGCTAGAAAGCGGTCCCTATTTATCTACTTGCACCCGAGGTGCTTTCGAACTGCTCCTTCAAATGTGTAAACGCATAGCTGGCAAAGCATAAGATGTAGAGGGTTAACGTACCTCTGACATTTTAAATGTTCTCTACAATTGCCACTTTTTAAGTTGAAGTCTATGGCTATAGACACATGCACAGAACCTATGAAATGGAGGAGACAAAGACCTAAGACGTCACCTCATCCACCAGACCCCTGCCATAAACCATTTTTTGCTGGGAAGGCCCACAATCCCTCCTGCCTTAGGGAACTTCCTTGCCCAGATTATATTTTGATTTGGCTAATTATACTTATTTAGTTTCACCACAGTTATGGTTTCTTGAGTATTCTTTAACGGTGTGCTATCAATCCCCTGTTTAGGGGGAAGGAGAAACTAGCATTGCATGGAGCAGATCCTGAACATGCTAGATTTTATTTGCAAAGGCAGATGATATGTTTGCTTTTTTTTTTAACAGGAGAGAACATCTTTAAAAAGGTGGAACCTGCATTGTGTGTGGATTAGTCCCAAAAAGACACTATGTTGCATGTACATCAACTAATAAGGAAATTTCTGTTCCCATCAGAGACATCAAACTCCCCATACAGTCATGTACATGGAAGATATTTGAACAGACTTTGATATCTGCCTTTCACCTTGTATGTACCAGTTCTGATGGATATTCATTCGATTTCCTCAGAAGTGGACAGGTCTACATGATATTCAGACCCTTTATGGCCCCAAAATTCTGCGACAACAACAAGCAAATTAAATTCAACGGAAAGAATTTTACACAAATTGGTTCATGGACCGAGCACAGCTAGATGAATGGAGAAAAGGATCACTATAAACTGTAATCAGTCTCTGTCAGTGAGCTGGCCCAGAATAATGTTGCTTTCACTAATCTCATTTCCTGTCTTTTTCTCCTTGCTTTTAAGAAACTTATCTTCACTAGGATAATATAGACGAGGTTCCCAAAGGAATTTCTTTCCCATTCCTTTTAAACCACATAGCTTATAACTTAGTTTTTCTAAGGGAGGGGGGGGAATGTAACTGAAAGGGAAAGGATTGGAAGAGAAAGATATGATATGAAGATGATAAGAGGGGGAGATAATTCGCACCAGAGGCAATTGCATAAGGAGATATACACAGTTCCTGCCATGCCTAGTTCAAAAGATCTCAGGTCACAGGGCTGGGAAAAGCTGCTAATCAGGATAAAGATTATCAGGCTAGAAGGAGCAATGATCTCATTCAGTACAGGGCAGCAATAGCCAATGTGGCAGCAAACTGATGTTGTGGACTACAACTCCCATCATCCCTGACGATTGGCTATGTTGGCTATGTTACCTATGAAGAGTACCACACTGGATACTCCTTCTATAAGGGAACTTTATATGTGCAAAACTCCCTCTTGAATTACTTTACTGCATTTTCTGCACATATCATTTTATAATGTGTATCTCTCTACAGTGGTACCTTGGGTTAAGTACTTAATTCGTTCCAGAGGTCCGTTCTTAACCTGAAACTGTTCTTAACCTGAAGCACCACTTTAGCTAATGGGGCCTCCTGCTGCTGCCGCGCCACCGGAACACGATTTCTGTTCTCATCCTGAAGCAAAGTTCTTAACTCGAGGTACTATTTCTGGGTTAGCAGCGTCTGCAACCTGAAGCGTATGTAACCTGAAGCGTGTGTAACCTGAGGTAACACTGTATATATAAACCATTGGTTTTTGGCTTCTGCATTAGTCATGGGGAAAGTGGTGGTGGGGAGATAGAGGGGCCTAGAACTGTTAGGCATATTCCTGGACTCTTCCCTGAATTTTCAGGTTTTAAAAAAGAGAGAAAGTTTCTAACCCTTTGGCTTTTGGAGATATAAGTATGCAAGCTGCATTCTCTATCCAATTGCCCGTTGAGACTCTAATCCTAAACGCACTTACTAGGTTAGGGAGGCAGTTAGTCCAGTTCCACACAGTGGGGCTTACTTTCAAGTAAAAAAGGCTGTAATCCCAAATCCAATTATTGAGCATAAAGGGACTTACCTTGGAGAAATCCTGCATAGCATCACACTGCATAGGAAGCAAAACAGTTCCTGCCTCCTAGTCTTCCAGTAACTGGAATGACGGATAAGCATTAAGTGTGTGTCTCTTCTCTGTGCGTATTTACTTTTTTTTTAACACTATAAAATTAACATTTATTTTATGAATATTAAATACATTTCAAGTATAAGTAAATAATGCTATTAGGCTACCAACTGCTCTATAATACAATCTGACTGCTCTGTAATAATTTTCTGCCCACCCACGTGCACACATTCCCAGTGTGCCTTGGATGCCCTCACCAAAAGAATGCTAACTATGATGCTATGAGTTAATAGATTTAATAAGCCTGGGAAGTTCCAGGGACATCCTAAGCTATAGCTCCATGGTAGAGCATCTGCTTTGCATGCAGAAGGTCTGAGGTTCAATCCCCAGCATCTCCAGGTAGGACAGGGAGAGTCCCCTGCCTGAAATCTTGGAGAGCTGCTACAAGGCATTTTCTAAGGCAGTTTCCAATGAATCTGGGGTGCTGATGCACTGTATGTGTATTTGTTGGCATCATGTGAGAAAAGCAGCAAGGCAATTCTTATGTCAGGTCAGCCTTAGCTGAGATACATTAAACTAGATGCAGCCACATAAATCTAACACCACATAATAGGGACTTGGAGGAAAAAACAAAACCTGTAAGCTGGTTTCAGCAATGAGGACGGTGGTCTCAAATCTTCTTTTCAGATCCATATAAACCTAGGGCATGACTTCAAAGCACTGTTTTCTAATACAGGGTTGATAAGTACAGTTACATACACTTCAGGTTACATACGCTTCAGGTTACAGACTCCACTAACCCAGAAATAGTACTTCGGGTTAAGAACTTTGCTTCAGGATGAGAACAGAAATCGTGCAGCTGCGGCACAGCGGCAGCAGTAGGACCCATTAGCTAAAGTGGTGCTTCAGGTTAAGAACAGTTTCAGGTTAAGAACGGACCTCCAAAACAAATTAAGTTCTTAACCCAAGGTACCACTGTATCCTGTAAAACGGACTGTGTCTGGCTTATAACGTATCACCAATGAACTTCCTCTGGAAAAAGAACAAGAGAAGATTTGGCAAGGAACTGGCAGACTGTGTGGGCTTTGTTTGGCTTGTCCCAGGTTTGTCTTACATTGTAAAAGTAAGATATTGCATTTTATCAATGGCGGGAGGCCAGACTCAAGTTCCTTTTCAGTTGTGGCAATCATGTATAGTTCCCATTCATTCCACTCAGTTTGCATATGAAAACTTCCCAGTGGATTATTCCCATGGTGGGCTTTTGTGCAAAGCAGGAATGTCCCGCACTTTGCAAAATCAGCAGAGGCTAGCAAAAGTGCAGAGCAGCGATGAAAGCAAAGGCCTCCTTCGTTCTCGTTGAGGCTCTGACACTGAAACCATACAAAATTCATTTGGCCTTGGTTTTCATTACACATTCAGACCAAGTTTGTAAAAAGGATTGCTGTGGTTCATGAATCTTTCAAGCAAACTTGTTCTGATCTATGCTTTTGCATAGCAGTCATGCAAAATTCATCACCTTCTAAGGGTTCTTGACACAAAAGTAGGTGGCATTAGCTGTTTTTTGCACGGATTTGGCTTTCAGAATTTTCTGTAAGGGTCATAACCGAAATTCAAAGCAGAACCCACAAGGAGCAATGCCAATGCTGCAAAATACATTAAATAATATTCCCCATTTTAGAACTCGTGTCTTTGAGGATTCAAATTGTATGAATGGCTAATGATTCTTCAATCTCTGTAATGCATATATTCTTTCCTCGCTTCTGCTTAGTATCTGCCCAGTAATATTGAATGGGGTAGGTTGGGGTTGAATCTATCTATCTAAAGCACGAGTGATGGAACTTTTCCAGCCAGCCTAAAAGCTAAAGGTGTTGATCAGATGTGAGGATGCATGGCTTCAGTCAGGTCCACAGACAATCCATTTAAACCAACTGTGCTCAGAGGCAGTAATTCAGTCCGTCATCAGATGTCCCAACCACCCTCCCTGCATGTTTGGCCCTACCTGAAGATGAACAGGCAGAGCATGTTCATGACTTGCTATTCTTTTCAGTAGCCTTTCTGCTAAATGCTTGACTAGTGTAAGGTTGTGTTAGTTAGTTCTGTGGAACAGAGATGGGCAAGTGATCTGGCTGTCAACATCCTGTTTCCTGTTTCCTGCTATTGAACCAATTAATCACTGTATTCAGGGAGGAATTTGCCTGCAAACCAATTAGGCTGGGCTGGGGGTTTTGCCTACCTCATAGCAACCATCACAACTTGTTGGGGGGGAGGCACTGGGTTGGATTGTTAGTCTAAACAAGGGGGGGAAATGAGTCTTAACCCTTTCTCAGTATCAGAATATCCCAGTAAAGAAGTCCAGGAGGAAGTTTCTGTCCAAATGGGGCTAAAGGGCCACAGAATTCCTAATGGCGTCCCAGGAGGATCGCTCCATTTGATGTGCATTAGGGTGCGAACCTTAACCCAAGATCAACCCTAATGTGTTAATCAACCAGCACTCAGGCTCATTGATTCAGAATACGGTACATACCCAATGCCTAAGCCAAAACTTACTTACATCTGTAATCCATAAAGTTGTGGCCATTTCAATCCCAAGACATTGTCAAGACATTTCTTCTGTTTACTGAGCCCTGACCCAGGAGGCTCTGAGCTCACTGTGCACAGGCCCACAAACAAAACAGGGCACAGGCTCTTGTTCAATACTGAACCCAAAGATGGAACATCTGTCTAGGAGTGTCCAGAAACTTAATTTGGTAAAAAGTGTGTTTGGTCGTACTGACCAAGAACACAGAGTACTTGCAGAAGAATATTTGGATTTCTTTGCAGGGCTGAGTTGCTTATCATGCAAATATCATATCCAGAAGAGCTGTGGGGAGCCTTTGGGCCTCCAGAAGTTGCTGAACTACAATTCCCATCAGCTCCAGGAAGCGTAGAGATGATGAAAGTTCTAGTTCCACAGCATATGGAAGGGTGCAAGTTTCCCACATCTGATCTGTATAAATAATGTGCTTCTTCCAGCCATCCACTCCAGCAGAAAAATGCTGTTTGCTCTTTGTGATAAATATAAGATGGTCCTAGGCTTTATATTATGTGAGAACAATTGAATATTATATCTACTAATTAAAGTTCTGGTTTTCGTTATTACTGTTCTCTGTATTACTGGTTCCATTACATGTGGGGATCTCACATATATTTTTTCAGTTGAAATAAATAACTTTTTTCAGCCTTCCTATTTGTTATATATGTTACAGTCATTAATTTGATGATTAGGGTGGGGGTGTATTTAAGTCATGTATCCTGCTAAATTAATCTCAGTGCAGGCTCATTGAAATAAATTGGCAACTGAAAATCCATGGAGTCCAATGGATGTACTTTATGTTCAACTTAACCGAAAACAACACGTTTATTATTTAGTAAGGTGAATCTTAACACTATTCTGTTAAAGTACATCAACACAAGTTAAGATTCCAGGGCCTGCTTGGAATGGTGGGAATTGGATGAGCTCAAAGAATATATCTGAAATAAATAAATAAGCATTTGTAAGTTTTCAAGGTGATCAAAGATTGTTAAAGGTATTTTCAAAATATATTAATTTCCCAGCCAACTGCAGCATTTGTCCTTTCATCAATGAAGATTGATGCCAATATAATGTGGTTCTCTAAATATATGTCACTTGCTAATGACAAAGACTGACAAATTACAGTTGCTTCTAATTGTTTAAATGAGAACTTGCTTCAGTAAGGGGGGAAGGAAGTATCTTCCTCACTTCATCCAGAAGTCTCACTAATCCCAGGGTTATTCATCATGGTGAAATCTTAACTTTGGAATCAAGTACATTTTTGTGCAATTTCTGTGGAACTTTAAAAAGTGTGGATTCAGTTTTGTTCAATGTAGGGGTAAGATATTTTCCCCTAGTCTTTTCTTTTACTGTTCTGACAATTTATTCCACTATACTGTCTGCCTGAATGTATGGTGGAATAAATACCTTCTACAATTCTATGATCCATTGCAGAATTAAAGCATGTGCAATCTACCACTATTTTCAGTCCACCCGGTCCAGCAGCAGCAGCACATTCTGGTGCAAAAGCACCACTAAGAGTGGCTTGCAACATTTGAAATTGCAGTTGCATAACAACAACAATATGAAACAATCAGCCAAGGGGACAGGATCAGCAGTTCCAACCGAGCATAAAAATATGATCCGCCAGTTGCCACAAAGAATCCAACTGAGCACAGGTAACCCCTTGTATGACCAGAGGTCAGGAAAAGGGTCACAATGGGGTGCATCCCCTCTCCCCAACAGATGTTCATTTCTTCACAGAAGGACTCCCGAACAGAGCCATGATCTCATCAATATAACTGAGATTAAGGAAGCTTTTAATGTTTAATAGACTATTGTGTTTTAATATTCTGTTGGAAGCCACCCAGAGTGGCTGGGGAAACCCAGCCAGATGGGTGGGGTATAAATATTATTATTATTATTATTATTATTATTATTATTATTATTATTATTATTAATTATTATTATTATTATTATCTCCCACTGTCATCTAAAGGCCACTTGCAGTATTTCCATTATTTTATTTTCTCTAGCCATTTATTTATTTTAAAAAAACAACCTATGATGGGAAGCAGGAGGGAATTGACCAGGTGGATAGCTGCTGTGGTAGTTCACAAAAAAAATGGGATTCCACTTTTGAAATGTGAGTTTTCAGTAGCAGCCAGTGTTGGTGTAATGTGAACAATGGGTTAAATTGCACAGTGCTTGGTCCATGAATGTTCAGAGATAAGAAAGCAGGTGCACTGGGTTACAGAGTCACACAGAACAGAGGTCAAGTGTATGACTTCCTGATTAATTCACACCCCTATTGGTTCAGAAATGTAGAGTGGGTATAATAGTCTCTAGAGCATTGCTTTCATTACGTCTAGTTCTGTTTTGTGTTTGTGTCCTGTCCTGTTTTTCTGACTCTGAATATGTGAGAGTCAGGGGAAGAGGCTGCGGGCTTTACAGCAGCATTAGCTAGCATAGTGATAGTGTTAGTAGATCTGTACATATGTATCTTTACTCCAAAGACCAGAAGAACAGTATATAGTAAATCAGCTTTGTCTTGCATCTGGAGACACACTGCTGCTTTGAACTATGTGGGAGAGAAATTTCCCCCTTAACCGGGGACTATGGAAGAAGCTGTTCTGCTGGGAGCAGGAAATCTCTGAAGACTCTACTGTACCTCTGCATTCTTCTGAGACATCACACATTTCTGATTTGTGATGAACTACCAGCAGACTTCCACAAGACACCAACAGTCAACCCACCAGGACAAAAAGAAGCCCATATAGCAAAGGTGGGGAGCTTTTTATAGCCTGAGGGCAGAATTCCCTAGTAGGCAGCCTTCCAGGGGCTGAATGCTGGTGACAAGTGGAGCAGGAGGGTAAAAGTGGGCAGGGCCCAAGCCAACAGTGGGACAAGCAACGTTTGTGATTCTTACCTTTGCACAGTAGGCTGTGTTCCAGCCATGCCAAAGTCAGATGTTTCTACTTATGAACCTCTCCACCCAGGCAAGCAAGAGGTATTATCACAATTCAAGAACACATTCCAGCTAGGCCCAAGCAGCTGAAGAGCATATCAAGCAGGGGCAAGGAGGGTTGTGGCCTGGGGAAGGTCCTGAGGGCCAGGTAAAGAGACCTGGGGGCCACATTTGGCCACAGGCCTGAGGACACCCATTCCTCCTGCATAGTTCTGTATATGACTCTCCTTCCTTGGAGGTTTTTAGGCAGAGGTTGGATGGCTATCTGTCAGGGATGCTTTAGCCGAGATTCCTGCATTGCAGGGAGTTGAACTAGATAACCCTTGGCATGACTTCCAACTCGATGATTCCATTATTCCCCAAATTAGGGAAGTTACTTCCTGTGGCCACCTTGGCTCTGTCGTTGCAAAGTGAATCACTAGAACCAAATCAAATGAATAATAATGTAGTATGGGATTTTTCTTCTTCTTCTCCAGAGCACAATATAGCTGAGTTTCCGGAGTAATCCTACAATGATTTATCTGTTGTTCACACCCTCGTGGGACTGCAACAGAAAGAAATGCCACAGGTAAATATAATGTCTCCGAATTCTAAAGGGTATCTTCTCTACAGAGAGGAGAGACTGAAAATTTAGGAATATCTCATCCATTCAGAAGGTCATCTAAAAGTCTGTGCATGGATGTAATGATACAAAGATGAAGCAGAACTGCCATCTTGTGATTGAAAGCTGCAATAAAATCTGTACAATTTGGAGTATAGAGACACAGAAAGTGTTCCCCCCCTTCCTCCCCTCTATGTTTAAAATTCCTTTTTAAACATTCAAAGCACAGTTTGTTCAACTGTGAATAAAAGCTGAAGGAAATGTGGTCTGTATGATGTACAATGTTACCACTCTGCTCCTTGGTCAAGGCATATCTTCACTGTGATGTCCAAGGTGAAAGATCCAAACATCCACTTCAATGGTGATCAAAACACAACAGCAAATGCAAGATGTAGCATTTTGCTGCCTTTAAATCAGGGGTAGGGCACCCAAGGACTGCTACTCCTTCTGAGCAAGCTCCCAAGAGCCACATGTTAATGGTGGATGAGGCAAAGGGGGGTGAGGCAATGAATGAAAACCAGCCTTGTAGGAATGATCGCTGGGTGTGGAGCACACTCCCTGCCTGCGGGCAGCCTCAGTTGTCTGCATCCATGACCTTGGGGTTGCGGGGCACACTCCCCCTCACAGATAAAGCCACAGCTGTCTGAACATCTTGCCCTCTGTCTAACCTTTTGCAGTCTCAGTAGTCTGCGGTGTCCTGTTTGTGATCTTTGTCTCTGAGACCTTTGTCTCCGTCATCATACACTGTGCAAGAGGAAACTGACACGGTGGAAACAGGTGCCAAAATAACTTTGTACCACCCCATGATCTCGGGACTGGAAGATGTGTAAAGGTCACAGCCCAAAATGTATCTGCCTGGGTTTGCATATTGTGTCAATAAAAGGAGCCTCCACAGAGCTGGCCGGCAGCTTGCTTGCAGCTCACCTGTGCGCAGCTCACTGCATTATCAACTCCTGCCTTATGTCCTTCTCTTCACTGCCTTGTTATGGGAGGCTGGTTTCTACACCAGGGAGAAACATGGGCTGTGGAAAGAAGGGTGGCCTAGGGAGAATCCCAAAGGCCAGATGGACAGACATGGAGAGCTGCATTTGGCCCCTGGAACTGAGATTCTCCACCTGTGTCATAAATAGCATATCAAAATCAGCACTCACCCTGGCTGGTGGTTTTCATTTGTTTATTTATTACAGTTAAATCACGCTTTTCTTTCATCATGGAACTCAAGGTGGCATACACTGGATTGGCAGTGGGTTTCTCACCCAGACGATGCCCAGTCGAGGACCTGCTTAGCTTCACCAAGGTGCCTGGCTTACATGCCTTCAAACCATGCACTGGGGACACAGCGAACCATAATTCTGCAAAAGGTTATCAGTACCAGATTTAAAAAAAACAACTGAAGAAAGCTTTCATTTGCAGAAATAACAACATGGACTTCCAGCTTCCAGTCCTGCCGATTCATTGGTCATAAATCCAAGAAGATTAGCATGCAATAGGGTTGCCATATTTTGAAGAGCAAAAAAAAGAGGACACATTTATTTGCCGACTTCTACTTTTAACTATGGATCGCTATGACGACTCTACCCATGAAAGAAAGGATGTGCCCTGGAAAAAGAGGACATATGGCAACCCATGTAAACCTAAGCCACCATGGTGACTGAATCAGCTGGGTGTATGTATAACCAGAAGCATTTATCCAGCCAGCATTTTGTTCTGCTTAATTAGAGGAACTATTACCATATGATAAATACATTTTGGAGCAGTGGTGTTGAATCAGTGTCCCATAGGCTAGAAATGACCCATAAGTACTTGCTCTCTCCATCATCAGTTCACAGTGTTTCTATGTTATCTGGTGAGAAAGAGGAGCCCCTTTCCTCACCTCACAGCACAGAAGCCAGCAAAAGTGTTGGAAAATGCCCAGGGAGAAAGAAATTGCTCTCGCTGTGTGAGAGAGAGTTGGGGTGAATGAGGTTTGTGTGTATGAATGATGTGTTTATGTGCAGATGATAGGTGTGTAAGAGAGAGATAGTGAGGTCTGTAGGCTTTCTCCCTGCCCCTTTATTATCCCTGTCCATCCTTGGTGTGTTCACACATACCATGTAACATAGGACCCAAATCCTTGGGGCTGAGCTCCCTTCAGCCCCCCCAATAAAATATTTGAGGGAGTCAGCCCCCCTCCCAAGTTGAAGGGAATTGCCATTCAAATAATGTGCGTTCACCATATCATTTCATCAATTATTCGGGGCAGGGCTTACCTGAGCCCCCCAATATTTTATTCAAGTTGGCACCTCTGCCATGCAATCATTTTCTTTTGAGGGAATGCAGGTCTCAAGGGTGAAAAATAATGTCTCTCACCCATACCTTGGGAGATTATTGCATCCTTGTTTAAGTATGTTCTGTATAGAGAACATTAAAACCACACAAAACATCTGCTGTAGACAAAGTAGATGCTAAAATCAAAACCATCATATGAAATGGTCACAGGACACATGGCATTTAAAGGAGTTTTGTGTGTGTGTGTGTGTGTGTGTGTGTGTGGACAAAGTGTGCAGCTGGTGAACAACATTCATTCATAGAAAACCTTAAAAGATAAGAAGCAGCAGTATCTGGATGGAGTTGTTTGAGATAACAAACGGGATTGTCAATCTACCACTTGAACTTTTTTTTGTAATGACTATATATATATATATATATATATATATATATATATATATATATATATATATGCTTTCGTAGATTTTCACGGGTACAGGAATGCAGGTTTTGGTGTCCTCGGGTGTCTTCCCGTGTAAAAGTTGGGGTGTCTAGGCGACGTTTCGACGAGGTCTCACTCGTCATCTTCAGGCTGGTGCTTTCGGCTTCTTGTTACTGGAACAGAGCAGGATCTCAGTGTTTGAGTTCCTATAAATACTGTTGAGGGGGTGTGGTGTATAGCCTCCAATGTTCTGGGCAGAGAGGAAGTTCCCAGGCTAGTGTGCCTTTTCTTCTTTTGTTCCTTAATTACTTGAGGGATATCTTGAGTGATTTCTTGAGTGATATCCTGAGTACCACTTAGGTGGGTCATTAGGTGTGGATTAGTTGCTAAAGTCTTTGTGTCTTGACCTCTTGAACTTTGTGAAGAGTTTTTCTGAGAAGATGGCTGTACTGCACTTAGTTGTGCTCTGGCTTGGCTTCGTGTATAGGGGCAAGCTGTGGTTTTGTGGCCTGTGTCAGCCAGATCTGTGTAGGGATTGCAGGGGGGTGCAGCATCCGGAGGTGCCACCATGGTTTGGCTACTGGATGGTGTCTGTAATTTATCTGTGGAGAGGGTCTGGGTTTGGGTCTGGTGTGGTTGATTGGTGATAGCGTTCTGTGTGCCTCTGGATCTGGTGTCAGTTTTTGTGGGGAGGGCTAATTTCCAGATGTCTGGCAAGCGGGATGTGTCGTCACGCTTGTTCATGTTGTGAGGGTGTTTCTCTATCTCGATGGCTTCCATGATTATTCTCTTGTGGTGATGTTCCATGTAAAGAGCAATTTGGAATCTGCAAAATTAATTTCGTGTCCTGTTTCTTTCATGTGTTGGAAAAGAGAGGAAGTTTTTTCTTCTTTTTTGACGGCATTCTTGTGTTCTGCGATACGTGCATTTATTCGTCTGTTTGTTTGTCCAATGTACGTGGCTGGGCAGACTTTGCAGGGTATTTCATAGACCCCTTGGTTTTCCAACTGGATTTTATCCTTGGGGTTTCTGAGGATATTGGCTATTTTTTGGTTGGTGCAAAAGGCTGTTTTGATATTGTGTTTATGGAGGATTTTGCTAATTTTATCTGTAGTGCCCTTGATATAAGGAAAGACAACAACATAATCATTCTCCCAGCAGACAAAGGTAATGCCACTGTTGTGATGAACACATCGGACTACCAAGCAAAACTATCAAACCTACTCCAAGATCCTACCTACCAACCTATAAAAACAGATCCCACCACCTATCTGGAAAAAACCACCAAATCCAAAATAAAAGCCTCTCCTATCAGTGAAGAAATCCAGCTAAGAATCATCCCCAGAGAAAAATCATCCAGATGCCCCAAACTCTACGGCCTCCCCAAGATACACAAAGAAGGAACACCACTCAGACCAATAGTCAGCTCCATAGGCTCACCTCTACAAAATCTCGCTAAATTTCTCGCCAAGCAACTTCAGCCCTATGCAGAATCCATCTCTTCACAC
This sequence comes from Podarcis melisellensis, assembly GCF_964234715.1. Taxonomy (NCBI): domain Eukaryota; kingdom Metazoa; phylum Chordata; class Lepidosauria; order Squamata; family Lacertidae; genus Podarcis; species Podarcis melisellensis. Next base: position 18,953,155 of record NC_138537.1, read on the forward strand.
GTTCCAAACTCCTTCCAGTTCATAGAAACAATAAAGAAGCAAAACCTACATCCTAATGACCTACTTGTGAGCTTCGATGTTGTATCTCTCTTCACACAAGTGCCCATTAATGAAGCCTTGACAGCCATTCAAAACAAATACAATCCCCCCGAATACATCTTGGACCTGACCAACCACTGCCTAACCAACACGTACTTCATCCACAATGGACAAAGATACAAACAGATAGAAGGAGCACCTATGGGATCACCCCTCTCACCGGTCATCGCAAACCTGTACATGGAACACTTTGAAACCAATGCTTTAGACAAGTCAGAACACAAACCCAAACTTTGGCTCAGATATGTTGACGACACCTTTGTAATTTGGCCACACGGGAAGGAAAAACTGGATAGCTTCCTCACACATCTCAACAGCCTACACCCCAAAATACAATTCACTATGGAAATAGAAGCCAACAACCAACTTCCCTTCCTTGACGTCCTAATCTACAAAAAACCTGATGGCTCCCTAGGACACACTATCTACCGGAAAAAACCACACACCAACCGCTACTTACATGCACAATCACACCACCACCCTGCACAAATAAACTCCGTAGCCAAGACTCTCATCTCCAGAACCAAACGCCTGGCTGACAAAGACCACTTGACAACTGAGTTACAGAATCTCTCAAATGTGTTAATTGCCAATGGATACCAGCAAAACAGGGTTACGAAGCTAATCCAAAAAGAAACACCCCCCAAAAACCAAGACACAGAAGAAAACAATGGCATGGCCCTCCTTCCTTATATCAAGGGCACTACAGATAAAATTAGCAAAATCCTCCATAAACACAATATCAAAACAGCCTTTTGCACCAACCAAAAAATAGCCAATATCCTCAGAAACCCCAAGGATAAAATCCAGTTGGAAAACCAAGGGGTCTATGAAATACCCTGCAAAGTCTGCCCAGCCACGTACATTGGACAAACAAACAGACGAATAAATGCACGTATCGCAGAACACAAGAATGCCGTCAAAAAAGAAGAAAAAACTTCCTCTCTTTTCCAACACATGAAAGAAACAGGACACGAAATTAATTTTGCAGATTCCAAATTGCTCTTTAACATGGAACATCACCACAAGAGAATAATCATGGAAGCCATCGAGATAGAGAAACACCCTCACAACATGAACAAGCGTGACGACACATCCCGCTTGCCAGACATCTGGAAATTAGCCCTCCCCACAAAAACTGACACCAGATCCAGAGGCACACAGAACGCTATCACCAATCAACCACACCAGACCCAAACCCAGACCCTCTCCACAGATAAATTACAGACACCATCCAGTAGCCAAACCATGGTGGCACCTCCGGATGCTGCACCCCCCTGCAATCCCTACACAGATCTGGCTGACACAGGCCACAAAACCACAGCTCGCCCCTATACACGAAGCCAAGCCAGAGCACAACTAAGTGCAGTACAGCCATCTTCTCAGAAAAACTCTTCACAAAGTTCAAGAGGTCAAGACACAAAGACTTTAGCAACTAATCCACACCTAATGACCCACCTAAGTGGTACTCAGGATATCACTCAAGAAATCACTCAAGATATCCCTCAAGTAATTAAGGAACAAAAGAAGAAAAGGCACACTAGCCTGGGAACTTCCTCTCTGCCCAGAACATTGGAGGCTATACACCACACCCCCTCAACAGTATTTATAGGAACTCAAACACTGAGATCCTGCTCTGTTCCAGTAACAAGAAGCCGAAAGCACCAGCCTGAAGATGACGAGTGAGACCTCGTCGAAACGTCGCCTAGACACCCCAACTTTTACACGGGAAGACACCCGAGGACACCAAAACCTGCATATATATATATATATATATATATATATATTTTGCAGGGTTGCTTGACATAAATGGGCTGCAGTCCAGAAGTATTTCTTATCATTTGGCAGCGGGGAGGGTGGGAGGTGGGGGAGAAACACTGACATTGAAATCGTTGTCAGCAGAGGTCATTTCTTCATACAGCAGCTTCACATTTCAGACTCGCTTCTTTTGTTTCTCAAGTCCTGCCTCTTAAATCCACAGTAAGAAAAGAAAATAAGGAATTCTCCTCAACACTGACACCACGGTGTATTGCCACCGGCTAGTAAGGAGCCCTGTCTGCACTGTGCATTTAAAGCTGTGTCAGATTCCCTCAAAGAATCCTGGGAACTGTAGTTTGTTATAGGCGGTGAGACCTCTTCCCCTCAGAGAGCTACAGTTCCCAGAGTTCCCTATGAAGAGGGATTGATTGTTAAAAACCTCTCTGAGAACGGTAGCTCTGTGAGGGGTTTCAGATTGTGAGGGATGCCTCCTGAGTACAGTAGACTCCCTCCACTTCAGAAGTTCACACACACACACACTGCAGGGACAAATACAGAGACATCAGTGTGGGTGAGGAGCATTAGCTTGCTCATTTCTGCTTACATGCTGGTTTTACACATGATCTCAGAAGCAGGCCACCATCAAATGCGTACTGTTATGCTGCTGACTGACTATATGTCATTCCTTTGTTGCACAATAAGCTAGAATGGGCTGCTGACAGCTAATAATGGTTAGGAGCTTTCTGTCCAATGAAATACCTGTTGGATATGCAGGTATGCCCAGTGCACTAGCCCAGTGTATCAACACTTCAGGAAAAAACTGTCTTTTGTTGTTGTTGCCTATGCTGATGTTTCTTTCTGAAATATATTCAAATGTGTGTGTGTTGCCTCTTGAAGTCATTGTTAATTATTGTGTGTGAGAGAGAGAGGGGGGGTAGGGTGCTGTGTTGTGAGCTAACCTGTAAATACCTAGCATTAAGCACAAATAGGGACACGGGTGGCGCTGTGGGTTAAACCACAGAGCCTAGGACTTGCTGATCAGGTGGTCAGTGGTTCGAATCCCCGTGACGGGGTGAGCTCCCGGTGCTTGGTCCCTGCTCCTGCCAACCTAGCAGTTAGAAAGCATGTCAAAGTGCAAGTAGATAAATAGGTACCGCTCCAGCGGGAAGGTAAACGGCGTTTCCCTGCGCTGCTCTGGTTCACCAGAAGCGGCTTAGTCATGCTGGCCACATGACCCGGAAGCTGTACGCCGGCTCCCTCGGCCAATAAAGTGAGATGAGTGCCACAACCCCAGAGTCGGTCACGACTGGACCTAATGGTCAGGGGTCCCTTTACCTTTAAGCACACAAAATTCCTTACTAACCTAGTCTGAGGATGCTTGTGGAATTAAATTTCATGGATTCTGATAATGTGAAGAATGCAACAGACTTTTCTGTTGGCTTTTAATTTTCACACATATTCCGATGCAGGTTTTCGCCTTTTTTTTGGTGGGGGGGGGGACCAAAGCTAAAATATATTTGCGTGTTTCCTCTGATTCACCCATCCATAATCTAGGTTTGATGAATGCCAGCCACAGATTAGGCCATCAACTTGAAATGCATCTTATTATTAATCGAAGACTGAGTGTTGCAAGGTAAAAAGAATGATAATGGGGCAGAGCCATCTCTCAGTGGTGGAACAATGGCTTTGCATGCAGTTTGCTTCAGTTTCAGGCTCCAGGCTGGGTTGAAAGAAACTCCTGCAAGAAATCCTGGAGAGCTGCTGCCAGCCAGTGCAGACAGTCCTGAGGTATATGGGCTAAAGGTCTTACTCGTTTTAGGGCATCTCCCAATGGTCCTATGTGTACAGATTAAAATATTAATGGGGAAGGACCTTGCATGCAGAAGGTCCCAGGTTCAGTCCCTGGCATCTTCACATAGAGCTGGAAATGCATTTAGTCTGAAACCCTAAGGAGTCACCATTAACATGGACCAATGGATCTGACTCTGTGACTCCATGAAATGCAGTTTCCTATGATCCTTACAATAAACCAATATTGCATATTCTTATTACGAGCCAATTATTTGTGAATTTCATCAGCATCACGTGTGTGTGTGTGTGCGCGCGTGCGCGTGTGTGTGTGCGCGTGTTCCTCCTCCTGACTAGCTGGCACCTGACAGCTATATTCACAACTTCCATAATGAATTAAACATTTGAACAGCAGCAGACACTCTGAAGTTGTTACAGTAGCATGGAGTGGCACAGCATAGATTAAGCTGTACCTGCGGCTCCAGCAATTAGCCATTTCCACCCCCCCCCCATCAATCAGTCATTAGAATCCCTTTATATTTCCTCTTAGACATAAATTTTAAAAAAGGACTTTAAGTATGCAGAAGAATATGTTCTTTTCTGCTTTTGCAGAAATGGTAATGATCAAAAGTTCTATTACTGGATATTAGAAGAATCTATCTTTCAGTGCAGTCAACATGTGATGATAAATAGTACCATTGCCAAGCATCTGGGATCTTAGTTTAACACATATATGCGAACCTAGAACTTCACCCATTCCTATTTCGTAAGGTTTGATGGTAAATTATAGCACAATCCCCCCCCCATCTTAGATGTGTTTCAGCTCAGTCCTAAACACATACTGACCAGCTTCTGGAACCACCTCAAGGGTAGCTCCACAGAGGGCACATTGCAGTAATTGAACCTTGTGCCTACCAATGTATAGAAAATGTGGGCTACATGACCAATAGCATTGTGTGGCAAGGCCTCCTCCCTGCCCTTTAGACTGCCCCAGTTTCCAAGAACAAGAGGGATGACAACTAGCGTTTTGGGTACAGATGTGAGATGTTTGGCGTAGGCATTGGTTGGAAAAACCCCTCCCACTTCCAGCCCACCTGTCAAAAGGACTTACATTGGGGGTCAACTGGAAGTGAGGAAGTCCCTGCTGGGTAACTCCTCTGCTGGATTGCACCTGGGAAGTGCTGTGGTTCCTCACCCCCACCTGGGCATCTGGACAAAAGCATCCCCCCTGGATCCCTTTAATGGTATACTCCATTCTCAGGTGGACAGCCAGAGGCTACAACTTACCCTCTGTCCAAGACTGCTCAACCAGTGCCTAAACCACCGAAGTTGTGACGATTGCTCTTAGGATGGTGGAAACCAGAAGGCTGGAACCAATTTACCAAATGGGAAAATTCCAACTTGGCCCTGAATATGGCGACAAACTATGCCTTGGTCCAGCAGAGCAACATGAAACAGCAATGGAGGGAGGGAGGGGTGGAGATCCAATGAGGAAATGGCAGTGCAAGCCACAAACCTTATTTATATACTCCCCCAGGAGAGGCCTGCCCACGTGCTCGTTTGTGATTTGCCAATGGCGCACACCAAGATGGGTGAGTGGTCCTCACATACTGAACTTTGGCAATAAAGGGAATCGTATACCAGAAAGCAGTCAAGCTGGACTAGGAGAGTTTTGCAGATGCTGTCTTGAAGCTGTCTTGAAGAGAATCGATTTACTATAAAGGAAATCTTTGGCAACTTGATAAAAATGTCATGAAGTTCAATCTAGTTCATAATGTCACATGCTTATTAATTCAAAACAAAACAACATTGTGAGGAAGAGACTTCCTCCTACATCACATCAGTGTGATTTGGATTTCTTCCCTGATGGAAATGGAGTCACAATCAGTCTATGTTTTAGAGCTCATCAGTAGCTATAATCAGGCATCAATATGTATTGGCAAATCTTGTTAGGGTATAAAATTGTGGTGGAGATGAACATCGCACAGACTTGCTAATCATTTAAAAATGCAGTTAGTCTATGTCTCCGGGAATTCTTTCTGCCTTTTGATAGTCTTTTTCTCTACTATAACTTCAACATGAACATAAGGGAATCCGATGTACTCTTAGGGGGAGGGTGAAAATTTAAAGGCAATTCAGCACCTTAATCTGTGTCTTGGTGGGCTTAGGTTGACAAGACTAAAAGGAGGGAACTCTGCTTCTTTCAATTCCAGTCTATTCATTCGTGTGTGTGTGTGTGTGTGTGTGTGTTGTTTTCCCTCTTTCAAAAGCAATAGGATGGAAAGGAGAGAGGGAGATCTAGACATGATCCTCAGCATGTCTAAAGGTCTCTCCAGATTGGAAGGGAATCCGGGAGAAGGACCCTTCTCAACAGAAAACCATTTTGGCCCTACTAAAGTCAGATTGGGGCTCATCCACATTTTTGTTTATTCTGTGATTTCTAGGCACAAGTCCAAGGGGTTATTTTTTTCTCCCACCACTTTCCCCAGGAAAACTCAGGGTTTACTACTGAATTGGAACAGAGGTCAATCAGGTTTCCCGTAGTGTCTGAAAGAACTCTGATCTGTTTCAGAGCACTGTGCCATTCCGATTTGATCCATTATTTGAGTCCAAATCTGACCTGCTAAATCCTAAACTGTTTTGTCCCCATAGTCTATAATGGGAAATCTACAAACATTTGTAACTTTCTGCCAAGACCTTCAGCATTTTCAAGTGCCTATGGGAAAACAAAATTGGGAACCAATATTTTAAATAATCGAAGAAAAGTTAGAAGTATCTTCATCAGAAAGAGTTTGTCTGTACAGTGGTACCTCGGGTTAAGAACTTAATTCATTCCAGAGGTCTATTCTTAACCTGAAACTGTTCTTAACCTGAGGTACCACTTTAGCTAATGGGGCCGCCATGCCACCGCCACACGATTTCTGTTCTCATCCTGAAGCAAAGTTCTTAACCCAAGGTACTATTTCTGGGTTAGTGGAGTCTGTAACCTGAAGCATCTGTAACCCGAGGTACCACTGTAGAGTCAGTGTCAAGATTTACATACAGTGACTGCAAAGTCCATATAACAGCACAGAATACTGATTCCATGGCATGTTTTCCATTTGAGCCTCAAAACTGGAAATACTATTGTCAGACTGGTACCTTTGTTGCAAGCCAAAAACATAAATTAGCATGTGCAAGACTCCCTGACATGGTGTGAAAGCTGATTTCATACATCATCCAAACCCATGGCATGAATTAGATATACAAAGCCACATATTCTCCAATGTATTTACAGAGAATAAATGAAAAGCATATGAGAACTGTTTCCTTATTTACTGCTGACTTTGTTCAAACCTTGATTTGTTTGGCAGCTGAAAATTCTACTGCCAAGAAAACATATTTTTACTTCATTCTTTGGAAAATGTATTTTGGTTCTGCCAGACCCTTCACCTACTAAAATGACATACTGCCACATAAGAAGGAAGAAGAAAGGAAAGCAAGGAGTTACTACAGCAAAGAGCTGTTGTATCTAACTGCCCCTGCTGGGGACCCCAGTTGACCATTTTAGCAAACAAAAGCAATGTCAGATACTATATCTGGATGAAGCTTGACCTCTGGCCAGGAAGGAACCATTTCCTTGAGTCCAATGACCATTTGTACACAGTTGCTTTCTGACCATTTTTAAGTGTTTTTACTTGTGCTTTGAGGCTGCTTGGAGCAACTTTATAGTGTTAAATCATAAAGAAAGAGAAATATTTACCTCATTTCTCTGTGTGCTTTTGTTGTTGTTTAGTTGTTTAGTCATGTCCGACTCTTCATGACCCCATGGACCAGAGCACACCAGGCACTCCTGTCTTCCACTGCCTCCCGCAGTTTGGTCAAACTCATGTTAGTAGCTTCGAGAACACTGTCCAACCATCTCGTCCTCTGTTGTCCCCTTCTCCTTGTGCCCTCAGTCTTTCCCAACATCAGGGTCTTTTCCAGGGAGTCTTCTCTTCTCATGAGGTGGCCAAAGTATTGGAGCCTCAGCTTGACTATCTGTCCTTCCAGTGAGCACTCAGGGCTGATTTCCTTCAGAATGGATAGGTCTGATCTTCCTGAAGTCCATGGGACTCTCAAGAATCTCCTCCAGCACCATAATTCAAAAGCATCCATTCTTCGGCGGTCAGCCTTCTTTATGGTCCAGCTCTCACTTCCATACATCACTACTGGGAAAACCATAGCTTTAACAATGTGGACCTTTGTCGGCAAGGTGATGTCTCTGCTGTGGAGATTTGTGAGGATTTCCCCAGAATTATCTTTTAAAATTATCACAGGAACAGGGTGGGCAATACTTTAAGACACCCACAAATTGAACCAGGAGAGGAGAGATTCATCCATCCTGACAAACAATACAGCTAACTAGCTGCTCGGGGAATTGTGCACCTAAAGGGATCTGACCATGCAAGCTATCAATCTGACCCAATAGCTGTGACTGAGAAACCCTTTTACAAAAGTCAACATTTCCGCTGACCAAAATTTCAGCGCTTCCTTTGCCTGCTAATCGGCAACATCTCAGTTCTTTAAAAAGATGATACATGCACTTTTATTGAACTGGAACTGATGCAACCACATGAAAGTTGGGTTCTGAATTTCTGAACTGATATGTGCTTATACTTGTAAAGATTCTTACAGGAAAAGGACCGCTAAAGCTGTCTATGGAATTCAAGTCTTTACTAGGAAACCTTCATCTGCGGAAATCAATATGAGAACTGTCAATGTACCTTCCTAACTTTTCCTGAATTTTCAACACTATCTTCTTAATAGCTGTGATATTGACAAGCTACAAGGCTTTGAAGCTTCCATATAAGAGGAAGAGAAATTGCTTCCCTGCTTCTAAGACAGAAAAAAGGGAATGCTTTTCCTTGCTTTCGATTCTTTGATTGTCTCTTCTGCTCAGAAAATTTAATTTCATGAAGCTTATTCTTATAGATTGAATGCTTTCTGTGAAAACGAATTGGTATAGTCTTTTTGGTGCTTTCAATAAATTAAACCTAAAGGCTCTAGCCAATTTTGACGTGACACAAATTAGATTCACCAAGAATTCCACCCCCTGAATATATAACCTTAATAAACAAGTACTATATTTTGCACCTGTCACAAGATGCGTATTGCTTAATTTCATTACCATGTGCTGTCAACCATTAATTCAAATTGTTTGAAGGCTTCTAGTATTTCCCAGCATCTTGGATTAGATTTCTTCACCTTGAACAATTATTCTTAGTGGCCATTTGAATCGCAAATCCTGGTCACAAAGTAGCCTGTAAATTGTGTTGATCTTAAGGTCCTGCTTTTGGATACAACTCTTTCCTTTTATAATTAAATGTGTCTGGAGAAGGCTTTCTATGCATCTGGCCAAAATGCCCTGTGGGAATGACATTTCAGAGGAAAATATGCTGTTAAAAGTGATAACACGGGGTGATTCTGTAGACAGGACGATCCTGTGATTATGATGAATTAAATTTTCATTTAAAGGAAAATCTACCTAACTCACATGTTTCAAAGCAATACACAAACCGGCACAGCCGCACTTTGAAATCTGTACTTGTGCAAGTTTTGCGCCACAGTTCTCAGGCCAAGTTATGTGTACAAACATTGCACCAAAAAGTACTCAAAGGACTAAAGTGTGCATAAAAATGTATATACAGTACTGTATTCCTTAAAATAACAAAAATGCATTATATTAGGGGAAATTGCCCTGCAAAAATGTGCATATTTGGCAAAATCACATATTAAATATGTGTCTATTGGGAGAAATTTGTACTAAAATGATGATGGATTTTCCACTAATGTGGAAATGTCAGGTGAATGTTAAGATTGCAAAAATGAGAAAGTGAGAAAAATGAAAGTGACAGATTTGGTGATCTGTATTATGAGAACAGATGGGCCTTGCACCTGGCACAGCAGGACTTTTCTGGTGTTCTTAGCAAGCTCTCTCGACACTAGAGTGGTTCCATGGAGCCTCTCAGCGGCAGCAACAGATGCACAAAGAGTGTTTCTCCCTCCAGGACTCAAAGAGCAGAAATAGATATGACTTCAAGAAAAGACCTGCTCAAGAGGAGAGCTGTGCTTCTCTCAAGCTGGAGTTGATGTTGGCACCTCCAATGCCAATAATCACCAGCCCCTTCTCTTGAGCAGCAACCAGTCGAAATAGATTGGTGATATGGACTGAGAGCACTGGAACATAGGAATCTGTCTTAGAACAAGACAGTCCATCTAGCTCAGTATTTTTTACAATGTCCAGCAGTGTCCAAGGTTTCATACTGGGGATTTCCCCCAAAACCTACCTGGGGATTGAACCCAGAATTTTCTGCAGCCAAGCAGATGTTCTTCCACTGCGATATAACTAGTAGACATCAGTGACGTGACACAGGTGGGGCAGTGTTGCTCACCTGCCTTCCAAACACCAGGTGTTGCTTCCAATTCCTGAGAAGAGGTGTGACACAAGGCATGGCATGGACTCATTGTCAGGAGCATCAAATTAGCTCTGCCACTACCCCTCTCCCTCTCAGGAGCTGGCGAAGATGCTCATTGTTTGGAAGGCAGATGAGCAACCTACCACTAATGGCTACAACCCTTCCCCACTTCTCCATTTTCTTTCTGCAGCATTTTGAGGCAAGGGGGACACAAAAATACCTGAATATAGACAGTGATGAAATGTCTTCTCTAGCAGAGTCTGGACCCCGAAGGATTTATACCACAACAAGGACAATACCTTTGAGGCGATGTATTGCGTTTGGGTTGTGCTTGTTCAGAGTTGTTGTCGCACATCCCATGGGACATAGCTCTTTCTTTGCACACACTCTGAATCAGCAGCTCTGAATGGCAGCCAGCTAAGGATATCGCCATCTCAATTTTCCGAGAGAACCTGCAATAAAATTTAAGGCTTTTGTCACAGGTCTAATTTTACCTTGGTAAACAGTGTGATACCACATTTGTCAATTCTCCGGTTCACTATTTGCAATGAGAGTTCAATTATCAAGAGCTGAGCAAACAGACAAAATAAATATATTTGCCTCCAGAGGGAGTAGAAGATATAGTGCCATCCCTTTTGAAGCGTTCTTCTGAGGTGTTGAGGAAGGAGAGACTGCTTAATTTAATTCTATACAAAGAATATCTGCTGAAAGAGTTTCCCAAGTCAACATAATAACTTTCCTAGACAACTTTCTAATTTCATTAGGGGCCACATCTACTGACAGATTTCTAGGGACACTTTTTTGGAGGGCAAAAGATCTGACTGTAATTTTTAGAAGTGGAATTCATGCTTCATCCTTCAAGCTAAATGGAATCCCTAAAGCAACAGGCCTAAATTTCTGAATGTGCTGCCATTCCGCTTCTCAAGCTGATTGGGATAAAATAACTCTTTACTTCTGTAGAAAGCTCCACATGATTAGAACACTAATCTGGGATGTTATTCAACAAAGTAATTCCAATAGTGCAAGACTTTTGGCTGTGAAATTCAACTTCCCCTCTCTTCTCCCCACATGCACTCCACAACCCCAAATAAATCTTTTTTGGGTTTCCTCCCAACCCTCCAGAGCAGATTGGGGAAGGATGTGGGGTGAATACGAGATGAAGTTATGCTGTGCAGGTGGAAATCCTGGCACTAGTGGAAGTATGACACTGGGGACAGCGCCGGCTGTTCTAATGAGACATAATGAGCTGGACTGGGCTTTCTGCTCAATCAACTGAGTGCAACATTTGGTTATGGGGGAAGGCTTGATGTCAGGGGCAGAGCTAAAAGCACAAATGACTCACTGAGTGAAACAGCATCCCAGACTAGCATCCAAGAAGCTGGGTTGCTGTTGGTCACCAAAAGAGAGAGAAGTGCTGAAGTAGTAGGAGGTTGGTGCAGTGCAAACACACCAGCAGAAGTGATGGATTGGCTCGGTTGGTCTGTTTGGATTGTTTAACCTCCCCTCTGCCTTGTTCCTGGCCGTCCCCATAAGCAACGGCAACCCACCTGTCAAGAAGCTAGCACAGCAGCGCCATACCATTTGGTGATCCATTTCTGGCTAAAAGCAGGCCCCACTGTTGGCTCTAGATGCATATGCCCTGCACACAAGTAATGTGTGAATAAGTCTGCAGATTATAAAACATACAGGGGTCCTGCTTGAGTAGTGTAGGGGATACCTACACTGCAGAGGTTCAGCCTTCCATTTGTGGGAGACTGCAGAGACTTGTCAGAGGAGCTAAAGCCAACAGACCTGTTTGGGCTTTCCCTGCTTGCGTAATGGCAACTTGAAGCTGGGGCAATCATTCATGTCAATAATGCAACAGGACATTTCTTAAAATCTTGTGTCTGACTTCACCATCTCAGCTATTGACTAAGTATGTTTGGTTAATAAATTTTAAACCTAATAGGCCAGGTTCTGACATGACTTTATCAGTACAATTTAACAGCTTCCATCATGCATGCTGATACCTGGATATCCTGTTCCAAAAGTAATGTTGAAACCATCATCACTGCAGTTTGGGTGATTTTCTAAAGATTTTGGTCTATGGTGACAAACTTTCAAGCTAATAATTTCCATTTGATAATAACCAATCTTGCTCCATCCAAACTGTGCATGAGACTGGTATTTAATTACCTAAACTTTACATTAAGATCATTAGGCAGCAGTTTATTATACCCCAGAGTGTCTTAGCACTATAATGAAATAGCTCACTTGAATTATCAAAATGTTCCCCCCCCCCCTGAAAGAATCAACCTCAGAGAATGTTCCTTTCCTCATTCTCCCCTTCCCCTAAGCGTCCACAGAATGTCCATTTCATTCCACAATGTGATTTGTTTAATCATGACACATTGAAATAATGTGTATCCTTTTTCTTTCAAAAACAGATAGATAATGGATAATAGTTGTCTGTTCTTATGGGATCTGTGTGATGTGCACCGCTATGCTGAATACAGGTCACCAGTGATGTTGGGCATAGGGACATTAGAAGCTGTCTTCTACTGAGTCAAACCACTGTTCCATCTAATTCAGTATTGTCAACACTAATTGGCAGTGCCTCTCTGGGGTTTCAGGTGAAACATTCCCAGCCCTGCCAGGAGATTCTGGGGACTGGACCTGGAACCTTCTGCATGCAGAGATGCTCTACTTCTGAGCTATGGCCCTTTCCCAATTTAACCAGGTGGAGAAGCAAGATATGTGTGTCTGCTACATGTTGAGTCCAACATTGCCATGTTTTATGCATCCTTGGATTTCTGTGTGGCTGCAGCAGAAAAATTGTGAGGCAGCCTTGACCATATGGCTAGAAGATGCAGATGTATCTCTCTCTCTCTCTCTCCTTTCCTCCCTCCAGGTGATTAGAACTGCTTTTAAGCAGATGTTAGATGGTTAGGAGATATCTGATTCTACCCTAGGAATCTGCTGTGTGAACAGTCCATCAGTAAGAACCAATTAGTTCACACAGCCAGGGCATACATTTATGGTCACTTTATCACTTTTATCCCTACTATGCCATAATTCTCTTTTCAGCATCTAAAAAGTTTTGGAGAGCTCCCCAGCCATTCCACAGAAGACAAGGCGAAGCAAAGAAGGAAAGTGCTTTTGCATCCAAGCAGCCTAAATGGGAAAGCTAATTGTCCCTCTGATTACAATATGTGGGAGAAGTTGTGAACAAAGCAGGAGAGTTATGAGCAAGGGAAAGAGAGGACCCCATTAGAAAACCATGCCTGGTGTTTCCTATATCTTGGTGTGTGATGTAACATATACAACATGTCAGATTCAAAAAATAGGCACACTAAGTGAAACATAATCTAAAGAAGACTATATGAGCAATGTGTAAAGCAAATGGATTTCCCTTCTGAATTTGATTAGCTGGCTGGACTTGAAAAATACTGGGGGGTCGGTCAATCCATCACAATTTCAGCAAAGTTTCAAACAGATCAAATTTGCCATGAAGAACACGAGTGGAGTGAATGAATTAATTTCCTGTTCATGGGGGGGGGGGGCGGTTGGAGATATTTGTTACTTCTGCTCCTGTCAAGTAGTAGTTTCTTCATTGGAAGAAAAGGTAGAAATAGTAATAAGAAGAAGAAGAACCATCATTTGCTTTTGTTTTCCTGGTGCAATGTATGATTTATGTTATGGTAAGGTCACTTCTGTAACTCAATCTGATTCCTGTGCGTTTGAAATAATAATATGGATTTACTGCATATGCACCACTGTTATGTATGTGCTCGGGAAGTCTTTTCTCTCAAGAGAACCATTTTCGCAATAATTCCCATTCTAGCTTCCATTTCCTTTCCTTCCTCAGATTTCAACGCAGCAGACCACAGCATGGCATATCCTTTGGAATTCTCCCTTGCTACACTCCATATGGCTACCAAAAATTGGGAATGCTAAATATAAGGCTGTATATTATGGTGCTCAAAATTATTTATATCTTTGGATAAAGCCACAGGATGGCAAACAGATAAATACACCCAAAAATGCAGTGCTTAAATACACATAACTATTACTAATAGCAGCAAAAATCAGATTGCTCCTCTTCCAAATGCCTGCCAAAAAATATGTGTCTTAACATCTTTACCCAGTATCAGACAGTGGAGTGAGGCAGTGGTACTTATCTGACCTCCCAGCAAGTGGGTTGCTGGTGCTTATTTATGAGGGTGAGAGAGGGGTGTGTGGTGTGGTTGGGAGGCCAATGCTTGCAAATGCCCTGGGAAAACTGATAGGACACTCTTGTCAGTGACTTTGCATAAAGCCGACCTCCCACAAGCCACTCTCCTTCTCTTTAAGCACCAGTGAGTCACCTGCCGGGATGTCAGGTATATGTTGCTGTCCTGCCCCACTGCGACTGCTTAAAACCATAAAGAGAATAGGCCAGATGCACCTCAGTAGAGAAGGATGGAGGGGGTACCGCACATAATGTGATGGTGGTTGTTTCCATGTGTTTCTGTGCAGCTTCTGGGTTATTCAGGCGAGCAACACTGAAAGTGCCCTTGGTGTGGATGGGCCTCCAGGTCAGAATGACAACATGTGGTTGTAGGTCGGTCACCATCCAGAATCATAGGCTGCCCTGGTGTGTATTTTTGGCCATACAAAGCTTTTAGACTTAGGAAAGTTCGTGTGCGTACCTTTTTTCTAAGGAAAAGGTGGCAAGCAAATGTACATTATCAATGTGGTGCTGCCATTGCAACAGAAGCCATTCTAGCAAGACATAAACATTAAGAGAGGATGTAAGGTAAGGCATGCCAAGAAAGTCAGGGCTGATGATGAAAATAGTACCCCTGCTGGCTTAGTGGCAGTGACTGCTCTTATCCTCTGCACTGGGGAAAATTAAAACAGGATTACTCATTGTGGTATGGACAACCTCCCATCTTCCTTAATTGTTTCCATGCTGTTCAGGGCTGATGGAGTTTGCAGTCCACAACATCTGGAAAGCACCGTGTTGTCTACCCCTGTTAGTATTATCAGATGCTGCAGTGTCCCACAGAGTGCAGAATTTTTTCATCCCTGAGCCTGGATGGCTGCGGTAATTGTCACAGTCCGGGCTACAGGCAGTCGGAGTCCCGGCTTGGTACGTTGGGACCGGGGTAGAGGTTCGGACGCAGGAATCAGCAGTCCAGGGTCAGCAAGCCAAGAGTCCATGAATCAGGAAACCAGGAGTCAGGAAGCCAAGAGTCTGAGGGTCAGGAAACCAGGAGTCAGGAAGCCAAGGGTCCAAGAGTCAGGAAACCAGGAGTCAGGAGTCAGGAAGCCAAGGGTCCAAGAGTCAGGATACCAGAAGTCAGGAAGCCGAAGCACAGCTAGGTGGGTAGTGTGTTGCTGTGGCAAAGAGCCAGAGGGAAATGCTGATCTTATTGTTGGTTTCTGCTTTCTTCTCTGTGCAGCGAAGTGCTTGTCACGAGACAGGTTGTTTACATTCCACAGTAAATGCACTGTTGGGTTTCCCACGGGAACGGGAGACTGGATGTGACGTACACTGGTTTCCTGTTTTTCACTGCTCTTTGCAGTTTCAGTTTGTGATTCTCTCCGTGCTTTTGAGGAGAGATGACGCTTTCTCTGCTCCAGCAGAGGGAAGATGTTTTTCTGTAACTTACCAGCTTTGAACTGTAAATAAAGTAGTATAGAGCATGTTGGCTCATACTTCTCATCATTCCGCTGTGCACTGGACACTGCTTATCTCCAACATTTGGTTATGGGCCCAGAAAACGCAGTGTTTTGAGAATGGACTTCAGTAGTCGGGCTCCTGGCAAAGGAACAAAGGAGCAAGAAACGAAGTGCCGGCAAAGCATCGGAACAGCGGCAGAGAGACGGAACGCACGGTATCTGCTCTGCACGTCAAAATGATTGATGAAGGTATGTGCTACTGCTCCGGGCAGCCTGCTAGCTTCTAATTAATGGCTTTAAGGCTGGACTTTGAACTTTTAAAGCCGTTTTCCACGGCACAAGCGTAGTGGCTTGGATGGCTGGGAAAGTGAAAGTAACTTTGAATTTGCCTTTGGGAATGCGGTTTGAAGCAGCTGCAGATAAGCAAAGCAAATAAACAGAAGAGCTGCACAGGCTCATAGGCAGAGGCTGTTTTGAAATTGCCTTTGGATTAAAGCAGCTTGTTTTAAAGCAGCAGTGATGGCTAGCTGCAGAAGGCTGGATGAAGCAAGTGGGGAATTTGATACCACTGATCAGCCAAATGCTCAACTCACAGTAGCTTGTGATACTGCCATGATTCAGAATGAAGCAGATCGCCGCGGTGCTAGCTGCATCAACAAGGGGGAGACTTCACAGACGTCATCCCATAGTGCAGTGGAACCACCAGATGGCGCCAAAGCTTTGAAGGCAGTGAAATGCTACTCGTGTGGACGTCTAGGCCATATGAAGAGGGAATGCAAATATCCCAGGGCCAAGACAGAGCAGCGCAGCGAAAGCTCATCGCGTGTAAAAGGCCGAGGCAAAGGCAAAGGTCCGGTGTCCAGGACAACGCAGCACAAGGCAATGGTCTCACGCTTCACTCCTAAGGTTGCAGAGGTCCAGAAGACGTCTAGATCTTTCTTCGTTGTTGATTCAGCTGCAACGCATCACATGTGCAACGATAAGCGACTGTTCGTGTCTTTTACACCGCAGGAAGGTGCGATTCACCAGGCGGATGACCACACAATCCCCAGTAAAGGCTACGGAACTGTTGTTCTTCACAGTTTGGACTTATCGATACAGGATGTTCTTTATGTGCCGGATGCGAAACATAATCTGCTCAGCGTTGGACAGCTGATTGAGAAGAAGATTGACGTTTCCTTTAAAAACAATAGATGCATCATCACTAAGAAAAATGATTATCAATTGTATGCTGAATTTGTTGATCGTTTGTTTCTTTTGTATTATGATGATGTTGTGCAGGATGACACTTGTTGCATTGCAGGTTCTAACAAAAGTTTGCATGCAGAATGTATTCACGATTTTCATCGAAAATTTGGTCATTTGCATTTTGAGGCAGTATCTAAAATGCCTGCCTTCGTTGAAGGTATGACTATTAAACCCTGCAGGTACCACATGAAGTGCAAGGCATGCGCAGCAAACAAGGTGAAAATGGCTGCAAAAGGTAAGGTGTCTAGTAGGCAAGCTACAGAACCATACCAAATTGTTCATGCTGATTTGGTTGGACCACTAGCGCCCTCTTTGGGTGGAAATAGGTACTTCATGGTTCTCATTGATGCATTTTCCAGGTATATTTATGTGTACAATCTCAAGCAGAAATCAGAGGCTTTTCCTAGGTTCAAGGAATTCTGTGCTTGGTTGGGAAATGTGCATGGTAAGAAGATAAAGATTCCTTTCACTGACCGGGGGGGGGGGGGGGAATTCACTTCTCAGCAGTTTGAAACTTTTCTGGCTGAGAAAGGAATTCAACACGATTTGTCTAGTCCTCGCTCGCCATGGCAGAATGGACTTGCGGAACGAGCAAATCAAACATTGCTTCAAGGGTTAAAAACCTTGCTGCATGATGCAAATCTTCCAGAGAGTTATTGGGCCGAAGCTCTCTCATGTTTCACTTACAGTTATAATCGCAGGTTATCTTCAGCGATTGGTTGTACCCCCTATGAGAAGATGTTTGGCAAGAAGCCATACATCAAACACATGAAAATTTTTGGTTCTGACATGTGGGTTCACTCACCACAAAACTCCAAGTTAGACAAGCGTGGATTGCATGGTATCTTTCTAGGTTATCAGAAAGGGTCTTACAGAATAATGATGACTGACTCTAAGGAAATTAAGCTCACAAGAAGTGTTGAGTACAATGCCAAGTGGGGGGAGAATGTGGGAATTTTCCAATGTTATCCTGATGACAGTGATGAGACTGAGGATAGTCAAAAGCAACCACAACAACCCACACCCACTGATGAAGGTTCTGATTCTGAGTCTGAAACTGAATCGGATGATTCAGAGGATTTCAAGAGTGCGAAAGCCTCTATGCGACCCTCTGAAAGCTCTGATCAAGAATTGGAGGAACCATTGTTCACAATAGGTCACTTTTCTCCTAAGAAGGAAGAGGAGAGTGTTGAAGACTTAAGGCTAATTCGCAGGTCACAGAGAGCCACAAAAGGTAGACCTCCAAAGAGATTTGCTGATGAGTATGCTAAGATAGCAGTAACAGCTGTTAAAAGCTCCAAGAAGGTTTTTGAACCTTCAAGTTTCCAAGAAATCCAGGATTTGGATTCAAAGGAAGCTGAGCCATGGTTAAATGCCATGAAGGCTGAGCTTGATTCCTTGGAAAGGAACAAAACATGGGACCTAGTTCCAGTAGTTCCAGGAATGAAATTGCTTGGAAGCAAATGGGTCTTCAAAGCGAAGACTGATCAAAATGGCAAAATAGTCAGACACAAAGCCAGATTGGTAGCCAGAGGATTTGCTCAGGTACCAGGTGAAGACTATCACGAGACCTACTCACCCACAGTGAGGTATGAGAGCATTAGGCTTATGCTCAAGCTAGCTGCAGAAGAAAATCTACACATTAGTCACCATGATGTGAATACAGCTTTTCTGTACGGATCTCTAAATGAATCACTTTATATGCTTCCACCTGATGGCGTACAGGTAAAACAGGGATTTGTTTGTGCTCTGAAAAAGTCCCTTTATGGTCTCAAACAAAGTGCACGGTGTTGGCACACAAAACTCACTGAAGTATTGTTTTCTCTAGGTTTTCAGCAAGGGAAAGCTGATCCATGTGTATTTGTCAAAGAGGAGGGGCAAAAGAAACTGTATTGTTTGTTTTATGTTGATGATCTTTTATTCTTTTGGAAAGATGTCACAATGTACAATAACGCCCTAGCTCAACTGAAAGAGCACTTTGACATGAAAGATCTTGGTGAGGTAAACAACTACCTATCTCTGGAAATAGAGAGAGATCAAGATGGTAACATTCTAGTACACCAGTCACGGAAAATTGCTGATGTGTTAAGCAAACTAAACCTGATGGATGCTAACCCTGTGGACACACCGATGATAACAGGTTATCAGGTAGATGACACTGAAGAAGCATTTTCTGACACTACACTGTACAGAAGTGTGCTAGGCAAGCTAAACTTCATAGCCAGATGTTCAAGACCAGACATTGCTGTTAGCTGTAATTTGCTAAGCAGACAAGTCAACAATCCTACTGTTAAGGATTGGAAAGCTCTGAAACGCATAGCGCGGTATTTGAAAGGCACTATGCATTACAGACTGAGATTTAACAATCAGAAGTCTGGTGGTCTTGAGATATTTGCAGATGCAAGTTTTGGAAGTGACACTACAGACAGGAAAAGTACGTCTGGAGTTTGCTATAAGTACAATCAGGGTCTATTTGATTGGTCATGCAAGAAGCAAACAAAAGTTAGCTTAAGTACTTGTGAAGCTGAACTGAATGCACTGTCTTATTCACTTAAGGATTGTGAATGGTTGTTACAATTGTGCAAAGACATGAAAATTCCTGTCAAATGTCCAATCCAGGTTTACCAGGACAACAAAGCATGTTTGGCTTTGCTGAATTCTGAAGGTTGTAAGCAAAGCACGAAGCACTTGCAATTGAAATTGCAACATGCTAGGGAACGTATTCAGAAGGGACTCGTAACGGTGTCCTATGTGCCAGGTAATGAAATTCCTGCTGATGTATTGTCCAAGATTGTATCAAGGGATCAACACTGTACCTATGTGCAGAAGTTGGGTTTGTACTGATATTGTACGAACACGCTGCCCAGAGATGTTCACAGAAAGGGGGAGGATGTTGGTTTCTGCTTTCTTCTCTGTGCAGCGAAGTGCTTGTCATGAGACAGGTTGTTTACATTCCACAGAGTCTGTACTGTTGGAGGTTTTCTCACGGGAACGGGAGACTGGATGTGACGTACACTGGTTTCCTGTTTTCCACTGTTCTTTGCAGTTTCTGTTTGTGATTCTCTCCGTGCTTTTGAGGAGAGATGACGCTTTCTCTGCTCCAGCAGAGGGAAGATGTTTTTCTGTAACTTACCAGCTTTGAACTGTAAATAAAGTAGTATAGAGCATGTTGGCTCATACTTCTCATCATTCCGCTGTGCACTGGACACTGCTTATCTCCAACACTTATATACCCCTCACCTGTGCAGCCATACCTTGCCCTTCCAGACCAAACTCCAGAAGGCCCCAGTCCTGTGAGGCCCTACCAGTCACAGGGCCTGGCTTCTGCACGCATTCCTGACAGTAACCATATTCTCTTAGAGGTGTTCCAATCACTGTACCTTCTTATTGCATATTGTTTTGTTGTGTAAGCATGTAGATTGTGCTTTCTAAGCAATGCAGCTGGAAGGAAGCTTTTAACAAGGGGAGCAAATGTTTTGTCTCAGTTTTAGATTCAATACATGGAGGGGAATCTACATCTCCTTTCACATGCCTTCTTCAGAGAGTTGAACTGAATATTCATATGAAGTCCTATAACTGTTGACTTTAATCAATTCAAATAACACTAGAAAAATAATAGTTCCAAAAGAAGCTCATTCACATTTTTAAAAAAAGAATTTTGGTGCTTTGGACTTGTTTGGGGCAAACTTCAACATGCACACATACTTTTAGCCTACTTTTTGAAGGACATAGTAATTTCTGATGGCCCTGGGCACCATTGGAGCTGATAGTAATAGTTCATCATAGTCATTGGCAGCCTTCTCTTCATTTTGCCTGTCCCAAATCTCCCACGATTCAGTCACATCACTTGACCCCATGTTCTAGTATCACCAGAGCGAGGCAAAACATTTTCTTACCTTTTACCTGTGGAGATGGTTTTTATAAGTTTCAGCCAAACACACTGAGCTGCTCTGTGGATGAAAGTGACATCTGTCACTCACATTTGTGGATGGAGGGAAATGCCCCTATCTGACTGGTCTACCTAACAGCATGACTCAGAGCGGACCCCGATTGCCGTTGTCGGCATTGTTGCAGAGAGAAGCACCAAGCGCAGGCAGCACTGAGCACCTCGTTCTTTAAAAGCTGAATCTGGAAGGTTTCCCAGAATACACATCTGCCCCTATAATTTACATCTCGGATAATGTCTGACTCGAGGAGGTAGCAACAATGAGTACATTTATTCACAGTGGGCGAATTACTCACTCTCTGTGTGGCTATGCCATGCTTCTGGGTGAGCTCTCCCATAACTAGTTATCAGGCTAACTAGCAAATGGGAGGAGGGGCCCTTCTGGTGAGCTCTAAATGTGTTAATGTGCTCCATCTGTAAAATACACAATGTACCATCTGCCAGTTGGCAGGGAGTGGCTGCTGAGTCTTACTTACTTATGTATGGGCACTTTTCCTCTGCTCTCTGATGATCTGAAATTCTTCAACCAGATTAATGTTCCTGCTGTCATGATATTGGTGATGTTTGATAATGCGCCACTAACAGTTTGGAGGGAGGTTGTTTGCAATCTCTCGTGGAAGGCGATAAAATGAGAAGAAACTTTTCTATCTTGACTTGTATGTGTTAGAAACATCGAAGTAAATAAAGCTGCCTTATACCGTGGCAGAACATTGGTCTGTATTGGTCAGTATTTATCTTCATGGGCTGGTAGAGACTTCCCAGGGTTTCAGAGACAATGTTGACATTGCTGATATATTGCCCACATGCTGTATGATGTTGGGAATTTCTAAAAAAAAATTTATTTTATGATGTTTGGCTATTTTCTTATGCAACACCCAGAGAGTGACAGGTCTTGGAAAACAACAAATAAATATTATTAGGGGCTGGCTCTGTGAGGGGGAAAGGAACCTCCTAATAACTCTCAGCACCCTTAATCAACTACTGCTCCCATAATTCTTTGCGGGAAGTCATGACTGTTTAAAGTGGTCTAATAGTGCTTTAAATGTATGGCGTGAATGTGGCCATAGCTGCCATGATACATCTATGCACCTGTCTATCAGTATCAAGGGCACAGGAAGAGAACATTTGCATGCCTAGTCAATCATAGCTGGGGGCAGGGGATGGATCCAGCCCTCTTCGGTCATGCAAATTTCACCCTAGGTCACTCCAGTCCTTGGAGCAGCAGAAAAAGGAGAAATAAAGGAAACATTAATTGATTCTAGGTATATTTTAATGATATAGAAAATGCTGCCACATATTTGACTTGCTTAAAGATTATTCTAGATAATAGCACTTAATGAAACATTTATTGGAAGACTCTCTTGAAAAAGGCAGTATTCAGTTAACTCCTTTTGAGGTCAATAGTATGATGTTAATGGAAAAGGAATAATGAGCCCGGTAGCATTATGCAAATAAGTCTGAATACCTGCAGCAAATCTTAATTTGTCCAGTCATAATTGCTGGTAACCAAATTGCCATATTATCGCTCAATTGCTTTTTGAGCTAATAAGCAACATAACAAATAAGAACCTAAAGTAAAACAAACATTTAGGGAGCTAATTACACAGACAAAGTCAAAACAAGACTGGAGTCATTTTGAGATTTAATATTTCACTCCTGTTCCTTTTCTGCTTGAAATCGAAAGCACGTGGAATAAACTTGTAGCCATCAAATCACACAGTTTTTATCCGTATATTGCATTTTCAAAGCACATGATAACCCACCCTTTTGAACTCTTTGTTAAATCATGCAACAATAGGCACTTACTGGTTCCTTAAGCAACTTTGTACAAGGTGAGAATCATAGAGTATGATCTTTCCTTTTACCCATCACCATGGATTGAATGGATGAGAAATTCACTCTGAGTGGCACTCCACACCACAACATTAGTGTTTAAAATGAAGGCATGTTACTGTATGTATGCCCTGTCAGATGACTGTGTGTCATTTACACATGTTACATCACCCAACCTGATATTTGAAGGCTTCAAACTGGTTAAGCCAGTGTGAGAACAGAACATGCAAGCATACCAGTGTCCCAGCTCTTGGGCACCACTAGCTGCCTCAGCCCCTTAGAAGCTTCTCACCATTCACAGCCTCAATGTGTGAGTCATCCCTCAAACCTTAAACCCTAGCTCATCAACACCACTGAGAGCATGTAGGAACATGGGAAGGCCATTAGTCAATGCAGCTCCCTACATCAACCGGCAGCAGGTCTCCAGGGCTTCATACCTGGGTCTCTCTTAGTTCTACCTGGAGATGCTACAGGTGGGCATGAGAATTTGTGTATGCAAACTGTATGCTCTGCTAGGGTGCTGTGGACCTTCACCATGTGGAAAAGACACATTTACAATTGCAGTGACTCCAAAGGAGTTCTTTACCAACTGACAGCTGGTAAGAAGTATATTTTGTAGCTGGGCCATAAATCCATTGCCTTTACAGAGGTTAATTAACACTTTCCTAAACGCCTGTAACTCAGATACATCACAAATCTGCCTCTGTTGTAAAATAGTTTTCCTTCTGTTCAGATGCTTCAGATGGAGCTGCACTTTTTCTATTGCTTGATGCAAATGCTAATTAACTCTTCCTGAAGGTGAGGCAAATCAGCTGCAAGCCTATTCTTCACACTTTGTCCTCTATGAATGTTGTTGTGTGTGCAGTACTGCACCACTCAAGCTCTACTGCTACATCTAAAGTAGACTTCTCATTTTGCTGCTATTAAAAAAATAAATAGACATTTTGGTAAACATCACTGATCTATCACCTCCAAATTCTTATTCAAAATACCAATGGTCATTCTGAGATATGCCTTCTTTTTTCTTTGCAGATACACTTACAAGTCACACTTGCATGAAGGGACACAATACATGATCATAGTGTTTTGCTTGAATTTTGCCTAACTTGAAATTGAATGCAAATTCGGAGGATCCTATTTGGGCAAAACATCCAAAGAACGGCAAGAGAATAACTATTGTTCCTTCTACAGCTATTCTCTCTTAGAGCAAATTCAGGTCATTGAGCGCCAACGTGAATGGAACCAAAACATCATAACAGCAACTATATGTTGGGCAAACCCCTCAAAAGGGGAAAGGGGAACAAATAAATTGGGACAGGTTCAGGGGAAGGGTGTGCCAGATGGTAAGAGGTATGGGAATAAAGTCCTGTGAAGAACAGGTGGATATGCTTAGTCTGGAGGAGAGAAGATTAAGGGGGATATGCTAGTGATATTCAGTTATCTGAAGGGCTGTCGTGGAGAAGGGGGCAGTTCTAGAACCAAAGGGTGGAAGTTACAGGGATGTCCAAAGGGAAGTTTCCTCATATCTTTATGAGCATTTCTTGTGTATATTCATTTAGTATAGTTCTACTGTGATTAATTCTATGGTAATGTACCCAAATTCCTTATACTGTGTAAGCCAAGCCTAGTAATTATTTACTTTCACAGTTCACAGTTCACTGAAGATAAGCAAATCTAACACCACCTGTTCCTTAATACTTTCCAAGATGCATCACCTTCAAATCCCACACATAAATTCATGTCTGAGAAAAGTCATTTATTCAGATGTCAAGCTCACCTCATTTCCAAATGGTAACAAAAATATAAAACTGCCAGTAAAATAGAACAAAATCTAATACTGGCCCAAGACATTTTTATGCCTGAGACATAGCAGAAAATGGTCCCCACCCTTACCAGTTAATGGTGCTGAATTTATTTTGGTACCTGGGACATAAAATCCCACAAGTGGATCTTCCTCCCTCTGATGGTAATTGTAGTAATAGCTGTCTTTTCATGTCACCCCAAATCAGCTGCCTGAAGTGGCCTCCTCAATCTGCCAAATGGTAGAACCAGAGCTGAACTTTTTTTAAAAAAATCACCTCTATGCTGGCTTAGCTCTGAATCCCAGAAGCCAACCTAAACGGGTAGTTTCTTGTGTAATATTCTTGTATAATATTCTTTCAGCAACACATTCCTATTTGGAGGTACGTTGCCATATTTGGCACCAGCTGAAGTTCATCAGCATTTTTAAGGATGATAAAGTGCACTCGCACAAGAGATAGTGATGGTCACCAACTTGGAGGGCTTTAAAATGGGATAAGACAAATTCATGGAAGATGGGGCTGCCAATGGCATGCTCTACTTCCACTGTCAGAGACTTTATGCACACATTATGCACTCAGGTTCTATTGTGGGTCTCCCATGGGATCTGGTTGGTCACTGTGACAGCAAAATGTTAGTTTATCTGGATCTTTGGCCTGATACAGCAGGGCTCTTCTAAAGCTCTTTGCATGCTGCGCTAATCTAGTCATAAATTAGAGTAAGAAAATAGGAAGATCTCTCTTGGACAAAAGGGTGCATTTGTTCCCAACAATGATTGGAGAAATTCTTCTGGAAAGCTGACAAGCTGGGCGTAGAGAAAACTGCTGCCTCTTGCCATGTTTCATAATTCATGCAGACATGGATTATAATAGCCAGAATCTCATTTAACAAATAGTATTTCAAATAAGGGTTTAAATATGAAATACATAGTTATACCAATATCCGTACTTCTGTGTTTAAACATAATTCAGAACAGTTAAAACAATGACTAACTTATTCTTGCTTCTGTCCACCAATCAGCAATCCCAGCAAAATATTGCTCTAGAGTATTGTTGTCAAAGTAATTTCCTGAACTATTAGGTCTTCAATTAGAAACACAGAGTGAATGTGCCAAAACAAAATCCCCAAGAATTTCATGTTTACTTTGCTTATATGAAGAATCATGAGGGTTATTTTTCATGGGCCAAAGGTCAGTTGACAAAGGTACTTGAACACTGATTATAGGAAGAACTAGGGTTGATTATGTGAGCAGGTTACAACGGCATCAATAAACATTAAGCACAGGGTGGCATTCATTAGTTTTCAGCAAAGGTTACATTTATTATTCCAAAAATAATGAGCATGGTGTAAGAATTCAATTTCAGGAAATTGGGTGAGGTCAAAAGCTGGTGTTTGTTGCTTCAATTGCAAATCTCTATTGACTTCATATGGGAGCTTCAGCTACAGAGCTCTTAGGAAGGGATCCATCTTTACAGGCCGATATACAATGCCTGTCTTCATTAATGTAGTTCCGTTAATTTAAATTAGTGTTCCTCAGAAATCAATGGAAGCATATTAAAGTTCATTATTAATCAACTTTCACCACCCTGAAATGTAGAAGCATTATGAAATTCCTCTGCTATCCAGTAATATTTTTTTATATAAAAAATCTGTAACCAAAAGAAACTAAAGACTTTTTGAGCCTAAGAAATGATTAAAGAGTTGGGAAGTTATATAAAAGTGCTACTCCCTGTAATGAGCATGTGTACAATGTATGTGTTTACATACACACATACTCTGTGTGTGTTCACTATAGGATCCCTGTACTGTCAAAAATGTACATATAGAGCCCATAGCCTCAGCAGAAACTGTTGGAGAGACAGTTTTGGAAGAGAGATTCCTACTTTCCAATAGCAGAGTTAAGCACAATGGTGATTGCTAACAAGCTCATTAAAATACTTAGGCTAGAATAAATCACAGGGACTTAGCTTTGCAAACAAGAGAATATTTTACTTACACGGTTTCCAGAAGTTACATCAGACAAGTCTCCATCTACCAGTAGTACAACAAAGATGAAAAAGCTTCCGCATGGCATAGGGTAAAAGATTTCTGCATTGCAGAGGGTTGGACTAGTTGACCCTCATGGTCCCTTCCATTTCTACAATTCTATGATTCTAAGTAAGCTTGCATAAGATTGTGCTGTACGATGTTTACCATACTAGAATAACAGGCCTTGATTTTGACTAGTCTTAGCTGAGTCAGGTACAGCTTCATTACAATCTCCTTTATTGCCAATTGAACAATCACCACAGCTTCCTCCTATATTTCATGGTCCTTTTATTAAAACACCATTTGTCTTGCTGCTATTGAGAAATCCCATTACACCTGTTGTTTGCCTTCAGGGGACTTGTTGCTAAACTGGTGGTGTTCAAGCTTAGCTTTATGCACCAGAAACTAATAAAATATAACATTGCTCTCTTTGCTCAAAATATTTGCTGTTTAAAAGACAATGTTCCCCAATATTCGCTGTCACGGCCACCCAGGTCTGGTCCCAGCTCACAAGAGACCTCACTCCGTTGCAGCTTATTTACAGGAAAAGTTTATTGAAGATTTCTGCTTCTCATACAGTTCAGCATTGTGGCCGTACGTCTGTCACGTTAGACCGCTGAAGTCCCCTCTGACTCCTCCCCTCTTCCGCACCAACTTAATAGCCTGGCTCTAGACCACCTCTTCCTCTCCTTTCTTTTCCGCAGGGTCTTCCTGCCCCCCTGGGTTCCCTCTCTCCGTGACTCGCCTGAGGCTGAATCCTCTGCCGCCTCTTCCCCCCTCTTTCTGGCTTTAGGGCCGGGCTCCTCCCCTGAGCTCTCTCCACTTCCGCGCGCCTCTACGTTTGAACTTGGCGCGCGTACGTTGCTGCTGACCTTTCTTTCGACCGCTACACCACCCCCTGCTCTGCTCTCCACCCTTTCCGGCTGAACACCCTGCTCCAACCCCCTCTCTCTGTTCTCTCCTAATCCTGCTCCCTCCGAGAGGCTGACGACTCCACCCCCTTTTCTCCGTTCCGGCTGAGACGTCTCTTGCTTCCTCTGTCTTCCACTGGGCTCCTCTCCGTTTCTCCCTTCTCCTCCCCTTTGCTTGATTAAGGTAACCCCCTTTTGAGAATCCTCTGACTCGCTGCTCAGACTCGTGGATTCCCTCAGAATTCCGTCATCTTCTTCCTCATCCTTCTGCCCCTCCTCCCACTCGCTCTCCGTCTCCTCTGTCATCTCCTCCTCTCTCCCAGAAACCCTGACATCCATCCCCCCCTCGAAGCCCCCCCTTCCCCCCTCCCGCTCGCCGGGGACCGGTTGTGGAAACTGCGGCTCTTCGGGGGTAGGCTCAGGATACAGGTCGTCTACGTCAATGTTCTCTGCTGGCAGTTCTGTGTAAGTGTATTCGAAGTCGGGTTCTTCCCCCAAATGCTTCTCAGTCTCTGCTTCCATCGCTACTTCCTCCGGTGCTGCCCGCCAAGGACCTATCAGCCACCTCTTACGCCATTCCTCCTCTGGCTGCTCCTCCCACCAATAAGGGGTTTCCGTGTCCACCCCCGAGCACGATCCCCTGGGCGGGCTTGATTCTGGTGTTCTTTCCTCGGGGGAAGAGAAACCCCTGAACGTGCTATCTGACAATGTGGGTGTGAAAAGCCAGTCATCAAAGTACTCAGCTGGCATGGGTCTATGTGGGAAAAGTGCATGGAACTCTTCTTTCAAAAGGGGTTCGTCTAACTCGTAGCCTGGCACCCAACTATTAGCAGCGGCTGGTGTGCCCTCCCTGGCGAGAAAATATTCAACTCCCTCCTCCCCCCATCTCGAGTCCAGTATCTCTGTGACCTCGTTAAGAGGTTCTGGTCTTGGCGATTCCCCCCTCTCAGGCGCCCTCCTACGTGGCTCTGGGGGTGCTCCTGACTCTTGAAACCTGTGCGGGGTTTTGTAGGGAGTGAGCACCGACCTATGAAAGACCGGGTGCACCCTGGAACCTTCCGGAAGGGCTAGACGAAAAGCCACCGGATTGATCTTAGCCTCAACTTGATATGGCCCTAGCTGCCTGTGTCCTAACTTCTTCTTGGCCAATGACCTGGCCGGCATCGCGTGGGCTGCTAACCACACCCAGTCCCCAACCTGGATGTCCTCTCCCGCCCTCCTGTGCTTATCGGCCTGCACCTTATACGCCTGTTTTGCCAGCTCCAAATGTCTCCGCAGCTCCTCGTGCACCTCTTGCAACTCCGCTGCAAACTGGTCGGCATCTTGAGGCCCCCCCCCTCCTGGTGCCGCAAATCTCGGGAAGGTTCTGGGATGACGGCCATTGTTCGCGAAGAAAGGCGTCACCCCGGTGGAAGCGTGTTTCGTGTTGTTGTAGGCGAATTCAGCCATCGGCAGATAGTCCACCCACGCCGCAGGTCGCTGGTTGGCGTAGCACCGCAGGTACTGCTGCATGATCGCGTTGACCCTCTCCGCTTGACCGTTGGTTTGTGGATGCCTCGCCGATGTCAGGTTGATTTTGACGTGCAAGATGCCCAGAAGCTTTCGCCAGAAAGTGGAAACAAACTGGCGCCCCCTGTCGGACAAGACGGACTGCGGAAGTCCATGCACTCTGAAGACGTGATCGATGAAGAGCTTTGCGGTCTGTTCTGCCGTCGCCACCTTGGCACAAGGGATGAAGTGCGCCATCTTGGTGAACAAGTCCACCACCACTAACACCGCCGTCTTACCTCTGGAGCTGGGCAGGTCTGTAACAAAGTCCAACGCTACCCTCTCCCATGGTTGCTGCGGTGTCTCCAGCGGTTCTAGCAATCCCGCCTGCTTCTGGTGCACTGGTTTGGACCTCTGGCAGATATCACACCTGGCGACGTAGTCCGCCACCTCTCCTCTCATCTGGGGCCACCAAAAGTCTCTAGCCACCAACTCCATCGTCTTCTCTTTGCCGAAATGGCCTGCACTAGGGGCGTCATGCAACTGTTGCAGAACCTTGGCTCGAAGATCGTCGGTGGGCACGTAAAGGGCACCCTTACGAGTCAAAAGTCCATCTTGTAATTGAAACTCATCGTTGTGTCGCGACCCTCCGCGTAGCTCCTCCATCTTAGACTGTGCAAACTGATCCCTTTGCAACGCGCGTCGCACCGCGTCCAGGTCGACTGCGATGGTAGCGCACGTCCACGCCTGCGGTGCGAAAATGTGCTTTGCTGCGATTGGAGCTGCTTCCTCCAAGTATTGCGGCTTTCGGGACAGCGCGTCTGCAATAACATTGGAGTCTCCTGGGATGTATTCTATTTTGAAGTCGAAGTCCGCAAAGAACTCCGCCCAGCGCATGTGTCGCTGGGTCTGCAACTTAGCCGTCCGCCAATACTCTAAGTTCTTGTGATCCGTGCGGACCTGCACCGTGTGCTTGGCTCCTATTAAGAAGTGTCGCCACGCTTTGAAAGCTGCATGAATGGCCAACAACTCCCTGTCCCATATGGTATAATTGCGCTCCGTCTTGCTGAGCTTCCGGGAGTAGAACGCACCCGGTCTCCAGTTGCCTTGTGAATCCTCTTGCAAAAGAACGGCCCCAACCGCTCTGTCTGACGCATCGGTCTCTACCCGCATGGGTCTGCCGGGATTCACGTGGAGCAGCTGCTCTTCGGAGGCGAAAAGACCCTTAAGCGTCCGGAAAGACCGCTCCGCTTGTTCGGTCCAGACGAACTTCTTCTTCTTGGAACTGAGGGTGTCAGTGATCGCCGCCGTCGCGTTCGCAAAACCTTTAATAAACTTGCGGTAAAAATTGGCAAAGCCGATGAACCTCTGGACCTCTTTCCGATTTCGAGGGCTTTTCCAGTCCAACAGCGCTTGAACCTTAGCCCTGTCCATGGCCAGTCCCTCGTCGGACAACTTGTAGCCAAGGAAATCAACCTCTCTGACATCAAACTGGCACTTTTCCAACTTGGCGTACAGCCTGTGTTCCTTCAGCCTCTGCAGGACCTCCCTCACGTCCTTATCGTGATCCTCCGGCGATTCCGAGAAAATCAGGATATCGTCGAGAAAGCAGACACACTTCTTGTAGAGGAGACCTGCTAGCACGTGGTGCATAAATGCTTGAAAAACGTGGCTGCCATTTTGGAGGCCGAAAGGCATGACTCTGTATTCGTATGTGCCCAGAGGGGTGAACATGGCGGTCTTCCACTCATCTCCTTTCCGGATGCGGATGAGATTGTAAGCTCCACGTAGGTCCAGCTTGGTGAAAATCTTGCCCCTCCTGACGGTCGCTAAAAGGTCGTCAATCTTGGGCATGGGGAAAGCTTTGGGCTTAGTCAAGCTGTTGATGAACCTGTAATCCACTATAAGCCTTTTTTGGGGCGTGTCCTTCTTCTTCACAAAGAAAAAAAAAAACAGGGCTGCCTCCCGCTGCTTTAGATTCCTGGATGAAACCGCGCTTGAGGTTATGGTCTATGAACTCCCGAAGCTCTTGCATTTCGTCCTCCGACATGGAGTACAGCTTGGCAGCAGGCAATTGCGCCCCTGGCACTAAATCAATCGCGCAGTCGTAAGGTCTATGAGGCGGCAACTTGTCAGCTTCCTTCTCACAGAAAACCTCCAAGAATTCCTGGTACTTGTGAGGCACTGTTTGCACCATACCCAGATGCAATGGCTGCTCAGCTTCTCCTCCCTGATCGGTCTGAAAGCAATGCTGAGCACAATACGATGAACAAAAGTTGATCTGCCTCTGGTACCACGCAACCGCGGGACTGTGCCTCTCCAGCCAACTCATGCCTAACACGATGGGTGTGTCCGATAAGTGGGTGACATTGAAACTAATAAGCTCTCGATGGTTGCCAATCTGCATCATCATGGGAGGGGTTTGCTGCACCACTTGCCCCCCCAGCAACTTCCTGCCGTCCACCGTGACCACGTTCAGAGGCGTCGTTGCAGGCAGGAGCGCCATGTTGTGCTGCTTAACGAACTGCAGTCCCATGAAGTCGGCGTTGCTTCCCGAATCGATCGTTATTGGAACCTCGAGGAGTCTCCCATCAGGCAACTGGAGTGTTGCTGTGAGCAGAACTGCCGGTTTGGGAGGCAAAGGGTCCACGCTCTGCAGTGATGCTGGGGGCTTGTCTACAGATCCGCCTGGCTGAGCCCCAGTAGCTCTGCTTCCAGCCAGGCACTGTCGTTTCCCTGAAGCTGCTCCCCTGGTTGCACCTCTGCTGTTACAGTTGCCAGCGCTGCAGTGTGCTTCTGGAGCCTCTGGGGGCACTCTTTCGCCATATGGTGCGCACTGTCACAGATGTAACACTTCCTGGTTCCTCTAGGAGGCTTCGCTTTGGCTGCACCAGGGACAGGGCTCTGGGATGGCTTCTGAGCCCTAGCACCACCAATCTCCATTGGCTCCTCTCTGTCCTTCCCCATTGGCGAGGGGTGCGCACGGCTGAAGTCCCTGTGCACAAAAGGGAGAGTCCTTGCTTGCGCACGCGCTTGGGGCCCGTCCTCCTCATGCCACGGACGCCCCTCATGTCGAATTCCAAGAGCTAAAGCCCGTTGCACCACGTCTTCTAGGGTCTGGGGTCTGTCCCCCCTAGCGATCTCATCCTTGATGGGGGGGCTCAATCCCTCCCAAAAAAGATCTCTGACCGGTTTACTGTCCTTTGGCCAATCTAAGGCGGTGAGCAATGCAAAAAATTTAGAGTGGTATTGGCGCACAGTCGCTTTCCCCTGCCTCAGCCCGTGCATTTGACGGCGCGCAATGTCCACATCCACAGAGGATTGAAAACAAGAATCCATCGCTTTGATGAACGCAGTTGAATCGCGACGGGCCGGTCCATCTTCGCGCCACAAATTGCGTAGCCAAGCCCTGGCCTCCCCATGCAGGTGCGAAACAATGAACCCCACTCTCTCCTCCTCATCTTTAAAATCGTGACGGAGTAAGTGCAGTGCATATACAACGTCCGCTCTGAAATTGGGATAGTCTTGCAAGTTGCCATTAAAATGCGGAACTAGGGCACCCCCCCTCCGTCCAAGCGCAATGCCCTCCGCTCTGGATCCTGGGGCCCCCGCCTTGTCCGCGCGCTCCCACCTTGCCTGCAAATCCTGGCACGTCTTCTCCAAGTCGTCATTCTTCTTCTGCGAAGCAATGACTGCCGATGTGAGAGCGGTAACCTGATTCCGCAATGCAACCAGCTGCTCCTCAGCGCTCATGGCTGCTCCCGTTCGTGAGCTTCGCAAAAAAAAATTTTTGCTTTCAGAGAGGGGACTTACTGTCACGGCCACCCAGGTCTGGTCCCAGCTCACAAGAGACCTCACTCCGTTGCAGCTTATTTACAGGAAAAGTTTATTGAAGATTTCTGCTTCTCATACAGTTCAGCATTGTGGCCGTACGTCTGCCACGTTAGACCGCTGAAGTCCCCTCTGACTCCTCCCCTCTTCCGCACCAACTTAATAGCCTGGCTCTAGACCACCTCTTCCTCTCCTTTCTTTTCCGCAGGGTCTTCCTGCCCCCCTGGGTTCCCTCTCTCCGTGACTCGCCTGAGGCTGAATCCTCTGCCGCCTCTTCCCCCCTCTTTCTGGCTTTAGGGCCGGGCTCCTCCCCTGAGCTCTCTCCACTTCCGCGCGCCTCTACGTTTGAACTTGGCGCGCGTACGTTGCTGCTGACCTTTCTTTCGACCGCTACACCACCCCCTGCTCTGCTCTCCACCCTTTCCGGCTGAACACCCTGCTCCAACCCCCTCTCTCTGTTCTCTCCTAATCCTGCTCCCTCCGAGAGGCTGACGACTCCACCCCCTTTTCTCCGTTCCGGCTGAGACGTCTCTTGCTTCCTCTGTCTTCCACTGGGCTCCTCTCCGTTTCTCCCTTCTCCTCCCCTTTGCTTGATTAAGGTAACCCCCTTTTGAGAATCCTCTGACTCGCTGCTCAGACTCGTGGATTCCCTCAGAATTCCGTCATCTTCTTCCTCATCCTTCTGCCCCTCCTCCCACTCGCTCTCCGTCTCCTCTGTCATCTCCTCCTCTCTCCCAGAAACCCTGACATTCGCCTATATATTTTACAGTGATATATTGCTCAGCCAGAAAGCAATTGTCTGATATATTTACCAATTCCACCCTCCTGCACCTCAGATTTTTGCAAAACACTTTGGGCATATGAGCTAACATAAAGAAAAAAAGTTTATTCTGTAATTTTTAAAGTCTTCAGCCGGACAAAAAAAAAGGAGCAAAACCTACTTTTCATCTTAGCAATAACTATTTGGATTCTGTTCAGCTTTCATGCAAAATCCAATGTTTTCAAGATTATAATTACACAAGATGATGCCATATGTTCCAGTAAATTAAGATGCACCTCATCCCTTAACTAAGTACAATTACTATAAAAGTAGAGAGACCTTTATGAAGGCAGCTGTGTGAGAAGAATGTCAGTGAGCAGAAAACAACCTAACAGCCCCCTCCTAAGAGCTGCTGTGCCAACCAAGTTTATTGCTTAAGACTGAGTGAGCTGTTTTTTTGTGCCAATGGCAATGTTAGTTGTGCTATGATGGCACTGCAAGTTGGCACAGGTGGTCATGAAGATGTAACGTTGGCCATTTGACACTAGATAGTTGAAAATAACACAGTAATAGGATTGTTGACCCTGTTCTCTCGCTCTTGCGCATGCATGAACACAAACAGAATCCTGTACATGCAGTAGGAGAGTGAATGCTTGCACAGTCTTCTCAAAGGGTGAGGAAATGTTGCAAGAGATGCAGAAGGCCATAGGGACAGCCATCATTTTCCATCCAAAAGATACCATCTGAAACAATTGCATACCACCTGCTCCTGAATAGACATGTAAATTGACTTTGACCATGTGATGAAATTCTTCTTGTAGTACCA
This sequence comes from Podarcis melisellensis, assembly GCF_964234715.1. Lineage (NCBI taxonomy): Eukaryota > Metazoa > Chordata > Lepidosauria > Squamata > Lacertidae > Podarcis > Podarcis melisellensis. The sequence goes on from NC_138537.1 coordinate 18,987,554, forward strand.
CACCCTACTTAATACCATAGGGTGATGATAAAATTATTATTCACAACTTTTAGAAGACATCTGAAGGCAGCCCTATATTGGGAAGTTTTAAATGTTCAACTTTTTATATGTGCTGGAATCCGCGGCTGGGGAAACCCAGGCAGATAGGTGGGTATAAATAATAAAATTCACCTGAAAATGGGCATTTTACTCTATTGACTTTCTACTTCGGAATGCCCTGCCCTCTGCCATACATGAAACAGCAACCACAACTTGTTCCAGATGCCTTGCAAAGAGGCATTATTTTGCCCAGGCTTTCCCTGACCCATACGATCAGACCCTGTTTTTATCCATATGAGTTACAGCTTGTTTTTATTGGCTTTTATGTGCTTTTATACTACAGTTTTATTGATTGTGTTTTATGTTTGTTTTAAAGCTATGGCTTATGCTTAGACATTTTTTTCAAAAAAATAGTAAGTGGTTTATAAAAGCTTTAAAATAAGTAGAATGCAACACCCCTTGTTCTTAGGTAAGAGATTGACACATTGGGGAGGGAGGAATTTAGGTTAGCCTAGCTTCCAAGTGGGAGATGGAATGCTGGGGAGCTGAATCGGTGGTGATAGCATGAACACAGCTTACAAATACTTGTCTCGTGTGATTGGTGGGTTTTGGCAATTTTGCAACTTTATGTTGTTCTGACTGGTTTGTTGTGCCTGTATTGTTCCATTCTTTTGCATCAATATGCTGCCCACCACTTTGGGAGCCTTTAGAGGCCAAAAAAACTCTGTATAAATAAACAATCACATCACATCACAACAACATAGCATACCATCATGCCTAGGGGTATTTGCCGATTTTCAAAACATGGAGCAGACAGGCTAGGCTTTTAAAAGGAAGCAGAAAATGGGGAAAGCCATCAAACCACCTTGTATATTATGTCAAGTACCCATCAGAAAGCTGAATAACTTGCGCACACATCCCTGAAGTCAAACTGCTGTGTTAGTAGCACTGAAGTGACCTCCCTGGGGTGCAAGCCTGGGCGGTGTGTATGGAAGTCCTGGGCTGTCCAGCTAGCAAGACCCCGCACTCATCCTCACTGATGTGGTCCAAAGGAAAGCAGAGCAATACGTTTGGCACCAGCTTGGCTGCAGGAGTTGCTGGAAGGAGGTGTACTAAGTGCCATCCAACTGTCTTAAGCACTCACTCCAGAAAAGGCATTGCAAATGGTGGTGGCTGCTCTCTCCTTGTCCTGTACTTCAGACATGAACAATACCACAAGGAGGATGTTGAAGAAAGTTTTCTATAGTGCTCTGGGGATCAGCCGCAACTACGGTAGTTAGAATGCTTTTTCCTATGTGATGTCTCATTAAGCAGGAAATTCATGAGTTTGGACTGAAGCTCTAATTTATGTCTTATTGAAAGCATTAGCCAAGTATTCTCCTTGAACAATGTGGCCCTACTTCTCAGAATGGCAGTTACAGAAAGCAAGCCACAGTGCAAAGAATTCTCTAATTGCCCTATTTCTCTGAGGACTTTGTACCAAAGTCATGCATAAATTGCACATTTTAAGAACAGCTTTGTACACTTAGATATTTTATCTCAAGGTCAGGCATATTTATTTAATATAACAAGCTCTCCACAGCAGATGATGATCAAGCCAAGATTCAGCTGACCAGTCAGTATAAATGTCTCACTGATGTATCTCAGAAAGTTAATCTTTCCTTCTCTTCTTAAGCATCATTTATCATTATTTGTTGGTGCTGAAGTAACAGATTCTTAGGAGAAGGTACCATATCTGCACAGCAAAGTCTTTCTGCTCTGCAGTTCTGCCCCACCCCAAATTATTTGTTGCTGCTGCTGCTCCTAGAATTGTATGTGATTCCACATCATCAGGGATCAGTGCTTCCTCTGCAGCCTTCCCAGCTAATTTAATTAAAGCCACAGGATACATGATGAGATGGGACTTTGCTTTCAGTCAAGAAGTCTGGACAAACAGGGAGGCTTGAGAAATGTTTCACAGAAAGAAAGATGCCCATACTTATTTCACAATAATAAAGTATGTTCAAAACCCTGCACACTGCAATTATAGGGTATTGTGAAGAGATTCTGACAGATGCTGGCACTTCCTGCTTGAGTCAGCAGCTGAGCCAACGCAGAGGTGAGGAGTAGGAACCAGAAGTAGATAAGGATGGTGAGAGCATCCTTTGGGAGATAAACGGCCAGTGTCTGAGTGCTTGCTGGCTGGGTCCAGACAGGGAGGAGGAAAGGGGGACGGGAGTGATGGAGGAAAGCTACAAGCAAAGAAAAGGGGTGAGGTACAAAAGGAATTTGGGCTGCTTCAGTAAGGACCATGAGTTGGGGAAGGAGGAAGAGTAATTGGACAGAAGGACCAGGGTCGTTATTCCTAGTGGCAAGTCAAAAAAGGAGAGGGATAAAAAAGCAAGCAGAATGGGGCACTGTTGAAAAACAGGAGAAGATAGGAGAGAACCATTACTGAGCTACTGTAGGTAAATTCCATTAAACACTGAAGAACACCCATAATGGTTTGGCAAAGCCAGCCAAACACTTTCTCTCTACAGAGTTATTTTAAGAAGCTGACTTGCTGTGTGCCACCGAGATGCAAGCCACTAAAATACAAAGCCGTCCCCTCGTGAATCTGTTCTGTTAGTCCTCTCCTGAGCTGTGGTTCATGCCTTTAAGAAATCATACAATCCTGTATTATGTGCCTAAGTGGGGGTGGGGGACAGGGAGACCGTCCTGCGGAGAAGGCTTTGAGGGATGACAAATGGGCAAAACAATCAGGTCAGAGAAATTTCATTAACTAGTCATTTCCAGACTAGCCACGGTGTGAATACAAACAGCTGACATTTAGACGGAGCATCTTTCTGAGGTCTTTCTCTTCCCCACTCATTTTCACAATACTTATTACCAAAGGTCATTTTTTTAAAAAAGGAAGAAGAGGACAGGAGGAAAAACACAAAATTGTTTGAGCAGCCAGGGTTTCATGGAAAGCTTTTAAAAGTTCAGAACACTCTGACCCTATAGTTGCATGTTTCCAGCCTTTCTCTAGTTCCCTTTTTATATCCTGTTTCTGCCCTCTCCAATGTATCCCCTAGTTTTTCATCCTCTGCAATTGCCATTAATGGACTATGGCTCCCACTGCCAGGTCATTAATGAGCGAGGAGCAATTGCCTTCCCACAACATTGGTCATTACATTATCACTTGCTCTCATTATGCTGTGTTTATAGCACAGGTAGCCAATGTGCTATAGGTCCCATCATCCCTGACCATGGGGTCCATGGAAGCTAGGACTGATGTGAGCTGAAGTCCAAAACATCTGGAGGGGGTTGTGTTACACCCACACACATTTCTTACCTTCATGACAGATTTATCATCCTAAAACCTGTTCTAAGTTTGCATCTTGAGGAGAGAATAAGCACATATGGCTGAACAATAGTGGGAGAGGGCCAAAGCCCTTATGTCCTGCTTGCCAGTTCCTTAGAGGCATTTGGTTGGTCATTGTGGCAAATTAGAGACCCCACAGAGCCAGAAAATACTGGGCTACTATACACAAAGTTTGAGATACTGTTTTAGCTGGGACATCCAGGAATTGCAGAAGCCATGTCAGCTTCTGATTTGATCCTGGAATGTCCCGTTATTTGGTCCAGCACTCTAGGGCAAGTCAGCTGGCTCTTGCGAGAACTCGGGACCAAATAGCAAATGTCCTGATTTTGAATAGCAAGATGTTGGAGGTATTGCCGGTTAAGAGGTACTTTCCATTTTCAACAGGGTGCATTACAAAGATGTCTAACATGGCACTATATTTTAAACTATATACATCTCATACATTTTCATTTTCATTTATCCTCACTGCCTAATGTCACATTATGTACTTTATAATGAAACCTGATTACAATGAATCTTGCAAGCCAGCTGTGTTTTGTAATCTGAACAGCTTTCCTTCCTCCCCCGCCCTTTCTCCAAAACAGCTTCATCTTCCTTCAGTTCCCAAAGAACAGCAGATGTTCGCTTTGGGAAAATCACCTGATGAATACCATATTAGTTGCATGACACTATGAAACAAGAAGTGACAACAAAGACAACTATTTACATCCAGCCACCCATCTCCATCTGTCTATTCCAGGGGTCAGCAACCCTTTTCAGCCGTGGGCCGGTTCATCATCCCTCAGACTATGTGGTGGGCAGGACTATATTTTGAAGGGGGGGGGATGAACAAATTCCTATGCCCCACAAATAACCTAGAGATCCATTTTAAATAAAAGGACACATTCTACTCATGTAAAAACAGGCTGATTCCCAGACTGTCCGCAGACCGGATTGAGAAGGTGATTGGGCCACATCTGGCCCACGAGCCTTAGGTTGCCTACCCCTGGTCTATTCTATATTTCCTATCTTTCTTCTTCTATATATTTTAGAAAGTTGTTTGTCTGCTCTCTGAGCATTCAGACACCTCTTGTGATATCATTACCAAATTTAGCACGCTGGCTCCTGAGACCAGTCTAACACAAATGAAAATCCAACCCTTGTTCTCAGGAACCATCCTGCAAATTCGGTGGCAATGTGAAAACATAGTCTTGGGAACCATTGTGCCAAATTGGGTGAAGATGTCTCAAAAGGTGTGCCAATGCATAGAGACAGACAGATAGACAACTTTCCAAAATGTCTGCCATTGGGCACCATTTTGAATCCAGGCGGTAGACTGGGCATTTTGAAACTGCACAGATTTGGACACCTCTTAAGGTGTAACCTCACCAAATGTGACATAATATGCTCCCTCGTGATCCTTTTGCAACAAAACAGCAGTTGAAGATATGGTTTCTGTGAGCAGGCCTTAAGCCTGATTTACACAAGAGCCTAGCCCTCAGCTGCTACTTCTGTGAAGAGCAAGAGCAAGTGCCAAGAGGCTGCAATGCTGTGCTATTGGCTTTTATTGGAAAGAGAAGGCTAGATTAGGTAGCTCTTGATCTGATCCAGCAAGACAGTTCTTATGTTGCTACCATCATGTAGGATTTCTCTGACACAGTAACAAGCCACCCGACTCCACATACTGCATCTCCTGCTGACAATTTTAAATGCTGACAAAAGCGAGTAAATATTTCACTAGAGATGCATTGTGGGAATTTCAGGCAGCCTCTGAATACTCACCGGTTTAAATTTGGAAACAAAACTCCGATCATTAAAATGCAGGAGAGAGGGATTTCTGCGGAAGCCTCAGCACAAATGTAATTATGGTGTTGCCATCAAAGCCTTTCTAATATTATTTACTTGCACACCCATCATCCTAATGAGTTCTAGGGAAAGGGTTTGAAGCCTGCTGGAGACAGAGCACTTAAACCAGAGTGTGGAAACCACTGGAAAGCTGAAGCTGAAAGAGAAACTGAAAGATTTATGGCACAATATTGAAAGTAGTCTACTGGCACTAGTTGGGTTGGCTGAAGTGGAATTGGATCGGGGAAGTATTGTCAGATTCTAGCTTTCAGGGAGCCTGATATGCTCAGATGATACTCTGGAGCACATATGCTGAAAAGAGACTTCTGTCCATTGTTCCAGTTAGTGGTTGTAACACGCTTTCCAATATGGCAGAATAAGACTGAATGAAATTTGCAATGAACAGGATCTCCTGTGGTGATTCACTAGGCTTGAAAAAAAGATTCTTCATTCCGTACATTAAAGGGTGCATAAAATCTAAGTTTATTTTCCAAAGTATTTTGGTATCTGTGTCTTATAATCTTTTACCAGCTTGGGTCATGGGTATGCAAAAACTGGGGTCCAATTCTGAGATTGGTTTTTCAGAATACATCTTCTTTGGTGGTCACTCATAGCTGAGTAAGATTGTCTTCCATAAACACGGTTTTAACAATGAACCCGTAGGTGACTGTGGAGGCCAATTCTGGATCCACACGTCCTTCCACAGTGGGGACATTGGTTAGATTAGGTAGCTCTTGATCTGATCCGGCAAGACAGTTTCATGGTGTGGATTTGCCAAGTGTGCCTTCCTCTTAGCACATTTCTCCCTTGCGTCCTGAGTTCAAATGTCTTCAAAGCCCATGAAACTTTTGGTAAAGGCTGTTCTCCAATTGGAGAGCTTGCAGGCAAGTGTTTCCCAATTGTTGGTGTTTATACTACATTTTTTTAAAAAAAATTGCCTTGAGACAGTCTTTAAACCTCTTTTGGACAAACCACAAACTTCTAGATCTTAAAGTAACCACAGGTCTCGAGATCAGATATTTATTTTGTTTCGTCCCTATAACAACACAGACCTTGATTATATATTTCTCCTGCTTTTGCACTATTTTGCACAATTTTGGCTTAAAAAACTATTTTGCTGAGAATTTTTACTAGCTTTCATAACATTCCTTTTAGGTTCCTTCAGAATTCCTCAGCAGATTCATATATAGATGAAGGAACCTCCAAATCTGCTTTTGATTGTCCACCAGTTGCCCATTTGTAGTTGGCTCTAAGAAACACAAAAGACATGATGTTCACACATATGCATATTCATTTTGGATTCTACTGCCCTAGGAAGTCTACAGCCAGACTTCCTAGGGCAGCCAGAACCGCCTGCTATTTTTAATGTGCATAATTGGCAGGTATTAGCAATGGCCTTTCCTCAGCTTATAAAACATAAATAGACAACTACATCTATGTTTGCATCTGCCATAAATAATACTTGATGGCAGGCTTGGAGTTTTTTTGCACTGCAATTTACACCGCTTAAGCCATGAAAAGAAAAATCATGTTTTGTAAAAATGCATTAAAATGCATTTTTAATGACAAAATCTTGTAAACCCCAAATTAAGCTGGTATACAAGTCGTTTCTGTTTTGGAAAAATATGGCAGAGTAAGTATTTTTAACCAATCTCAGAAAGGTCATGCATCTTCAAAGCGCTCATAAAATGATGCTTATGTTTTGCTTTCTCAGTGTTTTGAAACTAAAGTTTAGAAGAATGGTGAGTGGGGGGGGGGGAGATTTAGCAGTTTCATTTGGAGATATTCCCCATATTGCATGCCTCCGTCCATCACCACAAACATTTTGTCCTCAGAAATGGATTATGATTTGCCAAGAGAAATGTGCTTACTAAAAGGCAATGTTAGCCAGTTTCTTCAAGCAACAGATTTTACGTGAAATTAAGAGGAAATTAATTTTGATTTAGGTTAGGCAGAACTTCATTTAACTATATATCTGATATTGCCCATGACACTAAAAGTGGGTTGTAAGGGTCAGAAACACTCGACATAACCACTGTCAGATAGCTCCATTCTGGATAGAGGAAGAAGACCGCAATCATTACACAATATGCTTCCACATCACAAATACATCTCACTGTTAAAGAATGAAAATTCAGTTTGGCCAAATGTACATATTAGGGACAAAAGAGGAGGCTAGTCCATCTGGGATTTCCAGTGATATGCTATCACTAGACGTGTGGCTACAGGTAGAAAAAGCGTACATCAGAGCATATTAAAATCTGTTTGGTCGACAATCAGTTTGCTATGTGCAGGAACAGCCAGCATGGAGGGCCTGTGCCACACTGCCACCCTTCCAACTGTTAGAATTCCTGCTCTATGATTGCAGTCATGGGATTGTCTTTCGCATGACACTATATGTTTTGACTCCACAGAGTGGAAGTGACAGTGACAGGATGTTTGTGTTACTGTGTTCCGTGAAGTGGAATCATTGTCCATTGTTCTTTCTCTTTGCTGTCTGATGCTAGAGAGAGAGGGAGCCATGTTGCAGTGCTCCGTGTGTGTTTATATGTAAATAAAGTAGATTAGCCAAAATGCTGAGTTGCTGAGGTCTGTTGCGCAAGTTGTGCAAACTCTGTGGATCCCTAAGTGTGCCGGTGTCTGTTGGCATCAGTCGCTGTGATGTTCGGGCTGAAGAAAGCTTTTGAAGCTCCTGAACAAACGACCAGGAGGGAGAGAACATACCAGTCGGGCATGTGTCTCTGCCAGGGTCCTACTCAAGTGTAGGATGAGCTCCTGACACCAAAGACAGAATCATTGGTACTTACCAGGATAATTCCAGGGCAAAGCAAGGCAGCAGCAAGATTAGGGCACTGTGGGAACCCTGGCAAAGCCAAACTGATTCACCCTCTGATGCACTCACATAGCCCCTATCTTGCCACTGCCCCAACCTCACACCATCCCAGTAAGAGGCAGAGACTCTGTTGTCAGGAAAGTAGTGCCACACCAGCTACTCCTCGCTACAGGGGCAATCTTATAGCAAGGCCTGCTGGGATAGGCAGAATGCAGCTCAGCCACCATTATGTCCCCAATCCTGGATCAGGCAAAGGTACACTAGTGCAACTTGCTCCTTCTGGCACAGCTGGCTGAGCCAATACCAGTGTAAGTCCAAAAAAGAGGGCATTGTGGGAGGGGGGCATGGAAGAATGGAACCAGAGAGGAGGGACTTAGGCAGGATCCTAAGCCTGTTCAGCTTGGTGACATGACCTGGCAACCTGACACAGAACACAATGTTAAAGGCTTGCTTTCCCTTTGCCAGGCTTCCCTCTGAAGTGCTTTGACAGTAAGAGCTGTTGGACCAGGGAACAGTTTCTCTCGGGAAGTGGTGGACTGTCCTTCCTTGGAGGTGTTTAAGGTACCCTTGGGTACCTTCGTACTCTAAGATTCTATGATCCCAGGCTTAGGCAGACTGGGTTTGGATTTGGTCAACTTTATGCTGGCTTATTTCATGCTGGCTGGCTTGATGCCACCTTCCTGCTCCTGGAATTGCTCCCTATGCAACACAGCGGAACAGGGACAGTCTTAGAGAATAAAAAGTACAGAGCTCCTTGAGCTCCCAGAAATGATTCAACCGCTATTGGGATTCTTGTCCTTAGCATGGCTGTCCAGGAGAGGACTATATGGCATAAGTACATCAGTCACCACCCTGCCCACACGCTTGGGGTGTTGCGGGATTATTTTTCAGCTATGATCAACCTAAATGCAGCCTTTCAGTCAGAAGCTGTTCTTTATTCACAAGCATTCCATAGCTGCCTCTTCTGATTTACTCGTTGCCTTGCAGCCATTTAGGTTTACAAAGGAATAGGCCATTGTTTTGATAAATGCTTCAGTTAAGGGGCCATAAAGAATACTACAATGCGAGAGAGACTTTAACTCTTTCCATCTTACGCTTTTGCTGGTATGGCCATGCAGGAGGAAGCCATGGGGAAAGAAGCAGGAGGTCACCCTGAGTAGAAACAGCAGCTAGGGCTTCTTCATTCCCTCAGGAAAGAATGAGAAAAGATTCCTGACTTTTTCCAATATTCTGTCTGGGGTGGGGGGAATCACAATTGTTCGACCAGGTGGTGACAGCCCCCCCAGGGATCATAAGGAAGGAATAAAGACTCTGACAACATTATATGGAATTAAAATCAGGCCACAACTTTATTAAACTTCCGAATATAGGAAGATGTTGGTTTAGGCCTTGGGTGTGTATCCCTCCCAGCCACCCAGCTGGGGGAACTGGGGCACATCAGGGTAAATGGGATATGGGGGTGCTCTGCGAGACGTAAGTGTAGCAGGCAGCCAAGCCCATATCCCCACACACAGGGTAGTTCACTGATGACCTTTCAATGTATGGCCAGTGACACCCATATATATAACCCCTTTAAGAGGGGCATCCTGGAATCACCGTTGCAGGGGGTGAGTCACCACTTCATGCCCCCCCCCAATAGAGAAGAAAAGACTAAAGGATTCCACCCAAGGCCATAACCACCAAAGTTGTGACAAATTGCTTTGGGGAAGACAAAACCTGCCAGTGCAGGAAAATTTCTTCCCAGTCCTTCAACAGCAACCAGTCAAAGACCGTAGCAAAGGGAAGGGAGGGAGGGTGAATCTCCAGAGCCGACTGCCTGGCTATTGTCGGCTCCACCTCCCAGCAAGAAACTTGATTACTGAGGCTGGGCATGAACCTCCAGAAATTAACACTGAGAGACAAGCCAGCCCCTGTTTGCCAGTGAGCTCCCTGGGAACTGTAGCACCACACACGATCCCGCAAAGGGCACCCACAATGTAAAGTGTGAGCACTCATTGCTAGAGTCTCTGTGTGCTATGCAGACCTCTGATCAATAACTCCCGCTTGAAGATTCTAGAAGTTTCCAAAGGAAATGGTGCCCTCAAGAGTCTCTTTGATTCATGTTTTACAGAAATGAGGAGAATACCATTTAGAGAGAGAAAACACAAACCATTTCCACCTTCTGTTCACAGACCTGCACCTTAATGTGATGTGATTCATGGGCAATTTAAAACCAGCGAACAGACACTGAGAAAGAGATGGTGAAATGCTTAGGGAAATCATGACTATTTCAGATAAACATGGCCAACTCTTCCTACTCCTCACTGCGCTTAATGCACTTTCAGTAGTCTACATCATAAAACAAAGGGGGGGGGGAATCAAGTTCTTCATAGGCATAAGCATTAATACTTCATATACTCTGATATACGCTTCCTCCGAGGTAATTTTATAGAAGATACTTTCATCAATTGTCTTCCTCCTTGACTTAAAGGACACAGTAGGATGCAAAGCTGCTTTTCTGATTCAATTAGTGATTAATACTGAATGATGTACAATTATATTGTCAATGATAACAAGCAGTTTGCTGGGAGGACTGTTTGTGCTGGAGCTCTGGAAATGCAGAGGGAAAGGGGGGGGAGAGAAAGTGCACTCTCGAAACTGTGGAGTTATTTGAGATGTCAAGAAAAGATTCATTTTCTTCTATTAAAAATAGCACTTCAAAACCACCCTATTTCCAAAGCAGAGGCAGCCACATTCCAACAAAGAAAGGCATAAGTTGAAAGAAAAGGATTGTTTAGTTTTAACTGACAGAGGGAATAATATGGAGGGTGTAAATAATTTACTGTGTCCTTGTCCTATAGGGAACCGACAGAAGCATGCAACAATCATTAAGATTCAATACATAATTCAGCCTTTTCACTTTCTGTTTTATCATTCCGCTCATGCGGCTTTCAAATGTGTGGGCCCATATTCTCGTGCTCATTGAAAAGATGTTAAGTGTCTTGTCCTGATGCAACCAGAACTGTAAAACTTAATGAAATCTTGGGATTGTGCTCTTTACAGCTCCCATCCCTGCCTGTTTTTTAGTGAGGAAGCATAAAGCACAATGGAGAGTTTGTGCCACTAAACATTGACAAACAGGAACAGTTGCTGGGTTGTGATTATGAATGATGTTTAAATGTTTTGGATAAATGTGCATTTCATGAAATATTTGTGCTTAGCATTCTCTTTGTTACAGCCTGATTTACTCAGAACTCACCTGGAATATCCTTGGAGAAAGAAAACAGACCACTCTTAACTGGCAAGTAGTGAAAATGAGACAGCCCCCATCTTTGTGCTGCTCAGTGTTTTTTGTTTAGGAAAGCCTACGAGGACATGTACCGGTAATTTTATTACGTGTATTACTTTTTAAACTGTTGGCTTTATAGCTGGATAATTTTATGGTGACTACTTGTCTTTAATATTTCTTTAATCATCATCATTTACTTATTATGTTGTTGTTATTATTTGAAAGAAGTTTTATGGGTTTTAAGTAAATACATGTTACAAAATTAAATCAGCTCAACAGAATTACCTCCCTCCTTTCCTCCCTCAAGCAGAACAAAACGGTTTCAACAGCAAAGCACATTGTTCCATAATCAGGCATGTGTATGTGGTAGGTGCCAAATTGTATTGTTTTCATCTGAGAAAGTTATGCGTGGATGCCAAGTATACCTTTACCTGTTTGGTAAGTTTTCCCATTGAAACAACCGTTCATACTTTCTGTCTCCGTAATATAAGCCCCACTCCAAGTCTTTTTCTGGGCTCACAGTGGCATAAGAACGTCTAGGCTCAGATCAGCCCATTGGGTCCTGGCTGAGCCAGGATGAAGGAGATATCCTGGCATTTCTCCGGCTAAGCCAAGGATGAGGAAGCTAAGCTGGTATAGCCTGCCTGTGCCAGGAACCTTCCAGGTTAGCTGGAGATCCACTGAATCTTAACTGGTTCATATCAGCAGATCTTGCTATCTTGCTCCCTAATGGTGTGCCCAGTCATTATGCATGATAGAGAATATCTATTCAAAAGTGATGTGAGTAAGGGGCGAGGGAGGAGATGGGAAATGAGGAATTGCTTCCTGTGTCTCGAAGTATACACCCAACCATTCTGCAGTATTTTTCAGCGTGGAAAGGACAGTTTGTAAAACGAATGAAGAAATGAAATTAAAGGGCTGCTTGCAGAGGTCTCGTTCAGAATACTGCATGACCTTATTTGCACGACCAGTTAATTGAGGGATACCATGCCCTAGGTGGGATGAGAAAGAAGGACCCTGAGCTCATTACACAGTTGCTGAGATCAGGAGTGGATGTTATTATTGGAGATAAGCAGTGTCCAGTGCACAGCGGAATGATGAGAAGTATGAGCCAACATGCTCTATACTACTTTATTTACAGTTCAAAGCTGGTAAGTTACAGAAAAACATTTTCCCTCTGCCGGAGCAGAGAAAGCGTCATCTCTCCTCTAAGGCACGGAGAGAATCACTAACTGAAACTGCAAAGAGCAGGGAAAAACAGGAAACCAGTATACGTCACATCCAGTCTCCCGTTCCCGTGGGAAAACCTCCAACAGTACAGACTGTGTGGAATGTAAACACCTGTCTTGTGACAAGCACTTCTGCTGCTCAGTGAGGGAAGCAGAAACCAACATCCTCCCCCTTTCTGTGAACATCACTGGGCAGCGTGTTCGTACAATATCAGTACAAACCCAACTTCTGCACATAGGTACAGTGTTGATCCCTTGATACAATCTTGGACAATACATCAGCAGGAATTTCATTACCTGGCATATAGGACACCGTTACGAGTCCCTTCTGAATACGTTCCCTAGCATGTTGCAACTTCAATTGCAAGTGCTTCGTGCTTTGCTTACAACCTTCAGAATTCAGCAAAGCCAAACATGCTTTGTTGTCCTGGTAAACCTGGATTGGACATTTGACAGGAATTTTCATGTCTTTGCACAATTGTAACAACCATTCACAATCTTTAAGTGAATAAGACAGTGCATTCAGTTCAGCTTCACAAGTACTTAAGCTAACTGTTGTTTGCTTCTTGCATGACCAATCAAAAAGACCCTGATTGTACTTATAGCAAACTCCAGACGTACTTTTCCTGTCTGTAGTGTCACTTCCAAAACTTGCATCTGCAAATATCTCAAGACCACCAGACTTCTGATTGTTAAATCTCAGTCTGTAATGCATAGTGCCTTTCAAATACCGCGCTATGCGTTTCAGAGCTTTCCAATCCTTAACAGTAGGATTGTTGACTTGTCTGCTTAGCAAATTACAGCTAACAGCAATGTCTGGTCTTGAACATCTGGCAATGAAGTTTAGCTTGCCTAGCACACTTCTGTACAGTGTAGTGTCAGAAAATGCTTCTTCAGTGTCATCTACCTGATAACCTGTTGTCATCGGTGTGTCCACAGGGTTAGCATCCATCAGGTTTAGCTTGCTTAACACATCAGCAATTTTCCGTGACTGGTGTACTAGAATGTTACCATCTTGATCTCTCTCTATTTCCAGAGATAGGTAGTTGTTTACCTCACCAAGATCTTTCATGTCAAAGTGCTCTTTCAGTTGAGCTAGGGCGTTATTGTACATTGTGACATCTTCCCAAAAGAATAAAAGATCATCAACATAAAACAAACAATACAGTTTCTTTTGCCCCTCCTCTTTGACAAATACACATGGATCAGCTTTCCCTTGCTTAAAACCTAGAGAAAACAATACTTCAGTGAGTTTTGTGTGCCAACACCGTGCACTTTGTTTGAGACCATAAATTGACTTTTTCAGAGCACAAACAAATCCCTGTTTTACCTGTACGCCATCAGGTGGAAGCATATAAAGTGATTCATTTAGAGATCCGTACAGAAAAGCTGTATTCACATCATGGTGACTAATGTGTAGATTTTCTTCTGCAGCTAGCTTGAGCATAAGCCTAATGCTCTCATACCTCACTGTGGGTGAGTAGGTCTCGTGATAGTCTTCACCTGGTACCTGAGCAAATCCTCTGGCTACCAATCTGGCTTTGTGTCTCACTATCTTGCCATTTTGATCAGTCTTCGCTTTGAAGACCCATTTGCTTCCAAGCAGTTTCATTCCTGGAACTACTGGATCAAGTTCCCATGTTTTGTTCCTTTCCAAGGAATCAAGCTCAGCCTTCATGGCATTTAACCATGGCTCAGCTTCCTTTGAATCCAAATCCTGGATTTCTTGGAAACTTGAAGGTTCAAAAACCTTCTTGGAGCTTTTAACAGCTGTTACTGCTATCTTAGCAAACTCATCAGCAAATCTCTTTGGAGGTCTGCCTTTTGTGGCTCTTTGTGACCTGCGAATTAGCCTTAAGTCTTCAACACTCTCCTCTTCCTTCTTAGGAGAAAAGTGACCTATTGTGAACAATGGTTCCTCCAATTCCTGATCAGAGCTTTCAGAGGGTCGCATAGAGGCTTTCGCACTCTTGAAATCCTCTGAATCATCCGATTCAGTTTCAGTTTCAGAATCAGAACCTTCATCAGTGGGTGTGGGTTGTTGTGGTTGCTTTTGACTATCCTCAGTCTCATCACTGTCATCAGGATAACATTGGAAAATTCCCACATTCTCCCCCCACTTGGCATTGTACTCAACACTTCTTGTGAGCTTAATTTCCTTAGAGTCAGTCATCATTATTCTGTAAGACCCTTTCTGATAACCTAGAAAGATACCATGCAAACCACGCTTGTCTAACTTGGAGTTTTGTGGTGAGTGAACCCACATGTCAGAACCAAAAATTTTCATGTGTTTGATGTATGGCTTCTTGCCAAACATCTTCTCATAGGGGGTACAACCAATCGCTGAAGATAACCTGCGATTATAACTGTAAGTGAAACATGAGAGAGCTTCGGCCCAATAACTCTCTGGAAGATTTGCATCATGCAGCAAGGTTTTTAACCCTTGAAGCAATGTCTGATTTGCCCGTTCCGCAAGTCCATTCTGCCATGGCGAGCGAGGACTAGACAAATCATGTTGAATTCCTTTCTCAGCCAGAAAAGCTTCAAACTGCTGAGAAGTGAACTCTCCCCCCCGGTCGGTGAAAAGAATCTGTATCTTCTTACCATGCACATTTCCCAACCAAGCACAGAATTCCTTGAACCTAGGAAAAGCCTCTGATTTCTGCTTGAGATTGTACACAAAAATATACCTGGAAAATGCATCAATAAGAACCATGAAGTACCTATTCCCACCCAAAGAGGGCGCTAGTGGTCCAACCAAATCAGCATGAATAATTTGGTATGGTTCTGTAGCTTGCCTACTAGACACCTTACCTTTCGCAGCCATTTTCACCTTGTTTGCTGCGCATGCCTTGCACTTCATGTGGTACCTGCAGGGTTTAATAGTCATACCTTCAACCAAGGCAGGCATTTTAGATACTGCCTCAAAATGCAAATGACCAAATTTTCTGTGAAAAGCATGAATACAATCTGCATGCAAACTTTTGTTAGAACCTGCAATGCAACAAGTGTCATCCTGCACAACATCATCATAATACAAAAGAAACAAACGATCAACAAATTCAGCATACAATTGATAATCATTTTTCTTGGTGATGATGCAACTATTGTTCTTAAAGGAAACGTCTATTTTCCGCTCCATCAGCTGTCCAACGCTGAGCAGATTATGTTTCGCGTCCGGCACATAAAGCACGTCCTGTATCGATAAGTCCAAACTGTGAAGAACAACAGTTCCGTAGCCTTTACTGGGGATCGTGTGGCCATCTGCCTGGTGAATCGCACCTTCCTGCGGTGTAAAAGACACGAACAGTCGCTTATCGTTGCACATGTGATGCGTTGCAGCTGAATCAACAACGAAGAAAGATCTAGACGTCTTCTGGACCTCTGCAACCTCTGCAATCTTTGCAACCTTTGGAGCGAAGCGTGAGACCATTGCCTTGTGCTGCGTTGTCCTGGACACCGGACCTTTGCCTTTGCTCTGGCCTTTTCCACGCGATGAGCTTCCGCTGCGCTGCTCTGTCTTGGCCCTGGGATATTTGCATTCCCTCTTCATATGGCCTAGACGTCCACATGAGTAGCATTTTACTGCCTTCAAAGCTTTGGGGCCATCTGGTGGTTCCACTGCACTATGGGATGACGACTGTGAAGTCTCCCCCTTGTTGATGCAGCTAGCACCGCGCCGATCCGCTTTATCCTGAATCATGGCAGTATCACAAGCTACTGTGAGTTGAGCATATGGCTGATCAGTGGTATCAAATTCCCCACTTGCTTCATCCAGCCTTTTGCAGCTAGCCATCTTGACCCTGGCCTTTGCCATTTGCATCATCTCTACTTTAAACCAGGCTGCTTTAATCCAAAGGCAATTTCAAAACAGCCTCTGCCTTTGAGCCTGCGCCTTTCTGTATGCTGCGTTGCTTATCTGCAGCTGTTTCAAACTGCATTCCAAAAGCAAGTTCATGAGTGAAAGTCCCCATGTGCTTTCTCTATTCTGTGCTAAATTCTTGCTGCGTCATAGAGCTGCAGCTGTTTACTTTCGATTTCCCCCAGCATAGCGTCCCTTTTTAGCCTTCTAGCCTTTTGCCTGTGGCACGGCAAAAACCGGCTATAAAAGTTCAAAGTCCAGCCATAAAGCCATTAATTAGAAGCTGGCAGGCTGCCCGGAGCAGTAGCACATACCTTCATCAATCATTTTGACGCGCAGAGCAGATACCGTGCGTTCCGTCTCTCTGCTGCTTTCCGATGCTTTGCCGGCACTTCGTCTCTTGCTCCTTTGTTCCCCTGCCAGGAGCCCGACTTCTGGAGTGCATCCTCAAAATACTGCATATTTCTGGGCCCGGAACCAAATATTGGAGATAAGCAGTGTCCAGTGCACAGCGGAATGATGAGAAGTATGAGCCAACATGCTCTATACTACTTTATTTACAGTTCAAAGCTGGTAAGTTACAGAAAAACATTTTCCCTCTGCCGGAGCAGAGAAAGCGTCATCTCTCCTCTAAGGCACGGAGAGAATCACTAACTGAAACTGCAAAGAGCAGGGAAAAACAGGAAACCAGTATACGTCACATCCAGTCTCCCGTTCCCGTGGGAAAACCTCCAACAGTACAGACTGTGTGGAATGTAAACACCTGTCTTGTGACAAGCACTTCTGCTGCTCAGTGAGGGAAGCAGAAACCAACAGTTATGATTATTCATCTCCATGCAATTGAAAGACAGATGTACGAATGATACTGGGTTCTTAGGATCCATTAAATTTATATTTTTCAATAAGAAGAGCACATTATTTTTTAGTGGTTATCTGAGAATTACTATTGCCAATGCACAATATAACAGTAATTATTCTTAAATCAATGACACAAAATGGTCCATTTTAAATCATATTCTTGTCATTGGATTAAGGTGGTTATCAGCTGTACAGTCAGACAGCAATTACTCCACCTTAATTACTTCTGGACTTCTGGAGGTGACAGAAACTTATAATGCATGCTAGTGTGGCAATGATTTTTTTAAAAAATAGATTTTTTTTCCCCTATGATGTGAATGCGGTATATGTTTGAATGGAAGAATGTGTGTCCTTGCGTATCAAAAAGATACTGTTCGAGAAGCTACTGAATATTAAGATAAGGAAAAACCTGACATTTTTCATATCTGTTGCCTTGATTCACAATATGGAAGTTGTTTTGGAATCATCAAGTCTTCTAGCATGGGAAACCTAATAAGATCAACTTTTCAGCATTAGAAAATATATATAAAAAATAATAATTAACACAACACAATCAAGTATGATTCTATGCAACTGAAGGCTGTGATCTTTTGCACACTAGGACTAAGCCCTGTTGAACTACATGAGACAAGCCTGACCCTAGAGTTACAAGGATAAGCAAGCTGGGATGTGGTAGATCTTTGACTCGGTGCTAGTTCTCAGCTCAGCTGAGCTGTGTCAACATAAGACCCCAACCCCAGCTCAGCTGGAGTTATACCATCATATCTTCCCCATCTTAGTCCAGCAAGCTAAGCTGAGCAAAAAGTATAGGGTCTGGATGGTTGTAGACCACACCTTTCTCTGGTCCTTCATCCCCCTTGGTGGTCCTTGACTCTTGAGATGTTTCAAACTGTGCTACAGTACTGTGTTTTTGCTTTGAGTGAGGGGTTGATTTCATGTTTTCATCTGGTATTTCAGCATTTTACTTTCACTGATATTTAAATATCTATATATTAGGGGCTACCATCCTTGCTCTCATTGCTCACCAACACTGCCTATCTTTCTGCTACAGCTTCCTGGATAGGGGGGTTCTGTGTTATAATTTATTTTTTATTTCTTACCTGCCATATTCTATTTGTTTTTGTTTTATTGGATTATAGGGTGTTTTTTAATATAAAAAGTGGTGTGAGCCATCTTGAGTATTCAGGTGTATGTATGCAAAGGTGGGGCATAGGTAGCTTAATGAACAAACAAACAAACAAATAACAATCACCCTTAGTGTGTGTCTTTTCCTGCAGGCGCCCCTGAGTTAGCTTGGAAATCATCTCTAGATTCGGTTTGATGAATATGTGCAAAACGAGCCCATTAAAAGGTTCTTGGAAAGCAAGGCGATTGTTACATTTGACCCATCCATGTGCAGATTGAAATCTGAGTGAAAATTACCAAATGCCATCTAAATAAATATGCAGCTGGCATTTCTTCTACCAGCAATCAGTCATTGCTGGTTTGTTGTTATGTGGTGTTTGTCTCTCTCTCTGTGTGTGTGTTTTAAATGCATGATTCCACAGCTAAAAAAAATACACACCAGAAAAAAAAATTGACTGGAAGAAATTCAGAATTTTATAAGATAAATATCCATGCCACTCAAGGTTTTTTTCTCTTGTTAGAATTCTAGTTTTGATCTCGTTTTACCCTTCTTTGTAACCTTTATTTTGACAGGAAAGAAATACATTAATCAAGTTTTGAATATGATTAAATCGGGGGGGGGGGTGTTGTGTGGGGAGAGAATCATATGACTCAGAGCAGTCCATCAGGTAGCTGACAAAATTATAACTCCTTGCTCATTATGATAGTGGCTTGAAAATTGTGGCAAACATTCTGGGAATTGTTAACAATCATGATAATCAATTAATCAATTAAAAAAATAACCAAAGTGCTTCACAGTCTTTATGATGCCTATGATCCGAACAACCTTGAGAGATAGAGCATGTTACTCGCATATTCTTCCCATTTTATAAATGGACAACTGAGTTAGAGAGGTTCACCTGAATCTACAAAGGGGATTCATGGTTTTCCTGAGCCTCTGAGTCCAGGTGTCCTACACCCAGAAGCCAGAATACCCACTGGCCATGACTGCCTTTTGACAAATAAGACAGAGAAGAAGAAACGACGGGAATTTTGTTCGCTGAATGTTTCCCCCTCCCTCTCCCCCAGCCTCTGAACTTCCTTTCCTTCACAACTACTTATTTCAACAAGGAACCACAGGAATATGGTTGTCATTTCAGCGTCTTTGACGGCCATGCCGTGCCCATATGTAAACTCTCATTCCAGTAGCTGAGAGCCAGAAGCTAATGGTCTGTTACAAATCTCAGCCTTCAGAGTGTCATATAAGAACAAGAGCACAAAGAAGATGTTTGGCCACAGGCATATCTTTGGATCCCAGCCTCATGGGCTTATTAGGAAGATACCAGCCAAACATGAAGTACAAAGGCATGCACTTATGATTCCTGTTGTTGCCCTCAGCGTTAATCCTAGAATATGTCAACGATTGTAACAAAATAATAAAATTGTGAAGGGCTTGATAGAACCTAAGCACAGATAGACAGGCTGCCATATTGAAATAAATTGTTGGCAAGATTGCTTTCCTCTTTTCTTGACTGAGATGGGAGCTGCTGCTGCTATTATTATTAAATTAAATTAATATCCCACCCTTTCTCCCAAAGGAGCCCAGGGTAGCAGACGAGCAGATGCTTTTCAGGAACAAGGTCCCAGTCTCGTGCTTTTGACCACAGACAAAGCACCTTTTTATTCACTAAGGCTTTTAAATTCCCCCCCCCCCATGATGCTGTCTCTAGATGTGGAATTTCTGTCAAACGTATTATCAGTGAGGCTTGTGTTATGTACAGAAGAGTGAACCCTGACCACAAAACTGGTAAAAACCAGTTAAGGAAGAACCTAATGGCTGGATGTTAAAGTGAAAAACAACTCTAGATAAAGTGCAAGGAAGGTTCTAACACATACAATAAAAATGGGTTGAGTAAGCTGCATTTCAAGGGTTGTGGTTGGTTGAGAGATGATAAGTTGGGGGATTGCATAAAGAATAAACAGCTAAGATGATGCATTATTTCCCTATGCGTAGTGTGTGTCCTAATCGAAAGCTATTCCTGACTCTTTGAACCCTGTCCTGTAATGCATTACTGAATAAAATCTGTCCAGCTAAGAATTTGGTGTGAGCCTAATGAGAATTTTCCCCCACACTCTTGCAACAAAAGATTTTCCCCTCCTGACATTGATTGCTCTTTGTTGATTTTACTTATTACATATTGCAGTTCTAACATTGTTTTCCTTGTAAGCTGGAAAAATTGACTAGTGGCTATATAAATTTGATGGCGATGGTGACATTTTCAGGAGCCACACCAAGTCTTCTGTAACTTGTATTCTGGTCCTTAGGCTCATAAATTCCATTGACCTTTATGGGCTCCAGATTCAGTGATGAATTGCTAGCAAACCCTAAAACCTTTCTCCTAAGATACATATGCCAACCTGCTTTGCTGGCAGCTTCCACCCTTTCCCCCATACCCAGAAGGAAGATTCAACAAAACGGGAATTGGTAAAAAGGTTATACTTATTAAAATATAACAAGGAAGAACTTGTGCCAATCACATTTAATAAGTGCAGGCAGGTAGAAAATCAGATCAACCAGATCAATTCTATGACCCAAGATGGTGCGATGGGAGGCAAATAGCGTCTTCCTGTAAAGGAAGCCAGACTCCCGCACTGTTCAGTCTTCAGCAAGTGGAACATGCCAGGTCCTGAGCGCACCAAACCAAGCAGCTCCACAAACCAGTTGATGATATAAGAGGTGTCTAATGAAATGCCCCCCACCCAATATGTACCAGGCTGCCAATAGTGCTATAAGTCATATACTGGCCCTCACTAAAGGCCAAATAAACCAGTCAAAACAAAACCCCTGCCCATCATCACTCAAACAAATTAAGAGCAGTGTGAAGTAGGCAAGGGGGAAGTGCATCCACAGGCCAATCAGAGTGCGTCCCAAAATTTCTACTCAGGCAAAAGGGGGACAGTGGGGGGAAATTTCATCATCATAAATGGGAAGCCAAATCCCCAAAGAAGTATGCGATGGCATAGCTATTACCTTACTGTGGGACAATCTATCAGAACCTGAACATTCCAGACAAGTTATCTCTGACCTTAAATCATTGTGATAGCATGAGAAGATGGCATAATGTGGGAGCCAGAGTGGTGGTTAAGAGCGGTGGACTCGTAATCTGGTGAACCGGGTTTGCGTCTCCGCTCCTCCACATGCAGCTGCTGGGTGACCTTGGGCTAGTCACACTTCTCTGAAGTCTCTCAGCCTCACTCACCTCACAGAATGTTTGTTGTGGGGGAGGAAGGGAAAGGAGAATGTTAGCCGCTTTGAGACTCCTTTGGGTAGTGATAAAGCGGGATATCAAATCCCAACTCTTCTTCTTGTTGTTGTTGGCACACCCAGTATAAAGCCGCCATTTCCAAGACTGGATCCCTCATCGGACTGAATGGGAAGGTACCTAATTCTCTGCTCTACACATTGGTGTACAGATCCAACTCTATGTGGTGTGTAGCAGCATACATAAACCAGAACAGAAAGTATGCATTCATGTTCATCAATTGTTTGTCAGAGAGGGGAAACCAATGTTTTCAATCCAACTGATGTTCCTCCTTGTGATTAGTGCCTATTTGGTAAATGGGCTACATATGGACAGTCTTAGCAGCTGAATCAGGGAAGGAAGCTGTCATGTAGCACTTATTTGAACATAGAAACACAAGAAGCTGCCTTAAACTGAGTTAGACTATGGGTCCATCTAGCTCACTGTTATCTACACCAGGAGTAGGCAATGTGGTACCCTTTGTCAAGACTTACCCTTCACCCTTCAGATGATTTGGAGTAAAACTCCCATCAGCCCTAGAAATCAAGGCCAGGGGTAATGGGAGGTGTAGACCAGGGTTTCCCAAACTTGGGTCCCCCAATTGTTTTTGGACTACAATTCCCATCATCCCTGACCACTAGTCCTGCTAGCTAGGGATGATGGAAGTTTAGTCCAAAAACAGCTGGAGACCCAAGTTTGGGAAACCTTGGTGTAGACCAATAACATCTGGAAGGTACCAGCTCATTACCATGACTGGTAATGGCTCTCTGGGTTTGGGGCAGGAGTCTTTTCCGCCCCTACCTGGAGATTTCATGGACTAACCATAGGACTTTCTGCATGTAAGCCTGTGCTCTACCATTGAGCTCACTTCTCACCCAACAAAGGAAATGTGTACAGAAGTTGCCCCACCACTGAATAAGGATTGTACTACGTAATAGCAATGACTTTGGAACACTCCAGCACGCGGTCCTTGTAGCAATGCTACACTGAGGTTTTAGACAAAGATGCCAGCTCAAGCATTTAGAACAGGAGTGTTAATCATGACAGGAAGAGGATACCCTAATCTCCAAACAGTTAGTTCATCTAGCAGTTGTAAAATGACTTAACTGATGGAATTGCACACAGCTGTCATGATCAAGGAGCCAAACTCTCTACTGAATCATTTGCTTTTGGCGTTACCTTGCATATACAAATTGATGGCCAGGAGGCAGTTCACTAGTGGGAACTGCCAGCCATCCTTGCAAGATGGCTGAGAGAGGAGGAGGATTCCTGGGCTGATCGGTAATGCAGTGATGAAGGTAGGGGGCGGGTCATTGCAGATACTATTGGCTGTTAGGGTTGAGCTATAGGCAGCAGCCTGACACCAACCAGGAGTCAAGATTGAAGGACAAATGAGAATTGAAGGGGGAAACAAGGAGGGAGGGGCAAGGGGCAAGCTGGGCATCAGGACCCAAGAAAAAATGAGGGATATGACAAGACACTAGAGCAAAAGAAGGCCAAGTTACTCAGTCAGGACTTGGAACAGGAGTTCCAATGGAGAACTCTTGAATGCAACTGGTCCCAGTAGGCTTGCTATCAGGGCTGATCAGCCCGGCTTGCAAAGTTTACTTTAAGTTTCCAGTTATCCCTTCGTAGTTACATCTTTGTGTGACTCACACGTGACATCATGGGTGAGTGCAGTTTAGGGAAAACAGCTGCACAGGTAAAACTGGGATCTGTGTCAGGCCTAATTCTGCCCACCTGCATACATGCATTCAGGTAACTTCAGTTGCAATCCTATACCTATCTGAAAGTAAGTTCCATTGAACTCAATGGGGCTTACTTTTGAGTAGGATTGTAATGGAAACTGCCAAAAATGGTCAGTTGGACGCATGCCATTGCATTGATAAAATAAATATAGGACTTTCTATCCCTCTCTCGCTGTCTTTTTAAAAAGAGAAGATGTTGTTATTTTGATAGCACCCCTGTGGAAAGAAAGTATCGAAGTCTTTGTCACTGAAATAAATGGAACTTAAAAGTCCTTAGCTGTGGCTGGACTATGCTCTTAACTTTAAGGTGAAACTTTTAAATCCATAAGGCATTCAAGAGTGTGAAGTATATTTCAATTGATAACCTTTACTTAAATAACTAAACGCATCCATGTCCAGCAAAAACAATTTCACACTCAACCGGTGATAAGGTTGAAGGATCCAATAATGACTTGAAAGGTTTAAAAGGAAGTAAAATATAGACTTTGGTTCATCCAAGCTATGAGTCTTTTATGAAGAAAGCTTTGTCAACAGGTTGTCCTATACGGTTGAGAATTTCATTTGAATCCATTGTTTTGAAATGAAACAATGCTTTGCCCTGCCCCAGAACAACCTTGGCTGTCACATTATGTCACAACCTAGTGTGTTATAAAGTAGGGCTGCATGCAGGCCCTTTCCAATCTGATTTGAGACCTGATCTGGTGCTTTGGAGCAGCCCCTCTCAGAGGCGGAGCTAGCTGCTCCGGCACTTGGAGCGGTGCACATGCTATGCACCCGGGGGTGGGGCAAGTCACCCACGGGGATGGCACGGCGAGCACAGGGATGGTGGCACCCGTGGCGAGCATCCTAGGGGGCCATCGCCTGCAACGAGCATCCCAGGGGGCCGGCGCAGTGATGTCACCCCCCTCAAGGATGACACCCGGGGCGGACCACACACCCCGCACCCCCATCCTCTGCCAGTGGCCCCTCTCTGTCCAGGACAATGCAACTCAAGTCCTGAACCCATTTGGGGGGCCTTGCACAATTATAAGATCAAAAGCAGTTGGGGGGGTTGAGATATATGCAGGCTGCCTATGCATGTCCTTCTACCCCTCTCCTCACTGCCAGAATGTTCTCCCTTTTAATAGAATGTTCTCCCTTTCACACAACCCTGTATGCAAATATATACAACTTCCCAAAGACAAGATATAAGACGACAATAATAATAATAATAATAATAATAATAATAATAATAATAATAAATTTTATTTATATCCCGCCCTCCCCAGCCGAAGCTGGGCTCAGGGCGGCTAACAACACTAAAATAGTGCAACATTCTAAAAACATTATAAAAATTAATTAAAATCAAAATTGATGGCAACCATAAACTAAAGTTCTGTAATGATTGCCAAAGGAGGAGTCAAGCTGCGCCCTGACCAAAGGCCTGGTGGAACAGCTCTGTCTTGCAGGCCCTGTGGAAAGATGTCAAGTCCTGCAGGGCCCTTGTCTCTTGTGACAGAACGTTCCACCAGGTTGGAGCTGCAGCCGAAAAAGCCCTGGCTCTAGTTGAGGCCAGCCTAACCTCTCAGTGGCCTGGGACCTTCAATATGTTTTTATTTGAAGACCATAAGTTCCTCTGTGGGGCATACCAGGAGAGGCGGTCCTGTAGGTACGAGGGTCCTAGGCTGTATAGGGCTTTGAAGGTTAAAACCAGCACCTTAAACCTGATCCTGTACTCCACCGGGAGCCAGTGCAGCTGGTATAGCACCGGATGAATGTGATCTCATAGTGAAGACCCCGTAAGGAGTCTCGCGCGGCATTCTGCACCTGCTGGAGTTTCTGGGTCAGTCTCAAGGGCAGCCCCACGTAGAGCGAGTTACAATAATCCAGTCTGGAGGTGACTGTCGTGTGGATCACAGTGGCTAGGTCAGGGCGAGAGAGGTAAGGAGCTAACTGCTTAGCTTGGCAGAGATGAAAAAATTCCGCCTTTGTTATAGCTGCAATCTGCACCTCCATGGAGAGGGAGGTATCGAAGATTACACCCAAACTCTTAACGGAAGGTGCTAGCACTAATTGCACCCCCGCAAGAGATGGGAGTTGCCCCCTCAATCCCATATCGTCCCGATACTTCACCAAGTCTGCCAAAATCATGTTCAAGTACAATATGGGATATATCCCAAAACCAAAGTTCCATCCAAATATTCCTTCATTCAATAGAGAGAAAAGACTCTCCACAGGTATATTTGTTTTTAAAGGATAATCCACAGACGGGGGGGGGGGTTGTCCACATCCCCAAGAGTGTTGTAGATTTGCTCTCAATCACTCAAACCACAGGTGCAGTGCCCCAGCTGTGTGAAAGCAGGACTCCGACGATGAGATCACAGAGATTTGGGGATGTGGAAAGTTTGAAGGGAGAGTCGAGCCTTCTGCCCCTTTCACCATGCTTGTATCCCTCATGAGAGTTGTGCCTGGAGAGGGATACAGTCTCATTCCCCGGAGGCTGGGCTGACTATTTGAAACTGATACTAACTGAAAAAAGCTCAAATGGATAAATTGATATCAGACAGATGTCCATCACAACCTTAGGCCTGTTTGTGCAGCAGGATGTGTCTGGCGACGACCACCCTGAGAAAGGCAGTAGGTCATCTGCTCTGCAATCCTACCATCTCCAGGTTGAGAAGGGAGAGAACCAAGTCTGATGCCTTGGAGAGCTGCTGTTAGTCAGAGTAGGCAAAGCTGAGTTAGATGAACTAATGGTCTGACCAGTAAGGCAGCTTCCTATGTTCCTAAGTATCCTGCACTGAGCTGAGGGGTTGAACTGAAGGACCTTCAAGGTCCCTTCCAAATCAGTAATTCTATGAACATTCCGAGGACTAATCCAGCAAATCTCTTTTGAGGGTACTTGCTCCTGCATGCTCAACATAGGACTGCAGCCTTACAGTCAACCCAAACTTCCACCAGAGATTTTGCTCAGTGTCTTGCAACGGCTGCGATTCACTCTGCTAAATACAAACTCTTCTCTTTCTTTCATTCTTTTACAGAATAGCATGTGTGACAGCCATTATCTCCGTGCAGCTGATCTTATAAAATATTCATTTGAGAAGTATTTGATTTATATTTTAAATAATACTAGCTCCTCGGCTCACACATTTAGGTCAATAAAAAGGGTGATTATCAGCACACAATGACCCAAAGTATTGGTACCTGAGATAAAGAATCTTAGGCATCTGTGCTATTCTGCCTCTAGGCTATATTCAGCGTTATGAAGAACTAAAATACAGCAGTTTGGGCACTCAGATTCAGTCCTGGCGGCACAATTTCTGATAAGCCAGCAAATATGCACGCTCTCAAAAGACGTGGCTGGGATTTTTTAGCTTCAGAATAGATTTCAGCTTCACTGGGAACCTGGGACTAGGCATTTAAACAGCTGATAGCAGTTGTTCTCTCACTGATCCCCAAACACATATACCCACATATATATTTTATTTATCTATCTATTTATTTGCCTTAAAGTAAGATTGAAACCGATGCAGACCTGCTCAGGAAAAGAATGAGAAAGCTGTTTAACAGAGAGCAGACCGAGTGTTAAATAGAATCTTTTGATTTCTTAAGGACTCATGGCTTCAGTGCAACTTACGCCGTCATGAACTAGAGCCCACTTTATCAAATGTACAAATGTATATAAAAACAGGCAAAAGCCCAAATGAATCAAGAGGTACAGCCTTTACCTTTTTGATTTTCAAACACTGAAGTGGCTCAGCAGTTGGGGTAGAGGTGCTACTCAAGCTTCCCTTCATGAGGGTTGCTGTAGCTTACTGGAAGGAGTGAGATTGCTGCAGTGCTAACACACTAGTGGAACCAATCCAGCACTCCTGCTTGGGACAACTTCTTCCAGCATGGAGTGTTCCTGTTTCATATTCCAGATGCTCCATTCCATTTCCTCTTTCTCCCAGTTTTACCATTTTACTTCTCAGTTATCCTGGTCCAAAACTGTTTTATACACTAGTAGCAAACCCCTGGGTGTCGCCCCCCCCCGGACTGTTGGAAAAACGCCCGCCTGGGAAGATTGCCAACATCCAAGGCACTCTGGGGCCTTTCTCCGATGGTCACTCTCTGGTTAGAATCCACCTTCAGTCCAGAGAGACCGGCAATAAGCGACCCCTCCCTTCTGAGAGGAGCACACTCACATTCTTCTGCCAATCCATCAGAGAAGAAAGAGACAGTCCGTAGTCTACTGCTACTTTATTAAGACTGTACAATCGTGTCTGCTCTCCGAGCAGCAAAACAACAAGAGTCTCCGACTCGACTCTAGCTTCAACTCAGAAGCGAAAGCAACACTCAGTAACTCCACGGTTACAATGAGAACTGGCTGAGACTTCCTGTCTCACACTCAGAGACATCACATGATGTCAACAATGTAGCTGCTCCTCACAGCTGGTGGGAACTGAAATCCCAACATCGACATCCTTTTTATTGTGTATTCAAGATTATTTGTGCTCCTAGTGATATCAGGCTGTTATACATGACGCTGCGTATGGATGTTAGAGGAGGGGTAGTACCTCTGATGGGGGACACATTGTGATCCTTCCGGGGCAGTTTGTCCAACTTTGGTCCCTACCCTGCACACAGCTCTCACTTGTGGTTCCTAGAAGCTGTCACCATGCAACAGCAGCCACAAACCGGAAAACAGCTTTGAATGGCTGGCTAAATCAGGAGAGGGTAGCCAGTAGGTCTCAAACCCTCATTAGAGACTTCTCCTGCATGAGAAGACAGGCTCCAGCAGATTGAGCAGACCAGACCAATAGCAGGTCCATTGGTCAAGATTGGGAGTTTCTGCATGTGCTGTAGAGGGAATTGTGAGGCCAATGGGGCTCATCAACCTGGGAAGGTATCCCATCTAGGAGAAGGAAAAGTCTGGTCCTAAACTTCCACTGCCTAGCAGGCTATCTTCGGGAGAAGAAATCAAACCCTATATGAATCCAGAATGGAGTCCCTAAGGCAGTTCCTGCAGCCAAGCTGGTACCAAATGTATTGATTTCCTTTCCTTTGGACCACATCAGCAAGTCTGAAAGGGGGTGGGTTCCCTGTCATCTGGGTAGCTCAGGACCTCCATACACATGGGCTTGTGCCCCAAGGAGGTCACTTTGTGGTGCTAAAGCAGCGGTTTGACTTTGCACTGTGGCGTTCACACAGAGCCCCCTGTCGTTCCATGGACTATTGACCCTGCACCACCACGGCTTATCCTTTTTCCATTGCCACCAACCAGGTTTCCCCAGTAATATATTCAGACTCAGTCAGGTTGGAACGCATTAACAAAGATTCCAGTTTATTGTGAACCCAAACAAGTTTTAAATACTTTGAAACACTGTAATCCGATTCACTCTCTCTGTCTCTCTTTTTTTTTATATAATTTTTATTAACTAGCCAATCACATCAAATTAAATCACATCACATAAATACCGAATTACAAAGCCAAATTTTGAATTTTGTTGGGGGGACCCATATTTCAAGATCCGAAGGAGAATTCTGATCATCTTCTTGCTGCTGCGTTAATGTCCAAATCAGTCCAAATCAGTCCAGACAGAGTTCATAATTCTATCCCATCTTATCTTGCTGTTTCCACATCACATCTTATTCATATATTTTCTCTTTTTTCTTTATGATCCTTAAGCCGATAAACACCAATAGTAATAATAATCCTGTGTGAATTTTCCTCGAATCAAGATGGTTTCCATATATCATCTCCTTCATAGATAACATCGCTCTTTCCATCATAATCTTGCAAAACTGTCACTCTTAAATCCCACTGAGGAGTTTAATCCACAATATATAAACAGCTTTGTTTCTCTCTTTCTCCTCCCAGACTCAAGACCTCCGACAGAGCTTCCCAATATGGCGATGGCATTTTTAACTGCGTCATTCCAAAGCTCTTATACATTCCATGCTCTTCTTAAAACATGCTTTGGTTCGAAAGTTTATCTCCACACAGCCTTAAATCCACAGCTTAAGTCCTTAAAACTACATTTCTGACTCAAGGGGAGGGGATTATTGTTTAATCACATAAGAAAAGAAAGGAAAGTTTTTTTCCCCTCCCCCATCAGTCATTTGCTGTACCGTGTCTTGGCGTATCTTCTCATGTTTTATTCTTGTCTTGTTTTATCAGAGATATCTTCTGTTAGCAGTCTTTACTCCCCCTTCTTCCTTGAAATATGTGCATTCACCTCATCCAAATTGTTTCTTTTGAAGTTCTTGCAGCTAGTGGCGCGAATCAGGGACGGCGTCCAGGAGTGCTGAAATCCCACAGGAGGGCTTTGTGCCTAGTGCCCCCATCCCCACAAATTCGGGGGTGGTATAGGGCACAGCAGGCAAGAGCCCACCATCCTGGGGGGGGGGGTTAGGGAGGCTAATTACCCCCATCATAGCCTCCAAATTACCTCGTGTGGGTCGGAGAGATGTTATTGTCAGCCATCTTCCGATGCGCCCCCTAGTGGCCCCCCCACTCTCTCTGTCTCCTTCTGTCTCTAACTCACTTTGACTCCTATGCCTCCCACCCACAAGAAACCAACTGAACTAACTGCCAAAACCCCTGTGGTGAACCTTAAACACAGTTAGGCTCCACTCCTGGGCTTTCTTATTGGTCAGCCTATTAACCCTTTCTCTCTCTCCCCCAGTACAACATCTCTCAAGGCAGGCAGAAGCCAACAACTTTTTCTTTACTGTTTACACCTGCAAAGGTTTTGGGGCATACATACTATTTCGTTTCCAATCAGCGCATGTTCTGTAGCTTCCTTCTGAAATCCTGTAATTTTTCATACAACCCGTCCGGAAGGCAATAATATTGTGACATCAGGGAAGCATCACAGCACAAGGAATAAAGCAGAATGGTGTGTGGATGGTCCAGTATAAATTCATCACTAAAGCACTATTATTGCATCCATGTCATGCTGCAGAATTTGCCCGCAAGAAACCACCAGTCTGTTGAGGGACCCTGGAATCTAGCTCGATAGCAAATTGGCAGTATGTATGTTGTTATAACATAACCTCAGTGTGCTGTGAACTGAGGAGATAAATACTGCAATGGAGTGTCTGTTCTCCTTTTTCTTTCTTTCTAAAGCAGCAACGGAAATCTCTCCTGCCAAGTCACTTAGAAATACAGCTGCTAGCTGCATAAAGCAAGCTGTTCCTGCTGCTATTTTGCTTGCCGAGAATGGTGATATATTTTACTTGCTTGTCAGGCAATAATGTACATTTTGTTGACATCTTAAGGCTCCAACTGAGACGAAGGCCTCAATCCCCTCTGATCTTATGAGTCAAGGCTCTTCTGCTGGTGCCTATGGGTTGACTCTGAAATTCAGAGTTTCAAAACCACCCTTTCATATGCCCCCCCCACTTTGCTTTCTTTTACACACTGTAGAAGCATATGGCGAAGCAAGGTTGTCTCCTGAAGTGCTTCTAAATTATTGAGACAAAGCAAACAAAAGGTGGAGGGAGAACAGTCACAGGGACATAAAATGCTGCACCCGAGGAAATGAACTTAGATTCCTGCCTCCCACTTTAGTGACCTTTCCATCTGCACAATTGTGGAGAGACTTGAAACTTTCAAGCTGAAAACTTTTCCAGATACAGTGGTACCTTGGATGTTGAATGTAATCTGTTCTGGAAGACTGTTCGACTTCTGAAATGTTTGACAACTGAGCTGCAATTGGGGGGGGGGTCAGCAAATCTCATTGAGGAAAATGAGAAAGGCACCTCGGAAGCCATTCGACTTCCAAGGCATGTTCAAAAATTGAAACATTTACTTCTGGCTTTTCGGCGTTCAGCTTCCAAAATGTTTGGCAGCTGAGATGTTCAAAAACCAAGGTTCCACTGTAGTTCATTTACTTTTAAATAGGTGGAATATTCATAAAGTTGGGAGGAGTTGAATTGTCAAGTGCCAGAATCACAAGATAATATTACTACTACTACTACTACTACTACTACTGATACATTTATAGCTGACTGAGGGACGCGGGTGGCGCTGTGGTCTAAACCACTGAGCCACTTGGGCTTGCCGATCAGAATGTTGGCAGTTCAAATCCCCGCAACGGGGTGAGCTCCGATTGCTCTGTCCCTGCTCCTGCCAACCTAGCAGCTCGAAAGCACACCAGTGCAAGTAGATAAATAGGTACCGCTGCAGTGGGAAGGTAAATGGCTTTTCCGTGCACTCTGGTTTCCATCACGGTGTCCTGTTGCACCAGAAGCGGTTTAGTCATGCTGGCCACATGACCTGGAAAGCTGTCTCTGGACAAACACTGGCTTTCTCATCCTGAAAGCAAAATGATCACTGCAACCCCATAGTCACCTTTGACTGAACTTACGGGTTCTTTACCTATAGATGATAGATAGATGATAGATGATAGATGATAGATAGATTAGATAGATAGATAGATAGATAGATGATAGATAGATAGATAGATAGATAGATAGATAGATAGATGATAGATAGATAGATAGATAGATAGATGATTGATAGATAGATGATAGATAGATAGATAGATAGATAGATAGATAGATAGATAGATAGATGATAGATAGATAGATAGATAGATAGATAGATAGATAGATAGATAGATGATAGATAGATAGATGATAGATAGATGATAGATAGATAGATAGATGATAGATAGATAGATAGATAGATAGATAGATAGATAGATAGATAGATAGATAGATAGATGATAGATTAGGTAGGTAGATATAGATGATAGATAGATAGATAGATGATAGATGATAGATAGATAGATAGATAGATAGATAGATAGATAGATAGATAGATAGATAGATAGATGATAGAGATAAATAGATTACAGACAGATATGTGAATCTATCAATTTCAGTTCCTCTCAGCTTCTCATTTTCCCAGATTTCCACATCAGTTTGCACATTTTTTTAAAAAAAAGAAATGCACACACTTTTGTATGCAGATTTGCCTAACATAGACATTTTTGCAAAGCATTAACTGCTTCCATATCTAGACAAATATTTCTGTAGGCCAAACTGTTGTTTTTTATGGTGGGATAAATATTCCTCCTGCTTCTTCATGAAAGCTCAGCACCTTGTGAGCTCGGGGTTTCCACAGCTGTTATAATGCTGCCTTGTCATTTTCTCGCCTTGCACTGCTCACATATAATGCAGATGAGAGAGGGAGGGAGAGGCTCGTGGAATAGCAATGATGAAGAAGAAAGCAGTGAGCTGGAGGGTGCTGCTAAGTCAGAAGGGGAAATAAAACAGATGCTCTGGCCCTGTTACAGTCGATGGGGGCTAGCGGCTCTCTCAGGCTGTGCCTGGGTATTCAACCATGAGGTTTTGATCTGCCCTCAGAAAGGGACTGTTGCTATTGGCCACTTAACAAGAGGGAAATCAAACACTTGGGTGCCAGAGATGAGCCGAACTAAAGCAGTCCTGGTCCATTTGCAAAACAATATGACCAGCTGGACTACAATGGTTGCTTTTCTCGGGGGTGCTGAGCTGGCCCTCCAAATGACAATATATTATACTGCATGTGGATTTGCTGTTTGTTTGTATGTATGTTTGTTTGTTTGTTGAAGCGGTCTCGTTCTTCATCCTCCTGCTGCCTTGGGTACTCATTTGTATCTGTTCAGACTTAAGTGATCGCATTTGGTATTAAGCCCACTTTATGCAGGCAGAAATTGCTCTCAGAGACTGAACCACCATCAAGCATCTGGGCCAATGGGCGTATCTTTCTGTATTTGTATCTCATCGCCTTCATTTTCAGACGGATGGAATGAAGCCTGAAAGCTGATGGGAAGGGATGATTGCCTCCTCGAATGTTTTCACTTGAAAATATTCCTTTATAACATAGACTGTCATTTTAGATGCTTCCCTTCAGCCTGTGACTTTAAATGGGTGAACTGGCCTTGGGAAACACATGGCTTCCAGATCCTGAGTTCTTTAACCAGGAAAGGAAAGCCCTGCAACTGACACGCCTGGGTTAGAATGCCTGTACTCCGTACCCACGCATACAACTGAATACATCAAGGATGGAGAACCAGTGCCTCTTCATATGTTTCTGTCCCGTCAACCCTGATGCAGGTTGTGGCCGATGGGCAGGGTCAGCCCAAGGCATTTGGGCACCTGAGGCAACCCCCCTCCCCCACCAAGTGACAGCATTCAGACGGATTGACAATCTGTCAGGATGCTGTCAGTGGCTCCCAGCTGGTTGCCCAGGAAAGTGTAAAGACAAGGAAAAGTTTCTTACAATCCTTTTTTATTTCAAACTTTACAGAGAGAGGCTGTAGAACGCAGCTGCTTGGATAATGGCATTGTCCCAAGTGAATCTCCACCCTCCTTCTCTCCCACTTCCTCGTTCATCACCATCATCATCTCCTCCAAGTGCCCTCTGCCTTTGAGCTCTTTGCTCTCCTACTTTCGCCGGGTTCTGGGAGGTGGTGGGTCTGGAATGCTTTCTTTTTTTATATAAAAAAATTTTATTAATTTTTCCAACACATAATAAAAGACAAACACATTACAAAACAAAGACATACATCACATTAAACATATACTGACTTCCCCGTACCTCCCTTTCGCTGCATCCTTATTCCAAAGTTGTTTAGCAACCCTTTAATCAGTTTATCTATTAGTTCCCTTTCATTAAATTTCTTTAAACTTAATATTTACAGCTGTATTTCTCTACTTCTTACCCCTTGACATCTCAACACTCCTCAATTTTACAACAGTTTTTAAGATATAATTTAAACTTCTTCCAGTCTTCTTCCACTGTCTCTTTCCCCTGGTCTCGGATTCTGCCGGTCATCTCTGCTAGTCCCATGAAGTCTGTCACCTTCGTCTGCCATTCTTCCAGAGTAGGTAGTTCTTGCATCTTCCAATACTTTGCCAAAATAATTCTTGCTGCTGTGGTAGCATACATAAAAAAGGTTCTGTCCTTCTTTGGCACCAATTGGCCAACCATGCCCAGGAGAAAAGCCTCAGGTTTCTTAGGAAAAGTCCATTTAAGGACCTTCTTAATTTCATTATAGATCATTTCCCAGAAGGCTTTAATCTTTGGGCAGGTCCACCAAAGGTGGTAAAAGGTACCTTCAGTCTCATTACATTTCCAGCATTTATTATTGGGCAAATGGTATATTTTTGCTAGTTTGACTGGGGTCATGTACCACCTGTAAATCATTTTCATTATGTTCTCTTTTAAGGCATTACATGCCGTCAATTTAACACCGGTGGTCCATAACTGTTCCCAGTCAGCAAACATAATGTCATGACCGATATCCTGTGCCCATTTAATCATAGCTGATTTCACCGTTTCATCCTGTGTATTCCATTTCAACAGCAAATTGTACATTCTAGACAAGTTCTTAGTATTGGGTTCTAACAGTTCTGTTTCTAACTTTGACCTCTCCTTCTGAAATCCTATTTTCCTGTCCTGCTTAAATGTCTCATTTATCTGACGGTAATGTAACCAATCTCGAACTTTGGACTTTAGTCTCTCAAAGCTCTGAAGTTTAAACTTCTCACCATCTTGTTCTAGGATTTCACAGTATTTTGGCCATTTAGAATCCATATTAAGTTTTTTCACCGCCTTAGCTTCCATTGGTGACAACCACCTGGGGGTTTTACTTTCCAACAAGTCTTTATATCGAATCCAAACGTTGTATAGTGCTTTCCTAACAATATGGTTTTTAAAACTTTTATACACCTTTACCTTGTCATACCATAAATATGCATGCCAACCGAAGTTATTATCATACCCTTCCAAATCCAAAATGTCTGTATCTTCAAGAAGGAGCCAATGTTTCAACCAGCAAAAAGCTGCTGATTCATAATAGAGTCTTAAGTCCGGCAGGGCAAAGCCCCCTCTATCTTTTGCATCAGTTAAAATCTTAAATTTTATTCTGGGCTTTTTGCCCTGCCAGACAAATTTGGATATCTCTTTCTGCCACTTCTTGAAGCAGTCCATCTTGTCTAAGATCTGTAACGTCTGAAACAAAAATAACATTCTAGGCAATACATTCATCTTAATAACAGCAATTCGACCTAACAAGGAAAGTCTCAATCTTGACCATAGGGTCTGGAATGCTTTCTAGTGACCACGTATCAACCAGGTTGCTCCTGGTTGCTCTAGGGATACGAGTGGAAGTGGTCTAAACCACTGAGCCGCTTGGGCTTGCCGATCAGAAGGTTGGCGGTTCAAATCCGCACAACAGGGTGAGTTCCTGTTGCTCTCTCCCAGCTCCTGCCTACCTAGCAGTTCAAAAGCATACCAGTACAAGTAGATAAATAGCTACCACAGTGGCGGGAAGGTAAACGGTGTTTCCGTGCACTCTGGTTTCCTGTTGCATCAGAAGCACTTTAGTCATGCTGGCCACATGACCCAGAAAGCTGTCTGTGGACAACCGCCAGCTCCCTTGGCCTGAAAGCAAGATGAGTGCCACAAACCCATAGTCACATTTGACTGGACTTAACTGTCCAGGAGTCCTTTACCTGTACCCTTTGACCTTTGCTCCAGCTCTGCCTGCTCCTTCTCCTCCCATTATTTCCCAACTTTTCCCTTTATCTGCCTCTAAGCTGTGACCTCCCGCAAACCACTGTTGTAAATCTATACTGTCTTCCTCTTCCTCCTCCCTAGAAAGGTCAGGATAGGGAGGTGGTCTCCACCACTCCTCCTCTGCCCAGCCCCTGACACCAAGGACGAAGGGGTGTGTGAACAAGGGAAGAACAAGGAGGAACAAGGGGGGAATAAAGATTGACATCGTGAACGAGGGTGGGAGGAGACCAGCAGCACCTCTTATTCACCAAGAGGCCACTGTAGAGGTGGCATAGAGTGGAGGGGACTCCTGAGGAGGCAGAAGATCTGGTTTCAAGGAGTGTGCCACAGTCGCCACTGCTACTGTGACTACGGCAGCAGCATCAAGCAAGGCATTCCTTGGAGGCCATTTCTGCTGCCCTTCTGGATCCTGCCGCCCGAGGCAGTGGTCTCAGCATACTTCATGGGTGGGTCCGACTTGGGGTCTTGAGGGAAGGTGATTATGGGTTGATAGAGGGAAGGAGGAAATGAACAAGGACTGGGAAAGGAGAAGAGGGGAAAAGGTGAGAGGTAGAGCTGGGGTGGTCAAAGCCCAAAGTCTAATTCATCTCCGTAGGGTTGCCAACTTTCAAAGACTGAAAATCCCGACAGAAAAGTATGTCGAGCCGTTTTTCAGCTTTTTTTAAACTGAAAAACAGCCGACATGGGCTGCCATACGTCCAGATTTTCCCAGACATTTTCCTGATTTCTGCCCAGACACTGTATTCCAGATATGTCTGGAAGTTTGGCAACCCTAATCTGCCAACCACAAAAACACCACATCATTTCAACCCAAAGAGAGTTAAATGATCACAGTGCAAGAGAACACTGACCTTTGTTTTGAAACGAAATAAATAAATATCTAACAAGCATGCAATGCAATGTATATTGGACAAAGTGTTACATATTTGAGGGGGTTTCTTTTGTAAAATGTGATCAGCAGAGGTTAGCTATACCAACCTGCACAAAAGCAATTTTTTCACCACTTTCCCTAGCCACTTTCCTACCCATTTCAGCTCAAGCTTGTCTTGAAACCCACATTATTTTCCCAGTCTTGAACAAAAGCTGCCATTCATGTTGAATTGGGTATTGATTTTGTTCATGTGAAGGAGCACGGATCACGACAAAGCAAGCGGTGACCTAAAACTGCATTAGAGCAGAGAAACTCCAGAATGCACACACACAAAAACACAAAACACCAAAGGTCTGCTGTGTTAAAACTCTGTGAGATCCGTCTCCAGGCGTTCTCCTAATAGGAAATAAATACCTCATGATAGGTGCAATATTGTGGTTTTGAAGCTTAGTGGCAGGTGTGGAATTAAACACTTGCTCCTTCTTTTAACCCAGCTGCAATCCTCAAGTGCCGCCACTGATGAAAATTGTGACAGGAATCAGTCTCCACAAGGCTGGTGGTTCAAGCAAGGTCACAGCAGTTGACTTTTAGTACAGCATTGAAAGCTGTGACAGCAATGCAGGCGATCTCATCAGCCTTCCAGTTTCTACATATTTGGAGGGCCGTTGGTTCCCCACTCCTTCCCTGATGAGACCAAATGTCTTGAGACAATCGTTGGAAATTTCATCAGTGTCCCTTGCATGCCAAGGCACCTGAGCCACAAAGTTCCCAGGATTCAAATAGGCCACAACTTTATTGGTTGCAGATGTGAGCAATTTGGCTTAGGCCAGTGATGGCCAAACTTGGCCCTCCAGCTGTTTTGGGACTACAACTCCCATCATCCCTAGCTAACAGGACCAGTGGTCAGGTATGATGGGAATTGTAGTCCCAAAACAGCTGGAGGGCCAAGTTTGGCCATCACTTGTTTAGGCATTGGGGTGAAGCCAGGGAGTCTGCAGGGACTCCACTTAAGGGTAAACCACCGATAGGAGGTGCCCTATGACTTACCGGTACATCAAATAGGAGCACCCCAAGGGGTCCCCGTGGGTCCTAGCCCACATCCAGGCTTCGGACAGGATTCATACCCCGGATCCCTTACTGAGGAGGGGCAGGCGAAGGCAACAACCTCCCCTCCAACCAAACAAAGGCTTACCCAATGCCTTCACAAAAGTTCTGACGATTGCTACTAGGTAGGTGAAAACCAAATGGCCAGTGCCAATTTGCCAAGTGGAAAAATTCCTACCCAGCCTCAACAATATGGCGACCTACAATTGTCCATAGCAAGGTCATATCAGAGCAAAGCATGAAAAGAGGGTGGGTGAGTAGGGTGATCTGGCGAAGGGGTGAGAAAGAATGTGCTGGTTGGCTACACGACGTTTAAATCGCCCACGGCCACACCCACCCTGCCGACTGATGGGCTGGGGCTGTCCCATGGAGGGCAGAACCCCCAGTAATGATGAGGCAGCCAGCATGAGATGGGGAGAGCTGGCGTCCCTCCGCCCCTTTGGCCTGGAAACTTTTGAGACCCTGCTGCCTGGCCACAACACCGCCCACCAGACTTATTGAAATAATCCTTTAAGAACATAACAAGAACCTACTGGATCCATCATGATAGTAGTCGTCAATAGCTGTATCCTCCATGATTTTTTCCTCAATCATCTTTTAAAGCCATTCAAGTTGGTGGCCATCGCTGCCTCCTGTGGAATAGAGTTCCATAGATTAAGAGAAGTACTTTTGTCCTGAATCTTTCAGCATTCAGCTCATCGGATGTCCATGGTTTCTAGTGATTGATATATATATATATATATGTATGTATGTGCTTTCGTAGATTTTCACGGGTACAGGAATGCAGGTTTTGGTGTCCTCGGGTGTCTTCCCGTGTAAAAGTTGGGGTGTCTAGGCGACGTTTCGACGAGGTCTCACTCGTCATCTTCAGGCTGGTGCTTTCGGCTTCTTGTTACTGGAACAGAGCAGGATCTCAGTGTTTGAGTTCCTATAAATACTGTTGAGGGGGTGTGGTGTATAGCCTCCAATGTTCTGGGCAGAGAGGAAGTTCCCAGGCTAGTG
Organism: Podarcis melisellensis; assembly: GCF_964234715.1. NCBI lineage: Eukaryota > Metazoa > Chordata > Lepidosauria > Squamata > Lacertidae > Podarcis > Podarcis melisellensis. The sequence continues at coordinate 19,026,482 of NC_138537.1, forward strand.
TGCCTTTTCTTCTTTTGTTCCTTAATTACTTGAGGGATATCTTGAGTGATTTCTTGAGTGATATCCTGAGTACCACTTAGGTGGGTCATTAGGTGTGGATTAGTTGCTAAAGTCTTTGTGTCTTGACCTCTTGAACTTTGTGAAGAGTTTTTCTGAGAAGATGGCTGTACTGCACTTAGTTGTGCTCTGGCTTGGCTTCGTGTATAGGGGCGAGCTGTGGTTTTGTGGCCTGTGTCAGCCAGATCTGTGTAGGGATTGCAGGGGGGTGCAGCATCCGGAGGTGCCACCATGGTTTGGCTACTGGATGGTGTCTGTAATTTATCTGTGGAGAGGGTCTGGGTTTGGGTCTGGTGTGGTTGATTGGTGATAGCGTTCTGTGTGCCTCTGGATCTGGTGTCAGTTTTTGTGGGGAGGGCTAATTTCCAGATGTCTGGCAAGCGGGATGTGTCGTCACGCTTGTTCATGTTGTGAGGGTGTTTCTCTATCTCGATGGCTTCCATGATTATTCTCTTGTGGTGATGTTCCATGTTAAAGAGCAATTTGGAATCTGCAAAATTAATTTCGTGTCCTGTTTCTTTCATGTGTTGGAAAAGAGAGGAAGTTTTTTCTTCTTTTTTGACGGCGTTCTTGTGTTCTGCGATACGTGCATTTATTCGTCTGTTTGTTTGTCCAATGTACGTGGCTGGGCAGACTTTGCAGGGTATTTCATAGACCCCTTGGTTTTCCAACTGGATTTTATCCTTGGGGTTTCTGAGGATATTGGCTATTTTTTGGTTGGTGCAAAAGGCTGTTTTGATATTGTGTTTATGGAGGATTTTGCTAATTTTATCTGTAGTGCCCTTGATATAAGGAAGGAGGGCCATGCCATTGTTTTCTTCTGTGTCTTGGTTTTTGGGGGGTGTTTCTTTTTGGATTAGCTTCGTAACCCTGTTTTGCTGGTATCCATTGGCAATTAACACATTTGAGAGATTCTGTAACTCAGTTGTCAAGTGGTCTTTGTCAGCCAGGCGTTTGGTTCTGGAGATGAGAGTCTTGGCTACGGAGTTTATTTGTGCAGGGTGGTGGTGTGATTGTGCATGTAAGTAGCGGTTGGTGTGTGTTTTTTTCCGGTAGATAGTGTGTCCTAGGGAGCCATCAGGTTTTTTGTAGATTAGGACGTCAAGGAAGGGAAGTTGGTTGTTGGCTTCTATTTCCATAGTGAATTGTATTTTGGGGTGTAGGCTGTTGAGATGTGTGAGGAAGCTATCCAGTTTTTCCTTCCCGTGTGGCCAAATTACAAAGGTGTCGTCAACATATCTGAGCCGCTTGCCAGACATCTGGAAATTAGCCCTCCCCACAAAAACTGACACCAGATCCAGAGGCACACAGAACGCTATCACCAATCAACCACACCAGACCCAAACCCAGACCCTCTCCACAGATAAATTACAGACACCATCCAGTAGCCAAACCATGGTGGCACCTCCGGATGCTGCACCCCCTTGCAATCCCTACACAGATCTGGCTGACACAGGCCACAAAACCACAGCTCGCCCCTATACACGAAGCCAAGCCAGAGCACAACTAAGTGCAGTACAGCCATCTTCTCAGAAAAACTCTTCACAAAGTTCAAGAGGTCAAGACACAAAGACTTTAGCAACTAATCCACACCTAATGACCCACCTAAGTGGTACTCAGGATATCACTCAAGAAATCACTCAAGATATCCCTCAAGTAATTAAGGAACAAAAGAAGAAAAGGCACACTAGCCTGGGAACTTCCTCTCTGCCCAGAACATTGGAGGCTATACACCACACCCCCTCAACAGTATTTATAGGAACTCAAACACTGAGATCCTGCTCTGTTCCAGTAACAAGAAGCCGAAAGCACCAGCCTGAAGATGACGAGTGAGACCTCGTCGAAACGTCGCCTAGACACCCCAACTTTTACACGGGAAGACACCCGAGGACACCAAAACCTGCATATATATATATATATATATATATATATATATATATATATATATATGAGAGAGAGAGAATTAGACTTTTCTCTATCCACTTTCTCCATGCCATCCATAAATCTATAAACTTCTGTCATGTCACCTCAACCTCACCTTATTTCTAAACTCAAATGTTGTAACCTTTCCTAACAGGGAAGTTGCTCCACCCCCTTGATAATTTTGGTTGTGAGAAGGCAAGTACCATACAGTTGTACCTTGGTTTTCAAACAGCTTAGTTCTCAAATGTTTTGGCTCCCGAACACCACAAACCCAGAAGTGACTGTTCCAGTTTGCAAACTATTTTTGGAAGCTGAACATTCAATGGGGCTTCTGCAACTTCTGATTGGCTGCAGGAGCTTCCTGCAGCCAATCTGAAGCCATGCTTTGGTTTCCGAACGTTTTAGAAGTCGAACAGACTTCCGGAATGGATTCTGTTCAACTTCCAAGGTACGACTGTACTGACATTATGTTATACCACAAGACTATTATTTTCCAGAATCTCTGTATGAAAGAGAACTCTATCTAAATACATGTCATTAGAGTCATTTTAGTTTATGGTAATGGGTATAGCCTGACGATCATTCATCTGAAAGATTTTTGGGTGGAAACACTGATAGAATTAATCCTTTGTGTTTTATTTTGAGAGTGTAAGTCACAATTTCAAAGGGATGCACTGGAAATTTAGTATTATGCTCTCCATTATGGTTCCATCAATAAAGCCATATGTTACAGTCAGTACTAAAATCCAATAATGAATTCCTATTTGCATGGATTTCCTTTATTTCATTCGCACTTTGCTCTTCTTCCAGAGAGTGGGAAACAGCTTACTCCTGTTTTCCAGGTGGCCTTTCCTTCAGGTAATTTATGGCTGCAGACCCTCTGAGCTCAGGGTGATGAACCCAAAGCAATCACCGAGACCACCTGCAGAAGCACGATTCATGGTCCCTCATGGACCAGAAGCACCACTCACTTCACTCTTGTTTGTTCAACTCTGTGGAACTTCCCCCACTAGAAGTTAGACAGGGACCAATCATGCTGAGTTCCAGATACCTGGTTAAAACCGTTTCATTTCGGGAGTCCTTTGCATCATGAATGCTTCTCTTATCGTTCATTTTTTTGATGATATTCCTTGTTTATATTCCTGAGATTTTTTAAAATTCTGAGGTTTTACATATTTTTATTACAGATTTCTTGGTTTACAAAAGTATGTGCAATGTTTGTTTTTTTGAGTTACATTTTCTACAGATCAGTTTCATTTGTTGAGACATTAGTGTTACCTTAGGAAGAAAAGGGGGAAAGAGATGGATGGGGGAAAGGGGGAAAGAGATGGAAAACTTTGTTTTCATGTGTGACTGGGGTGGGTGGGCTTTCGACTCTCAGCAACCAGAAACATCATACCCAGACACTGGAGAGACCTGTCAGGAGTAAGCATGGACTAATGGTACCAAATAGTATGGGAAACAGCCTTATTAGAAAAACTAACCAACAAACTGAAACTGACACGGGGACAAATAGAAGAAGACGCCTTCACCCTGGTATAGCTCCCCTTTATCACATACACAGCGCAACAAGACAACAAGAATCCACCAACAGCATACGACTCAATAGGGTTACATTTTTGAGATTTGATTTATATTCTGAATTTTGTATTTTGTTTATTATTATTGTCAGGAGATAAAAACACCTACATGGTGAAAAGGAGGATGTACAGATTTAAAAAAAATAAACCCTCAGCACTTCGGATGTTGTGAGACTCTTCACATCAACCACAGCAAGCATATTCAACGGTCAATGGTCAGAAACAATGGAGATGCAGTCCACAGGTTCCCCAGTCCTGATTTAGATCTCATCATACGCCTTCATTGCTAATTCACCCGGGGGGGGGGGCAGGGGGCAGAATTGCCAGCTGCATGGCAGGGCTGGGCAAGATAACTGGCCAGTCGAATTTTGGGTCAGGAAGATTTTCCTGCCGCTTTCCCTCTTTTCTGCTATTCCTCTTGTATTGCAGTGTGGATGGTGAAAGTTCTTTAGCGCAAGCCGGTGGAAATAGAATTCATTCTCCTGGAGTCTGTCCCCCAAGGCTCCGGTGTTAATGTAATAAAAGTGTTTTGCTTTTTGGTAGCTCTTGCACCTGAATCCCCCCAGAAAAGCGAGACAACAAATAACAACAATGTCAACAACGGAATCCTGGCATTCCGAGTGTCCCCGACAACGCGGGTTTTATGTGAACACAAGGGAGAAGTGATACATTTTTATTGCAGGCTAGAGAAAGTGACCAGAATTGCTGATTGAGTGTGCGCTTGAAACAATGCAACAAATTCAGGAAAGCAGTGTTTGTTTGGTCTTTTTGATTCATAGCCCGCCTTTCAACCCAAGGCTGCACCTCAAGGCAGCTCACAAGTCACACAATAATTTAAAGGCATTCTAATAGCAACACAGAGTATTTATGTGGTGCTTCCGAGTGTTCAGAGGGCCTCTTGCTGATTCATTATTTCATAAAACAGCACATAATGAATGTGCCGCCGCATCGTACGGCAACAGCTATATGCCTTTGAGGTTGTTGAAGGAGATTAGACAAATGCACAATGGGTAAGTTGATCAATGGCTACCAGACACACAATGGATACATGCAACCTTCGGGTGGAGAGGAAACATGCCGCTGAATGCTATTTGTTGGCAACAATGGAGAAAGGGCTCTTTCTTCATGCTCTTCCAATTCTTGGCCATTGGTTGTGAGTCCAGAAAGACCTGCTCCCTGCCTTGCAGGCTGTTTTCCATCCAGCCTGGGAGGGGAGGGCCCTGACTGACTCCAGCTACAAAAACTGAGGCTGCTAAAGAAGCCGGAGTCCTGGAATGCCTGCTCCCTGCCTTATAGGCCTTTTTCCACCTGGGGTGGGATGGAGGAGCCTTGACTGACTCCAGCTACAAAAAACCAAGTCTGTTGAACAAACACTTGGGCTGGGGTACTGTTTAGGAGGTTTTGCTGCTGCAATTGATATTACTTTTTTGTGTCTTCATTTTTAGATCATATTATGTGGAAACTGTTCAGTTTTGTTGTGGGCTTTTTGATGTGTTTTATTTATTGTCTTATGACTACTTATGCAAATCTTTTCATGCTGTAAGCTGCCTCGAGCATGGTTTTAACTATGGAAAGGTGGCATACAAGTAAAATGACGAGCGCGAGAACAAAGCTGCAAGATTTTGTAAGATCCATCACTGCTCTTCTAAGGTTCTTGTGCTCAGTCTCTTCCCCATTGTGCTGCCCTAGTTCTTAACAGTAATGATGATGAGATGATGATACATAGACAAAGTAAGGTTTGATATAGACAAAGCCTGACCTCTCAATAAAAGAAAGGACAAGAATTCTGCATACATGGCTGGACATTAGCTTTCCCATCCACCTAACCTTGTTGAGTGACTGCATGATCCCCAATATATAGACAGGACAGGTAAACATAGTCTCTAGTGTCAGACACAGTATGTCTCTCAATATCAGCTACAGGAATCACAACTGGGAAGGCTGCTATTGCACTCAACTCTGGTTGGCCACTGTGAGAACAAGTTTCTGGACCAGCTGGGTCTTTGGTCTGATCCATCAGGGATTCTCTTACATTTTGCATTGCACTGGTGCACTTACATTTGCAAGGTTGGGCTCTAAGGCTACAATCTAGAATCCTAAATACACTTACTAGGGAAGACTTGTTTCTGAGCAAATATCCTTAGGATTCTGCTGCAAACTGGTAAATTCAGTAGCCTTTAAAGTATCAGTCTTCTGGTAGAGAGACTCTTTCTCCATTACAATTTACTACAGGGCTAGCAGATGAGGATTAGAAGAAGAGTACAAAATCCCAGAACTCATCTACTCGGAAATACCATAGGGAGAGATGTGTAACAAATGACCAGATGGTAGAAAGGGCACCATGTATGACATGTTAACAAGTCTCAGGTGTCTAAAAAGAAGAAGAAGCAGAAGCAGGCTATCATCAAAGTAGGAATCAATTAGTACTGGCCATGTTGCTTGCATTAATTAACTAGCCCTTATCGCCAGATTACATTGCTTGTTTGTGCAATCCTCATTTTATTAGAGCTAATTGGAAATAATTATAAGTGATATGTTAAATGCTTAATTAAACTGTTTATCTATCACTGCTGCCATGATCCCATATAGACTCAGGAGTATCCTAAGCAAGCTTGCGCCAGAAAGCTCTGTTTGGATGAAAGGCTTCTGGCAGTATCCCATATCTGTTTCTATTTATAGGCAGCACTTATAACTAAGAGTGGGGGGGGGGTTCTATTTCAGTTTATGCTTTGGAGCAAACCTACCCATTTCGCTCTCACCCTCCATGTGCGGAGCAGAAAATGAAGCTGCAGATGAAGTACCATAAGTGATGAGAGATTCCATGCATGAGTCTGTACTGTGCTTACAAGGTGACAGTGGTGGCTGGTACCCATTGAAACTAATAGGGCAGAAGGTAGGTAGAACAACACTAGGTGGAGCTAGAGCCAATGGCAGGCAAACTAATTCTATTTTTGATCCAGTCTTCCTCCCTGTTGAGTTCTATGGGGATTAAGGAAAAGGAAGCTGACAACCAGGGCCACCTCCTACACTGGCTGCAAGGAAGAAGATGCGAGGGAATGGCAGGATGTTGACAAGTGTGCACCAGGGAAAGCGGGGCTGGAGTCTGACTCAGGAGAGTGGAGCAGTGGTCTGTGGGGACCCGTACCAGTCAGGAGGCAAGATCAGAGTCAGTAGAAGCTTCAGATCTGGGGGACGAGAAGGTAGAGGAAAGCCAGGCAGGTAAAGGGCTGGATGCTTCCCCTCATCTCCCCTGCACCACTATCTTCCAGAACAAGAAGGGGACTGAAGAGGGAAGAGCAGAAACAACTTCCACCGAAGCATAGTCTCCAGCTATGTTTGCGCAGCCCATCAGAGGAAGGTACATAATGGAAGAGGGAGCGTGGTACCCAGCTGCTTCAACTGCTCCATAGAGCATGGACCTGGAAGTAGATGGGGTGGTAGTGATAGGTGAGCATATGTCTTCAGACCTGTAGAAGTGACTATGTTATCTTTGACAACAAAGAGGTAACTCTCTGACATGTGCATTCCTTTGACTGGGAAGCATCCTTGACAGAACATGGGCAGATTGAAGTTGGTGGGCAGTGCTCCATTCGCCCCAATGAACCAGCTTCCCTTGTCAGGTAGTCCCGGTGGTGTCTTTTTCATTCTCTCACAGCTGCTTAGAGCAGCTAACCGATGTTTAAAGGTGCTCCTAGGTAGCAATTGTACAGAGGAAAAGATGGCTGCTCTCATGGGCCTACAGAGGTGGCCATCTTTTCTCTATACACAATGTCCCTTGTAGCCTTACAGAAAACATGACTGGGCTGCATGAGACTACAACTCCCATTGGCCCATCCTGGTTGGGCATGATGGGAGCTGGAATGCAATAGCATATTGAAATCCTCAGGTTAACAACCCCAGCTCTGAAGTCTCAATGTTAACAGTAACAAGTTATGCATGTTTTGCTGTGTGCTGTATTATAGCAAATAGAGACCAAAGGATGCAATTGTGGAACTGGAAACTTCTTTCAGAGTCTGTTAGCCTGAGCACTGGTTTCATATATCATATACATATCTCGTGAATACTCAGCGCAGGTCTGCGATAGTCCCTACTCTCGCCTTTCACCATTATTAATTTATACATAGTTCTAAGGTGTCAAAACGTCATTTGAGGCCTATTGCCACCCCTGGCTTCTGTCACACCACCACCCCAAAAAATTAAGGCAGCAATGACATTGAACTAGATAGATAGATGAGAGAGAGAGAGAGAGATGATAGATAGATGGAAGCCATTGAAATCTAAGCTCCATCAGAGCCCTGTACATTGTCATTTTTTCAATGCTGGCATTATAAAATTTCTTTATTATCCAACAAGGTGCTGAGCTAAAATTATGATTGCATTTATCAAGCATTTCGTACACAGCCTGGCCTCAACCTTTTGCCATAGGAAAGTAGAAGAATGAAAGTAAGTAGGAATTTCTATTTAAAAAGGAATAACCATCAGAGGGAAAGCTGGCTCATATTAGCTATTCTGTTTATACCAAAAAAAAGCAAATAGGACAACTAAGCTGATTTCTGCATTGCAGGGGGTTGGACTAGGGAGTTGCCTAATTTTCAACATTTCACAGATCAAAGTAGGGACATTTACCCTTAGGGTCCCTTCCAACTCTACAATTCTATTATTCTATTATTTTAAATCAAGCTTGTTTATGTTTAGGGTTCATCCAGATTTCCACTTACCCCACCACTTTCCCCTGGAGAAACCCTGTTTTTACCATTGAATCAGAGCAAACACCAGTAGTGTTTTCAGTGGATTGAGATCTGCTCCAGTTTAATGCTAAAGAGTGAGCTTTCCTGAGGAAGGCAGTGGAGCAGTTGAAAAACAACTCAGAGCCGTCCTTTCTAGGCAAGGTAAAAGTAGAAGTGTGGGTGACCTTTTGGTGCTAGTCAACTAAGTTTTACTCAGAGTAAACCTATTGAAATTAATAGACACTTCTCTGGGCCCAAATGCTTGTGATCATGGCCCGAGGCATACAATTCCACTCACCATTCTTCTAAACTTTAGTTTGAAAGCACTGAGATAGCAAAACATGAGTGTCATTCTATGAGTGCTATACAGATGCCTGACCTCTGTGAGATTGGATAAAAAAAATACTCACTCTGCCATATTTTTCCAAAGCAGAAATGACTTGTATACCAGCTTAGAGTTTACAAGATTTTGACATTAAAAATGCATTTTTACATAACATGATTTTTTTTATGGCTTAAGTGGTGTAAATTGCAGTGTAAAAACTCCCTGCCTGCCATCCAGTATTATTTATAGGAGATGCAAACATAGATGTACAGTAGTTGTCTACTGATGTTTTATAAGCCGAAGAAAGGAATGTTGCTCACATTTGGGAATTTTGGACAAAAATGCACATTAAAAATATCACCTGACTGTAGATTTCGTGGGGCACTTTAAAAGTAAAATAAAAAATGAATGTGTGTCCATGTGAAGATTTTCTTCTTTTGTGTTTTTTATGGCCAAATACAGATGGGCAATGGGCGTGTTTTCGAGATTACCAGCATGAGTTTGACCAAACTGCGGGAGGCAGTGGAGGACAGAGGTGCCTGGCGTTCTCTGGTCCATGGGGTCACGAAGAGTCGGACACGACTAAACGACTAAACAACAACAACAATGGGCGGCCAATCAAAAGCAAAATTTCAGGTTTCCTCATCCTTATATGAAACGGCTGAGGAATTCCAAAGTTTCAAGAAGGCTAGTGAAAATTCTCAGCAGGATTCCATGCATTGAAAATATAGACTTGGCAACCTCCCTCTGACACCTCAGAGGTGGAATTCCAGAGGATGGGACTCAAAGCCAAAACTGTTCAGGAGAAATATATAATCAAGATGGTTGGCATCTGTTGTTACAGGAAGAAAGGGAAATAAATATCTGACATTGAGATTTGCAATTACTTTAAGATCTAGAAATGTGTAGTCAGTCCTGTTACTCCAATTATGAACAGTTCTCCTCATAAATAAGATCTCAGAACTGAGCACCAGTTTCCCTTGAAGGGAGGTTGTGCACCCTGCAAAGCACAGGTGGGGGATGAACTGCATGGTGAAATTCAGAGGAGGATGAATTTTGAAGGCAGGCTGTGTTTCAGATCACGTATTGTTGCAGAAAGTGTGGATTTGGTAGCGTTACCTCTGTATGCAAACTGAATTGAATTTCTGCTCCATCCCTAGTCATGGCTCTGTGCCCCAAGTATTTAAAGGACCTAGCAACATCCCTGTGGCTATTTGCTGCCAATCACAGGTTTGGAAAAGACACCTTGCCCCCTTCCATATGTTAACACATCTCCTTCCACTGAGGGAAACCAGGTGTGCTGTATGCGCCAAAGTACTTTATGTCCATCAGTCCATCAGTATCCATCGGGAGGGTGTGTAGTTCAATGGTAGAGCACACGTGTTGAATGCAAATGCTCCCAGCTTCAGTCCCTGGCAGCTGTGCTGAAAATGATTTTGGGTTAGAACCAGAAGAACAATTTTATGCAGTCTGGTGGGACTTTATATCTTATGGTTCAAATAACGACCTGCACAATTCCTTACCTTCACCTAATAAAGAAATATGGCTCTCCTGATTCATGTGCTAGTTTAATATTATACCACCCAGTAATTAAGCTGCCCAATAATTAATTTAGTTTAATATTAAGCAGTGTTAGTTTAATATTAAGCCACGTGTTGCGGTGTGGGCCACCGGGCCAGGCCTCTTGTTGCCAGGCAGGTTAATAGTTGTTGCCTGGCATTGTGATTGGATAACTGGGTTGCTGGGGCAAATTGTATGTTGCAAATTGGGTGGGTTGGACCATAGTCTTTAAATATTGGTGCACTCTGGTTTCTCTTTCTCTTTGCAGAGTGCATCGGATCACCCGCCCGCCCTCTTTTCCGGTTGACCTTGCTTTGCCTGTCATGGGGTCGTCTGCCTTGGCGCAGGGGCCTAGTAGGAATTTTGCCATTTGGTGATTGGCTGTGCCATTTGGTTTTTGTCTACTACTCAGCAATTCGCCACAACTTGTAAGGTTGCGGTTAGGCATTGGTTATAATATGCTGGTGGTGGAGGGGTCAGGATAGGCTGTGCCTGCCCCTCCTATTGCGCTGAAGGGAATTCCGTTAAAGGAATCCTGGGGTTTGCCACGATTTCGTCCAATCCCTGTCATGGGACCAGGGCTGCCCAATCCCTGTCATGGGAATCCTTGTCATAGGACCGGGCCGGCAAGCTTTCGGAGAGCTGCTGGGGTGAGCGGCGTGGGTCCGACGCTTAGCTCAAATGACCCCCAAGTTTGACTTTCTCTTCTACTGGCTACCGATCGGACCTCGGGATGTCAGTTCTGTCCCAGGTGGGGGGGACAGATAGTCATAACCAATGTCTAAACAACCACTCACTGATTTTGTATTTTAATAAAGTTGTGGCCAAAATAGTACCCAAAACCCAAAACTAAATTACGTGTTATGTGTGAAGTTATTTGAGGGGTGGCCTGGGGACCTACACACGCAAAAGCATCTCTCTTTCCATGCTCTCGTGTTGAAAATTAAAATAATATATCATTTTAAAATAAAAAATAAAATAAAAAATTATATTGGGTGCAGAGGAGCCAACTCCTATGGGCTGAGGTCTCTTCAACACCCCCCTAAAATATGTGAGGGGGTGGGGGGCAAAAGTTAATAGACATTGCCATTCAAATTGATTGATTATGTGGGCAGGGCTTATTGATTGATTATGTGGGCATGGCTTACCTCCCCCCCCCAAAAAAAAATCATTTTATTCAAGTTGGCACTTCTGCTTGGGTACAAGGGCTGGGAAAGATATTGGGAAACAGCTTTCAGTCACAGGAAGTGACTGTGCCAGATAGATCAATGCTCTGTCTCAGTATAGAACCATATATCTGGAAGAAGACTTCAGTGGCAGAAAGTTCTCTGCTACAGCATTTGAGTGGTCATTCTCTGTGGCAGCCCCTAAGTGGTAGAATTCCTTCTTCACAGAGGTGCATCCAGATGGACCAATGGTATGACTTCGTATAAAGCAGCGTTTTCTGTGTTTTCCTTCCAAATATAAGCCAATTCAATGTCGCCAATGCAAATCACTGGATGGTAGTAAACACTGGCCCTTAGGTATGATTATGTGAAAACAAATCTAATCAGGAAAGCTGCACTGATAACCAAGTTTGAAATTTGGGGGAGAAAGCATCTGTAAACTTTCCCCCCAGATTCCTTCTGTATTTCAAAACATCAGGGTGTCTTTTCTTCTAACCTTGATGTTCTCTTTGAAACAAGGCACATGTTCCTAGAGCTAGCCCCGTCTTCTCTCTGATAGTGCCTTGAAACATCCTTGCTATTAGTGATAATAGGGACCAGTGAGGAATTATTAAAAAGGATTGATTGAGAGTGAATGGCTGTACCAGGGCATCGCAGTAGGAGACTCAAGCTTGAAGTGATTTTATACAGTGAACAGAGGCTGCTTGGAAGTGGGGGGAGAGAAAACACGAAACCCTTTTCTGAATCCATGGTGCTTTGACATCACATCAAAGCAGGACCATCACACAGCAATGCGGAAGAAGGAACCACAGCATTTTTAAGATGACAGCCCTAATTTCTAAGCTGAACTTTTAAGTGTTGTCAAATAAATTATTACTGACTCTAACACTTTGGTCGTTGATTTTATGGTGTGTAATTGGCCCTAGTAAATTCTTTCAAATGGCCCAGGGGAGTTTTATCTGCGGGATTTTTTCCCCTCTCGGCACTGAAGATAAACAAGAACAAGTCTCTCACATAAGGGAGCTTCATTGTGGTTTAAGGTTTGACGAGAGCATGTGGGAAGCAGGCATTAATGGGCAAAATAAAGTGGGTTGCCTAATTTTTGACATTTCAGAGATCAAAGTAGGGACATTTATTTCGCATATGACAATAAACGGACTGGCCTGAACACATGCAGAGTCCCTGTGCATGATCCATCTGAACCCACCATTTTTGCTGGTCCGGATCACTATTCACTTTTGCTCCCATACAAATAGGACAAACCTTGAATCCAGGAAGATCAGAGCCTGGGCCACCAAAAGCAATGACAGGCCAGCCCTACTATTAGGCAGAGAAGTAGCTGCCTCAGGTTTACAAATGAGGGTCGGGCTGTAGGGCAGTAGTACAGCATCTGCTTTGCATGCAGATGGTCCCATGTTCAATCCTTAGCATTTCCAGGTAAGACTGGGGACATCCTCTATTTTAAATCCTGGAAAGTCACTATAAGCAATACTGAGCTAGATGGAAAATGGAAGGGAGGGGGAGACATGCTTGTGAGATTTTCTACCTTAGGTGCTGACTTAGATTGCCTGCTTTGAGATCTGTGCACCTTGACTTAGGGAAAGGGTAGAGGACCATTTGCTGTTCCATTTTGGTCAGTCCTTGGGCTGCCTTGTGCAACCCCGACTCCCTCTTTCACCCATGTAATTTCTACACTTCCATAACTGCACAAGGATCTGACTTCTAAATACCATAGGGATTGGAAAGGAGTGGAGTGGAATTTGAAACAGTCTAGTGCATGTTATTTGCGCATTGCAAACCACAAAATCGCATCTGTCTTGAAATCTCCTTGCAGATACAAAGCTAGCAAAACATATTAATTATGTGTCAGTTTTCTATTTGTAGGGACACTTTGACATGGGGAACAAGTATATTATGAGGTTGTACCACTGAATGCTACCTTTGAAGGTGGCCCGGAAACTACAACTAATCCAGAATGCGGCAGCTAGACTGGTGACTGGGAGCGGCCACCGAGACCACGTAACACTAGTCTTGGAAGATCTACATTGGCTCCCAGTACATTTCCAAGCACAATTCAAAGTTTTGGTGCTGACTTTTAAAGCCCTAAATGGCCTCGGCCCAGCATACCTGAAGGAGCATCTCCACCCCCATCGTTCTGCCTGGACACTGAGGTCTAGCGCCAAGGGCCTTCTGGTGGTTCCCTCACTGCAAGAAGTGAAGTTACAGGGAACCAAGCAGATGGCCTTCTCAGTAGTGGCACCTGCCCTGTGGAATGCCCTCCCACCAGATGTCAAAAAGAAGAACAACTACCAGATTTTTAGAAGACATCTGAAGGCAGCCCTGTTTAGGGAAGCTTTTAATGTTTAACAGACTACTGTATTTTAATATTTTTTTGGAAGCCGCCCAGAGTGGCTGGGGAAACCCAGCCAGATGGGCGGTGTATAAATAATAAATTCTATTCTATTCTATTCTACCAGCCTATGAAGGTTGTACCAGTTTTAGGAGGGAGGAGGTGCAAAGTCTCCTTCTCCCACCCGTCTCCCAGCTATATGTTTAATGAGGGATTTAAAACCCTAATTAAACATTAAACCCAACCCTGAACTTATTCATGAATGGATCCTGGGTTGGGGGTGTTCCCCTTGATGTCCAACCCAGATTGCTGAGCCCTTATATAAAGTCCATCAATTTACAGCGAAATAGATCCAAGGACTTCTTTGCTAAACACTTGCAAAGTATTTTTTTTATTTAAAAAGAACACATTCATAACTTTTTTATTTGTTACAGGTAGAATTGGATGAAATTTACAGACAAGATTGCTCCTTCTGAGGATACGAGTCTTGCCAAATTTCAGAAGGAGAGCTGCAGTGGTTTTTATCAAAGGGCAGCTATTTCAGTTCTGAGGTTGGGGGCAGGGAAGACTTAGTTTCTCATAGTTTTTGATAGGCAATCAGAAAGAAAGTTGCAGGCGTGAAAGAAGTGCCTCTTGGTAAGACACCTACCAAATTGTAGGCAAAAAGATCTGGGCAGTGGGAGGGAGGTTCTCAATTGATTTTGGGATGAGAAGAACTATAAAGGATTTGCTTTCAGTATAAAATACAAGATTGACTTCTCACTCACAATGCAGTTCTCCCTCTGGCCTAAGCTGCCCGTCCTAGCATATTCCTTAAGCTCAGAGACAAAATTTTCCCTCTTGTAATGCTGCTCCCTCCCACAAAGCACTGGGATTGGAAAATGTTGGCCATAGTGGCTGGGGCAATCTAGGTGGGGTACAAATAATAAAGGAGTGGGTGGTGCTGTGGTCTAAACCACTGAGCCTCTTGGGCTTGCTGATCAGAAGGTCGGCAGTTCAAATCCCCATGACGGGGTGAGCTTCCGTTGCTCTGTCCCAGTTCCTGTCAACCTAGCAGTTCGAAAGCACACCAGTGCAAGTAGATAAATAGGTACTGCTGTGGCAGGAAGGTAAATGGCATTTCCGTCTACCAGCTTTATCATCTTCATTAGACACTTAGAAGATTATTTCATGTCACTCTTCTAAGGAATACGTCAGACAGAAAAATACAAGAGAAGATGAAGAAATTAGAAGTGAAAGTATTACGGCACTGACGCACTGACAAAATAAGATTTGTATTTTGTACATAATGGACTTGGCTCTCAACTGAATAAGCTACATTTTAATATATTATGCCATGATGTTGATTTTGACAGTATGAGAAGCTGTGTCTAATTTTTTTAGAAGTAGTTTCTAGTAAATATCTTTGCAATTGTTATCATACAGCCTACTACGTTTTTGTGGAGAAATGCCGGCTCCCTCGGCCTGAAAGCAAGATGAGCACCGCAACCCCATAGTCATCTTTGACTGGACTTAACTGTCCAGGGTCCTTTACCTTTTTACCTTTACAAATAATAAAAGCAGTGGTATTAGTAGTTGTTAAATCATCACCTCTTACTACAAACTAGACCTGCCAGTCACCAAGGAACAATCTAAGTCCTGGCGTTTTTCTTAAACTAGAAATCCATCAGTTTGGATTTTACTCCTTGCTCCCTTATATGGTAAGCTTAGGTATATACTTTTTCTTTTAGCAGACACTTTCCTGCAGCTTTTTCTTTTTAATGTCTGGATTGAGATATTGTAAAGGACTTCAGGAGTACTTGCCTCGACTTATGCAGCCTTGTACAGATCCCGTGTCTCCTCGAACAAGCCCCAAATCCCTCTCATCTCCTTGTCTTAAGTCAGAATTTGTGTGACTCTAACCCTTATTACATTGTTTCAGTGAATGAATACACCCCTTCTGCCAGTATTGCAGTTCAGTAATTCCCAAGGCTGTAAATAAATCTGTCTTTCCCAAACAGCCTTTTAAGGTGCCAAGGAATATTTTGATCACATTCTTATCTTGGATCCATGAGCCAAATGTTCTCTCTTTCCTGCCAGGCACATTTGTCAAATCTGAATTTCTCAGCCTACACCAAGGGAGTCTGCAGACATACCCACGACAAGTTTAAATAATATATCTGCCAATTTTGGGTGTGTGGGTTGTGAGTTTTTTTGTTTTGTTTTGCTTTTTTGCATGCAACAATAAATGAAATGCATTTTCGTCTTTGTCAGGAGTGCGTACAGGAGCCAGGCCCTGTGACCAGTAGGGCTTCGTAGGACTGGGGCCTTCCTAAGTTTGTTCTGGAGAGGCAAGGCACGGCCGCACAGGTGAGGCTGCTTGGTAACTCGCTGCACCTGGTGGCAAGAGCCGGGAAAGGATATAAGGTCAGCATTTCCCTTTGTCTCTTTGCCACAGCAACATGTTTCCTGCTTAGCTGTGTTTGGCTTCTTGCTTCCTGATCCTCAGACCTCGGCTTCTTGACTCCTTGCTTCTCAACCCTCAGACCCTTGACTTCATGACTCCTTGCTCCTTGACCCTCGGACCCTTGACTTTGTGACTCCCTGCTTCCTGACTCTCGGACCCCTGGCTTTTGGACTGTAGTTCCTGCTCCCACCCCACCATCTTGCCCCCCGTCCCACTGTCCTCAGCCGGGACTTCGATCGCCCATAGACCAGACCATGACAGTCTTTGGGGGAAGAATTTTATCTGCAAGTGACACATTCTCAACTCTAGCTCTACTTATGTGAAAGGGTGTCACGTTGCTATCAACTGAACTGACTTCCAAATTACTGTGTTCAGGATTGTCATCTTAGGGTACAACCTCACGGTGGCTTTAAAGATGCCCACTTTATTTGATTCCTAATTTCCAGGTTAGTGCACAAGCTGTGAAGTGAGAACTCCAGGCCCTCTGAAGCTAGTTGCTCATAATAAAGTTTGACCAAACTGTGGGTTTGTGATGGCACAAAGACAGTGATTTTTCCCCATGAAGAAAATCCCTGAAGGCAGGTATCTCATTGCTTGGATACTATGGGATAACCAGCCTCATATAACCAAAATTGTTATTTTGGTTCACTGAGCTGTAGCTTTTCAAGGATTTCACCTATCAGAGAAACTCACCCAAGGACTGTACTTGTCAACTATTGAAGTGTTGATGTGCATATTTGTTTTTAAGTCCTTGGCAACTTCATATTTTGCTAGGAGTACAAGCTGACCCTTATCGAAAATGTTTGTTGACTGATTTCTACTGCTTAGAATTTGCTTTCTGTGGAGTTTTGCATGACTGAAAAGGAAGGGGGTCGGGAACTTTGGCTTCATTTTATTAAGGTTTCATTGGCATTAGCGCTACACACAGTTAGAAAATGGAGAAAATCAATATATTTTGTTCAACATGATTGAAGTCGCAGAACACAGTTCTATTTTGGTCTAGGAATGTACAGCAAAAACAGAGTTGGGTGATAGAAATCAATTCAAGCCTGTAATTCAGAAACAATTGGGTGGTAAAAGTTTTGTTTTGCTATGATTCCTATTAGTTGAAGTTGATTGATTCCGTGAATAAAAAACTACATGGAAAAAAATTATGCCGCAATGAACAACTTTCTCACTGATGATTTGTTTCAAAACCCACTGATACAAGTGAAACTATTATTTTATTTAAAGGGGGGAAACCGAAGCAAGTCCCATCTTTGGACTTTTCTCTGGCTGCCAGAAGTGGGATTTGTGTCCATCTGGAAGTCTGGCATACAGAAAGCAGATCTCTGCTCTGTGATGCTCAGCAAGATAGGATGCCCACCTAAGTTTCACGATGATCATGTCCTCCCACAAGAATACGCATGGCACAATCCACTATGATAGCTCATCCTCAGATGCCTTCCCCATTATGAGTGGTGTGAAACAGGGCTGTGTTCTCGCCCCAGCTCCCTTTAACATATTCTTTTCCCTGGTGCTCTCATATGCCTTCAGCTTGACTGAAGATGGTGTGTACTTTCATTCAAGGAGAAATATCCCAGCTGCAACAAAACTCATCTCTCCCATATCAGTTTCTACAGCCACAGCAGGCGCTGTGACTCTGGAATGTTTTGACTTCACCCCTAAAGGTGCACTCCTCCATTGACTCCCAAGACAGACAGATGCCAACAATACATGCTGGCAGTGCTCTGCAGACATAGGCTGGCAGGGCTGGTGGAAGGAAACCGGGGCACAAAGTTGGTTTGGATGACTGCAAGTCCAGGAAGTGTGAATTAGACTAGTTTACTTTGCAATGTGGAGTAATGGAATTTTCCAGCACCCCTAGTCTTCTGGCTGAGATCTGGGTGTGCAGAATCAAGATTGGCTGTCACTCAATTGCAACAAATAAGGTATACTTCAGGGTTAAGAAGATATGTCAGTGAAAACTGGAACAAATGAGCAAACACTTTTAACAACTTGCAACGGAAGTATAAGTAACAAAGACATCAAGTGGCAGAAATGCCTAACATTTACTAAGGTTTAGATTCTAAATTCACACACGTATTCCTGGAAAAATAATTACAAGACAAACCGGCTCAAGAGACATATCAAGCATACTAAATTCACAAAGAAAGAAAACAAGCTTTCTCAAAAACTTTGATGTCTGTTCCAGACATCTCCATTATCGTTTTGTTTTACTGTCAAACTCATTGTAGCAGTGGTGACACTTGAAAAGAAACATTTGAAAAAGTTTCAATTTGACTTGAAGTTTGGTTGATACAACATAGTAGATAGCAAAGTTTTCTATTCCTGATTAAAAGCTCCTTTAAATTCTGGTAGTCAAATACATGGTTTCAGGGTCTAGTGCAGTGAGATGGCTTTAAGCCAGAGAGGACACTTGGGGAATATGTGTCGACTGAGGCTCAAACTGCAGGTTCTCTATCATGCTCAGAAACTCCAAGCACAGATTCCTTTTTGAAGGGATCAAGAACGTAAGGGGGGAAAAGGGAAACTGTGGGGGACAATGCTAAGATCTGCCAGGATGAACAGCTTAGGAGGCAGCAAATCTCTGGCTCAGCCAGCTGGTTCCTAGCTCAGCCAGGTTCAGATGGTGGGAAGGCCTCAACCCTGAATCAGCCAAAAATATACCAGCATAACTTGCTCATCCTGGCTCAGCCAGTGCAGGGTTCACTCCCTAAGCATTTCTCACAAATTAGTATAGGCACAAAGCAGTAGAGGTTTAGGATCAAAGTTTTCTTTCTCCTAGGTGGGCTACCTTCCCAAGTTGACAAGTCTCATCTGCCTCACTCTTCCTTCTAAAGCACGTGCAGAAAATGCCTTCTTGATTGTTGGACACACTTGTCTACTCAAGCCTGTCTTTGCATGCAGGGGAAGTCCCTGGTTTTTCTACCCTCACCTGGTTTAGCTAGCCAGTCGAAGCCGTTCCAGGGGTGTCGTCACTGTTGCATGCCGACAGCTTCCAGGAGCCATAGATGAGAGCTGAGTGCAGGGTGGGGACCAAAGGTGGACAAAGTACCCCAGAAGGAGCATGATGTGTCCATTACCAAAGGTATCCCTCCCCTAACACCCCATTCATCCCATCACTGAACTGGTCAATTTATATTAAAATGGGAACTGAATCAAATATCTTCCCCAACCCTACCACACCTTCCCTTCCTATTAATACCATTTAACACCTTTGCTAGGACTAAGCTTCCAGGTAATATCCATTCCTGCATTTCTGACCTTACATAAAACAGCCAGTGATTAGGTGGACTATGAGACATCATTTCAGTTACATATGGACCTCACATCCGATGCCAAATACTGGAAAGCAAAAAGGGGAACATAACATGTTTCCTTCATCCTACCAGAATACAACTGATGGCACTTTGTTTCAGCTTCAACTTCCAATGACTATTGAATAGCAGTGGTTATGGGAAGAATTGAGTACAGCTTTATTACTGAAGTTCATTCACAATCCTAGAAATGGGTCACATGGCAAATTATTTCTCTGCTTTGGGAAACAGGTGTGCCTCTAACAACATACACGACCTTACGTGGCTATATCCTTGCCAAGATGAGGTACTAACCAAACTGTGTTTGTTGTACTCAGTTTCCAAAGCTTTGCTGTATCTGAAGGAGCAACTGCATTGCACTGATGAAAAATCTCTACTTCATCCCTAAGAATGTCAACTGTTCAATATCCTAGGCATCCAATCACTGGCTCTACCAAAAGCATTACTTGCGGAGGGAAAGTGAGATAGTCTGGCTCCGCACAATGTTTGCACATAGAAGCCACAGCTCACTTTCTGCTGAAACAGATTAACAAGCATAGGACATATTCATAGAATTTGCAGAGTTTGAAGGGCCCCAGAGGTCATCTGTTCTGCAATGCAGAAATCGCAGCTAATGAAAAGCGCAAACAAATAGATTTGTAAATAAAACAACGAACGTTTTAGCGATAAATAATAATTATGTTCTGTGTAACGCCCAAATAGTCTTCTAAGCAGTTTGCGAAGTCCAAAATACCAGCTACGCAAACATTAAAATATAAACACCCATAATTAAAACGCACAAGAAAACAGTGTCATTAAAACAATACAGCAATTAAAAACTGCAGACTGAGAATTCAAGCATACGCCTTTGTAGATGCAGGTGCACCTACAACAACAAAAAATAGCACTAACATTTTTAAAAGACCGGCAAAGCAATGCTATAGCAAGATCCCACCAGAATAAGTGGAGTAAGGATCCAGCAGATCAGCAGGTGAAGTGAGAGGCTCCCAGCACAGCTGAGTTATGCCAGCATAACTCTCCATCCTCAGCTTGCTCAGCTGCAGATGCTCCAATGTATTCCCCCCATCGTTTCTCAGCTGAGACCCAGCTGGCTCAGCCAAACCAGGCAAATCCTATATTGGCATAAGCCTGAAAAGGGGGTGCTCTGGGGGAAGGGGGAGGGGTGGGACCAGAGAATTGGGGTGTAAGCTGGATCCTAAGCCCATTCAGCTGAGTCACAGGACCGGGCAACCCAGTGTACATTGAGCTGGCAAAACAGGTGGTGTAACTCAAATCCTGTTTTAGGCACATTGGTACCCAATGCTCTAAGAAACTGGTAAAAATTATCATCTGCTCTCTAGTTCTCTTCCCTCTACTGTTCAGGCAGTAAGTTATTCTTCCAGAGCATTTGGAAAATCGAACTCTACTTATCAGAATACCTCTATCAGGGCAAGGGAGCCCTTCACCCTGTCTAATGGCTGGTCTGACTTTCTGTAGTCTGCTGCCATTGTTGCTGATGATGCAAGACTAAGGTTTAGGATATTGGTCACCTGAAATCAGTGGGGCTAAGTCATTTTCAGTCCAGGAATTCTGGAGTGATTCTTTCACAGACTGAGCTATGGCAAACTATATGCAGAATGGGAGCCTGTTAAGCTGTCCTATAAATGTGAGGACTGACAAAGAATGCCTTTTGGTGTGATATGCAAATATTTTGCTGAGGCTTATTTGAGATGACATTCAGAGAAGGGCATCCCAACCTCATTCTAATGTGGTCATTAAGCCACATCACCATCTATTCTCTGTATTTATTCTTGGCACATATGATTGCACAGCTGAGAGAAAAGGAAGAGGGGCTCCATGGTTTATGAGATTTTGCTGCCATCTTCTGATTAACGGGCGTTGTTTGGGGACAGAATGATGCTACCCAGTTCAAAGAATAAATTGGTCCTGTCCCTTAGTGGGGCAAAGAGGCAGGAGTAACAAATGCAGAGATCACAGACATTATGAATGCCTGTTTATATCTCTCCTTTCTTTGCATCCTTAAAAACATAAGAGCCTACTGAATCAGGTCAATGTCCTATCTAGTCCAGCATCCTGTGGCCAGGCAGATGTCTGTGGGAAGCCAGCAACAGGACCTGAACAGAAGAAGAAGAAGAAGAAGAAGAAGAAGAAGAAGAAGAAGAAGAAGAAGAGGAGGAGGAGGAGGAGGAGGAGGAGGAGGAGGAGGAGGAGGAGGAGGAGGAGGAGGAGGAGGAGGAGGAAGAGTAGTAGTAGTAGTAGTAGTAGTAGTAG
The DNA here is from genome assembly GCF_964234715.1 of Podarcis melisellensis. NCBI lineage: Eukaryota > Metazoa > Chordata > Lepidosauria > Squamata > Lacertidae > Podarcis > Podarcis melisellensis. The sequence continues at coordinate 19,048,207 of NC_138537.1, forward strand.
TAGTAGTTTGGATTTGATATCCCGCCTTTCACTCCCTTTAAGGAGTCTCAAAGCGGCTAACATTCTCCTTTCCCTTCCTCCCCCACAACAAACACTCTGTGAGGTGAGTGGGGCTGAGAGACTTCAAAGAGCATTTGCCCCTTCTATGGCTTCCAGCAACTGCTATTCAGAAGCATTATTGCCTCCTGCTATGGAGGCAGAACTCAGCCAACATGGCTGGTAGCCATTGATAGCTTTGTTGTTGTTGTTTAGTCGTGTCCGACTCTTCGTGACCCCATGGACCAGAGCACGCCAGGCACTCCTGTCTTCCACTGCCTCCCACAGTTTGGTCAAACTCATGTTGGTAGCTTCGAGAACACTGTCCAACCATCTCGTCCTCTGTCGTCCCCTTCTCCTTGTGCCCTCAATCTTTCCCAACACCTGAGTCTTTTCCAGGGAGTCTTCTCTTCTCATGAGGTGGCCAAAGTATTGGAGCCTCAGCTTCACTATTTGTCCTTCCAGTGAGCACTCAGGGCTGATTTCCTTAAGAATGGATAGGTTTGATTTTCTTAGAGTCCATGGGACTCTCAAGAGTCTCCTCCAGCACCATAATTCAAAAGCATCAATTCTTCGGCGATCAGCCTTCTTTATGGTGCAGCTCTCACTTCCATACATCACTACTGGGAAAACCATAGCTTTTACTATACGGACCTTTGTTGGCAAGGTGATGTCTCTTCTTTTTAAGATAGCTTTAGCCTCCATGAATTTGTCCAGTCCTCAGTTGAAGCCTTCCAAGTTGGTGGGCACACACCAACTTTAAGCCCCACTGAAATCAATGGATGTTACACTTGAGTAGACAGAATACATGGCAAAGCTGCATGCACACCACATTTTAAAACAAGGTTTAAATCACATGACTTCCCCCAAGAATCCTAGGAACAGGAGTTTGTTAAGGGTGCTGGAAATTGTAGTTTTGTGAGGGTTAAACTACGGTTCCCAGGATTCTTGGGGGGTATGGTGTGTATACAGCCTCAGACTTAAATAACATGCTTCCAGCTGAACATACATAGGACTGAGCTGCAAAAGACAAAATCATGAGCACTATGGGAAGTTGACTGTACTGATAGACTTGCTGTGGAAAGCATCTAGAGGCAGTACCAAACTTCAGAAACTTCAGAAACCCACAGGTTTGCAATCTAGACTTCAGCCTTTTATGTCAAACATAGCACAGCAATAAGGTCAGAGTTGCTGTCCCTTGCATACCAGTATCATTCAAGGCATGCAATTACCCTGAGAACAGAGCCTCTCCTTACTACATGTAGAAAAGATGTCTACAGCTCAGTTTTCTTCTCACATATACTAACCAATACCATCTTTAACTTGCTGACTTTTCCAATCCTCAAAAGAAAGCTCACCTCTTTATTTCCAAGTCACTGCTTTGATCCTTCTACAAAATTAATTCTTTTGATGAGCTGCGATAGCCTACTGATCACACCAGCGCCGAGAACTTTCCTTCACTTCTTTGACCTCTCTCCTACCTTAAACACACTTGAAATTCTGCATTCACTACTTCATTCTGCTGATTAATTGATATTTTGATCAAGTTCATTTCGGGGAGATGTTACTTCAGTCTTAGAAGGTATAAAGTGAAGGAAGACGGGGGAAATTGTACTTTCACGTTATCAATTATGTATTTTAAGATATAGCAAGGCATTGGCCTATATTCTAGAATTTTTACACTACACAGATGAAACTGAGATAAACTGGAAGGTGGGAGGCTGCAGTGTCCACCTGCTCCTAAAGAATGTCAATCAAAGAATAGCAGAAGGTGGCCAGGATGCTGAGAGATGGACTTGGTATTAATCAGTTCCCATGTTCTCTCCAGGAGAGCCTAACACTACAGTATTAAATTTTTGCATTCTTTGTATATCATTCAGCAAGCTTGCTCAAAGACTAGAAAATGAGGGTGACTATTCAGGTCAAAAAAATGGCACATAAACAGAAGCAAACCAACAGTGTTCAGAATGTGACAGATTGTATTGTTTATTATGAATGTGGATCTCCAGTATTACCAGCACACAGACAATCTGAAAACACTGCTGCCCACATACTGCAAATGGACCTGCATCTTATCAGAAGTGGATTGTTGTATGCCTGGAATTTGCCAGATATATACAGAATATTGCAGTGTCTGGGCAGAAATCAGTGAAAATGTCCAGAAAAATCTGGACGTATGGCAGTCCATGCCATCAGTGGTTTTTCAAAAAAGCTCAACAGTTTGGGGCAAAAAAAATAATAATTATAAATAGTTTTAGCTTTGCATACTTATTCTTCGTGCATTGTTCATCTTCCATTCCTTGCATAATTGCTGCATTTTAAAACAGGGGCTTAATGGTTTCCACTGATTTAAGCTGATAGCCCGGGGTCTTTGGGGTGAAAACCAGGGCCTCATAAGCAAAAGAGCTCCCCTTGCGGCCAAATCATTCTGAAACATTCCAAATTCCTAGCATTAAGATCAAGATGCAGCTTTCCAGTTCATGGCACTGGCTTTCTAGGGACATCAAATGTGCTCATGCAGCAAGTTACTCAAGGCAGTGTTCAGGTCTGTGGGGAAATGGAAAGTGTGCATCTTCTCTACAGTATGCTAGCTGCAGGTACACGTCAGTTTTTGGCCTTGAGATTGAGCTTGTGAAGCTATCCAGATAGCAGGTGCTTGTGGCTTATTGAATAAGCCACAAGGAAGAAGTATGGAGAAATCAAAATTATGAGATACAGTATAAGCTTGTATTAAAGTGGTCATCAAGAATGTTTCATAGTAACAGCAAGAAAGACAGAGATCCCATGGGAAGAAGTCAAGATTTAGAAAGTAAATTGGTTTTAGATGTTAAGAACATGTAAGCTTTTTATGGATTTCCCTCTCCTCAAAGAATGAGATAATAGGCACCAAAGAGATTCTACATTTGTTTGATGTATGGTTTCTGGGATGTCACAAAGCAATATAATGTTAATGTTAAAGGTGGTTTTTGTGTATGCACACACTTTAGAAAAGATAAATCATAGGCACTTGACATTTAAATGGATATAAAATAAAGATAATTAGAAGTGAGGAGACCTACAAATATTTGTGGACCATGGATTAATTTGACACATTTCAAAAACAGATAAGGGAAGTTAATATTATTATTAATTTGATTTATTGCATTTTACTACTAATATGAAATTATCTAAACACATTCTCCCTGCAGTGAAGATTCAACACATATGAAATCTGTCAAATAAGTAGCCTGCAAGTCCCAGCTAACTGCATGCAAAATATATAATAGTTATATTTTGCCTATTCTAAACCCAATACAAAAATCCTAGCATATGTTGAATGGATTATCATCAGTGAAAGACACATAAATGGTTGCCGGTTTATCTTACCAGCTTTTATAATGAGTTACTGGGCTATTTCAGAACCACATTAAGATAACTTTATCCCAACGTCTATCAAGACAATTGTAGCAATGCACAAATTCATTCTACTGAGGCACCATATTGCAATTGTATGATCATTCAGTTGGATGGGATGTGTGGATCTACGGAGGATAGTAACAAAGATTATTGATGTCAGATATCCCATCATCCCTAACTATTGGCCATGCTGGCTGAAGCTGAGGGGAGTTGGAGTCAAACAGTATAGAGAAGGACAAAGGTTCCCCATACATAAATTCTGGATACAATCCCCCAAAATATATTTATTTAATTATTTAGGGGGAAACAAATCCACACTGAAATAAATCAGGCTTGCTGCTTTTTGTTTTATTGTCAAGTATTAGCATTATTTCTTCTTCTTCTTCTTCTTCTTCTTCTTCTTCTTCTTCTTCTTCTTCTTCTTCTTCTTCTTCTTCTTCTCTTCTTCCTCCTCCTTCAATGAAAGAGTATCTTCTAATATTACTTAGGAGCCTGCTACTGATTTAAGTTTTTCTATATACTCCAGTTAAAGAGAAGCAATCAGTTGAATCAACACATCAACCACTCTCTTGACAATGTATCATATTATTTTGACAACTAATTATCATTATTGTACAACACATAAAGTGTGATAGATGTTTACAAGTAAACCAGAGGTTGAATCCCTCTAAAGATATGATCAAAGCAATAAAGCTGATAGATTTATGGTATGACAACAAAGGATAGGCAAGAGCAAAATGAGAAAGATTAAAACAGTTAGGCTTGTCCCTCAACATAAAATCAGAATAAATGTGCATTTGTTTTATTACTCAGTATGTAATATGTAGTAAGATAATGGAGCAGTGAACTTTAAAATGGAAGTTGACAACTACATTTATATATCCTATTTCTAAAGTGCCCGCCACACCCTAGGGTGGAAATACATGGACATTGTCTGTTGATGTCAAAACTCAGTAAATGGTGGTTGGCTCAGAAAGTGGTTTATTAACAAGGCAGGATATCCAACCAGGACCATTGTTTCTGGTCACCTCTGAGCTGGACCATGGGGTCACATCTGGGGAATTGGGAGAAAAGAGGGTGTGATTTTTCAAATAAAATGAGATGGTAAGCTGGTTTTCTTGACGGCAACACCACAGGATCCAGATGGCTGAATCCTCTTCCATTCAAAATATTATCCTGCGCATAGAAAACAAGCACATTGGTGGACTAGAACCCCTCTCTTTAAAACATGAGTCAGTACAGCTGAGTCTACCACTTGCTGGTGGTGAGACCTAGGGCCAAAGATGTAGTGACCAAAAAAGGGAAGACGTACAACGGTACCTAACCAATCTGACTTGACTGAATGATTTCACAGGGCAAGTGGGGGCAACTTAGAGTGCAGGCAGTTGAGGACAGCTATAGATGAAAAAGAGCAAACATTTTCACAAGGAGTGCCAAAAGGGCAGGATTTTCTCGATACTGCTGGGAGAGCTCCCTAACCCCTCCCCCATCTGCTTTATCTCATCAGTGCCAGCAAAAATCCAGTGTCACAGCAACTGATCTCCTGTAAGATGATCAAATACATTTTGACATTTTTTAAAAGTGGTGGTTCTATGCCACCAGTTCACCCCTGAAGATTCTTGTCAATTTCCTGGAATCATTGAAATCATCCTCCAACCCCTGTAAGAACGGTTTAGCCTGCCTATAAGAATGTTGTGTTGGGAACCAAACTGGACTGAAGTGTCAACTTCTTGATGCAAGCTAGCAGCCATTTACGAAGGTGTAAGTTCAGCCATCATGTTGCAGATGATGATGATTGTTCTGCACTAATATTGAATGTAGAAGTTCTTTTTTTAAAAAAAATCTACAGCAACTTTGAAAGTACTTGCCAAAGGAAAGGTGCATTATCAAAATGGTGATTTTTTTTGAAATCATTCCAAGAGAGAGAGATTTCTGATGAATTTAATGTTAAGCCATCATTCATAGCACAAGAGATGATAGAATAACAGGCTCTCTAGCTAACCTCTCTTCTCATTGCAGGAAATCCAGAATTAGAGTATCCTCAACAGATGGCTATCCAGTCTTTGCTGGAAAACTACCAGAAAGGGAAGGCCATTAGCCTTCTGGATAACTGGTTTTATTGCTAAAGTTACCATCAATAGGTTTCTCCTAGTGCTCAGTTGATATTTGCCTTCCTGTATTCTGTTGTTGTTATTTAGTTGTTTAGTCGTGTCCGACTTCGTGACCCCATGAACCAGAGCACGCCAGGCACTTCTGTCTTCCACTGCCTCCCGCAGTTTAGTCAAACTCATGCTGGTAGCTTCGAGGACACAGTCAAACCATCTCGTCCTCTGTCGTCCCCTTCTCCTTGTGCCCTCCATCTTTCCCAACATCAGGGTCTTTTCCAGGGAATCTTCTCTTCTCATGAGGTGGCCAAAGTATTGGAGTCTCAGCTTCAGGATCCTGTATTCTAGCACTATTCAATCCACTTCTGCCCTCTCTGTAAGGATGGAAGAAGCTATCAGTTTTGGTTCTCTCGGGTTCTTATTTTTTCCTCCTTAAATTAGCCCTCCACATTTCTGCAGCAATTTGCAGATTCATTTATTATTATTTTTTTAAAAAGTCATTATGAAAATACTACAGCACTTTGGAGTGAATTTCACCCAATAAGCACATTTTTATATGCAGTTTGGACTAACACACACATTTTTGCAAGCAACTTTCCCTGTCAAAATGCATGTTGTATGCTATTTCCACGAATGTATTCATTTTTATGCGCCCAGCGTATGCATTTCTGTGAACCTTGGTTGGTTGGAGATAGGCATAGCAAAATTTGGATAAGTTCAAATTTTGAAGCATGTCTGTGTTCCAGTTTTCATTTTGTTTCAGAAAGTGTGCACGTGATAAATAGAAGTTTGGACTTAGGCCCAGGTTGAAATGTTGTTGGTCATGAAGGTTCCTCGGTGGCTCGGAACAAATCCCTTTTTCACACCCTGTTAGTGATAGGATCATAGTCCTTCAGAATGTATTGGCTCTTTCTCAGCATTCATTGCTGCCACCAAAGCTGCCCAATTATCTTCCCTTACTTTCTCTGGCGTGCTCTGGTCCATGGGGTCACAAAGAGTTGGACACGACTAAACAACAAAACTTTCCTTATCTAGTTGTGGGGCAGGGGTACCAACTTGAATAAAATATTGTGGGGGCCCAGGTAAGACCTGCATAAGCATAATAGAGCACATGGCGCAGTGCGCACACACCATTTGAATGGGAATGTCCATCAACTTGGGGGGCAGCCCCCTCAAATATTTGATTGTGGGGGCCAAAGCCCCCATGCCCCCTGGGAGTTAGCTCCTATGTTGTGATGAGGAAGAGGAGAGAAGGAAAATGGCAGCCTAGCAGACTGTTCAAAGCAAAGCTCCTCCTCTGCCATAAAGTCTTTTCAAATGCTCAGGATCTCTGGCAGTTGCCGAACACAAACTACATTTCTCTGTTATACCTGAGGAGATGGCAGTACATAAGACATGATCAGAGACATCTATGGCACATCAGGGACAATGATAGGTCTTAGCATACATTTCAGCCACTATCACAGAGTTTGGGAATTAGACATACAAAAACCAAGCTCAGCTAGTTCTTTTTGCTGATGGTGCAAATTCAACCACTCCACTTTAGTTGAATTTACCACAAAGAATGCTAATGTGAAGATAATTCAGCGTGGCCTTTCTACCATTTAAAACCAACGGTCCATTCATGTGTAAATGCACAAAGTTGAGGGAAAGGCATTGTGCAGACATAGTAGCCCTGATCTCTCTTTTTCACTCTCTGTAGTAGCACCCTTGACCTTTAAGCTATCATCTTCACCAGAATTTTGTAACAAATAACAAAGGGTAGACAAGGGAATAAACAGAATTTGTAGAAAAAATGTGTAAGGAGATATTGCCTCAAAAGACAATTCTGAAGCACAGGACTGGCTCTGGGGTATATAAGAAGGCATCCATTTCTCTTCCAACCTGCTTGTCACACGCAATGCTGTTTCCATTCTGCTGCGATTTGACTTCCAACAAAAATTATGTTATTGGTCTCATGGTCCACTGTGGCCAAATTTAATATAACAAATTGCATTAATAATTATGTTAGCATTACAGTATTCCACACCACTCTTTTCATGCAAAGGAAAAACAAGGCAAATGCGGGTTAGGGGGCCAGCTGCAGAATATAATCACTTGTGTATCATTTGCTGACCAAAAATAGCAGCAACAGCAGTGAATACCAGTCGTATTTGATGGATCAATTGATCTGTTCCAGACATGGGACAAACAAGCAAATATCAAAAATTTGCACTCCTGTTTCCATCAGAATTAGGGGACGCAGGTGGCGCTGTGGGTTAAAGCCTCAGTGCCTAGGACTTGCCGATCGAAAGGTCGGCGGTTCGAATCCCTGCGGCGGGGTGCGCTCCCGCTGCTCGCTCCCAGCGCCTGCCAACCTAGCCGTTCGAAAGCACCTCCGGGTGCAAGTAGATAAATAGGGACCGCTTCCCAGCGGGAAGGTAAACTCTGGTAGCAGAGTTTGCGTGAGAGCTTTGAAATCTGCTGCCACTTGGAATAGAGAGAAGTGGGGTGGAATATTCAATGGACTGACTCAGAATGTCAGCTACATATGTTTAGAAATCCACACTCACAATGTGCCAACAGCTTATTTATAGCGGTAGAAATTCCTCATGCCCCTCAAGAGAAGCAGCAGCCCCTAAAATATGAGATATCAGAAGGCAGGGGGTTCTTTTTGTCATCTCCCCCCCCCCCCTCATTCAGTCCTTTGCCAGGCATAACCATCCAGATCTGTTTTCCTGCTCCTGGGCTTCTTCTGCTAGATGATGCATTCTTTGGCATGTAAACAGACATCAGATCTGATCTTGCAAATGTCAAGAATGACTTCAGGAGCTATATCTTGAAATGAAAGGTAAGCAAAGGTAGCTTGCTGCCTTGCATAGCTCAAGTCAAGCAGAAAACAGAGCAAATTTATTCATTTCAAAGAGGGCTTATGGCATCTTGGTGCCACAAACTCACCTGCTCACTCTGTGGGGGGGGGGAGGGAGAGAGAGAGAGGGGGGGGAAGGAGGGAGGGGGAGAATGGGTGAAAGGGCCTATGACATTGAGACCTCTAAATCATCCTCCAGCGTATTTTGCCCTGCCAAAATTCAGAACTATTTGTTTGTTTGTGTGTGTATTTTATCCTGTCTTTAACTTCTTGAAATTATATTTTTAGGGACAAACAGTATTCTCAGTATTCCCAAAAGTGGGTTATGCTCAAACACATCAGACTGGGCTGACTCTGTCATGTCTCATTATGTGATGTAACATGATAATACAGTTCAATGAACAAACCTGATATGACACACACACAAAAACTTGATGGGAAAAGTCTATTCTTTAAAGATACGGGGAGGGCAGCCAATGTTGTCAAGGAACTTCATGTATTCTCTACTGCGGAATCTTTGGGAGAAATGTAACCAGTGACTCCCCAAGGTGGTGGTGAATTTATTATACCATTTATCTAAATCAGGCTCCTGTAGGTCAGTTGTAGAACATCTGCTTTGCATGAAGAAGGGCTGGTAGAGACCCCTGCCTAGAACCCCGGGGAGCTGTTGCCATTCATTGTAAACTATACCAGGCTGGCTGAACCAGTGGTCTGAATCCAGGCAACTTCCTATGTTTATTGCAGCCACTCACCTTATCCTAAAAATGGGACACCCTAAACTGGACTTCTGGTGAGCAGCTTAACCACCAGATGGGTCTGTACAGAGGAAGATGCTGCAGACCTATTCACAAGGATGAGCAAGCATTCTGAATTGTTCCCCGAAACAAACGGGTAGTGTCACGGCCACCCAGGATGGGTCCCAGCTCACAAGAGACCTCACTCCGTTGCGGTTTATTTACAGGAAAAGTTTATTGAAGATTTCTGCTTCTCATACAGTTCAGCATTGTGGCCGTACGTCTGTCACGTTAGACCGCTGAAGTCCCCTCTGACTCCTCCCCTCTTCCACACCAACTTAATAGCCTGGCTCTAGACCACCTCTTCCTCTCCTTTCTTTTCCGCAGGGTCTTCCTGCCCCCCTGGGTTCCCTCTCTCCGTGACTCGCCTGAGGCTGAATCCTCTGCCGCCTCTTCCCCCCTCCTTCTGGCTTTGGGGCCGGGCTCCTCCCCTGAGCTCTCTCCACTTCCGCGCGCCTCTACGTTTGAACTTGGCGCGCGTACGTTGCTCCTGACCTTTCTTTCGACCGCTACACCACCCTTTGTTCTGCTCTCCACCCTTTCCGGCTGAACACCTTGCTCCAACCCCCTTTCTCTGTTCTCTCCTAATCCTGCTCCCTCCGAGAGGCTGACGACTCCACCCCCTTTACTCCGTTCCAGCTGAGACGCCTCTTGCTGCGTCTGTCTTCCACTGGGCTCCTCTCCGCTTCTCCCTTCTCCTCCCTTTTGCTTGATTAAGGTAACCCCCTTTTGAGAATCCTCTGACTCGCTGCTCAGACTCGTGGATTCCCTTAGAATTCCGTCATCTTCTTCCTCATCCTTCTGCCCCTCCTCCCACTCGCTCTCCGTCTCCTCTGTCATCTCCTCCTCTCTCCCAGAAACCCTGACATCCATCCCCCCCTCGAAGCCCCCCCTTCCCCCCTCCCGCTCGCCGGGTGCAGGTTGAGGAAAACGTGGTTCTTCCGGGGTCGGTTCAGGATACAGGTTGTCCACTTCAACGTTCTCCTCTGGCAGCTCCGTATATGTGTGTTCGAACTCGGGTTCCCCACCCAAAGACATCACAGTCTCTTCCTCCATCACTGTTTCTCCTGGCGCTGCCTGCCAAGGACCTACCATCCATCTCTGACTCCATGCCTCCCTTGGCTGATCCACCCACCAACAAGGGCCTGTCTCCTCCCCCCCCAGTCTCGGATCCCTGGTCGGGCTTGTTTCGGGCGTATGGCCCTCGGGCGAGGAGAAACCCTCGAACGTGCTGTCCGACAAAGTGGGCGTGAAAAGCCAATCATCAAAATACTCCTCGGGCATGGGCTTGTGCGGAAAAAGTGCATGGAACTCCTCCTTCAACAGGGGTTCGTCCAACGCGTAACCCGGCACCCAGCTATTGGCAGAGGCCGGAGTGCCTTCCCTGGCGAGAAAATATTCAACTCCCTCCTCCCCCCATCTCGAGTCCAGTATCTCTGTGACCTCGTTAAGAGGTTCTGGTCTTGGCGATTCCCCCCTCTCAGGCGCCCTCCTACGTGGCTCTGGGGGTGCTCCTGACTCTTGAAACCTGTGTGGGGTTTTGTAGGGAGTGAGCACCGACCTATGAAAGACCGGGTGCACCCTGGAACCCTCCGGAAGGGCTAGACGAAAAGCCACCGGATTGATCTTAGCCTCAACTTGATATGGCCCTAGCTGCCTGTGTCCTAACTTCTTCTTGGCCAATGACCTGGCCGGCATCGCGTGGGCTGCTAACCACACCCAGTCCCCAACCTGGATGTCCTCTCCCGCCCTCCTGTGCTTATCGGCCTGCACCTTATACGCCTGTTTTGCCAGCTCCAAATGTCTCCGCAGCTCCTCGTGCACCTCTTGCAACTCCGCTGCAAACTGGTCGGCATCTTGAGGCCCCCCCCCTCCTGGTGCCGCAAATCTCGGGAAGGTCCTGGGATGACGGCCATTGTTCGCGAAGAAAGGCGTCACCCCGGTGGATGCGTGTTTCGTGTTGTTGTAGGCGAATTCAGCCATCGGCAGATAGTCCACCCACGCCGCAGGTCGCTGGTTGGCGTAGCACCGCAGGTACTGCTGCATGATCGCGTTGACCCTCTCCGCTTGACCGTTGGTTTGTGGATGCCTCGCCGATGTCAGGTTGATTTTGACGTGCAAGATGCCCAGAAGCTTTCGCCAGAAAGTGGAAACAAACTGGCGCCCCCTGTCGGACAAGACGGACTGCGGAAGTCCATGCACTCTGAAGACGTGATCGATGAAGAGCTTTGCGGTCTGTTCTGCCGTCGCCACCTTGGCACAAGGGATGAAGTGCGCCATCTTGGTGAACAAGTCCACCACCACTAACACCGCCGTCTTACCTCTGGAGCTGGGCAGGTCTGTAACAAAGTCCAACGCTACCCTCTCCCACGGTTGCTGCGGTGTCTCCAGCGGTTCTAGCAATCCCGCCTGCTTCTGGTGCACTGGTTTGGACCTCTGGCAGATATCACACCTGGCGACGTAGTCCGCCACCTCTCCTCTCATCTGGGGCCACCAAAAGTCTCTAGCCACCAACTCCATCGTCTTCTCTTTGCCGAAATGGCCTGCACTAGGGGCGTCATGCAATTGTTGCAGAACCTTGGCTCGAAGCTCGTCGGTGGGCACGTAAAGGGCACCCTTACGAGTCAAAAGTCCATCTTGCAATTGAAACTCATCGTTGTCTCGCGACCCTCCGCGTAGCTCCTCCATCTTAGACTGTGCAAACTGATCCCTTTGCAACGCGCGTCGCACCGCGTCCAGGTCGACTGCGATGGTAGCGCACGTCCACGCCTGCGGTGCGAAAATGTGCTTTGCTGCGATTGGAGCTGCTTCCTCCAAGTATTGCGGCTTTCGGGATAGCGCGTCTGCAATAACATTGGAGTCTCCTGGGATGTATTCTATTTTGAAGTCGAAGTCCGCGAAAAACTCCGCCCAGCGCATGTGTCGCTGGGTCTGCAACTTAGCCGTCCGCCAATACTCTAAGTTCTTGTGATCCGTGCGGACCTGCACCGTGTGCTTGGCTCCTATCAAGAAGTGTCGCCACGCTTTGAAAGCTGCATGAATGGCCAACAACTCCCTGTCCCATATGGTATAATTGCGCTCCGTCTTGCTGAGCTTCCGGGAGTAGAACGCACCCGGTCTCCAGTTGCCTTGTGAATCCTCTTGCAAAAGAACGGCCCCAACCGCTCTGTCTGACGCATCGGTCTCTACCCGCATGGGTCTGCCGGGATTCACGTGGAGCAGCTGCTCTTCGGAGGCGAAAAGACCCTTAAGCGTCCGGAAGGACCGCTCCGCTTGTTCGGTCCAGACGAACTTCTTCTTCTTGGAACTGAGGGTGTCAGTGATAGCCGCCGTCGCGTTCGCAAAGCCTTTAATAAACTTGCGGTAAAAATTGGCAAAGCCGATGAACCTCTGGACCTCTTTCCGATTTCGAGGGCTTTTCCAGTCCAACAGCGCTTGAACCTTAGCCCTGTCCATGGCCAGTCCCTCGTCGGACAACTTGTAGCCAAGGAAATCAACCTCTCTGACATCAAACTGGCATTTTTCCAACTTGGCGTACAGCCTGTGTTCCTTCAGCCTCTGCAGGACCTCCCTCACGTCCTTATCGTGATCCTCCGGCGATTCCGAGAAAATCAGGATATCGTCGAGAAAGCAGACACACTTTTTGTAGAGGAGACCTGCTAGCACGTGGTGCATAAATGCTTGAAAAACGTGGCTGCCATTTTGGAGGCCGAAAGGCATGACTCTGTATTCGTATGTGCCCAGAGGGGTGAACATGGCGGTCTTCCACTCATCTCCTTTCCGGATGCGGATGAGATTGTAAGCTCCACGTAGGTCCAGCTTGGTGAAAATCTTGCCCCTCCTGACGGTCGCTAAAAGGTCGTCAATCTTGGGCATGGGGAAAGCTTTGGGCTTAGTCAAGCTGTTTATGAACCTGTAATCCACTATAAGCCTTTTTTGGGGCGTGTCTTTCTTCTTCACAAAGAAAACAGGGCTGCCTCCCGCTGCTTTAGATTCCTGGATGAAACCGCGCTTGAGGTTATGGTCTATGAACTCCCGAAGCTCTTGCATTTCGTCCTCCGACATGGAGTACAGCTTGGCAGCAGGCAGTTGCGCCCCTGGCACTAAATCAATCGCGCAGTCGTAAGGTCTGTGAGGCGGCAACTTGTCAGCTTCCTTCTCACAGAAAACCTCCAAGAAGTCCTGGTACTTGTGAGGCACTGTTTGCACCATACCCAGATGCAACTGCTGCTCGGCTTCTCCTCCCTGATCGGTCTGAAAGCAATGCTGAGCACAATACGATGAACAAAAGGTGATCTGCCGCTGATACCACGCAACCGCGGGACTGTGCCTCTCCAGCCAACTCATGCCTAACACGATGGGCGTGTCAGATAAGTGGGTGACATTGAAACTAATAAGTTCTCGATGGTTGCCAATCTGCATCAGCATGGGAGGGGTTTGCTGCACCACTTGCCCCCCCAGCAACTTCCTGCCGTCTACCGTGACCACGTTCAGAGGCGTCGTTGCAGGCAGGAGCGCCATGTTGTGCTGCTTAACGAACTGCAGTCCCACGAAGTCGGCGTTGCTTCCCGAATCGATCGTTATTGGAACCTCGAGGAGTCTCCCATCAGGCAGCTGGAGTGTTGCTGTGAGCAGAACTGCCGGTTTGGGAGGCAAAGGGTCCACGCTCTGCGGCGATGCTGGGGGCTTGTCTACAGATCCGCCTGGCTGAGCCCCAGGAGCTCTGCTTCCAGCCAGGCACTGTCGTTTCCCTGAAGTCGCTCCCCTGGTTGCACCTCTGCTGTCACAGTTGCCAGTGCCGCAGTGTGCTTCTGGAGCCTCTGGGGGCACTCTTTCGCCATATGGTGCGCACTGTCACAGATGTAACACTTCCTGGTTCCTCTAGGAGGCTTCGCTTTGGCTGCACCAGGGACAGGGCTCTGGGATGGCTTCTGAGCCCTAGCACCACCAATCTCCATTGGCTCCTCGCTGTCCTTCCCCATTGGCGAGGGGTGCGCACGGCTGAAATCCCTGTGCACAAAAGGGAGAGTCCTCGCTTGCGCACGCGCTTGGGGCCCGTCCTCCTCGTGCCACGGACGTCCCTCATGTCGAATTCCAATAGCTAAAGCCCGTTGCACCACGTCTTCTAGGGTCTGGGGTCTGTCCCCCCTAGCGATCTCATCCTTGATGGGGGGGCTCAATCCCTCCCAAAAAAGATCTCTGACCGGTTTACTGTCCTTTGGCCAATCTAAGGCGGTGAGCAATGCAAAAAATTTAGAGTGGTATTGGCGCACAGTCGCTTTCCCCTGCCGCAGCCCGTGCATTTGACGGCGCGCAATGTCCACATCCACAGAGGATTGAAAACAAGAATCCATCGCTTTGATGAACGCAGTTGAATTGCGACGGGCCGGTCCATCTTCGCGCCACAGATTGCGTAGCCAAGCCCTGGCCTCCCCATGCAGGTGCGAAACAATGAACCCCACTTTCTCCTCCTCATCTTTAAAATCGTGACGGAGTAAATGCAGTGCATACACGACGTCCGCTCTGAAATTGGGATAGTCTTGCAAGTTGCCATTAAAATGCGGAACCAGGGCACCCCCCCGCCGTCCAAGCGCAATGCCCTCCGCTCTGGATCCTGGGGCCCCCGCCCTGTCCGCGTGTTCCCACCTTGCCTGCAAATCCTGGCACGTCTTCTCCAAGTCGTCATTCTTCTTCTGCGAAGCAATGACTGCCGGTGTGAGAGCGGTAACCTGATCCCGCAGTGCAACCAGCTGCTCCTCAGCGCTCATGGCTGCTCCCGTTCGTGAGCTTCGCAAAAAAAAATTTTTTTGCTTTCAGAGAGGGGACTTACTGTCACGGCCACCCAGGATGGGTCCCAGCTCACAAGAGACCTCACTCCGTTGCGGTTTATTTACAGGAAAAGTTTATTGAAGATTTCTGCTTCTCATACAGTTCAGCATTGTGGCCGTACGTCTGTCACGTTAGACCGCTGAAGTCCCCTCTGACTCCTCCCCTCTTCCACACCAACTTAATAGCCTGGCTCTAGACCACCTCTTCCTCTCCTTTCTTTTCCGCAGGGTCTTCCTGCCCCCCTGGGTTCCCTCTCTCCGTGACTCGCCTGAGGCTGAATCCTCTGCCGCCTCTTCCCCCCTCCTTCTGGCTTTGGGGCCGGGCTCCTCCCCTGAGCTCTCTCCACTTCCGCGCGCCTCTACGTTTGAACTTGGCGCGCGTACGTTGCTCCTGACCTTTCTTTCGACCGCTACACCACCCTTTGTTCTGCTCTCCACCCTTTCCGGCTGAACACCTTGCTCCAACCCCCTTTCTCTGTTCTCTCCTAATCCTGCTCCCTCCGAGAGGCTGACGACTCCACCCCCTTTACTCCGTTCCAGCTGAGACGCCTCTTGCTGCGTCTGTCTTCCACTGGGCTCCTCTCCGCTTCTCCCTTCTCCTCCCTTTTGCTTGATTAAGGTAACCCCCTTTTGAGAATCCTCTGACTCGCTGCTCAGACTCGTGGATTCCCTTAGAATTCCGTCATCTTCTTCCTCATCCTTCTGCCCCTCCTCCCACTCGCTCTCCGTCTCCTCTGTCATCTCCTCCTCTCTCCCAGAAACCCTGACAGGTAGCAAATGAGGTTAGTGACAGCAGGGTATGCTTGCCCCTGTTCGTGCCACTTAACAGCCTCTGTGACTGTGCTACTTTCTGAGCCAGTGGAAATTTTCCAATCAAGGTAACATGATGCAAACAAACAAAGCATCCAGCCTAGAGCCTGGATAGCTCAGTTGGTTAGAGCGTGGTGCTGATAATGCCAAGGGTGCAGGTTCGATCCCTGTATGGGCAGCTGCATATTCCTGCATTGCAGGTTATTGGACTAGATGATCCTCAGGGTCCTTTCTGACTCTACAGTTTTCTGATTCTATGTGGGGGGGGGGGAAGGGACCCCTGACCATTCCGACTAAGCCTCTTCTGGCGAACTAGAGCAGCGCACGGAAACACCATTTACCTTCCCACTGGAGTGGTACCTATTTATCTACTTGCACTCTGATGCACTTTTGAACTGCTAGGTTGGCAGGAGCCGGGACCGAGCAACGGGAGCTCACCCCATCGCTGGGATTTGGTTTTTTTTTTTTTATAAATATTTTATTAGGTTTTTAATAAACAAATTTCCACTTTCAAATACATACTTCCATAGATCCAATGGACTCCCCCCATCTCCCGAGCACTGCATTCCCTGTGTAACCAAAACCTCAGCAATTTGTTAACTTATTTTATACATAACAATATGTCTTCCATTTTATCGTGTTATCTGATGTAAACATTTCAGTACAATTGCATTAATTTTTAATTTCCACACAATAAAAATATTTCATTACCTCACTTCTGTCTTATAGTGTCTTATTTATCAATCCAGAAATTTGCCGATACTGAAGCTATACCTTCCTAGAAAGGAGCATTTTTTAACATTCATACAACTTATAATGCTTTTTCAAATAGTCCTTAAAATTTTCCCAAACTTCCTCCGTTTCTTCTTCTCCCGAGTCTCGAATTCTGCCAGTCATTTCAGCCAACTCCATATAGTCCATCAGCTGCGTCTGCCATTCTTCCAATGTGGGTAGATTTTGTGTCTTCCAGTGCTTTGCCAACAAAATCCTCGCTGCTGTAGTAGCGTACATAAAGAAAGTTCTATCTTTCTTGACCATCCTCTGGTCTACCATGCCCAGAAGGAAGGCCTCCGGTTTCTTAGGTAAGGTGAATCTCAGCACCTTTTTTAGTTCATTATGTATCATTTCCCAGAAGGCCTTCACTTTCGGGCAGGTCCACCAGAGGTGTAGAAATGTCCCTTCCTCTTCCTTACATTTCCAACATTTATTATCAGACAAATGGTATATTTTTGCAAGCTTGACTGGGGTCATGTACCACCTATATATCATTTTCATAATATTTTCTTTCAAGGCATTACATGCCGTGAATTTCAAACCGGTGGTCCATAACCTTTCCCAGTCTTCAAACATAATGTTATGCCCCAAGTCCTGTGCCCACTTTATCATAGAGGATTTGACAATCTCATCCTGTGTGTTCCATTTAAGCAGCAAGTTATACATTCTCAAAATTAGCTTAGATTTTGGCTCAAGCAACTCTGTTTCTAGTTTCGATTTTTCCTCCTGAAAACCCACTTTTTTGTCTGCTTTAAAAACTTCCTGGATTTGAGCATAATGCAACCAATCTCGCACCTTGTTTTTTAACTTTTCCATACTCTGTAACCTCCATTTATCTCCAATTTTTTCAATTATTTCCCAGTATTTAGGCCAGTGGGCCTCCATATTGAGTCTTTTACGTGCTTTGGCCTCCATCGGTGAGAGCCACCTCGGAGTTTTACTCTCCAATAAGTCTTTATATTTTGACCAGACCATGAAAATTGCCCTTCTGACAATATGGTTTTTGAACAATTTATGAACTTTAACCTTGTCATACCACAAATATGCATGCCACCCAAAAGCATTATCAAATCCCTCCAGGTCAAGGACATCGGTGTTCTCCAATAAAATCCAATCCTTCAACCAGCAGAGGGCTGCAGCTTCATAATATAACCTCAAGTCCGGCAGGGCAAACCCCCCTCTTTCTTTCGCATCTGTTAGTATTTTAAACTTTATTCGGGGCTTTTTGCCCTGCCAGACAAATTTAGATAAATCCCTCTGCCATTTTCCAAAACATTCCACCTTATCCACGATCTGGAGGGCCTGAAACAAAAATAACATTTTCGGCAATACATTCATCTTTATAGCAGCTATTCTGCCCAGCAAGGAAAGTTTTAATCTTGACCATGTTTCCAGATCTCTTTTGATCTCTGACCAACATTTCTCATAGTTGTCCTTAAATAAATTCAAATTTTTGGAGGTCAAATGCACCCCTAGGTACTTTACTTTTTTAACCACATTTAGTTCTGTTTCTTTTCTGAACTCCTCTATTTCAGTAGTTGTCAAGTTTTTTGCTAAAACTTTAGTTTTTTGTTTATTCAGCTTGAATCCCGCCACCCGACCAAAGTCAGAAATTAATTCTAACGCTCTTTTAGTACTAGAGGCTGGCTCCTGTAATGTTAATACCAAGTCATCTGCAAAAGCTTTCAGTTTATATTGTTTCTCTCCGACCACAATTCCCCGTGTCAACCGGTCATTTCTAATCATGTTCAATAGCACCTCCAGGACTGAAATAAACAACAGAGGAGATAGAGGGCACCCCTGTCGTGTCCCTTTTTCAATTTTGAACTCCTCTGTCACCACGTTGTTTACTATCAATTTAGCTTTTTGTTCTGAATAAATTGCTTCTATTCCATTTTCAAACCCCCGCCCTACTCCCATCCTTTCCAAATTTTTCTTCATAAACAGCCAAGAAATGTTGTCAAAGGCCTTCTCCGCATCAATAAAAATCAACACCGCTCTTGTGTTTGAATTAATCTGTAAAAACTCCAAAATGTCAATGATGTTTCTTGTGTTGTCAAATAAATGCCTACCAGGGAGAAAGCCTGCTTGGTCCTTATGAATCACTTCATTTAAGACTTTCTTAAACCTACTTGCCAAAATGTCTGCAAAAATTTTGTAATCCACATTTAGGAGTGAGATAGGACGGTAGTTTTTAAGTTGAGTTTTTTCAGATTCTAATTTTGGGATCAACGTGATGAAAGCTTCTTTCCACGTTTCCGGTGCCTTCCTCCCCTCCATAATCTGGTTACAAACTTCCAGCAATGGTTGTATCAATGAGTCCTTCAATACCTTATAATATTTGGAAGTAAGCCCATCAGGTCCCGGAGATTTGCCCAGTTGAAGGTTCTGAATGGCGCATTCAATTTCTTGGGTTGTAATATTACAGTTCAGGATTGCTCTCATTTCCTGGGGTATTTTTTGTAATCCATTAGTTATAACAAATTGGTCCACCTCTGAGCTTTTTTGTGGCCTTTGAGAATAAAGTTCTTTGAAATATCTCTGGAAGGACTTTCTAATTTCATCGGGTTTCTGAACCATTCTCCCTTCAATCTCTAGATTTGTAACTGTATTAAGTTTTTGTCTCTTTTTCAACTGCCAAGCCAACAATTTTCCACATTTGTTAGCAGATTCAAAGGATCTTTGTTTCATTTGTTTAATTTTCCATTCCACCTCTTGATTTATCAGTTTCGAATATTGTGCCTGGAAAAACTTCACTTCTCTCAATACTTCCTTTGATTTAGGCCTGGATCTCAGTTTTCTCTCTCCTTCTCTTATTTTCTCCAAGATCTTCTCCTTCTTTTCATTCCAGAGTCTTTTTTTAATCGTGTTCTGTTGTATTAGAAACCCTCTTATAACTGCTTTGCTTGCGTCCCAGATTATTCTTTTTTCCACATTTGTCTTTAAGTTTATTTCAAAATAGTCCTTTAAAACTTTTTGGGCCTTCTTAACAATCTCCTGATCTCTTAACAAAGCGTCATTCATTCTCCATCTGAACGATCCGGTTGTATTTAGTCTCAATTCCATTCTCAAGGCGTTGTGGTCGGAGCAGGTTTTTGGGCAGATTTCCACTTTTCTGGTCTTAGGTGCCAGCCCTCTAGTTATCCATATTTGGTCGATTCGCGTCCATGTCATATGGGCCTCAGAAAAGAAAGTTCCTTCTTTCCCTAGAGGGTTCTTGATCCTCCATATGTCAATCAAATCCAAATTGTCAGTCATTTCAAAAAAGGTTTTTGGTAGTCTGCCATCTTTCGTTATATTAGCACTTTGTGACTTATCCATATTCACTGAGGCGACACCGTTCATATCTCCCAACATGATAATGTTGTTATAGTCCATAAAGTCCAGCATAATCTCGTGCAGCTTCTTAAAAAATTCCGATTTTCCATCATTTGGGGCGTAGATTCCTAGAATTAAAAACTTTTCTCCTTGTGTCTGGATTTCAATTGCCAAAATTCTGCCCTGTTCATCTTTAAATACAAATTTTGGGGACAAGTTCTCCTTTGCATAAATCACCACTCCTCTTTTCTTAACTTTATCCGATGAAATAAATTCTTGGCCTAACCTTTTATTGATTAACACTTTTCTGTGGAGTCTTGTCACATGTGTTTCTTGCAGGCAAATAATGTCCAATTGTTCTTTTTTCAAAATATGAAATACTTTTCTGCGTTTTTCTGGAGAATTCCCGCCATTTATATTCCAACTAAGAAGCTGTAGAGACATCCCGGCCTACTTCTTGGGTATCACAGTTGGGTATCTAATTTGTCGTCCTTTTCCGGAAGCTGTGGTGCCGGGCCGCCTCCAGATGGTATGGATCCTGGTGGTAATCCCGGTGGTGGAGGCCAGGAATCTGCGGCTCTCTTTTGGAGGTCCTCCTCGTTATCGTGTAGGAACTTCTGGTGGTCTTCTGGTGTTTTAATTCTTACCTTCTTTCCTCTATAGGTGAATGACAGACCTTGAGGAAATTCCCACCTATAAGGGATTGCGTTGTATCTTAGCAATTTGGCCAAGTCTGTGTATGTGGCTCTAAGGTCCAACAAATATTTAGGAATGTCTCTATAAATTTCTGCCCTTTTGCCTTCGACTTCCAGGGATTTTTTAAAATGTTGGCCTAATATCTTGTCTCTTTCCTCTCTTGTTCTCAAACAAACCAAACAGTCTCTGGACTTATCTTTCTTAACCGATCTTCCCAGTCTGAAGGCCGTCACAATCTTGAAATCTTTATCTTCTTCAACCCCCCAAAATTTAGAAAACAACTCCGTCAAGAATTTCTCTAGGTTGCCCTGTTCCAACTCTGGGACAGCCCTCAGCCTAAGATTACATTCCTTACTTTTCAGTTCCACCATTGACAGGTAGGCTTGCTGTTCTCCTACCTGTCTTTTCAGAGGTCTTACTTCCCCTTTGATCTCTTCCACCTTCTTGCACGCTTGCTCAGCTTTTTGATTGGCTTCCGCAGCTAGTTTGTAGTTCTCCGCCGTAGCTCCTTGCAGTTTCTCAATAGCCTGAGTGTGCTGCGAAACCTGATCTGTTAACTTGCTGATAGTAGATGTAGCTCTATCAATTTTAGATGACTGATCGTCCACCTTCTTATTCAGAAGTGCCAGTTGTTCCAAAATTTGTTTCAAGACTGGATCAGTTCCTCCAGCTGCCATTTCTTCTGTAGCAGGCGTTTCAACTTCTTCCTCCTGCGCCGTCAGCACAGTTGGCACCGAGGATCTACGATGATGAATCAAGGTTGTTTGGACAAGCTGCCCAGCTCTCTTATCTTTTTTCTTTTCTTTAGCTTCCTCAGCTAAAGCTTCCTTAGCTTTAGCTGCTCTTGTTTTCACTGGGCCACTCATTCCCCAGCTGCTGTTCAAGGTCAAATAGTCTTTCAATCCATGAGAAAGGCAAGTCCAGAGTATAAACAATTAAACCACAAAAAATCCCAATAGGATACAGTTCCCAGACCTCTATACCTCCGCAAATCCACTAGGGGGGGTTTTCATAGGGAAGAAAGTTTCTTTTCCACCATCAAAGCTCCTATTTCAACTAAAGTCCCCAAGTTCAGAAAGGAGGCTTTCAGAAAGTTCTGTTTCAAATTAGTGCCACAAGGTAACGGAGAGGTTTCAATGACAATATTAAAGCGATAGTGTATCCATCAATGCAACAGTTTATGTTAAGAAAAAAGTTTCAGCAGCCTGACAGTACTCCTTTGCAACACTGGCAGTCCAATAACTCGGTTATCCCCTTCAATTCCACATTTCTTCACAATAGGAGGAGGATTCTCTAACACAATGAACCAAAAAAAAATACTTCTTCACTCTTTTCAATTTCTAGAAACACACAGTCTATTAATGCCCCTTCTTACTTCTTTCAAAGTCTCTTTTTAGCGCTTCAGCCCGCATCGGGTTCTTTGCTTTGCTCTGATTAGCAGGACCGGAAGGCGGACTTCCTGTTACTCGCCTCCCGTTTTCAGCCGAAATAGACAAATTTAAATTAATCTTTGGTACCCCTTACTCACGGGTAGATTGCAGCCAATTTCGATGTTTTTCAAGAAGAAAGGTCGGCGCTCATCAGCAACAGCAGCGCGGCTTCACTTCCGCGAAAAGAGCGATGAACTCACAGCGCCGCTCCCCCGTTCACGATCCGGAGCCTCTTACGAGGTCCCTTCCTCGCTTCTGGGGGGGCTTCTGGCACCCGCCGAGTCCCACGGCCACAGGCTCGCTCTGCCTGCGGTTTATCTGAATGGGTCTCCGCTTCGCCGTAGCGGACGACCCTTTTTCGCGGAGCCCCTCTTCACTGAGTAAAGAGGACCGCCATTGCCGTTTTGCGCCGCCTCCGGGATTTGAACCGCCGACCTTCTGATTGGCAAGCCCTAGGCTCTGTGGTTTAACCCACAGCGCCACGCCAAATAGGCAGGTTAAGCCAAAAGCTTCCCTTTGCCAGCAATGATCAATTAGTGAAGCATATAATTTGAGTGGCCTTCCCCAACCTAGTACCCACTAACTATTTTAGACTACAACTCTGATCAAGCCTAACCACTGGATGTAGGGATCGAGGCTGATGAAGCTTGTAGTCCAAAATTTCTGGAAGGCACCAGTCGTGGTAGGCTGAATTGTAGCTTTGGTCAGCTGCCATTCCATCAAGTTGACAGAGCTTTACCTCTGTGCAATCTCCCTCTAGTTCTCAGTGAATTAAAATAAACCTTTGACAAATGCCTGAAATATGGAAACTCTCAGTCTGTTTGGGTTCACCTCCGTTGTGGGCAAAAGGGAATAACAGCATCAGCAGATTTACAAACTGTTCCAAAAGGGCAGCTGACATGAAGAGAGCTGCGGTTGGCAACTTCAGCGCTAGATGTTCTCTTCACAAGCAGCACAGTCAATGAACTGGGTAAAATTGCATTTTCCACATGAACCTCAGAAACCATCATGACATTCAAGGTTTGTTTCGGATGCCCGGGACTAACAACGCTCAGACTAGCTGCCTAATATTGCTGAATGGTTCACCTGTTCCCTTCTTGAGCCTTAAATATATATATATATATATATATCTCCCTCTACATCAGGTTATTCCAAGTTGTGCATCAGGAATATCTTCTAAATATTATTTCTGGGTTTCCGGGTCATTTATGATATTTTGTCTTCTGTTGAATTATTGTCAAAATTAGGAACAGACTGGGCTCAATAAGTGACCAACGTTAATTCTTTTCCATCCAATTTGAAATGGCAGATGCAGGGTTTTTTAAAAAGCAAGGTGGCCCAAACATGCATTGAACCAGGCTAGAAACTGGGCATTATTTGCTGCTTCAACTCAGGCAGCAGAATGTTTTTGGCCAGCCCTGGCTGTGGTATGAATGCAGCTGTAGCTGCCCCAGACACACGGAGAACCACAGAGAACTTGGGGTGTGAGTAAGGCATCTCTTGTTCAATAAGAAGAAAGTCCACAGTTTTCCATCAACCCATACCTGTTCTATATGAATGGGATTTTTTAAAAAAATTGTTCTGAGCCATTTTGTTAGTGGGTAGGCAATTCTAGCCATGCCTTGCCCAGGGCAGCATGTTGCAAAATATCATACACTGTATGAAATGCCTAATGGCAGGGCCAGCCAATGTGCCCTGTTGTCAGGGACTGGCAAGGTTCCAAAGAATGTGGGGCAGAGACAGGGGGCCAGAGAGAGGGCACCTGCAATGTATGGGGTTTGGAGCTGCCTGGAGGCAGGAGCCAATGCACCGGGAGGAGGAAGAGTCAAGGCAGTCCGAGATGGAGGAAGGCACACAGGATATTGTGGGAAAAGAATAGGCTGTTCTCATGACAGATGAATCAGTAGATGAATCATCTACCCCTGCCCCCATTGTCTCCTAGAACCAGGAGGGGCTTGAAGTGGAAGGAGCTGTGGCAGCTTCAGTGCAGGAGAAGTCTGGGGCTGAGGGCACACAACCCATCAGGGGAGGGTATATAAGCTGGTAGAAGGGTTTCATTGTTGCTGAAACTGCTCAGCAGGGCACAGATCCGAGGGACATCTGCCTAGCTGCTCTACATCCGGCATCCCCAAACTCGGCCCTCCAGCTGTTTTTGGACTACAATTCCCATCATCCCTGACCACTGGTCCTGTTAGCTAGGGGTGATGGGAGTTGTAGTCCCAAAACATCTGGAGGGCCGAGTTTGGGGGTGCCTGCTCTACATGCTTCTTTTGTCCATAAATGCTTAAGTAACAGATGGGTCCCTTCCTGGCTGGGACACTCACTAACCAAACCCTACAATCGCATTAACATTGCAGTGAACCCAGAATGCACTCCAGTAAACAATCTAGCAAGTCAATTCTGCTGAGGCAAAATGTGATACAATGATGATCTTAGCTGGTTATGGGTTGTGCTGTGACTGCTGGGTAGATTTTACTTTGGGGTTCACTTGGACTGATTCCCTCCTGCTATCAAGAAAAAGAAAAGGCATTGCAAACTTGCCGTGTTGCCAATGAGGTCACAGAAGACTTAGTGGCACAGCTTGCATTAGTCCGTTCTCTCTGCATATGTGGATCAAACATAATTTAGTGAATCAGATGCACTGAATTACGTTGCCAGTCACTGGCCTGTAAGGCTGAAATTTTGCCCCATTAAGCAATCTACAAATCATCATCTTTCTGGCTTTATTACACAATTCTCCAGCCATTTTGGGTACTTTTGGCTTGCCCTGTCCGTTACCATACAAAAGGTAGCATCATCAGAGTAATTACAACCCACTGAGACCAATATTTCCAGGTGGGTTCTTAACGGGAGAGGAGATGGATTTCTGCAGGATCACAGAAACCTTTCTTTTTAAAACAAGAACATTTAATTAGTAGATAAAAGTTACACCTTCTCTCAGGACAGTTAATGGGCATTGAGGGAAATGTCATCCCTGTGAAATTGCCCTATATAAAGAGGGGAGAATATATTATTTTTATTTTAAGGAAGAGAAGTCCCCTTGGATACATGGGTAACTGCTTAAATATACTCACTTTGCTACTCAGGTAATGAGGATAACTCATCATCTGCTATAGCCTTTTCCTCATTATGGAGCTGAAAGGTGTGCTTGGATGCTAAGTGACAGATAGGGTGGGGGGAAGCTCTACCTTTTCCATCTTAAGCAAAAAGGTATCTTGTTGAGTGCAAGAGAAGGTCAGAGAAGACTGTCATCTCTTCACAATAATGACTACATGCATTACATTGCAACTGCTCTACATCCTTATGAATCCTAATCAACACAGAAGACAGAAAGCCACTCTAGATGTATGCTACAGCTCTAAAGGAAACATATGGCTGGCCTTTGCACAGCTCTGACTAGGATGCTAACTATGTCCTTTGCTGGACAAAGCAGATCTGTCCACGGTTACTGATGCCTCACATCCACATTACATTACTGCAGCACATTCAACCAGATGCTGCTCTTGAAAAGCATTAGGAAACTGCAATGAGGGCAAAAATTTTGCAGTTGTTGGAGACAATTCTGGTGTTCAGTTTTCCAGACCACACTGAATGTATTTAATTTCCATTCACTTCCTGTGAATTTCGCATCTTGATTCAAGGAGCTACTTATTACCTATAACGTCCAAAATAATTTGGGATCAGGATATTTGAAGAGTCACTTCTTCCCACATAGGAAATAATTTTCAAAAGTTATAATACAGAGATTTTATTTACTTATTTTCATTCAGCAAATTAATACCCAACCTTTCTTCAACAGAACTCAATGTGGCATGGGGATTTAAAATGCAATCCCATGCACGTTTACTTGGAGAGTTAGAAGTTTACTTGAGTTAGAAGTGAACAAATCTAACAATTTGGTTTCTCTTGATTTCTTAAAGTCAGTGAAAATTCAATGACATTTTAGTGCAAATTTCTCCTAGTAAACACATTTTTGTATGCAGTTTTGACTAATAGAATGCATTTTGGTATATTGTTTTCACAAAGATCCACAGTTTTATGCAAACTTTCCCCAATTCCCCCCCCCCCCCCAATTTTATGTGCATCGATTAGTTACAGAAGTGTGCATTTCAAATACTAGCTGCGTTCCGGTTCGTGAACTGGTTTGACAAGTGCCAATAAGGCAGCTTCTTAATAAAACACAAACAAAATTAAATTTCTCCCCTATCACTGAGGTTTGTCTTACTGGGTTCAGTGGCTCTTAATCCCAGGTAAGTGTGCACAAGAATCCAGCCTAAATTCTCATATAGTCTCCCCTCCAGGCACAGATCAGATCAGATTTCATGAGCTTCGAAGAGGTTGAGGCATCATGTACTTTAAGACCATGTCTTGAGTCTTGGTTCACATTTTTATGTTGCCACAGTACCACTGAGAACAGAGAGTGCATCTCTGAATGATGTGCTTTTGCTCTATTATAAAGTCAGTAGTGGCCCAGTTTCAGCGCTACTTAAAGGTTCATTTAAAGACATGGAGAACTTTCTGAACTCCAGAAACTCTAAGAATAATTGGAGGGAAATCTTAAACTCATGTTCCTAATATTCTGCAGATTTTCCACTCTGTGGTTATCCTCTGTCTTAAAAGACCCAAGGCATTGGCTAATAGTAGGGAAATATACTCAAGGCCGAATTCTCCCTAAGCTTCCCTACTGAGTCCAAAGAAAGCCGTAGCTCAAGGCAAGTTTTAGCTCTATGCTTATCTTAAAAGGCCACACAGTCTTTAAAAAACCTCCCAGGGCAATTCTTATGTATAAGCTCAGTTCATGCTATTGTTTTGTGCCCAATTATCAAACCAAATTCTTCTCTGAAAGAAGCCAACTGGGCAAAAGTAGCTCAAATATGTTACCCAAAAGCCATTTAAAAATAAATGGGTACCTAATAGAATAAATCACAGTGTATAGACCTGGAATATATTTTGTTTAACGGGTCCAAACCTTCTTGGGTACATTTATGAAATATTTCTTCCTCCTAAAAGGTAGATATATTGTTTCACTGATTGTGTCTCAGCACAATGGTTGAAACCCTAATCCTCACACAAAATAATCTGAGGAATTTGGCTGTTCCTCCAACACTACTTGGCAAATCAATGGCACAAGGCCCTGGTGACACAGGCAATGTTGCCAACAAATCAAAATAGGCTTCCAAAAGAAGGAAAAGTTACAGCACCTCACAAACACAAGATCGACCAGGATGAGAAAGTTTGGATTCAGCCAAACTTGGGCTCTCCCAGCTGAGTCCCACTGACATAAATCATTCACCCTGTCTTAGCCAGGGCTCTGCCAGCAGAATTTGAGCCAGTGTAATTTATGTTGGTGTAGGTCCCCCAAGGGACGCGGGTGGCGCTGTGGGTTAAACCACAGAGCCTAGGACTTGCCGATCAGAAGATCGGTGGTTCGAATCCCTGTGACGGGGTGAGCTCCCGTTGCTCAGTCCCTGCTCCTGCCAACCTAGCAGTTTGAAAGCACCTCAAAGTGCAAGTAGATAAATAGGTACCGCTCCAGAGGGAAGGTAAACAGCATTTCCGTGCGCTGCTCTGGTTCTCCAGAAGGGGCTTAGTCATGCTGGCCACATGACCCGGAAGCTGTACGCCGGCTCCCTCGGCCAATAAAGCGAGATGAGTGCCGCAACCCCAGAGTCGGCCACGACTGGACCTAATGGTCAGGGGTCCCTTTACCTTTAGGTCTCCCAAAAGCAGCTCTCTGGGGGTTGGGCAGTCCCTGTTTCCTGGCAGGTTCACCTTCATACATGTCAACAATGCTGCTGCCATTGTGAATTAAATATTGTGCTGTGAATCACCCCGGGATCAACTGACCGTGAAGGGCAAGGCATAAATAAATTTGACAAATAAATAAATCACCAGTGAAAACACTACTAAATCCCCACCTGTGATCTCTTTTCTAGGAATGTTGTTTCTCCATTATCAGATTTGGAAAGACAGCGTAGCTTTGGTAAATGAAACCATCAACCTAGAGGTAAACTGTTGGCTATGCATCCAAGTCCTGGATAACTTCCAGCTCCATAATGATTAGTTTACATTAGCTAGATAAAGTGGAAATAATCAGTGAAGGGAAGATCTGTTTCTGCTCCTGTTTCCAAACCATTATGAAAATGAAATTTCATTCTCAGAATGACAAGTTGCTCTGCTCTGGTTGAAAATAAAAGCCTGTTTCTATCCCCACACACATCATTTTGTGCTCATGTAGATAGGATCTTTAATTACCAGCTGCTGTAAATGATCTTCTTATGATGATTAGCTGCCAAACCCTGAAACAGTGCTCCTCTTACTGCCCTCTGTGTTCAAATAGTCCACCTGTTTTTGATTAGTCAAACTACCAAAGCCTACCTATGGTAAGATTATTTAAATTATATAGTGCAGCTGCTAGAATCCCTCCAATCCTATAATGTCAACAACAAGATTGTGTTTGCTCTTACACGGCACCAGCTTTCGTCACAACTTCTGTGACTAAGATCATATTTTTAAAAAAACCCTTAAGAACCAGTAAATATTTGAGCTGAAAGTAATCTAATTCCCCTATCCCTCGAAAAATTCTCCTCTGCACATTTTGATGATCAAAGATTATCCAAATAAAGACTGTGCTGAGTCACTATTCATTCATGAGCACAAAATCTTATCACCTTGTTAATGAATGGGGCTCCAGAACAACAAAATCCTGGTCCTTTAACGATACTGGCAAGTGCCTTAATCACAAAAGCTGAGAGATGTTTCTGAGCAGTCCAGAAATACCCGTCTTGCTGGACTAAGCATTAATGCATTATCCTCGCTGCAATCTGTTACTAAGTCATCTTGGAACAATGAGTTCCCTTTTCAGTAACGGATGAGATTCCTAACTGCCCTGACATGGTCTTGTGGTTATTAATTTGTGTGTGTGTGTGTGTGTGTGTGTGTGTGTGTGTGTGAGAGAGAGAGAGAGAGAGAGAGAGAGAGAGAGAGAGAGAGAGAGAGAGAGATATGAAATGCTCTGTACAATTGCACAATACTGTACATCTTTCTTTGTTTCAATGGTTTGCTATTCATTGTCGGAGACCTTGCCTTTTTTTTTACTTCCAATATATCTTAGGGCACCCTATATTCACTTAGCTTCTGACAGTTGGCTTGCACCAGCAGTTACCATTTAACAATACACAATAATGATTAGTAACATTTGCATTATTCTCCGATATCCTAGCAATCAATCAGAAAGATAAGTGAGGACACCAAACTGAAGTGTCAAAAGTAATAATAGATTCTTCTGGTGGAGGTCTCAATCTTTTCAGTGAAGGGTGTGAAGGTACCATGTTATATAAGGGTGTCTTTTGTGGTTTGAGTCCTTTAAAGAAAAATAACTTTGTAACATTCAAAATGTAAAAAGCTTA
The DNA here is from genome assembly GCF_964234715.1 of Podarcis melisellensis. Lineage (NCBI taxonomy): Eukaryota > Metazoa > Chordata > Lepidosauria > Squamata > Lacertidae > Podarcis > Podarcis melisellensis. Next base: position 19,077,651 of record NC_138537.1, read on the forward strand.
CTTGGGCTGTAGATTAGGAAATTAACAAAATGACTCCCACCACACACAAAAAGTACATAAATCCCTACACACTAAACATTAGAACTAAACATTAATAAATGTGTATACCACTCAAGTATAAGTCTCTCCAACCTGTCCTTTTTATTTTGAAGCCTTGTACATTTTTCTAAAATGCAGAGAATTGTTGCAATGAATTGTTTAGTATGTTGGTTGGCCACCAAGGAACCATGAAAGTTCCCAGCTATTTCAAAGCCATTGATTCCAGATACAAGGAAAGAGCAGTACAGAAACTAAAAGGAGGTTATGTATTGGTATTATTATAGATTAACACTGTTTCATTTGAGGTTTGATCTCTGTTTGCATGCAGAATAGCAACTGCGAGAGCATGTTCTACCCAGAATCTATTCCATGCAAGCACCATTAAAATGTACAGGGGTTGAGCAAGAGGACATTGGCTGTTGTGAAGCGAAAGTTCCCAGTGGATTGTGCCCTGAAAGTTTTAAAGCGACACACAATCCCCCAGAACCTGAAGGTATGTCTGGAATTAAATATGCTATCCAACCATTCCATATAGGAAAAGCTGGGTCAAACTTGAAAACCCAATGTTCTTTTGATTTCAGGTTCAGAAAGCACAAAAGGTAAAGTTTTGCAAGCAATCCACAGCTTAGGGCTCTCTAGTTAATTTTGTTGCTGTTCTTGTCTACTAAGTGAGTAAAAAATGCTCAGCAGTGCAGTGGATCTGACAGAGAGATGGAATCAGACTAGCAAAGCATGCAGTTTTGCTCTTTGTACACTAGGCTAGTTTCTACGGTCACACTCTCACACTCCTCTCCATACTTCATTCAGGGAAGCAAGAGAATCTTTAAAGGATGCATTCCAACCAAGCCAAAAGACTCAAGGAAGTTATGAAGTGGGCTAGTGAGGGGTGTAGCTGAAAAGTGGTCAATTAGCGAAGCCTGGAAGGTCTCGTGGACCCCACTAGAAACCATTTCAAAGGCTTCAAGTTGGGCACTAAGTCAAATGGTTTGGTGAAGGATGCCCACCATCTTCCAGGTCACATAAGACACCTGATAAGACACCCATAAGGCAGAACTGTATACCCCACGCACACCTTCCATTAGGACAAAGGACCAAAGGACCATTTAGAATGTTTTTCACAGTGGGGCAGAGGACGAAATGAAGTCAGTCAATGGGTCATTAATCAGAGCATTTGACCAGGTCTAGAAGAGATGTTTCTGCCCAACAGGAGACTGTGCAGGGCAACTTAACAACAATGGTTGGGCACTTGAGTCTGATTGGCCATTGATCATTTCCAAGGACAGAGTCCATTACAGATTTATCACCCACAGGGATAAGAAACCCTGTTGGTCAAGGAGGCAACATTTCAGAGAACTGAACTGTACCCTGAATGACAAGCATTACTTTTCCAGAAACAGGACAGAGACATAAAAAGGCACTTTGGGCAGGAGAAATTATAAGCTATCTTTTAGGTATAACAGAAAGATAAGAATGGAAGCTTAATTCAGGGCATATCTATTATGCACATATTCCAAAGTCTTTCTGTTATGGTGGCTGTTTGAAATTATAGAGCAATGGAAGAAGTGACATGGGATCCTCCCCCACCCCCCTTAGCTTACAATGAAGTAGGCAAACTTCTTTAGAGAGAGATTGTTGGACCCCAACTCCCATCAGTCCATACCAGCAAGAGCAATGGCCAGAGATTATGGTAGCTGTACTCCGAGATCATCTGGTTCCCCATCCCTGGTTTTCATAAACTATTACACACTCTAAGTTTTCCATTAAGCACTCCGCAGTCAAAACCAGGCATTGTATTTCCTAATCTTATCCTCTGGAAATATGCCTTTTGAATTAAGACATTGAATTTAAGATCCTTAACAACATGGAAAATAATATCATATCCATAGTGGGCCTCCTATTAGTCATTTCAAAATAATGACTTTTTGTCGCTGCAGGTGTTACTCTAATGGCATCCTCATAAAGCTTATCCATTAGGGCATTGAGGTTCCTAACAGAAAGCAACAAAACCTCTTCAGGGATTTATCTGTTGGCTGTTTCTATTAGAATAGTTTACAAAGTTGTCAGTAAGACGGAGCTTTCATAATAAGTACTTTACAGTGCATTCTTCCATAACATAAAAGGGAAAAAGAAGAATTACTACAGTGCAAAGAAGCATAATACTTTAAAGAGTTTTGGGAAAGATTATGATGTTTATGAAGAAATAGGATTAGAAAAAGATGTGGAGAGAGAGAGAGAGAGAGAGAGAGAGAGAGAGAGAGAGAGAGAGAGAGAGAGAGAGAGAGAGAGATTGTATAGCACAGGCTGTTGTTCTTCATGCTTACTCAGAAGTAAGCCTAGCTTTTTTTCTGTGGGGTTCACTCCCATAATTGTACGGTGGGTTGCAGAATTATTCACTTTGGGGCTGCAGAATAATCAAATGTAAGAGAATGGCTTGGATCCAATGCAGCCTTTTCGGGAATGGAAGGAATCTTCGCATAAAAGGAAAGGTCAGAAGTCTCTGTTCATTTAAAGGAGGGGAAGATTTTTATATATTCTCTCTCCCTGCTGCAGCTTCTTGTGCCTCTCACACTGTTAATGGAGAATCTCCCCAACTTCCAGGGCAGAATTTTTGGCAGGTATGTGCAATGGGCTCCCAATAACAGATAATAAATAGGAAAACTCACTCTTCCATGAACCACAGAGGATAATCTCACAATTTTTTTAGGATCCAGCCCGATTCCACTCACATAAAATTAATTACCCTAACAGGGTTAGCAGAAACTGCATATTATTATTAAGGATCACATAAATTTTGATGGACAAATAAGCAAACCAACAACAAAATTCGAGGATTCATGCTCCGAACTGCAAAATTCAGAGGCGTGTGAATTTCAATGGATGGCTGTGTTTTGGTCTGTGTATTGTTTCAGAAAGTGCAAATCAAAGGTTTGAATTGAATGCAAACTGAATCAGATTTCTTCAAAAAAACTTTCTGACAGTAAGAGCTGCTTGGCAGTGGAACAGGCTCCCATGAGGGGTAGTGGATTCTCCTCCCTTGGAAGTTTTTAAGCAGAGGTTGGATGGCCATCTGCCATGGATTCTTTAGCTAAGATTCCTGCATTGCAGAGGGTTGGACTAGATGTCCCTTGGGTATCTTCCAATAATAATAATAATAATAATAATAATAATAATAATAATAATAATAATTTTATTATTTATACCCTGCCATCTGGCTGGGTTTCTCAGCCACTCTGGGCAGCTTCCAACACATAGCTGTCAACTTTTCCCTTTTTTTAAGGGAAATTCCCTTATTCCGAATAGGATTCCTCGCAAGAAAAGGGAAAAGTTGACAGCTATGTTCCAACAGGATATTAAAAACACAGGTCAAACATTAAAAACTTCCCTAAACAGGGCTGCCTTCAGATGTCTTCTAAAAGTCAGATAGTTGTTTCTTTCCTTGACGTCTGATGGGAGGGTATTCCATAGGGCGGGCGCCACTACTGAAAAGGCCCTCTGTCTGGTTCCCTGTAACCTCACTTCTTGCAGTGAGGGAACCACCAGAAGGCCCTTGGCACTGGACCTCAGTGTCCGGGTTGAACGATGAGGGTGGAGATGCTCCTTCAGGCATACTGGGCCATTTAGGGCTTTAAAGGTCAGCACCAACACTTTGAATTGTGCTCGGAAACTCTAAGATTCTATGATTCTTCCCTGTCCCTGGGCAATCAGACATGGACTTAAATATACATACGATATATTGCTGTGCAGACACAATGGGTGCACACACTGGACCTGAGTGTGAAACAGCCTGTAGTCTTATTGGAAATACCATTTAATGTCCTCAGAAAAACTTCTCAGTTTTTCTCTCCAGAGCTCCAGGTGTTCCCAAAGGCCTTGTAAGGGAGGGAGGGAGGGTAACAGAAAGAGATGGTAAGGAACTTCCTCTCCACCTTTCCCTAAAAAAGCTTTTCTGTGCTTTCAATGGAACAATTAATATATTGCTCACCCTCAATCATATGCACTCCCTCAGCTAGCATTAGGCAACTACTTAGAAGCCATCTAAGGGCAGTTCGACCTGCTCATATAGTCTGAGGACATTTCCTGTCCCCAAGTTGTACCATTGCAAAATGCCCCTCATGGTTTTGTAATAGAAACCCCTGGAAGCATTTTCTAATTGTTTTGAAATCCCATCGAAATAAACCATAAAACCATTTGAGGCAGAAAAGAACAGTGGGATTTATTTGCTATCTAGAGCCTCTGCAGTTTTATTAACTTAATACTCAGGCTCAATACAAAGAGTCAAAAGAGAATAAATATTAATTTTGATGTTTACTCGGTTTTTTAAACAAGTGTTTACAGTTACCGTGGTACCTTGCTTCCCAAAACACCGAAAACCCAGAAGTAAGTGTTACGGTTTTCTAATGTTTTTCAGAAGCCAAACATCTGATATGGTTGTCAGCTTTTGTTTCCGGGGCGCCTGCACCAATCAGAAGCCGGACCTTGGTTTTCGAACATTTCAGAAGTCAAGCGGACTTTCGGAACAGATTAAGTTTGGCACTTTTGTTTTTGCTATATATCGTGCGTTTTGGGTTTTGAGGCTTTTTTGGTTAATTTGTTTTTGTGACTGTGTGGAACCCAGTTCAGCTGCTGATTGATTGACTGATTGTGTGACTACAGAAATGGATAAAAGCCCCCCATCCAAACAATGACTATAATCAGTGCAGGTAAGAAAATAATAATTTTAAATTTTATCATCTACAATACTTTCTTATTTATTTTATAGTCCAGTACATTGATTATTGCTTTCATTTTATGGATCAATGGTCTTGTTAGATGGTAAAATTCATGTTAAATTGCTGTTTCAGGGGTTGTTTTTAAAGGCTGGAATGGATTAATCTGTTTTGCATTACTTTCTATGGGAAAGCACACCTTGGTTTTGGAACGCTTTGGTTTTGGAACGGACTTCTGGAATGGATTAATTTTGAGAACCAAGGTACCACTGTATCTCAATTTCAAGAAATGCATGGTACTTTATTTATGGCATTTATATCTCACCTTTCCTCCAAGGAGTTCAAGGTGGTACACATTGTTCTTCCTCCCTTGCATTTGATACAACAACCCTGTGAGGTAAAGTCAAAAAAATCTGTGCCTGGCCCAAGGTCACCCAGCAAGCTCTGGTCTCCCAGGTCCTAGTCCAACACTCTGCACCACATTGGCTTTCACTTTGGCCAAATATGTTTTCTTGCCTGGCATTTGTAATAAGCTATAAATCATCATTAATTAGTTGTTGTTTTTGTTTACTTGGGATGTTTTTTCACTCGAACCAGTTTTGAGTAATGAGAAATCTGCATCATTATTTTCTTCCATAAAGAAAGCTTTACAATCTTATTATATCTCCCAGTCTGTTCTCCTGGACGGTTGTTATAGTTTTCAGATTGCTTAACAGCAGGTTGGGAGTTCTCAGGACGGAAAGTACAAAAGCTACACATTTGGGTGGGTGGCATCCAAGCAATGCCAAGTTTCGATTATAAACTCAGATGTTTTGGGAGATTATACCCTAGGTCTATACCTTGGATGTTCTGAAAGCAGCGGTTCTCATGAATCACTACTGATTGCCACATGCACCATGAATCTACTTGAGTGATTCTACATATCTGGAAAACCATTTTCTCAACATACTTTAAAAAAAAGGAATTTGTAATAATAATAATAATAATAATAATAATAATAATAATAATAATAATAGGGTTGCCATAACTTGAAGAGCTAAAAAGAGGACAAAGCCGCTGCCAGTCCAAGCTATTTCATTTCATTACTGTCAGGGAACTGACATCGGAGCCAGAAGTGGAGGCAGGGCTCCCAAGCGATGCCGGAGAAGGGCCAAGCAGGGAGAGAGGGGACTCATCGGCTGGGGAAGGAAATCAGCATAACACCAGGGATAAAGGGGGACGGATGGGGGAATCGGAGAGGGGGCTCCAGGACTCTTCGCTGGAGACCAGCGGGGAGAGCACAGGTCCTCCGCTACCCACACCCACCCTGCGCAGAAGACTTCCGCGCAGGGAAAGTAGGCGTAGACTTGGCGTCAAAGAACTTCTTTGCTGGAAGAAGGTCAAGAAACACCCACTGACGGATTCTGCCAGCGACTGAGACAGCCACGAAGTGAAGGGCTGTCCAGCCAGGAAAGGTTTAACCAGGCTACCTAGCCAGGAGTGGCGGCAACTTACGCACGAGCAACCCCATATAACCATTACAACTACTAGATTGTGAAACAATTGAGAATGGCATCACTTGTTACACAAACCCCACCAGTTTATGGGGGGGGGGGTCCAGTGAAAAGATTAAGAATGAGGTGGGAGTAGGACTAAAGAATGGCAGAGCAACCAGAGGTCAGGTGAGTGCTGCCACCACCCTCATCCCCCACCAGTTAGCTTGGGAATGAGATAGTGCTTTCTCTGTTGTTATTTTATATTATGCAGCTATTTCCATATTAACTTCTCTTTCGTATAATTCTTTGAAATCGCTTTAAGGAAAGAAAGGAGGGATGAAGGGGATGCAGCTTTGTCTTTGCAGCAAAAAGGTTCCGTGGAGCTTCTTGAGGTCGCTGTGACAGCATTGCCTTTCTAGTCGTTTCTCACAATTCATCTGAAGCCTGTCTTCTGAACTGAAGGGAGAAGAAACTCTCTCAAAACTTTGAACTTTGGTGGTAAGGAGGGTGTGGTAGCAAGAGGAGAATGCCACCAAAGCTGCTATTCAGAGATCAGCAGAACCTGAAATGCAACCAGAAAGAATATATGGCTCCTAGATTATTTGATGTATTGTTTATAACAAGGTGGGATCTGCCTGGTGGAATCTGCCACATCTCATCCTCCACTTTCCTTCCTCCCTCCCCCAACAAACCCCCTTCACCCTTTTTTTTTTTTTTGTACCAGAATACAAATTTATAAGGTAAAGGTAAAGAGACCCCTGACCGTTAGGTCCACTAGTGAATGACTCTGGGGTTGCAGTGCTCATCTTGCTTTACTGGCCGATGGAGCCAGCATACAGCTTCTGGGTCATATGGACAGCATGACTAAGCCGTTTGTGGTGAACCAGAGCAGCGCACGGAAACGCTGTTTACCTTCCCGCCGGAGTGGTGCCTCTTTATCTACGTGCACTTTGACATGCTTTCGAACTGCTAGGTTGGCAGGAGCAGGGACCGAGCAATGGGAGCTCACCCTGTTGTGGGGATTTGAACTGCCAACCTTCCGATCGGCAAGCTCTAGGCTCAGTGGTTTAGACCACAGCGCCACCCACGTCCCTTAAAAATTTATACTGGAGCACAAATTGCTACGATCCATTGTTGATATTTATGTTCCTTCTATTGTTTTTATTCATTGATTCTATTGTTAAGGAAAGCCCCCCCCCCAAAAAAACCCCCACCAAATACAGTGAGGAAATTGTCTAATAATCTAGATATTTAATGATTAACCAAGTACATGAATTATAACATGATAATTTTCATTTTGATTGTCTGGGTTTGTCAAAGGGGCCTTAACACAAAGAACTGGAGGATAACGGGCATTGTTTTTGAGGAAAATTGAAACCAGAACATTCCTGTATTTAAGCTGCAGTCCTTCTTTCCTTTTTTCTGACAAAGAGCCTGATCTGTTTCAAAGCAAGTCAGAAGCCAAAGGTGAAAAATTAATAACACCGTGACACGGTCTGGCATGGCTTGCAAAGCACCTGTGATGTTTATGCTTTTGCCTATTTACTAGCGAAATCAGAGCATGTCCCAGGCAACATTTATTTTAAAAGAACAACAACAGATGATGCCAGTTGGCATTTTGCAGTAGAAGTAACAGCTCTGTATTTGATACCCCATAGGATACGAGTGAATATACAAAAAACCCTCACCCAACCCTGCAGTAAATGTGATTAATCATCATTATGTCTGTCTTACTTTCAAAAGCCTGTATTAAAAAGGAGGGGGATGTTATGATACCCAATTGGCCTCATTTATTATAGCAGTAACTACAAGTCACATCTCTGCAGTTTATGGTCCAGTGCTGTGCTTTTATGAAAACAGAAGTTCAGGAGAAACACACACAAAAAAACTTGGCTTAATGTTTAACTGAGGTTAGAAAGCAGCCACATAAGTCAATCCACCTGAAACCTGGTGCCTTATTGTCTTCCATAATTGTGACCGACAGGCTTTTCCCAACAGTTGTGTTGTTATTGCGTTGATGACATTTTAGTTCAATCCCATGTGTCAGGACTCAAGAACCACAATGCTCCTATGGCTCTGAAGTGTAATTGGCCCAGCTAGAAATGCACATATCAGGTTAGAAGTGCTGTGATGGTGCAATGCCACTAGCACCATTGCATGACAACCATGCCAACTTCTTCCCGTCCATATTAAAGCTCCTTGCAGACTGGGTGGTTTGGTTGGAGGGCACTAAACAGGAGAGAATTCCTGTACTTGGTGCTTTTTCCTCCAGCTGAAGTTCCCGGAGTAAGGTAAGTCCTCTGTCCAATCCTAGCTGGTCAGAACCTACAGGGGGCACTGTTGGACACAGCTCACCCAATAGGCAAGTGAGAGGCAGCAGGCAATAGGCAGGTAGGCTTGATGAGACAGGAGAGCAATGAGAGAGCTAAGACAAAGACATCAACCTGCCTACTCGTTGAAATCATCTGCTAATGCTCACCTTCAGAGGTGAGGCTGCTGACAACCAGGGAGGGAGGGTTGACTGGGGCACCCCATATCTGGAAATCCTCCCTTGAGGGATTTGTTGTGCTTTAGACACTAGGAGATTTTTATTATTATTACAGAAGACCCACAACTTCAGCATGATTCGCTTAAACAATTGCAGCTTTGCGCAGGTGGCAGAAAGGTAACTACCGTATTTTTCGCTCCATAAGACGCACTTTTTTCTCCCTAAAAAGTAAGGGGAAATGTCTGTGCATCTTATGGAGCGAATGCATGGTCCCTGGAGCTGAATTGCCCAGGGGCAAAAAGCAGATCATGCTCTCTTTTTTTGAAAGAGGGAAGTGGGTGTTGAAACAAAGCCACTGATCAGCAAGCGATCAGGAGCAAGATAAGGGACGCTAGCAATAAAGGAGGCTGCCTAGGAGGGGGGAGGTAAAGAACGAACTTGCAAGGAGAGGAAACAGGAAGACTAAAGCAATAAGGAGAAAAATTAGAAGAAAAGGAGGAGCAAAAAACTGTTCCAGCTAAGGAAAGACACCAATGCAAACGAGGGAAGGGAGTGTTGAAAGAAGCAGCTGATCAGTAAGCAATCGGGGGGGGGGGGAGATAAGGGACACTAGTGATAAAGGAGGCTGCCTGGGAGGGGGAGGTAAAAGCCCATGGATCCTCAGGATTTTTACATTGTTTCACCCCAAATTCACCATCAGATCACATAGCATGTCCATGGCTACAGCCTGCACCAAAAACATCATGCACCCACTGTTGCGTGGGGCCACAATGGCGCAAAAACATGGTTACAAAGCACGGATCCTCGTGGATTCTCAGGATTTTTGCATTGGGCTACCCCAAACTCACCGTCAAATCACATGTCTGCGGCCACAGCATGAACCACAAAAATCATACATACACTGTTTCGTTCAGAATTTTTTTTTCTTGTTTTCCTCCTCTAAAAACTAGGTGTGTATTATGGTCAGGTGCGTCTTATGGAGTGAAAAAGATGGTAAATACCTAAATGGGGATTGAGGTGGGGGGACAGCCAGAAGAGGCTGTCCAATATCTTGCAAAGGCCCCACAAGATCTTCTATGACCTTCCCACAGTCCAGTAAACAAGGTGGGGGGCTTAAAAACTCTCTCTGTACTGGGTTTTCCTGCTGTAGAGCGTTTTTTTATCCTTCCACATTGCTTACCAGGCTCTGGGAAGGTCACCTTAGGCCTTAGCTCAGTGGTAGAGCCTCTGCTTCGCATGCAGATGGTTCCAGGTTCAATCCCCAGCAAAGGGTAGGTCTGGGAATGTTCCCCACTAGGAATTCCCAATGCTAGCCAGAGTGGTCCCTAATTACAGCAGCTCCCTAGGTCCATTTCCTAGCCTTGAGTCTTGTACTCTGGCACCAATTAGTTGCACCCACTGACTTCTTTGACAAGGAGGAGCAAGAGAGCACTACTTATTCATTCATTCATTCATTCATTTAAAAAATCCGAGTCTTTTCTTGTGAAATCTGCCCTAGTTCTACTTAAGAGTAATTACATTTTAGTGCAACCCGCGTTTCTCCACTTGAAACATGACAATAAGGCCGCCCAATTTCAGAGTACCATAAATTAAACATTGTACTTCAGATTTGACTCTTCCATCATTACTAATTTAATGCTTATCCCTTTAAAATCCTCTAATTGACTCATGTCACATAGATTCTTTTACTGTTTGGACTCAGTATATAATGTAATGTTCCCCATGTTTGGGTTGTAGCTGATCTATAATTCACAAGCTATGACTAGCAAATAGGGAACATTTCAGCTCACCTACAAGTTCAGGGGAATACAAATACCAAAGATATCTCCAGGTGGATAGGAACATAGGAAACTGTTTTATATGGGTTCAGATCATTGGTCTATCTAGCTCGGTATTATCTATGCTGACAGGCAGAGAGACTGCAGGCAGGCTTCTCTCCTAGTCTTACTTGGAGTTGCTGGGGATTTAACCTGGGACCTTCTGCATCCCAGTCAGATGATCTACCACTAAGCTAAGATCCTTTCCCTTGCACAGCTTGGGCCGAGATAGCTCAGTTGGTTAGAACATGGTGCTGATAACACCAAGGTTGTAGGTTTGATCCCTGCATGGGACAGCTGCATATTCCTAAATTGCAGGGGGTTGAGCTAATGATCCTCAAGCTCCCTTCCAGTTCTAAAATTCAATTATTCTTTTTTTAAAAAAATGTATTAATTTATTATGCTTTGTAGCCAAGATCATTATACATCAAACAAGCTTGCATGTCAAAGAAAACAAGCAGTGTGGGGGGGAAGAAATATGTATGCTTCCCCCATGTGTGCCCCATGCCATCCCTAGATCTGCTCCAGAGGAGATGCTCTACAACAAATTTAGGAAATATGCAGGGGGTGAACATTCTGGGATGCAAGTAGAAACCCTGTGCTGAACGAATGAGAGACTTTGTGCTGCACTGGATTCCACTTTCAGTAATCTTCAAACTGATGCCTTCAGATTCCAGGAAAACAACTCAAGTGCAGGCGGCAGACTCATGCTTGACCACTGCATTGTATTTTGCAGGATAAAGAGCGTACATCTCTGGATTTTGAAGCAGGGGCACCTGTAAACGAAAGAAAAGAGAGCCTGAAACAAAATGTTAACCACATTTTGTAACATAAAAAAGATACCTGTAAAATCACCATAGCTGCTTATTATTTTATATTATTTTATTTTATAGCCCCTACCATGCACAAGTAGGCACTGCAGCTACTGTTAGGCAGCCAGAGGCTGACATTCTAATTAAAGACAAATTGCCACAAGGAGAGGAGAATGATAAGTAGAAAGAAAGGGACTCAAAATTTAAGTTGGTTAAAAACAAAAACAAAAGTGCTTTCTGGGGCATCAGAGTACAATTACTGTTGAATGGGTAGTGGCTTGAAGTCTGAAGTCTGGCTGGATTAAAGGCAATGGGCATTCCATGTGTCTTTATACTCCATTCATTCATACATGTGCCAGCAAGGGAAGACTTGCCTCCAACATGGGCTGAATGAAATCTGCCTGCTCAGTCTCACTCCCTTACCTCAGAAAGCATCCATTTGAACTGTTATAGTTAGCTCTCTGTATCCCTAGAACAGGAGTTAAACCAGCATAACTGATGTTGACTTTGCATTCTTAGAATTCAAGTATGGACTTCTTGAAACAGGAAATTTAACCCTATTTGTGTCTTTCCTTTCCTCCTCCCTTTCTAGCCAGTTTGTTCCATTCTTCTTAAGTCAATAACATTCTGTTCCACTGAGTCCTAATGGGTTGGTTTTTTAGGAGGGAGGGTTATGTGTCACTGGTAAACCTCAGGGTTTCCCCCAAGTCTCCTGACACCTCCACCATGTGTATAAGTGATGCTCTTTTGGCAACTCCTTCATAGCCAGTGAAAGACTTGAATCGGAAATAGAAGTATGATAATGAAAGGAAAAGTTACCATGGTGTGAGAGCTTCAAGGTAATTCAGTCATGATTCTTAGCCATCAGTGAGAAGCATTTCCATGAAGTGGCTACAGAAGCATTGCTCTAGTGGTGGGAAGATAAGAACCCTTGACAGATTCTCAGAAATCTCCAAATGGCTATATGATCGAGGTAAGGCTGAATACACAGAGATCAGCATAATGAGGAAACAGCAAACCACCTTCTCCAGGGAAAATGGATCTAATTGTCTATAAGAGGCAGCCAGGGCCTGAGACAAGCTGTATGGGATGATGTCCTGAATAATTGTGGTTAAAGACCTGCAGGTGGTCCCTGAGGAAAGACAGCAGAGAAGCTGAAAGCCAGATGCTGTGAGCTTCTGCTTAAACAAACCTGGGGGCAGTTCCTGAGGCAAGTGGCTCAGCATTCCCAGATTAAGGCCTTCCTGAGGCAAAATTGGAAGACAAGAACCTGCTGATAAACATACTGGGGACTTTATAGCTGACTAAGTAGGACTGTGGACAAAAATATGAAAGGAAACAGAAAATTAGCTATTAGACTAATTGTGATGTAACATTGTGTTATACAACAGGAGATCTCAGAAACCAGGATTATTTATTTATTTATTTAATGGCTAGAACCTCTTGTTGCTATCAATGTCTCTAATCATTTTTGCTAGGAAGTAAGTGAGTTCTTTAGTAAATGTCCTCACCTCAGTTTACAAGGAAACAACTTTATTGAATCAGCTGAAAACATTTCTGAGAAGACATCTGTAAGATTGCACTGCCAGCTTCTTTGTTAGTTGGTTCCAGATGTACATTAGGTTTAGGATGTGGTTGAGCAATAGCAGGGAGAGAGTGTCTGAGAGAGTCTTAAGGCCAAATGGTAATAAATGACTGTATTATTTTTTAATCATATATGTTCACCTTGCTTCTTTCCCTTTCTTTATTCTCTCTTTTTAAAAAAATCTGTGTTTCTTCCACCTATGCATTTTTGCTACCTTGCTACTCTGTTCTTATTCTTATTTAGTATTTTCTACTTTAGGAAAAACCAATACTACTTTAGGAAAAACCAATACTACCTTTGGACAAACACTTTCGCAAAGTTGAACTATCAAGTCCAAAACTGCAAAGTCCAAATTAACCTTCAGTTATGATGGTCAAAAAACACAAAGGAATCATCCATACCAATTTAATAACATAAGAATAGCCTGTCTGAGTCGGTTAAAAACCATCCGGGTCCAACTCCCTGTTCTCACAGTGGCCAATCAAATTCCCATAGGAAAGCCACATACAGAACCTGAGAACAATAACACTCTCTCCATCTGCAATATTCAGCAACTGGTACTCAGACACTGAGGGAGAACATAGACGAAATAGAGCATAGTCATTATTTCCAGTGGCCATTGGTAGCCTTATTTCTAGTACAATAGCCTCCCATGGGGTAGGCAACATGACAGCTTTATGGATTTGAAGTAGAATCCACATCCATGCCTTCATAATTGCAAGTCCACAACAGGTTCCATCCTATTGCTGTGATCTCACACTTGTCTTCATTGTTTTGAGTGACCTAAGCCAGAGTGGGCAATTGCATCTACTTAGCAAAAGCCTGTTAATCCCATTTGGTTATTTACAGGCAAGTGGCAACCCAGTGACTTATTGATATGCTTCAGCAGAGGTACAGAAAACTAACAGAAAACTAACCATATGCACCCAAGTTTGAAACTATCAGCCTTGCAAAAGCTGACATTTATCCTGAGGTCAGTTTAAACCCCTGCTTGTTTTTCATTATCTGAGCTCACCCAGCATGTCCTCATTTGGCATTTCCATGGAGTTCCATTGTTTCCACACTCAAACATTAGCAGAGGCACTCTGCATGAACAATACCCTTCCATCTGAGAGCACCATACCACGCTCTGCAACTTAAAAGTAACAAACTTTGTGGAATAAATGCTCGGGCTGTGCTGGCCTTTGAGTTTGTTATGGTTTTATCCTAGTTGTACTTTGTTTGCTGTCAATTAAGGCTACTTTTTCTGGAAGCTGTAAAAATTGAGGCAATGTTCCTGGGTTTCCTCCCTTCCCCACCCCTTCTCTTAACTTTGATGGATTTTGTTCCATAAAGTTATTCTTATTGGATAAAAGCATTTGGTAGACAATACTGCGCAGCTTTTGAATTACAGTGACTATATTAATGTCAGCAAAATATGCCAAACTGTCAAGCCATTTCGATAAATTGTTCATAGCAACATTAGAAATGACACAACCCAGAGTGAGAGTTTCACCATATAGAGGGTACTGTTTTGGCTCTTTGTCAAAGGCTTCATTCTTATGCAAATAACACACAGTTCTAGGTACTCCCTAGGAAGAGGAGATTGAAGACAAGAAATCGCCACAAGGACTGTTCCCACTTCCAAAGAGGTTTAAAGATTCTTACAAGGCAAATCCTTAAAAAAGGAGTATAAACACCTGCAATTGGGAAACACTGGCCTGCGAGTGCTCCAGTTGGAGAACAGCTATTACCAAAGGTGTCATGGACTTTGAAGACACTCAAACTTAGGACGAAAGGGAGAAACGTGCTAAGAGGAAGGCATATTTGGCAAACCCTCACCTTGATCAACTCCCATCCAGAAACCCATGTCCCCACTGTGGAAGGACGTGTGAATCCAGAATTGGCCTCCACAGTCACTTACGGTCACACTGTTAAGACTGTTTTCATGGAAGACAATCTTACTCGGCTACAAGTGATCGCCAAAGAAGAAGGTGTGGATGCACAGAGGCATTCATAAGCAAATTCCTTAGAGCGCTTCATTCGGAGGAAGGATGGCCACTTCACATGTTAGCATCCTGCTTCAGGCAGAGCCCATGGGCAGAACTGCCAAAGCAGTCCATGCAGTTTAAACAGGCAAGCAGAACAAAGGACTGCTTCCAGTGGAACTGGGAAATTCAGACTGGATGTAGTCACCCAAAGGCAGACTAGGATGTTAATCCAGCAACTTTCGGGAGCCAATTGAGAATGTTAAATACTCTTGGAATGCCTAAACCATCACCTTGGCCAATGCTCCAGGAAGCACCAAGGGATTTGATTTCACACAGAGAAGGGGGAGGGGTGGGTGGGAGAGAGAGAGAGAGAGAGAGAAGAGAGACATCTCTCTCTTCAGCTGGGTTCAATCTTCACCATTGCCAGGACAGGGCTGGGAAAGATTCCTGACCTGAAACTCAGGCAGACGGCTGCCAGTCACTGAGAAATTTGGAATCAAAGGTCTGACTTGGTATAAGGCAACTTCCTAGGTTCCTATATAGTACAGTATTGTGCTGTGAGTTATTTACCTTTTTAATGTGAATGTACTGTATATTCATTTGCAGAAGAGGGCTCCAGGATTCAAACCCTTCCAGGATTCCCTAGATATTAAATCTCTGAATGCAGAGCAAATGCATTTTGACTCGCATGCATATTCATGCCTAGCTTGTGCATGGAAAGGAAGTTACAGTGCACTCCTTTTCTTCCACCCCTTCCCTCCATAGCTGCCTATTCAAATAGTAGGGGGGGGGGAGGACAGAGATTGTGTGTTGTTAATAATTGTGTAGAAGAGGAAATTTCAGCAGGAGAAAAAGCTTCACCTGCTAAACAGGGCTCTTTCATGGATGCAGAAGTACCAGCCCTTTGATCAGAACACAAAACATCCACATTTTGTAGGCACTTGTACAAAGATGGGTGAGGTTATTGGGTTCTGGTTTAAACTCATTCAAGGAAAAGGGGAGCGATTTATCATTCTTACCAGGCTGCCAAGAAAACAAAGGTACATCCTTATTGTTTACTATCCCCCTTTCCAAGGGATGATAGGGTTCTCCTTTGAAGGTGAAAAAGAGCAGCAGGGCGACATTCAATTGCCTTTCCCCCCCCCCCTTCTTCTTTTTTTTGCAGTGAACCTTTAGAATCGATATCCCCACTGTAATTTTTAGTGCATCATTTTGTGCAGCTGGAATAGACACAGCTTCAGCAGGAGTCACACAGCTCATGCAATGGATGTGTCAGGTTCTCTCACACTCTGATCTACTGTGCACAAGCACAGCAGGCAATTGATAAAAGTGGCCTGTCAGAGTGAGACAGATGAGAAGGCATTTCATTTTCAAACCTTCTCCCTGGCTAATGATAAGAAACAAGAAAAAAACATAGAGGACATAATTCAGGAATTTACTGGGTCCTTTTTTCTTTCTTCTTCTTCCTCTAATTCAGTACATCCTTGTATGTCAGGAGTAGGGAACCTTTTTTTCAGCTTTTTCTCTGAGCCTTTTTCAGGGGCCACAGGCCGAGATGAGCCAAGCCAGAGGCAAAAGTGGGTGGGGCAACGAATGTGAATTTTCTCCTTGTACAGTAGGCTAACATGCACTCACACACACCATCCAGACAAACAAATAGCATTAGCAGAGTTCAAGGAGACATGTCAGCCAGGGGGGAGCAGTCAAAGGGGTTGTGAAGCAAGCATGGGGCTGGGAAGGGATGCCACATGAGGAGAGTCCCAAGAGAAGTTCCTATTTGGCCACTGGGCCTTAAGTTCCCTGGGAAGATAGCTTGGTTGTGAAAACACTCTGGGAATTGTAGCTCTGTGAGGGGAACAGGGCTCTCCTAGCAACTCTCTGTAAAGTTAAAGCTATGGTTTTCCCAGTAGTGATGTATGGAAGTGAGAGCTGGACTATAAAGAAAGCTGATCACCAAAGAATTGATGCTTTTGAGTTATGGTGTTGGAGGAGACTCTTGAGAGTCCCGTGGACTTCAAGAAGATCAAACCTCTCCATTCTTAAGGAAATCAGCCCTGAGTGCTCACTGGAAGGACAGATCCTGAAGCTGAGGCTCCAATACTTTGGCCACCTCATGAGAAGAGAAGACTCCCTGGAAAAGACCCTGATGTTGGGAAAGATGGAGGGCCCAAGGAGAAGGGGACGACAGAGGATGAGATGGTTGGATAGTGTTCTCGAAGCTACCAGCATGAGTTTGACCAAACTGCGGGAGGCAGTGGAAGACAAAAGTGCCTGGCGTGCTCTGGTCCATGGGGTCACGAAGAGTTGGACACGACTAAACGACTAAACAACAAAGCAACTCTCGGCAACCTTAACAAATTGTGATTCCCAGGATTCTTTGGAGGGGTGTGTGTAACATGGCTATTTAAAGGCGTGCGGTGCTGGCTTTCATTCCATAGTGCAGATGGACACATGGCATGGGTTTCTACACAGAGAGAGAAATACCCTGCTCTATTCAGGCAATTAAGAGGCAATATCAAAGTTTAAGGATACGTTTTTGCCAAGCAAAGTTTCTGAGGAGGGTATGGAGCATTGGCCACAGAGTGTTGTGGCTTAGGGAGAGGGGCATGTCATGAGGAGGGGGCATGGCTCCTAGGGAAAGTCCCACAGGTATATGGTTTTTTTTATTTATTTATTTATTTATTTATTTATTTATTTATTTCCCACCCATCTAGCTGGGTTTCTCCAGACACTCTGGGCGGCTCCGAACCGAATGTTGAAAACACAATTACAGCATTAAACATTAAAAACTTCCCTAAGCAGGGCTGCCTTCAGAAGTCTTTTAAAAGTAAGATAGTTGCTTATTTCCTTGACAGCTGCTGGGAGGACATTCCACCACTACCGAGAAGGCCCTCTGCCTGCTTCCCTGTAACCTCACTTCTCGCAATGATGGAAGCACCAGAAGGCCCTTGGCCCTGGACCTCAGTGTCCGGGCTGAACAATGGGGGTGGAGATGCTCCTTCAGTTATACAAGACCAAGGCTATTTAGGGCTTTAAAGGTCAGTACCAACACTTTGAATTGGGCTCGGAAACGTACTGGGCACTTTGTTTCCTACACACCTTTGTCGGGTGTTTGGGAATCCTCTCATAGGAACATAGAAAGATGCTTTATACAGAGCCAGACCGTCGGACCAACAAGCTCAGTATCAGCTACCCTGGTTGACAGTGACTTCCAAGGTTTCAGACTGGGGATATTGCCAGCCCTACCTGGACAAGCCAGGGAGTGGACCCAGGACCTTCTGCCTGAAAAGCAGGTGGTCTGCCACTCTGCTATTGCCTGATTAAAGGCAGTTCAGAAATATCTGAAGCAAACAAGCAAAATGCAGGTGTTCTAAAGATCCCGTCGCACAGAGTTTGGCAAATCTTCCAC
This sequence comes from Podarcis melisellensis, assembly GCF_964234715.1. Classification (NCBI taxonomy): domain Eukaryota; kingdom Metazoa; phylum Chordata; class Lepidosauria; order Squamata; family Lacertidae; genus Podarcis; species Podarcis melisellensis. The sequence goes on from NC_138537.1 coordinate 19,095,952, forward strand.
CCTGAGCCCTGCTTATACATATGGAAAAACTTTTGCAGCGTTTCCACTCCTCATCAAGGAGACTACTGCACTACAGATTATTGGCAATTCTAGACAGTTCTGCTATTTATTCTGAGGCTATAATTCAATTAACAGTAAAAAGAACAGAACATACCAAACTTGGGCTGCTCTAATTGCTAGAAAACTAATTGATTATACCCAAGAAATGATATGTTCTGGACAGATTAATTTATCCCTCAGGCTACATGCCGACATCATTAATGTCATCTCCAATTCTCGGTTGTAAAATGTAATGTAATCTGTGGATCATTGTGTTATATAAAATGGAAATCAGATTATTGCCATTCCAAAACTTTGATCGCTTTACGGGAAAATCTTCATTTTTCCAGTATTCTGTGTTGGCAATGGAACATGAAGAAGAGTTAATGAAATCAACATATTCATTACCCATTCTTTGCAACAACTGAGAAAAGATAATATACTTTGCTATTTTTCTCTTTTCATTTTGCCTCTGAGAAATTATGGAGTCATCTGTTGTGGAGATATATAGACAGGGTTCGGATTGTTGGTGTGTGTGTTTTTTCTTCAGAAAAAAATAGAAAAAAGGAAAATGTGTGATTGGAATTTTGTATGAGTGCTTCATGATTTTAATTTAATTTTATCTCATCTGTTTTTGTTGCCCTTGTGGAGAAAACAGCTTTCTTTGGGTGAACATTCTGAAAGTAGTTCATTTGAATGTAGATAGGAAACAATTGCCTAAGGCTGCAATCCAACTCACACATACCTGGGAGTAAGCTCCAGTGAAGTCAATGAGAGTAGACAAGTAGAGGATTGTGCTGTGAAACACAGTATTGGCTGCGTTTTAATATAGTGCTAAATGTACTTGCATGCAAATAGTACAATGGGTTTAAGCAGCGGTAGCTAAGATGGTGCAATTCAACACTCTTCAGGATTAGCAATGACAACAGTGCTCCCACTGTTGCCAAGAACATTAGATGGATCAAGCCAAAGGTCTATCTAGACATATATTCCGCTCCCATGATGATCAACCAAATACCTATGCGGAGCAAATGTACCCCAGCAACATCCCCTTATACAGTCTTACCTTGGAAATCGAATGGAATCCGTTCCGGAAGTCTGTTTGACTTCCAAAACGTTCGAAAACCAAAGCCAAAACCAATCAGAAGCTGCAGAAGCCCCGTTGGACGTTTGGCTTCCAAAAGAACGTTCGAGAACCGGAACAGTCACCGGGTTTCGATCGTTCGGGAGCCAAAACATTCGAGAACTAGGCTGTTTGACTTCCAAGGTACGACTATACTGGAAGTAATACATGCAATTGCACCTTGAATTATTTGATTCCCTTTATATAATCACCCAAGCCACTATATCTGTAGCAGGGAAATGTTTTTAGCCTGAAAGTTGCATTTCTTTGTGGGCACTTATTCCAGAAATGGGCAGGGCTGGGTGCAAAGGTGCAAAACAATGATGTGAATCTTACCTTTGTTCAGTAGTTACATTCCAGTCATGCAAAAAGTCAGATTTCTACAAGAACTAAAACATCTCCCCAATGCTCTTCCAGATAAGCCAGTGGACGTCACATTGCATGCACAGTTGCTTATGGGAAGACCACAAACAGAACATGAGGGCAACAGCATTCCTCTGCTAGTGGTTCCCGGCAACTGGGGGGTATTGTATAACAATAATGGCTAATAGCCACTGAGGGCCATGGCCTTCAATAATTCATCTATAGATTATTAGAGCTTTCACGTTATTGCAACAGAACAATACAGTCCTTTCTTTCCACTCCCCTTTCCCAGCTTCCCCCTCTCCCTTTGACAGCATGTTCACCTCTCATATCCAGTTGTTTAGCATGCTATACAGTGTTTAGGTTTGCAGGCTCAGATAAGAGTTAGGACAAATGAGTGTCGGTGTTCTGCTGGAATCCCAGATTGAAATTCATTAAACTGGGGGAGTTTCCATTGCTGCACTGAGCCTCTCACTGCTTCTGCGGCAATTACTTGGTGAAGAGTTGCAAAGGAGCACTCCAAATCTCTTGGAGACTTGAATTATGATGTAGGTTATGGAGTAGAATTTTCTCATGGGCTGCTAGTGGCAAGAGGTCTGCTTTCGAGTTTTCTGTGCTTAGGGTAGTCCAGGCTTTCCAGTGCTGAAGGATTATTCATTTTTCTGCCAGTGTAGCTAAGTGAAACCATACCTCCTGTCCTTTTGGTAACCTCCTATGTACTGATTATTGTGTTGGGAATTTGTCCAGAACAGGGATTTGTCCAGAACCAGGTTCATTAAAGTCATACCTCATGTTGCGTCCGCTTCAGAGCCAGTGTGGTGTAGTAGTTGAGAGCGGTAGACTCGTAATCTGGTGAACCAGGTTCGCGTCTCCGCTCTTCCAAATGCAGCTGCTGGGTGACCTTGGGCCAGTCACACTTCTTTGAAGTCTCTCAGCCCCTCACAGAGTGTTTGTTGTGGGGGAAGGAAGGGAAAGGAGATTGTGAGCCGCTTTGAGACTCCTTAGGGTAGTGATAAAGCGGGATATCAAATCCAAACACTTCTCTTCTTCTTTTCAAGTTGCGTCCCACGGCAACCCAGAAGTACTGGAATGGTTACTTCCAGGTTTCGCTGCTCGCCCATGCGCACAAGCACTAAATCACGCTGTGCGTGTGTGCAGACACAGTGCTTCTGGATGCGAACTCTTCGAGTTGTGGACGTGCCTCCGGGATGGATTATGTCCGCAACTCGAGGTTCCACTGTACTTCCTTCCAAAACAGTTGGAATACTGGTAGCTAGGCCTGTTTGTGACTGTTGGCATCTCCAGCAGTCGTTTGCGGGTGTGATGCTGGTGTAGTTAAGGCATGTTGCTGTCCAGTAGGCTCAGAGAAGTGTTTTCTGCTGAATTAATCTCAGTCTAGCTTTTAAAGGGTGCCTAGCTTTTAAAGCCATCCAAGATGGTGGTCATCACCACAACTTAGGGTAGCAAATCCCACTGATTAACTATGTGCTACATGGAATTTTGATGTCAAATATTGTTCAGAAACTATGTCCTCTGCATTACAAAAGATCAGTATGGGTGGACAAGCAGTCTTCCAGCTGTTCTTCTCACTGAGGAACTACCAAGAAGCTATCAAGGAACACCTCATTTGAAAGACACTAGTAACTCATATTTGACAGGCTCTGATCAATGGCATGCACTGGCATCCAGCATTGTATTTGATGGCTGACAAGTAATGGTATCATTATGCGTGCATGGAGGCACACACACACACCACAGCTACCCCCACCTCAAGCTCCCCATGGACTGATAGCTATCTCATTTAAACGCAAAGGTAGGGATTCAATGCTGCACTAATATAAAGTCACTTAGCAGTGTACTAGTTGCACTGGTGGAATGGCTTGCATAGGAGAAGGCACAGGAAGCCACTATGGTTCTTGTTGCCGGTTGCACAACAGATTATAGTCCCAATACTTCCTGTTGCACAACAAGCTTCCCCTAGGGCAGATGTTGCACCACATTTCATATTACACAATCTTTATTTTCATCCTTATGCGAGTGCAACAGCCCTTTCACTGCTGTGAGGGTAGACTGAATCCAGATTCTCAGGTATCTTCTAGCCATGAGCTCCCATCAGCTGGCCATTCTGGGCTATTAACCAGCAATCTGCCTGACAAAGGAATGGATTGGCTCAGAGCCATAACAGGTTTTTGTCTTGCAGCATCTGATAAATGACATGCAATTATACTTTGGCAACTGACCGTTTGTGAGATTTTGAAGTCTGATGATCAACCGATACCAGCAAGGCTAAGGTCGCAATACTATACGTAATTTTCTGTCATTGAATTTAATGGTGATCATTGGGTAGGCATGTAGAGTTGGCATACACAGTGAAGAGTTCAAATTAGGAATTTTGAGGAGTGGGGTTAATGCATACCTAACATTTTAATATGAATTTTGCCTCAGCACCCCTCATTCATTCAAAAATCTGAATGGTGAAATTGGTAAATCTGGAAATCTTAAAATGTCAGCTAATGTACTTTTCAGCTTTACATGTCATTTCCATTTCGCTGTGTTGGCTATATTTACCAGGACTGACAAGTAAGCTTTTAGCAAACACCAGCGCCCATGTGCACGCGTTTTGCGAGGGCAATGAGTTGCACATTACCATATAAATCTGTTGTTCTCAGAAACTCATTAAGTTGCAAATCTCATCATTACTCAACTTCCAATAAGTGGCATATGATTTGTAACATTTTAACCATTCTAATATAGGACGGGAATTATAACAATCAAATCTGTTTGCTCCCCGCTCCTCCCCAGCCGCCCTTTTTTGTCATTGTGATCCTTGTAGAGAAATTATGGAAAGAACAGAAAATGTAATTTTAATTAATAAGAAAACACTGGTTCATAATTTGTAGCTATTCACAGTGTATATTTTGCATTTTGCAGGTTTCTGCTGCAAACAGGACTTGAAAGCTCCAGCAAGAGGAATCAAGGATCCGTTGATCAACCTCGTGCTGTTCTGCCACACTTGTTACCCATGCAGGAAAGTTGTTCCTCTTGCCAACAGCTTCTGTCCTAGAAAAAAAAAATATTAATATTCATTAGAACTGCCATAGCTGTCTAGCAAAATTAATCAGTACATCATAATTAGCTAGGGCTTTGCACATTTTTAGCACACGTCTTAATCATTCTTAGAAAGTGATCTAAAGAATTTAGAAAATGGGAAAGGGGACTAGCTAAGCTCTTTTTATAGCAAGGGGGTTATCTTGTGGAACAAACAGACTGTCCAGATTCCTATATTTAAGAGCCTCTTCCCAAGCTTCTTTCACAATCTGCAGCAAACAAGAAGTCAGCTAGGACTATGAAAAACTGAAGGGGCTTGGTGTGAATTTTAGGGACTGTGAGGCACCAGGCAGTATAATGAGTAACACTGGCGTCTCTCTCTTAGGCCTTAGAATTAGTCCATCTCTACAGCAGGTGGTCTGTGGACAAAGAGATAAATGAGCAAATGAGACACAAACTTTGGGAAGTCATACTTAGAGTAGATCTGTAGAAGTGATGCAGCACATAGGTAAACAGAAGGTTTTTACAAGATCTTGTGATGGCCACCATCTTGGGTGGCTTAAAAAAAGAGGATTAGGCGATCCCATGAAGGATAACGCTACCAGTGGCTCCTAGCCATGATGCATATGTTGTCTCTTCACTATTGGAGGCCTGTCTGAATACCAGTGGGGAGAGAGATGTTGGACTCAAATCCTGCTTTGGGCCTACCTACTAGCCACAGTGAAAACAGGAGACTGGACTAGATTGTCATTTAGCATGATCCAACACAGCTTTTCTTATAGAATCAGTGAACTTCACTTGGTCTATTAATTTCATTGGGTCTGTTCAGAATATGACTTAACATTGGACATTGCCCCATAATAATAATATTCCACTCTTCTAGTTAGTACCTGGAAGAGAACGCAACATAAATCACAAAACCATATAATGTTGTTTTTGTTGTTTTGTTTATTCGCCATAAGGTCCCTGGACAAGTCACAACAATTTAGAAATACAATACTAAAACTAAATTAAAGCAAATTAATAAACATAAAGAACAAATAAACAATTTTCTATAACTAAAGCAAAACCAGCACTTTGAAACAATGATGCTTCACTGAAATGGCTCAGCAATTTTCACAGGGGGCACGCCCAAGTTACCTTGTTCCTCCAAGGAGAGCACAACCTCACTCCAAACTAGTGTTCAGATCACTCAAAGAATAGCTCTGGATTAAATTTCTCTTGGCTTAAAGTTAGTTAATTCCCCGTTCACTCTTAAACTGACTCCAGACACCAGTCTATCACTTCCACAGCCCTTCTGGGATCAAGCAAGGGGAATGAGAGGCAGAGCTGTTGTTCATCATCTGCACACTGGTGACATGTAAGCCCAAACCTCTGGCTGACCTCATCCATCAGTTTCCTGCAGGTATTAAAAAGTGCAGAATTCATATAAGGGATCGTGATATCTAGAGATACTCCATTTAGTTCTGAAGCAGAGACCATGTTTATTTATTCACAGAGATATTTATAAACCTCCAATTCATTAAAAACATCAATTTAATAAAAACATTAGAGCATCATAAAACTATTAAATCACAAAATTATGAAATATTAAAAAAAACACAGAACAAATGACCAACACTGAATCACATTAATTCCCTAAAAATGCTTGGTGAGATGAATATGTTTTCACCAAGCAATGAAATAACAAGACTGTAGGTACCTTTCTCGTTTCCATAGGAATAGTGTTCCAAATAACTGGTGCTACTACATCAAAAGCCTTGGTTCATGTAGAAACTGAATGAATATCAGGTTACTGTGGGGCAGTCACACCTTCCATATCATCATCATCATCATCATCCAATACCTCATGTTGAATTGAGGGAGGCCTTGTTTGTGACATCACCACCCTGAACCATTTGACTCTGGATGAATGGGTGAGTCAGGCATGCTGCAAAAGGATATCTGTCCCTTTCTTGTGGGTCCATTACCCCTGAGAGGCTGATTTGAGGAAACAATTCTTTACAATTCTTTATTCATCTGCTTTAGGTGCTGCATCTTCCTGATTTGAATAGAGCAGAATAGGATAGAGAGGAAGAGAAACCCTACTCCAAGGTTAATGTGGTTTTGGGAGAGAAATTTCTACTCAGCCCCTGGATTAGGCCTATACTGAAAACAAAGGAAAGTGGGTAGGTGCTGAGTTGCCTGAAAGTGTAGGTTAAAGGTAGATCTTCTGGCTTGTATGTTCTTCTGGCATGAGGATGAGAGGCCAGACCTGACAATGGGTAGCATGAGTTCTTGGAGCAGAGCCTCAGCTGACCATCTCAACAAATGGAGAGGTCCATACTTGAGTAAGCAGTCCCTTGGATATCCTGGTCTCAAACTATACCCAAGAAAGGTATGGAGAACCTGTGGCCCTCCAAATGCTGTTGACTCCCAACTACCATCCATCCATGAACTTCGGCCATGTTGGCCAGAGTTGATAGAAGTTGGAATCAAACAATATCAAGTTTCCCCACACTAGTTTAGAGCTTTATAAGTCATTGCTAGAACTGTGAATTGCACCCAGAAACAAACTGGTAGCCATGGGAGATCTTCAAACACGTATGTTCAGGGCAACAAGTCCCGGTTAGCAAGATGGCCAGCTGTGGCTTCCAAGTGCTTTTCAAGGTATGAATGGAAGTTGAGCAGCAGCAGTATTATGTGAATTGTTCTGCAATGATGTGACTACTGTTTGGTTAACAATAAGCAGGTTGCTCTGATCTGAAATGCCTTTGCGTCCTTTGATGTTTAGTAGGGCAATTTAATGTTAATTTTAGCAGGGCAACAAGAAGCTGCTGGCACATGTCTCCAGCATCTATGGATCTGTTATGACAACTGAATCATTTAGTTAATTTAACAATTTGAATTCATGCAACTTATTATTGCATTAAAATCATTGTAATTTACTCTCCAATAGGGCTCGACGTGGATCTCTCTCATCTAGCTATTTTCCAATAATTTTAGTTGACTGTTTGAGGCTGCTTCTGTACAGAGAAAACATTTGTGTGTGTTTTTTTTACAAAAAACACACCACACCATCCCATTTAATTGAGCAACTGCAGTGCACTAACACTAGACAAGCTGAGGAGTCAGAAAGGAAAATGTATGCTAATGAATCCTAATCCATAATAATGAGGTGGTGTTTGCTGCCTCATTAGTATTCATTCTCCCAGGATCCCTTGCATTCTATTTACCTCCTCTTTAGGCTTTCCTTAACTTAAAATGCAAGAATGTTCACTTTTGCAAAAATGCACAGTGCACTATTTTCTATTTTATAAATAACATGCATCCCCTCGGAGTGTGACAACTTCTTGTTTGGTCACTTCATTCACGACAGCTGTCACCGAAGGCTAGTCTGTGTTCTTTTCTGGATGCTTTCTTTTGTGTTTAGAAATCCTTTTCGGGTAATTGCATACACTACATTCAATTAATGCAGGAAGCATTAAAGGGGGTAGAGAGCTTACGGACTCAAACTGTTTGAAATTGTTTAGCTTGGATGTGTCCCTGCCCAAATTTCCCCTCCGCTTTCAGTCCCCGAGAAAGTGAGGTGCAGATCTCCTTTCTCCAGGGTAGAAAAGCAGGGTGTCAAGTGAAGGATAAGACTATGAATGGTTATTAGTAATGAGGACTATATTATTGCCAATGTCAGAGGTGATGTAAATACCAGCTGTTGTGGATTATGAGTGAGAGATAGCTATTACAGAGCTTCCAGGTTTCCCTATTTTCCAGGGACAGTCCTGGATTTACAGAAGCTGTCCCAGTTTCTGATTTGATCCGAGAATGTCCCACTTTTTCTTAGTACATCCATATTTTCGTTGGAGAAATGTTGGAGGGTATGGAGTTATGCAACCCCTGAGCCAAGGAGATAAGTAACTATACAACCTTTAGAAGATGTCTTAAGGCAGCTCTGTATAGGGTAGTTTTTAATGTTTTATTATGTTTTTATATACGTTGGAAGCTGTCCAGAGTGGCTGGGGCAACCCAGTTAGATAAGCGGGTTATAAATAATAGAATGATTACTGATATTTTTAATGGAAAAGAATGTCCCTATTTTCATCAGAGAAATGTTGGAGGGTATGCTATTATGTTCCTACCATGCTTCCCATATGCATCTGGTTGGACACGGTGAAAATGGGATGTCAAACTAGATAGGCCTTTGGTCCAATCCAGCAGGGGGGTTTTATATAAGGATCCCTCTGATACCTTCCATCTCCAACACAGATTTGATGTTAGTTTATAAATTTTAGCCAGTTTTACAGGGGTTAAGTACCCCCTGTAAAACATCTTCATAGTGTTTTCTTTGATAGTAATGCATGCAGTGAAATTAGTATCTGATTTCCAAAGTTTTTCCCAATGAGCTAATGAAATCGCGTATCCAAAATCCTGTCCCCACTTGATCATTACTTCTTTAATTGGTTCATCTTTGAGTTCCCATTCAAGTAATAAATTATACATTTTTGATAGATTTTTTGGGGGGGGATGTTCAAAAGTTCCATCTGCATCTTTTTATTTTATTTTTTGTCTTTCCTCCTTGCCTCGCCATCACCCTGGATGCTTCGAGTACTTGGGTCATGTAAAATATAGTAATTTCTGATGTGGCTATTGGGGCAAAGTGATTCCCCTCCCCCCCCAATACAGCTCCTTGCTGATGGCATAAGGGACCCTAGGTACACCTCTGATTGCAGATTGGTCATATAATATATACATTTTAATGCATACTTTGCCCCAGTATCTGCATTTTGTACACATTACCAGGCTTGCAAAATTTGGACAATTACATGTTTCGAAAGATGGCCATGCTTCAGTTTCCATTCCCAGCCACTCAGAAATTGTGAATTAGGTTGACTTGCCTTTAGATGTGAATTATATTGAATTTCTTCCCCATCCCCAGGAGTGGAGGGGATATTTGCTGTCCCCACATCACCAGAAGCTAATAGCCATCAGCTATTAAAGACCAGGTCATGGACGCAATTTCTTTAGCTAGTTATTATGCCATTTTCGGAGATGGCTCTCTCTTCTTTTTGAGATGACAAAACAGAATTCCTGTTGCTGTTTTACTCCAACTGGCTGGAATGTATGGGTTTTAAGACACAGACCCAACTCTTTCAGATACCATTGAAAACTGCAGGTGTTTTATTTGACGGGTTCAGCAAATGGATGAGCAGTATACTTTTCTGCATAAGTAAACAACATCTAGCTATAGAAAGAGTGGGAACAAATCCATTCATGCTCCTACCAATTCAGAGCAAAAGCTTGGGAATAGTAGAACTGTAGCAGATTTATTTTCCTGTCACTGGCTTTGACCCCAGTATTTGAATGCTCTGGAGTTTAGCTATAATACTCTAAAAAAAAAAATTCATAAGACAGTATGTCTACCGGCAAAGGGAAATAGATACACTTGTTAGGTGAACAAGGGGGTCATGGTAGGAGATCAGAGAAGATACATTGGGCTCATGTGTACCTTCCATACTATCAATGGAGGGTCTGGTCCAGGCTTGCTTATTTTCCTGGATGGAAAGAATATCCTGCTGGTATGTGGGTGTTAGTTGTTCTAGTGGGGAACCATGCTCCCATCATCCCTTGACATGGAAATGGTGGACCTGTAAAAGGGTAAAAAAGTATTGGGAAATAATCCATAATTAATTGAAAAATAAATAAATTTAAAAGTACTTTTCCAAAACAAAAACAAATACCAGAGTCCTTTTTGTTGGGGATAATTCAAAGGGAAATTCCCAGGTGTCAAAAAAGATTATTTATGTCTGCTACTACTGCGGCCTGTGTTTTGTTAGCCCAAAAATGGAAAATGAGCGAGGTCCCAACTAAAGAAGAATGGCAACTTAAACTGATGGAATATGTGCAGCCTGCAGACTTAACATATAGAATAAGAGAACAAAAAGAACATACGTTTAGAGAAGACTAGAAAATGTTTATTGAGTATATGGGGGGAAATTTTGTTCACTTGAAAATGTTGGCAGCATTAAGATAAATTCAACAGTGTAAATAAGTTTTCATGGATGTAATAATGGAATACTGAATGGTTTACTTTATGTAAAATATGCAGGGATGTATGGTATGCAAAATGAGCCATGGAAAGAGAAGAAGGGAAGTCATTGATAATTGAATGATGTTTAAATGAGTATTCTAAATTGTAAAACAGAAAATTTAATAAAAATAAGAGGGGGGGGGGATGTATACCGGTACATGCTAGGGTCAAGCTCCTTGGGGGAGGAGTTCCACTTGGGCGCATGATGCTACCTTATGCTGCGTCAGACCATGGGGAAGGGCCATAGCTTGAGGGTAGAGCATCTGCTTTTCATGCAGAAGGTCCCAGGTTCAATCCTCAACATCTCCAGGTAGGGATGGTACTCTCCCCTGACACAAACCCTGGAGATCGCTGCCAGTCAGTGTGGTCAGTAGTGAACTAGAATAATCAAGGATCTGACTCAGTCTAACGCATCTTCCCATGTTTCTATGCCCACGTGGTTCAGTAGGGGGTTCCAAAATGTAGTCCAGGAACCACCAGTGGTCCACAAGCTTCGTTCAGGTGGTCCACAGCGGGTCTGTAAAAATGCACTTCTAAATCCTACAGTATCTGGCAGAGCACATTATAATTGCTATAACAGGCAGAAGAAGAAAAATACTAAGTGGTCTGCAAAGATCCTCATCAATTTTCAGGTGGTCCGTGGTGAAAAACATTTGGGAACCACTGGGGTATGCTAATTGGCAACAGCTCTCCAGGGTTTCAGGAAGGGATTTCTCCCAGCTGTACCTAGAGATGCCAAGGATTGAATGTGGGGCCTTTTATGGACAGCCTGTGCTGCTCTACCACTGAGTCTGTGTGTGATGTGTGTGTGTGTGTGTGAGAGAGAGAGAGAGAGAGAGAGATTCTAGCTTCTGGTGTTAAACAGTTTAAATCTACTAGAAGACAAACCATCAATTTTCTTGAAAAGCTGTTGCCTTGAAGCCAATTCATGCATTCATTTCTAGTAATGATGCAACCTTTGTGAGAGGGGTATACCAGCTTCTTCAGGTGAGAGGAGATGTTAATCTAAAAACATCACCAGATGAAAGCCAGTTTAGCGAGAATGCAAGTTTTCCAGTCTATGGTGATGCTCCATCATTTTTCTGAGACTGGAATCCATACGTGCCACTAATGACTGCATAAAGAATGAAAACACACACAAACCCCACCCCCACTCCGTTCAAACTGTGCCCATTATAAGGAGGCAGAAGGAGAGGGGGAGATTTTAGGGAAGAAAACAAAATAAATGTGACAATTTCTTTCGCAAACTTCTTCATGCTGGCAGAATCTGATTGAGAACTTCCCCGCCCCCATCCTCCAATTATTTCAGCTTCAGGCGATTAATGCAGGCTATTTCCAAATCACACTGTAAATCAATGCGTCTATGTCCTACCCCAGCAAGGCAGCCCAGAAAGCTACCATGGTCAACAGTATCAAAAGTCACCAAGAGATCCAGCAGAACCAACAGGGACACACTCTCCCCATCTAGTTCCCAGCTCAAGTTGGGACCATGTTGACCAAAGCCATCTCTGTCCCACAACCAGGCTTGAAATGGATCTACATGAGCAGTTTCCTCCAGAAACACCTCAAATTGAGATGCCCCCAAAAGAGAAACTGGAGACTGGCCAATAATTATCCAATAAAGTGGGAGGGCTTTTTCAATTGAGGTACTATTACTGCGTTCCTTGGGACGCGGGTGGCACTGTGGGTTAAACCACTGAGCCTAGGACCTGCAGATCAGAAGGTTGGCAGTTTGAATCCCCGCGACAGGGTGAGCTGCCGTTGCTCGGTCCCTGCTCCTGCCAACCTAGCAGTTCGAAAGCATGTCAAAGTGCAAGTAGATAAATAGGTACCACTCCGGCGGGAAGGTAAATGGCATTTCTGTGCACTGCTCTGGTTCACCAGAAGCGGCTTAGTCATGCTGGCCACATGACCCAGAAGCTGAAAACCGGCTCCTTCAGCCAGTAAAGCGAGATGAGCGCCGCAACCCCAGAGTCGGTCACGACTGGACCTAATGGTCAGGCGTACCTTTACCTTTTACCTACTGCCTTCTTTAAGTTTGCTGGAATCCTACTTTGTGTAAAGAGCATTGGCATTTATGCACTCAGCCGGTCCCCATGGGCCTGTTTGATGAGGCAGGAAGGGCAAGGATCTGGCACACACATGTCTACATCCTCTAAAGAATACCGTCTACAGAGACTAAAGAATACCATCTACAAAGTAGGCTGCAAGAGTTGTGCTTTGTGAGTACATTCCAGGAGAAACAGGTAAAGGTGCCTTTGACGAGGTGTCTTATACAGCTTCGACTCAACAAAGCCGAATGTTGGCAGAATGCCAAACTAGAACCTGACAATGCGGGGGGGGGGGCGCGATGGTGAGGAAGGACATAATAAGGTTCAGCCATTCAGAAATATTATGCCGCATGTAAATGAAAGAAGAATGGACTCCCAAAGGATCGAGATAGCAAAGCAAAATAGCTTGCCACACTGCAAGCAGCTAACTCACAGCTGTCTGGCTGAGAGCGTGAGATTAAAAAAAAAAAACCCCTAATGAAAGAAAACAAGCTAATTAGATGCCGAATGGAAGATCTTAACGAGGAGCATAGACAGGTAGTTGCCGGTTACCAAAGACAACCGCATGCAGGGTGGTTGGGTGGGGGGTTAAAGCGTTGACCTTCAATCCCACGTCCAAATCCAAAAGCCCAAAACACAGCTCATTAATAGCAAACAAAGTCTCTGATGAAATCATATTCTATAGCCACCTTCCCCCCACCTCCCGACTAATGAGGGTTGTTCCCATTTCTAATAGAGCAATGGTGTTTTCGGGTTAGAAAAAACAACAACAGATAGCAAGAAAACCCCATAACGGTTCAAGTGAACATCTGAGGTTTGAGTTGACATCAAATATAAGCATCTATGAGGTAAAAGTGCCATCTTGTGGCTACTTCATAAAGAGCAATTGTGAACATATTTCCCTGTCTGTTTCACCTGTGTCATTTTTTGTACGCTTATGAAGCTGTCCTCCACAGGGCCAGCACCACGACTTGAAACCCTTGGGCAAATGCTAATGGATTCCGGCAGGGCGCACCATCGTTAATGCTGAGCTGGGGCTGGGCCTCTGTTTCATGTTTCTGTTGTCAGGGGAATTGGAAGAATAGCTGTGTGGGCTACACCAGGCGCATGGTTCCAGTGCTCATGTCAAGGGTCTCATTGACGCATGCTTGCTGTTGCTGCGGCTGAAAGCAGACCAGCCACAGCTCTGACAAGAGTGATGGGTCTATAAGACTGGACATGCAACTGCCGCTTTTATTTCTCCCATAACTACATTACACATCCCATTGCACTGTGGGAGAATTAAAATGGCTGCACTAGCAAGCCCAACTGCATGGGCTTCGACAGCATTCCTGCCAATTCCCATTGGGCCAGTTACCAACTGCCTGGTAAACCTGTTGTGGGGAGCAGTGAGAGTACCCTCCAACCTGGACTGAGCCTAGCTTTTATTTGCTTTTATTTATACACTACTTACCGGCAACAGTGGATGGCATTCAGTAAAGGTTTACTCAGAGTAGCCCCACTGATATTAATGGACCTTACTTAACTGTGTTCAGTGGGTCTGCTCCAATTAAAACTTAGCTCAATACCCCTCGATACCTATAAGTGGTTTACATAAAATAATATAAAATATTCACAAGGAAATACAAATAAATTCAAACATTGAAACCAAGAATAAAATTATCAAAATATAGATAAAAGCAACAATTTTAGACACAAATATACATAATAAGGTAGGCATGCCATACGTCTGGGTTTCCCCAGACACACCTGGATATCAGGCTGTCAAATCGGCATCTAGACAGATTTTCGCTGAATTGGCAAAATGGCCGGGTTTTCCCCAGCCATATGGCAAGTAGGATGATTTTTTTAAAAAACAAATGCTTAAAAAAAACAACCCAGAACTTTTTTGGAGGGAAGGGGAGATGTTCAACAACTTTCACCAAAATAAAAGCTCAACAACTTTGTCCGGATTTTTACTTTGGGGACTACAGTGGTACCTTGGGTTACATACGCTTCAGGTTACAAACTCCTCTAACCCAGAAATAGTACCTCGGGTTAAGAACTTTGCTTCAGGATGAGAACAGAAATCGTGCTCCGGCAGTGCGGCAGCAGCAGGAGGCCCCATTAGCTAAAGTGGTGCTTCAGGTTAAGAACAGTTTCAGGTTAAGAACGGACCTCCGGAATGAATTAAGTACTTAACCTGAGATACCACTGTACATGGCAACCCTATAATAAGGTGACATGTCTGGGTAGGCTTGCATCAAAAATAGGACAACAAAAGTGCCTGCCTAATGTTAGTTAATATAACTAGAGAAGTCATGCCATGGATTTGTCTTGTTCAGTATTGTTTACTTTGACTGGTGATAGCTCTCCAGGGCCTCAAGCCTGGTCCTGCTACTGGAGGCCCTTTAACTAGTGATACCAGGATTTGACCTAGACCCTGAAGCAGGAGAGACCTGTGGTCTGTAGCTGAGCATGTTGCCCTATTGGTAGCAGTGGGACAATATAAGTGGACTCTAAATAATAATGCTATTAATTCTGGCCTTGGTCCATGCATACATGTATCTCCCTAGCCTAGCTAGTCAGCTCATGACTTTGGAAGAGCCAGTCATCCATTGAAGGAATGAGGAACCTCAAATCCATCTGCCTATTCCATCTATTGATAGGAGAGGATGTGAACTATTCCTCCCAAACAGCTGAATAGCAGTGACAAAGCTGACTGCACCCATCATCTGTTGGGTACTATGCACACTATGCCAGTTCAATGCCGAGTCCCAGGTTCTTCATAGTCAGCCCAATCATTCAAAAGGTCATGGAAGCTCACTTCAGAAAATAGTTTTTGGGTCTGAACACAGGAGGAAAGGAAGAGAACAAGGAACTGGGCAAGGGCCATAGCTTGGTAAAACATCTGCATAAGGTACTCCAGCATCTTCAAGTAGGACTGAGAGACCGCTGCTTAAAAAACTAGATAGCTGTTGCCAGTCAGTGCAGACAATACTGAGAAAGTATGGACTAACTCATAAGGCAGCTCCCTATGATGTGTAGAGTCGTACACAGAAAAGTGTGCTGAATTGAACTGGTTTATTATTATTATTAGAGACATCACCTTGCCGACAAAGGTCCGTATAGTTAAAGCTATGGTTTTCCCAGTAGTGATGTATGGAAGAGAGAGCTGGACCATAAAGAAGGCTGATCGCTGAAGAATTGATGCTTTTGAATTATGGTGCTGGAGGAGACTCTTGAGAGTTCCATGGACTGCAAGAAGATCAAACTGATCCATTCTGAAGGAAATTAGCCCTGAATGCTCACTGGAAGGACAGATCCAGAAGCTGAAGCTCCAATACTTTGGCCACCTCATGAGAAGAGAAGACTCCCTGGAAAAGACCCTGATGTTGGGAAAGATGGAGGGCACAAGGAGAAGGGGACGACAGAGGACGAGATGGTTGGATAGTGTTCTCGAAGCTACCAGCATGAGTTTGACCAAACTGCGGGAGGCAGTGGAAGACAGGAGTGCCTGGCGTGCTCTGGTCCATGGGGTCACGAAGAGTTGGACACGCCTAAGTGACTAAACAACAACAACAACAACAATTATTATTATTATTATTATTATTATTATTATTATTATTATTATTTGTAAAACTAATAAATATAACACATGTATTTTATTCAGCGTACTGCATTGGAGCACAGTCCTTTCTGTGGATCCTGTTTGATCTTGTCAACTTCCTCTTGTAAGACACAGACCTATTTCTCTCAGAGCAACTCAGAAAACTCCCTTGAGCCCAATAGCACCACATGCATTCATGCTGAGTAACAGCTTCTCAAAGCAAATGGCAACAAGGGAAGCCGAGTGTAAATAATGAGTAAAGCAAGAGCAACCAAGACAGAGAGCCCTGCCTCAAGATGCTACCACGGTACGGAGAAGCCGCTTAGTCCAGAGATGTTGGTGCCCCCATTATAACACAGCAGGGCAATACCATTATAGCTTAAGACCTTTAGTGGCTTGCAGAAGAAACTGCTGGCAAGTAGGATCCTAGTGGGACCTTTAGTATTATCAGTCTAGGCATTTCTTACATTAAGGCTGTCACTGCTGTGGCAGAGCTCAGTTACAAGCCTTCATGCTTTGTGTCATGATGCCTTGTTCTTTAGTGTCACCACGACAGCTTCCTTTGCAAGATTTGCTTATTTTGCCTTATTTCCTTGTTCCAGCTTTATTCTTCAGTGCAATGACTAGGCTGTTCACTGCATTAATGGGAGGAATTGGACTTCCTAAGACCATGAAACCTACAGCTGAGACAACACACTAAGAGAGAGTTTTCTCAGGTGACAAAAAGCCTCACCCCAACTCACTCTCTCTCTCTCTCTCTCTCTCTCTCTCTCTCTCTCTCACACACACACACACACACACGTTTTGCCTGACGTACTTAAAGTACTTCAGTGTTCAGACATGAAGCTGGCCACAACAGTAGCCATACTGTCCCTCTTTCCCCTGCAATGAAATTCGGGAAGCATTGCCTTGGAATTAACTGCATTGGCCTTGAGAGATGCCACAACACTGAATCTGGTGCTCTGCTTTGCATCCTGAACATGATCTCTGATTGGCTGGGATCGTTTGCAAGTAAGTAGTCTCAGTAGAAGAAACATGGCACAAGCAAACAACATACAATCACACACACACACACACACACACACATACTTCTTTCAGGAAAGCCTTTATTTTCAGGGGAGGGGGTGTTTGTGTGCAAATATTTGTCAAAGTTATAGGAAGGCCCTAGCCATTTGTCCGTGTACACTGCCTTGTTCATAATCTTAGCAATAGTGCCAATCGCCTGTTTTGTTACACAGAGGAAGAAAGGGGCTATATTTAGTCTTGTTATTGTCCCCGCCTACCCAAATAAGTGGTTGGTGGTGCCATTACCAATAACTGACTAAGTAGACAATCCCATAGCAAGATCCACTGGGATCAGCAGCTTAGAATGCAGTGGATCTGTGGCCCAGCCAGCTGCATCCTGTCTCAGCTGGGCTCAGTTGGAGTCAAGTCCCCAACTCCAGCTCCATTGGGATATTGGCATAACTTGCTCTTCCTACTGAGCTGAAGTTGACTGAGTTTGTGTGAGTTCCTGCAAAAAGGAGGGGGGCATTCTGGGGTTTTGGTGAGCCAGGACCAGAGAGTAGGGACTTAGACTGGATCCTAAGCCTGCTCAGCTTGGTCAAGTGACTTGGCAACCCAGCACAGGACACTATTGTGGATAGAGCAGCAACAGCAGCCCAGGCTTTGGATCGGGTGCAACTTTACCACAGCACAGCTGACACCAGCTTTCTTTGCACTAAATGGCCTCAGTCCAGTATACCTGAAGGAGTGTCTCCACCCCCATCATTCTGCCCAGACACTGAGGTCCAGTGACGTGGGCCTTCTGGCAATTCCCTCACTGCGAAAAGCCAAGTTACAGGGAACCAGGCAGAGGACCTTCTCAGTAGTGGCACCCGCCCTGTGGAATGCTCTTCCACCAGATGTCAAAGAGAAAAACAACTACCAGACTTTTAGAAGACATCTCAAGGCAGCCCTGTTTAGGGAAGCTTTTAATGTTTAATAGATTATTGTATTTGAATATTCTGTTGGAAGCTGCTCAGAGTGGCTGGGGAAACCCAGCCAGATGGGCGGGGTATAAATAATAAGTTGTTATTGTTATTGTTATTCTACATGGGATTGCTCCCTCAGAGTGCACACCTGTAGCTCTAGCTCTCTGCTCATGGATGGAGGGAGTGTGGGGTATTCCCTGACCATGTGTTCACACTTTATTCCGCAGATGGAAATGTGTGTAGCTGAATTATAGTCATTCAAAAGAAAACTCATCACATGTCCATCCAACCAGGTGTGTGGCCTTTTAGGACCTGGCACTTTTCCAGGTATGTACACAATTAAAAAAACAGAAATACATTGGAAAAATCTCTCTGTAATGGATATCAAAACAGGGGCAAGTTAGATCAAGCAACCCACTTCACAATTACATAGCACATTCCAAATGGTTTATTTTACATTTTTTAAAAATAGTTCAGCTGTTTGGTGCAGTTCACATACATAATTGCAGTCATCTTTATAGAAGCCCTATAAAGTATGCCAATAATAATAATAATAATAATAATAATAATAATAATAATAATAATAACAACAACAATATCATAATACAGGTACATTTATTTTCTCTGAGTTTAGCACTGAGGAATTGTGGGGAGAGATTCCGTAGCTGATATTAATAGCGGTTCTGTATGAATTGTCTTGATTTCCTCGGCATGTTTTATTTATATGATTATGTGGTGGTCCTTATTTTTTTCATTCTATTTTTTTAGAGGAATCGCCGCATCTGTTATAGTAGCTGTTTCAATTTGTTTTGTTCGCCAGAATTACAACTGGCCGATTGTAATCTATTTGTTTTATCTGTTATAATAGGTTTATCATCCCAATACAAAGTGTAACCATCACCATTCCAAACAACTGGTTCGGGATTATAAATTGGTACAAAAGGGGAGCTGCTTCCTAATGCATACAAAGCTAGTGGGGAATTCTTTTTTGCAACCAAATAGTGTTGGGCAAAATATTTCACATTGCCGAAGAAAGGGTAGCCTATGTAACATGATCGTTTCTAGGTTTTCTTGGCATTATTTTTTTACAAGGGGCAGTTGTCTTATACAAACATTCACCTGAATGTGTGAGGGATGCAGCATGCACACAAGCTTCTCACACACCATCCACACAAATGCAGACTCTGCTTTAAAACTTTGCACATCCATCGCCAAAGTTTTCCATCGCCGCTTAAAAATTGTTATTATTATTTAGCTGGGAATGTTCAGAAGCTTGCCTATGGCTGGGAAATTAAAGTTCTTGATCACAGGGAAGTGTCTACCCTCTTCTGGCTTTTATACTGAACATGTGAAGGGCTGAAGAGGTGCTCTCACACATGAGACAAAAAGCCACACTTGGGGATGTTGGGGGTGGGAATTGTGTGCATATCTGTGTCCTCTCTAGGCTTTAAATCATCACGTTCTCTTGAGCCTGTGGCTTTTGTTGTATATTTTTGATAGTTATTGTTGGCAATTTCAGGAGACTTGAGCATCAATGCTCAAACCTAGCTGTCACAGCCCTATGCATGTCTACTCAGAAGTAAGTGCTACACTCACAAACAGGATCAAAGCCTCAGTGATTTCAGTTGGCTTGCTGCCCATTAGCCACTTACTCCATTGATTAGATTACTTCCACAGTTCCTCCATTAATGGCGGTATTCTTCATGCTTTCGATTTTCATGTTTCAATTCTTCCAGCTGGCCAGAATGGTTTTTCTCTGAAGGATTTTTCTTTGGGGGGTGTGGGGGTGGGGTGGAATAGTGTTATTGAGCTGAAAGTTCTCTGTTTGAATACTCCACTCCAAATTGTGTGACAAAATCAGGGACTTGTGAATCTGACTTCATGGGGAGGAGGGCAAAAACATTAGCCATGTTGGGCAGGGAGGCAAACCAAGTGAAGGCAGTGATGGCTCTCAAATGTTACATCCACCAGTGCGCAATGGCTACTTCTGAAATTTTACCCCCACCCACCCAACCTCTCCAAATTTACCACCTGTGAATAGGGCAGACCCATTTTATTTCAGCTCTACAATGCTGATTGGAGAACCATAACATCAGCTGCTACGTCATGAATTTCTATACCTAATGTTTGCAGAATCCATGTATCCATGCACTAATCCCCCATCTCCTTCAGATCTTTAGTCTTTCCACTGAGGCATTCGAATGATGCATCCTGAACTTTGTCAGAAATCTGCAGGTTAATCTATCAAGCTTGTTCAAATAAGCATTAGACCACTTAACGGTACCCATGGAGTAAGTCAGAGCTGGTTCTGCCCAGGTATTAATTGCATTTATTTTATTCTTAGCTGTAAGCTTAGTTTCCGGTATTTTGGGGAGTCCCTTATAGAAATTCTGGTAAGAGGATTTAAACTTGAGTGATCTATTTAGTAGTTCTTCCTGATCTCCAGGTACTTGCAGGTGAGCGGCAGTGATGTGTAGGTAACAAATTAGTGGTTACAAGGTGTTCCTGTTGCAGAGGATCTTCCTTTTTTTACTTTTAATTCCGTGAAAAGTTGAATATTTTTCAAGGTCAAAAGGCATTTTTATATCTTCACTGAAAATGGTTCCAGTTGTCATGAAGCTGTCAAGTCTATGTGGAGACTTAGCAAATATTTTCAGCATCATTCATATATTAACAATACACAGTTCTAACTCTTCCTGTGCTTTTCTAAAGTCAGGACTAGGTCCATTTAATGGAGCTGAAACTCCAAGGTGCATCATGATTTGTTCAACTTGAAAGGAATTCTCCTCCGTCAACATATAGGATAACTGGTTGTGGTTCCTCAGCAGCAAGAAAAAAGTCATTCTCCACATGCTGGCTCTTTTTTATTTATTATAATACTTAGGTTGGAGGAAGTGCCATGGTAAGCAACCAAGGGCCAGTCAACAGGTGAGGCTGAAAAAACTATTTCTGTACTCTACTGTACTATTGTATTGTACTACTTCACTTTGCAAGTGGGAGATTACATATTCAAAAAACTCCCCACAGGAAAAATCCCACCAAAAACCTCTGCAGATATAGGCTATCAAATAAGGAGGAGACAGGAAAAACCAGAGCTATTTCTGGCATTTAATTTTCTATGTCTACATATGTGAGAAGGTACACTTAGTCATGTGTATTTCACCCTCCAAATTCTAAACTGCTGCATCCCATAAGTTTTATCACCTTGTCTGCTATTTTTGTGAACTAGGCCTCAACCCTGTCTAGATTTCCCCTCCCTACCACAACAACAACAACAAAATTGTTTTGTGGTTCAGATCCACTCAAATTTCCTCTTCCCTATGCCAGCCCCACACCAGAAAGCCTACTTGGTGCGTTACGGTGCCCAGCAATTGGCTGGCTTGTCACAAAGGGCACGGCTTGTAATTCAAGTCTAATCTCCAGGAGTCCTTTTCTTTTGAGCAAAAGCTGCTGCTGTTATTGATTTTATTGCCGTGCTTTTCTACACGACTGGAGCCTGCCGTCTGAGCAGTTCGGCGCTTGTACATAACACACTTGCATTCCGACATCCCATACCGAGCTTGATCCAAAAGCTCATTGAAGTTAATAAAACTTCTCACATTGATTTCAAGGGGCTTTGGATCATAAGCAATCTCAGCTGGTTTCCCAGAGTCCCTGCAACAACGCAGCTAGTCTATGCGTGACAGCAGAAAGTCTTTATTCCTTCGACAGGTCAAGCATTCCATTTTATATAATACAATATCAACAGGGGGAATCGCAGATAAAGGAGCATGTGGTGCAACTATCGTCTTTTAGGCACAAAGGCAACTCAGGGAGGGGGAGAGACTTCCTTTCTTTCTACCTTCCCTAAGTCCTTCCCCACACCCAGCTCACTTTATGTGAGGCTCCTATGAACAATACCACAATGGGCATAGCATGTCACCTTCTGAGTGTCGTAGAGACCGGGGGGGGGGGCTTGTTATGAAAGTTACCGTTGACGTGACAGGTTGAAAGTGAGAAGTCTTAGCTGTTGTAAACTCTCTTGCGCTTTCATAGCAATTAATAGCAATTAAAAAGAAATGCTGTCAATTCTTTTTTCATTTATAATATATTATGTTAAATGGGGAGAATGTTGTTGCCCTCAGGTCTTGCTTACGAGATACCAAAAGGCATCTGGTATTGGCGTACTGTCAGCAGCTCTCAGCTGGTTGCCCAGGAAACTATAAAGACAAGGGAAAGTTTCTTATAGTCCTTTTTTATTTCAAACTTTACAGAGAGTGGCTACAGAAACCAGCCTCTTGGATAATGGCATTGTCCTGAGTGAATCTCCACCCTCCATCTCTCACACTTCCTCATTCGTCGTCGTCATCACCTCCTCTATGCGAGCTGCTAAGTGCCCTCTGTCTTTGAGCTCTTTGCTCCCCTACTGCTAAGGTTCACCAGGTTCTGGGAGATGTCCGTCTAGAATGTTTTCTAGTGAAGTGTCAGCCATCGACTGCTCCAACTCTACCTGCTCCTCCTCTCCCATTATTTCCCAACTTTCCCCCTCATCTGCCTCTGAGCTGTGACCTCCCGCAAACCACTGTCCTCCTCCTCCTCCTCCCTGGAAGGGTCAGGATGGGGAGGTGGTCTCCCCCATTCCTCTTCCTCTGCCCAGCCTGACATCTGGTTGGCCACTGTGAGAACAAGATTCTGAGTTAGATGGCCTTTGGCTTGATCCAGCAGGCCTCTTCTATACCCTCCAACATTTATCCATCCTATATAGGGACATCCTATTCCATAATAGTAATAGTAATCTGACCGGGTTGCCCCAGCCACTCTGGGTGGCTTCCAGCATATATAAAAACATTAAGCATTAAAAAAACAAACTTCCCTTTACAGGGCTACCTTCAGATGTCCTCTAAAAGTTTTATAGTTACTTATCTCCATGTCAAGGGACGCGGGTGGCGCTGTGAGTTAAACCACAGAGCCTAGGACTTGCTGATCAGAAGGTCGACGGTTCGAATCAGCACGACGGGGTGAGCTCTCGTTGCTCAGTCCCAGCTCCTGCCAACCTAGCAGTTCGAAAGCATGTCAAAGTGCAAGTAGATAAATAGGTACTGCTCTGGCAGGAAGGTAAACGGCGTTTCCGTGTGCTGCTCTGGTTCGCCAGAAGCAGCTTAGTCATGCTGGCCACATGACCCGGAAGCTGTACACCGGCTCCCTCGGCCAATAAAGCGAGATGAGAGCTGCAACCCCAGAGTCGATCACAACTGGACCTAATGGTCAGGGGTCCCTTTACCTTTACCTATCTCCATGTCTCGGCGTTTGCATAACTCCACACCATCCAACATTTCTCTGATGAAAATAGACACATGCTGAAGAAAAGTGGGACATTCCAGGATCAAAACAGAAACCAGGATGGCTTCTGTAAATCCAGAACTGTCCCTGGAAAAGAGGGCACACTGAGGGTCTGCTCATGTTACGTAATTTTTATCTTGCTCTTCAGCTAAAAGAGCCCAGAGCAACTTACAAATGCCAGCAATAAGGCATTGCCTGTCTTCACACTCAGCTGAGAAGAATAGAACAAGAAAGCCTGGGCATCAGGGCATTCTTCAAGCTACAGAGGCTTTGTAATGACCAGCTGGAATTGAAAGATTTCAATGAGAGGGGAAAACCGAAAGTTCCTAAGCTCTGCAGCAGTCCTATCTCTCTCCCCTCTAGGTGTTTCGTACATCTGTGCAAGCCAGGTAAAAGCTTTTCGAGATAGAGAAGCATAATGACATTTGATGGGGAGGACCTAGCTACACCTTGTGATTATTATTTTCCCCCTCTCCTTTCTCTGCAGTGCACATTTGGGGTAACGGTAATCCCATTATTGCCCTTGCAGGCACAGGTGCTCCAGCTCCGCTTCCTTCTATTTTTCTGTCTAAATCTGTCAGGCAAAGCACGGAGGTCCCTGTCTCTAGCTGCGAGTGACAGAATGGCAGGTGGTGTCAGCAAGGTGCCTAATGACGGGGAAATTTGTTTGTCTTTTAATAGAATTCAAGACGTTGTAAAGGAAAAACAAAGCAGCAGCAGGTATAGCTTGAGAAAGCCCTTTGACAAGTCACCTTTGCGATGAGGGGGAATTAATTCCCCAAATATTTTTATTCCGCCATGAAAATCATTATTTACATCCTGCCAGAATATCCTTACACGAGGGTTGACTCAGTCCACTCTGTCTCAAAGGGGCCGTCTGTTGTAGAGGCAATTGCTTGCAGGCAGCTGACAAAAGGCAGGGCCAAAGGCAGGGATGAGGGAGCTTTTTCAAACTGAGGACCAAATTCCCTTCAAGGCAATCCTCCAGGGGCCACATGGCAGCAGTGTGTGGGGCCAGAGGCAGAGGTAGGAGGAGAAATGAATGCAAATATTACCTTGGTGTAGTAGGCTTGCATCTATGCACACTCACACTTCTCCCTGTCACGAGTTCTGTGGAGGTGTCTTGGTGGGGATGGTTGGATCCTGAGGAGAAATGGGAAGAGCTAAGGGGGTTGGTGCTGGATGACCCTGGGGAGGGTCCCAGTGGGCTGGGCAAGGTGAAATTGGGACTTCAGGAAGGGTCTGAGCCTGGGGGTGCAACCAACAGTCTAGAGGGTAGAGAGCTGGATTCAGGGGAGGGACCACGCAGAAGGATGTCCCCCTGCTGTGACATTGGACACCCCTACCCAGAAATTTCCTGCTGTGGAGCCGCCTCTGGTGCCTTCACCAATGAGGAGCCTGGGGAAGTGATGGAGACTAAATCTGACCATGAGGCAGTGCTGACACAGCCTATATTTTCAAGGACGCAGAGACACCAGTGATGGTATAAACGAACCATGGAGAGGCCCAACCCACGTGAAGGTCTGCTTGCTCTGGTTGCTTGTGCCCACCCCATTCTTCCAAAGAAAGGTGTGGGGGCATGCCACTTGTTTGATCAGCATCTTAGCTTGCACTTAGCCATATTGTGTACCGGCTATACCTCTTGTGTACCTACTGCAGCATGTATCTTGTGCTTTGCCTGTGTACTAATCTGATGTATGCAGAAGCCAAGCAAGGAGTCCAGCAGTGAGGGCCATCCTCTCTCTATCTCTCCATCCACTACCCAGGCAAGCAAGAGGCGTTTTCAGAGTTCAGCGACACTTTCCAGCCAAGCCACAACACGCAAGGGCAGCTTGAAGCCGGACTGGTGAGAAGTGTGGCTTGAGGAAAGGGAGTCTGGCTGGAAAGGGGGTGTGGTCAAGAGAGAGACCCAGGAGTCTAGGGGCGCTGTATTTGGGTCCCCAAGCCTGAGGCTCCCATCTCCCTAAGAAACTCACCCCACGATAGTTTGGCCAATAATCTGAACAAAGCTGCCTTATACCAAATATATTCACTACTGTGGCTGCCAGAGAAACTTTCCATGGTTTCAGGTAGTGGATTTCCGCCAACCATCCCTTCCTGGGGTTGTCAAGGATTGAACAAGGGGCCTTCAGCATGCAAGCCATGTGTCCTACCACTGTGCTACAGTCCTTTCCCACCAGGACTGAGACAACAAAAGGGTTATATAAGCAGTGTTATGAGTTACCACTTGCTAAATGGTGATCTGTATCGCAGTCCCTGACTTTAATTGATTTATTTGTTTGCTGATACCCAGCACTTTGTGCCTCAAAGAGATACTCAAAGAGGTTTACATCCATCAATAAGATGCAGTACATTGAGTACAAAGCTATAAATAAGGCCATCAGGCATAGAAAGAAGCATTATAGCAAGCCAGATGACTCCTCTATCTAGTTCAGTATTGTCTTCACTGGCTGGCAGCAGTTCTCTAGGCAGGATTCTTCCCTCCCTGGAGGGGATTGAATTGGAGCTTTTGCATGCAACTACATCCCCTGCTACTGAGCTACAATGGTTTCCACTGAGGAACAAGGAAAATGGCTCACAAAAATCGGAGTTGTAATTGAAGACCCAGTGAGGTGTGGTGATTACAGTGTTGGGCTGGGACCTGGAAGACCAGCCTTCAAATCCACACTCAGACATGAAGTCCTCTGGGTGAACTTGGGCAAGGATAACATGTGGAGAACAATGTACACAACTTTGAGCTCCTTGGAGGAAGGGCAGGATATAAGTGCAGTCAAATAAAAAAATGAAAGGAGAAGTGGTGGCACGAGATAAAACAAACAAACAAGAGCAATACAGCTGCCTGGAAAGTTAAACACTTGCTGGATTTTTGTAAAAGAATGTGGGGTGGAGGGCCTTCATGAGAAACCATCACAGTGGAAGAGGCAAGTGGATCTTCCTAGGTGAGGCATTCCACCATTTTGAGCTTCATTTAGTGGCAGAGCTCCATGTTTGCCTGGGATCTTCAAAGCAGTGCGGACCAAAGAAGCAACGGGGAGAAGAAGAATGCAGAACCCTCCCCTACCCCACCCATTAATTCCCACCTTCCTTCTCCTTTGCTGCTTTCCTTCAGAGCTTTCCAGACTCTGAGATTGGAGAGAACAGCTGAGAAAATAGTTGGGGCAGAGGGAGAAACAGAGAGACTGCAGAATAATTGCAGGCAGGAGAGGGTTAAACACCTTTCCTGCTCCCCCTGGGTACTGTAGCTGAGAATGATCATCCTTGTCCCCACAAGGATGGGGATGTAAAGAGTTGGCAATAGCATCCGGGCTGAATCTTGAGTAGGCTTATTTAAGAGTACAATGAAGTGGCATAAAGAACTCTCTTTAAAGAGGCCCGTCGTATTCCCCCCTGCTAGTCGGAAGCTCTCCGCAAATGTCTTTACAGCAATGCATACTTCATACCTGCTGCGAGCCTTTATTGTCCACCAGCAGGGCCCCATCCTGTTTTTTCTCATCTTTATCACTTCCCTTAGCAAAGAAAAAAAAGCTGCAACAGCTCCAGGAGTCATTAGCCGAATCAGGTGCGTTATGACGATGCAGCCTTTGCGCAGACATTTTAATAGTCACAGAGCATTGCAGTCTTGACCTTATTCCTCCTTTCAACCCTTGTCCCTGAGATATCGGTCATTATTATTCCTCCTGCACTAAAGGGAAATGGAATCAGGCAGGCAGCCACTTGTCCAAGGCTGGACAATAAGAACAGATATGCTGGACCTGTGACCACAGCCCCTTTGGCCAAGTGAATATTCATGTTGGTGCAGAATGCTGCAGCCAGGTTATTGCACAGTGCATATAGACGTGAATGCATTGCACCTACACTGACAGCTGATCAGTTACTGGGTCATGTCCAATGCCTTGTTATTAATGTATCAAGTTTGGGACCAGATTAGCTGAAGGCCCACCTGCCTCTGTTTAGACCTGTAAGATCACTTAGCTCATCAGAGAAAATTTTATTCATAGTACCACATCCTTCAGAATGAGCAGTGACCCAGAAATAGACATTTTCTGCTGTTGCCACAGTAGTCTGGAATGTCCTTCCTTTTGCCATACATGAAACATCTTTCTTTTCCCTGTGTTGTATTTTTCTATACCGCTTGGAGATGTTTAAATATTCAGCATTTTAAATATTAAATTTTTGATTATTTGCTGCAGACATCTTGTAAAGTTTTCTCTGAGCCTTGACCCTGCATATATCCCCCTGTTTACATACCACTCTCTATTTGCCATCTGGCAAAGTAGCAGGCATTAACAGACTCCAAAGGCATATTGCAGCCAGGCAAAAACACTCAAAGGTACAAAACAAGGCCTCTATGGAATGTGGTTGGGAATTATACATAGCTTAAGAAAGAGAGTCTCAAGGCCAAGACAGAGTAGCTTGGGACCTATTTCAGCACCTCGGACAGAGGTTCCCCAGCCCTGCTCTGGCCAATGTGATATTCCTACAGAATAGGGAATTATACGGAATTTAAAAGGGAATCGGATGCTCCAATTTGAAGCTGTGATCCGGGGTGGGGGATTAAAGGAGAGCCCAGAATCGGCCTCAGTGGCGTTCTTCATCAGGGTGCTGATGCCATCGCTAACTGGGATTTTCATTTTGAGTCAGCAGTTGATTTTTAAAAAAACAAAATGTGCATGGAGTTAGAAATCAGTTTGCTTCGAGCACCTGGCCTAATGCAAATGGGCAGAAAGTTGTTTTAACATTCCAATCCAGAGAAGAATTTATGGGAGAAATTATGATTATTAATCATAATACAGACAAACATATACCAGACCATGGAACTATATAGACTAGAATTTGCCAACCTACTGTCCTCCAGATGTTTTGGACTACACTTCCCATCAGCGTGGGTTGATTAAGGCTGAGCTAGTCCAACAGTCTGTTTTCAAAGTGGACAAGCAGGTGCTTGGGGAATGTCACAGCAGCTCAGGATGGAGATAGATAACCAGAATCTCATGTATTGAGTACCTCTCAATACAAGTGAATGAATCTGTAGGGGATTCAGACAACGTTCCAGCACTCATTGAAGGATGCATGGTGGGGGCAGTCCACAAAGCTAAACTTGCCAGACGACCTATCCAAATGTGCTGAGTAGCCACTACCACCCCACTTTTCACACATTTGGCCACTACACTATGTGACACTGGGAGCTATGCCAGGCCAGAGGTTCTCCACCACCAGCACCTGCTGAACGGAAGGTGAATGGAACTGGTTTGGTCAGATTGAAACAGGAGTTGTATGAGTGAACTGTTGTATATATATAGTTCTGGCTTTGGCAGGGAATGGGGTCTAGGACTTCACGGAGCCAGACTGGTACCGTTCTGCAACTTTACTTACCTTTCTGTGTGCTTGTTCACACCCTGACATCAGGGCTGGCCGAAGATACTTCGGCACTTGAAGTGAACCACAAAATGGTGCCTTCCCCACCAGGGAAGAAGGGATGAGTGAAGACCTACAAGGGGGGGATAAAGATCTACACTGGGAACAAGGGTGGGAGGAAAACAATAAGCTGCTGTAGGAGTGGCATTGGCGGGGCGGCGGCTGCCAAGGAGGCAGCAGATCAGGCCTCAAAGAAGCGCACTGCATCTGTTGCTATTACCACAGTAGCAGCAGCAGGTGGCGATTCATTCCTTGGAGGCTGGATCTGCTGCCCCTGTAGATCCTGTCACCTGAGTCAGTCACCACATCTTGTCTCATGGATGGGCCAGTCCTGCTTGACATAAGGCCTGATCAACCTGTACACCTCCAGACTGGATTATTGTAACTCGCTCTACGTGGAGCTGCCCTTGAGACTGACCCAGAAACTCCAGCGGGTGCAGAATGCTGCAGCGAGACTCCTTACGGGGTCTTCGCTGCGAGACCACATTCACCCGGTGCTATACCAGCTGCACTGGCTCCCGGTGGAGTACAGGATCAGGTTTAAGGTGCTGGTTTTAACCTTTAAAGCCCTATACGGCCTAGGACCCTCGTACCTACGGGACCGCCTCTCCTGGTATGCCCCACAGAGAAACTTACGGTCTTCAAATAAAAACATCTTGAAGGTCCCAGGCCACAGAGAAGTTAGGCTGGCCTCAACTAGAGCCAGGGCTTTTTCGGTGTGGCTCCGATCTGGTGGAACGCTCTGTCGCTAGAGACTAGGGCCCTGCGGGATTTGACATCTTTCCGCAGGGCCTGCAAGACAGAGCTGTTCCACCAGGCCTTTGGCCAGGGCACAGCCTGACTCCCTCCCTCGGCAATCTTCGTGGAGCTCTGGCACAATGGTTGCCAGTGGCTTGATTTGAATCAATTTTACAATGAATGATTTTAGAGTGTTGTTTGTACTGTACTTTTGTACTGTTTTATTTTTGTTAGCCGCCCTGAGCCCGGCTTTGGCTGGGGAGGGCGGGATATAAATAAAATTTATTATTATTATTATTATTATTATTATTATTATTATTATTATTATTACATAATGAAGTCCCAATGTTCTCTGGAATAAACTGAAGTCCCAGTAATGAAGTCCCAATGTTCTCTGGAATAAACTTGTCTTATAAAGACTACTCTGAACAATCCATATCTGGTGTAAACCCCAGAGGCCTAGCATGGTGTAGTTGTCAAGAATGTTGAACTTTGATGAGGGAGACCAGGCCTTGCTACCTCACAGTGTAGCTGTTCAGAAGAAAAAAAGGGGGGGACCTGCCACCTTGAGTTCCTTGGATGAAGGACAGGACATAATTGTGATAATTCTTTCCAATAATCTTCTCTGTGTTGCTCAAATTCTCTCTCACACACACAATTCTTTTACTCCACATTGGAAAGGAGACTTTTTAGCAGGCAGTGAATGTACTCTGCAACAACAACAAAAAATAATGGATGAAAAGATAAAACCTGCAAGACGAATGCAGTAGAAAATCCTTTTCAGAGCTAATGCATATCAGACATTGTCCCACAGTTCATCTGTGACCCTTGTAATACTGCCAAGGTCAGGGGAGGCTGGTCATGCAAGTTAAAGTTGCCTGAGGGATCTTTTACCTTACACAGCGAAAAAATTATCTAAGAGTTTGTAAAAAGTTGAGAGAAGGAGAGACAGCGGCACTTGAAATGGCTAGGCCAGCTCTTTACATCTTTTCTTTTTTAAACTTTTGCCACCTGTTCCAAGAGAGAGTGACAGTCCTCTGTGTGTCATTTTCAAAATCCATACAAATGCAGAATGGAGAGTCTGACATTGCGGAGATAAACCAAGGGAGACGTTGTACACTTTCACCTATATTATACAAAAATCTGACACTGGTATAGTTTAAGCAAAACTAGAATAGAAATTCAAGGCCCCCTCTCTCCTCCAGTCAGTTGAAATAACTTCTACTAGAATGTCAGTTTTGGGGGGGTGGAGGAATTGAACGGGATTTTAGGTCCTGGAATGTAACCTAAATTAAGCAAAAGTTTTGACTCTTGAAACAGGATGGATGGATGGAATCACTGAAGTCCAGTCTCTCCTATCACATTTCCAGGCAGATTTTTAAAGGGAAATCTGAGCTGCTTCCATCTATCTCCCCCTCTCATTTTTTTCTCTTCTGAAATAGGACCACCTCATAATGTACTGTGGATTCTGGAGTGGATCACTGATCCAAACTGCATCGAAATCCTCCAAGATTGGATTAGGTGATTGTGTTTTGGAATCCAAGTGGGGGGGGACTACTCTGTCTCTACCAATTATTCACAACTGGAGGGGGCATAGCTCAGTGGTAGAGCAACTGCCTTGCGTAGAGAAGGCCCTATATTCAAACCTCAACATCTCTGAGTGGGACTGAGAATGTGTGAAACCCTGAATAGCCACTGCCAGTCAGTGTGGAAAAGACTGAGTTAGGGCAGGGACGGGTAACCTGTAGTCTTCCAGATGTTGTTGGACTGCAACTCCCAACATTGACCACATTGATTGGGGCTAATGGGAGTTGGAATCCAACAACATCTGGAGGGCCATATATTTCCCATATTTGAGCTAGGTGCACCAATAGGTTGACATCCAGGTTGACATTCATATTCCATCTCTAGGACCTGTTTGCAGAGCCCATTAACAACACCAGTAAGCATAGGAACAGAAGAAAATGAGACAGGATGCCTTTGCCAGATTGTCTAGAAGATGAGTTGGTCCCACTTCTTGAGCCCATTGAGATAGCTATTGTGTTCTGTTTTGCATTTGATGCATATATTATTATTTTCACCATTTTTGAATAAGCAACGACATGCTAACTTGATTGGGTTTCAGCTCCCTAGAAGTCAGCTCCCAATATGGCTTCTAGGATTTGGTTCTGTCATGCCATCAGCCCTATCCTAGTGATGGAACACAAATCTAGCCCCACCATTTTGAAAACTGGATTGCTCCCTGCTTTCTGGGATGCTTTGTACCCAACAAACCCAATCAAGATAGCATGTCGTTGCTTATTCAAAAATGGTGAAAATAATAATATATGCATTGAATGCAAAACAGAACACAATACCTATCTCAATGGGCTCAAGAAGTGGGACCAACTCATCTTCTAGACAATCTGACAAAGGCATCCTGTCTCATTTTCTTCTGTTCCTATGCTTACTGGTGTTGTTAATGGGCTCTGCAAACAGGTCCTAGAGATGGAATATGAATCTGATCTTTCCGAGATTCACTGTACCTCAAATCTCTTCTTCCTTGACTGTGGCAGCTCTAGGGGTTGTATTCAACTTTTAGCTGCACAATGCAATGTCCCACTCTCTTCTCTCCCTGCATGCCCCCCTAAAAATCTCTAGGTGTTCCACCAACCCTCCAGGGCAGATTTAGAGTAGCATGGGGGCACATAGAGAGAAGAGAGGGCAGGGAAGTTACCTTGTACAATTAAAAGTTGTTGTGCTAGTGTGATTCTTTAGTTGAATCCTGCCCTAGGTGACCCACTGTGGGAGTGGTCAGTGTGGTGAGACTGAGCCATTGGGCTACCCTCCTGACACTATTGCAGATTACCCGGATGGTACTGGAGTGGGACAGGCCAGTGGCAAGATCAGGGCTTCATGGATGCCCCAATGGGAGCTCCAGGTTGGCTCAGCCAGAGTCTTCGCACAGTTTCAGTTTGCCCCCCCTGCCCTGCCCCCCTACTGCCCAGGTGAGCTGCAGCAAAGCTGGTGTCTGGAGGGTGATTCACTGTGACACATTTTAAAATGCTATGATACACGTATCAAGATATGTAATTGATGTTTGCTGATTAGTTAAAAGCCAGTGGACTTTGATAAATCTTTTCATCAGCTGCTGGCCTTCTCAGAAAAAAAAAATCATATTCCTGGATGCAATCCTATAGCTAAGTGGAAAATATTTCATATGTTCAGAGAACTCCCTGTTTTCCCCACAAAAATTAAAAATCTGTTTGCTCTCCTGTGCTTTTCAAGATGAATTTATTTATAGTTTACGCTCACTACAAAAAAGTCATATGCCCCTTGTCCTTGAACTTTGATGACATCATCTTATTTCTGCCTTAAACTCACTTTCCCTCTTTGCTGCTGCAATTCCATCTTTTACGGTCTTCCTTTTTCCCCTTTTTTTCTTTTTTAGGGAGAAAGGGTTATAACTCAGCTATAAAAATTTTCTCTAGCTGAATCTTATAAGAGACTCTCAAGCCTAGAAGCAATTTTCAAGAAATATTAAAGAAATTCAGGGGAGGTTTTAAGTGAATAGACTCTACTGGCTACAGAAGTATTTTGCACTTCGATAACTCAAAAGATGTATTGATTTTTTGGGGGGGAAATGAAATTGCACAGAAGAGCTAGTCCCTTATAGACTTTTAAATAATAAACCAAATATATAATACCTACATACCTAGCTAACATTTTATGTCTCAAATCAGGAAATCAGGAGAAGTCAATAGATGGCAATGATTTCAATGGATCTGCTCAAAACAGATTCATGTAGTATTTCCCCTCCCTGAAGCAACAGATTCTAGTTGCAACTTTTGGAGCGGGGGTTATTTGTTAAGATTTGTGATTGAAATGTAGACTCTTCAAAACAAGGTCTCATTATTATGTTAGTACTGTAGGAGTAATTCAAGTCTAATTCAAGAATGCAAATCCTTTGCCTTTTGAAATCTGCATAATAATATTCTTTACAATGGAATACTTTTCCTGTCCGGCTGTAGTATTATTATTGTTGTCATTATTTGTAATTATTATCCTCTGTAGCTTTGATTTGGAACTGGAGAACACCCCATGTTTGGTTTGATTTTGTTTTTTAAAAAAAACCATGTTAAATCTACAGTAATTGGCTGTGTAATGGCATCACCATAACTAGGATGAAAAAAACATTTTACAAACAAAAATGGGGGCATAGCTATATCCAGTCTTCGCTGTGGACTGACTCCAACTTCACTCCGCCAATTGATGTGCATGTCATATTGATAACTGAGATGACAATTTATTTATTAATTTTCAATTGTATTTTTTCCCCTCTTGGAGAAGCCATTCAGAGCTTCTCTCAGGGGAAGAAAGAGTGTTTCCTTTATACAATGGTGGGAGCAGCATAGGGTGAAAGAAACTGACACACATTTAGATCTATGGCTATAGGCTTTCCCCACAAAAGAGGAAACCCTGGTAATGGTATACACTAGGCATGATCAACTCCCAGCAGACTGTGATCTACTCCCAGTATAAAAAAAAAACTAGCAGTGATCTACCCATTGACATTGGAGGGAGGAGGAGCGTGCATGGGGTGAGTTGATTGCCCAGAGTTGTTGAGCTTTGGGGGGGGGGGGAGGATTGCACAAAGTTTTTTAACTTTTCCCTTGTAACTTTTTGTACACGATAAGGATCCCGTGATCTACCAGGATCAGCTGGGAACATCCCTGGTATACATTATAGGGCCATCAGAATTACAGCCCATAATTTCAATATTGTGTTTCCACACACAACAGTAAAGGAAAATAACAATAAAAGAAACGGAATAAAGAAAAATGGAATAAAATCATGATTTTAGTTGTACAATCATTCTGGTATTATAAAAGATCACCTTAAAAAGCAACAATCTGTTTATTCCTAAAAAGTTTCGGGTGTGTGTGTATCCGTTATATAGCATACCTATGGGCAATGTGGTGGGTTTTGTGTGGGTTTATTTCTCATCTATAATATGTTTACAAGCAGTTTATGAATGCTCCAGAATGTGAATGCTAATTTTATAGCCAATCACATTTGTTGTTCTTCTTCATCTCATTTTTTATTTGACAGGTTTAATGGAGGAATTCATCATTCAGTTTTATTCATGGCAAAATTAAACAGGAATGAGTGCCATTATCTTGGTCCATGGCACTCTCTTTGCTTTTCCTCCTTTGGTACGTTGGCACTTTTAATGAACTTTCCAGCAGCGCTGTAAAAGAAAAACAAGCCTGACCGAGAAATTGTGGAAAGTGTTCTTTGGATGTGTGTGTGTGTGCGCGCGTACATGAAGGTAGAGGATCCAAAGGTCGCCCTTCCAATTGGCAGGCCCCTTCTTAAGTTGTCAGAGCTTGCTTTGACCCGTCTGGAAGGAGAGATGGATGCCTAGAGGGATCTGTAAAGCTGCCTGCGAAACACAACATGAGACAGTTCTTCAAATTACTAGCCTCTCTTCCATGCCCTTCTACAACTCTCTCAGGGCACTGGACAACCTTGGGGTGGTAGCTGAAAGGTGTCCAGAAATTCAGATGACATGTTTGAAAGTGCTGGGGCCTTCAAGATTTGTTGTTTTTGATGCCTCTGTTCCGCTTCAGACAAGGTCACCAGGTTTGATGCATGGAGTGGGGAAAGTTGGACAGGGCTTTCTCTCTCTGATGATACAAAAATTTGGGGGCATCCAATGATGCTAGAAGATTCAGGACAAAATAAAATACTTATTGAGAGCCAGTGTGGTGTAGTGGTTAAGAGCGATAGTCTCGTAATCTGGGGAACCGGGTTCGCGTCTCTGCTCCTCCACATACAGCTGCTGGGTGACCTTGTCCAGTCACACTTCTCTGAAGTCTCTCAGCCCCACTCACCTCACAGAGTGTTTGTTGTGGGGGAGGAAGGGAAAGGAGAATGTTAGCCATTTTGAGACTCCTGAAGGGGAGTGAAAGGCAGGATATCAAATCCAAACTCTTCTTATTATTATTATTCGCTCAGTACAAAGTCAAACGATGGCATTCATTCCCACAAGATATACTGTAGCAATTGTCATCAACTTGAATGGCTTTAAAAGGAGATTAGAGAAATTCATAAGGCTGTAACCGGCTACTAGTAATGATGGCTATGTGCATGTTTGGAGTCTGTATGCCTCTGAATACCAGTGGCCTGGGAAGAGAGCCACCAGGAGAGGTTGCACTTGGCTTACAGGTGTGAGGTTCTCCACCTGACTTCACCCTGCTTCTCCTTCAGCCACTGCCTGCTCTTGAAGGAGTGTCTTATGGATGTGACAATGAGGGTGAGGCATGCATGCTGGCAACTGGGGAGAAACTGCCACTGCAATACTACCCTGTGGCATCAAAAAGTAAGGTGTGAATGGGTGACAGCTTTGTGTGTCAATGTAATATATAGAGATGCCTCAGGAATCTGATTTCTGTGAATGATGATGTGACCTTACCTGACCAAAACAACCCAGCTGAATACAGTGGTCCCTCTGGATACAAATTTAATTCATTCCAGGGGCCATGTGCACCTCGAAAAATCTGTATCCAGAGGTACTGCTTCTGCGCATGCACGCAGCGCAATAGAGCACTTCTGCACATGCGTGAGCGGCGAAACCCGAAAAAAGACTCCCAGGTTTACCACCTTTGCAACCCAAAGTTTACATTACTTGAGAGTAACGTAACCGGCCGACTAGCTGTTTTAATTTCCAAAGTTGGCTCAAAAATACCAAAATGCATTAAAAAAATTGTGCTTTAGGTTAAAATGAATGTAGACATGCCTACATTGAAATAAAATATGTATCTAAATACTCTTTGGGGTAAACTATGTGTATTATTATTATTATTATTATTATTATTATTATTATTATTATTATTTTATACCTCACCTTTTTCCCTGACAGGGTCTCCAGAGTCTGGGAGCAGCCACCAATTAGACCCTGTCTTTCCTCCCTATCCCTGTGAGGGTGGTGGGACCGAGAGTAGGGCCTCCCCCAAAGGTATCAAAACCTGGGCAGGTTCCA
Source organism: Podarcis melisellensis (assembly GCF_964234715.1). Taxonomy (NCBI): domain Eukaryota; kingdom Metazoa; phylum Chordata; class Lepidosauria; order Squamata; family Lacertidae; genus Podarcis; species Podarcis melisellensis. The sequence continues at coordinate 19,132,698 of NC_138537.1, forward strand.
ATGAGGGAATACAGTCTTTCAGATAGCTTGGACATAAGCCGTATCATTTTAAATATAAAATTAAACCTAGATTTGTGTTCAACCTTTTTTAAAAAATTGCATATTAATGAGGAAACAGAAAGGAATGGATATTATGAATGAATATATGCTAAATTCAAACAATCCAGAAATAGGCTGATCCATCTATGTAGCTAGCAGGGGAAACAGTGGAAAGTGCTCAGTTCAAAATATTTGCATATATTCATTTTAGCTTGGTTCTTTCCAAACTGTAAAAAGCACTGTGTCTTTCATTGAGACATCAAGATTTAAACCCCGTAGTCATATTGATCTCAGTGGGATGAAACTGGCTGTGGTGCAAGAACGTCAGCTTTACTGAGCTGCCAATCATCATTACCCTGCTTATCGGGATCTGGGTTCCACTCTGCTCCTTCGCAGAGGTCCTCACAGCAGCATCTTGCAGTTTGTGTCAAGCACCCTGCATTGCTCCTTGGAATTTTCTCCCTGTAGGATAATCACATATTCAAATTATGATACGGCGAATAAAAATAAAGAAGGCAGCAAAACCCTTCAGGAAATTATTGTACATCTCCTGCTGCTCATAATCAAATGATTTTTAAAATAAATACATAGCCCAGTTTATATAACTTGAAAAGGTTTTAGTTCAAGTATGGTATGCGCTATCTAAAGCTCTCCCATCTAACACAAGTCCAAAAATGACCAAACATAATGTTTATCCACCGGTGAGTAGCAGCAGGTAGCAGTTAATTGAAAGCTGGTTTATATCTCACTATAATTAATGATGATTTTGGTGATATTCATAATTGTCACATTGACATTAATACACAAAAACTGCATTTAAGTACAGTCGAGATGGCATGATTCAAATCAGTCAAATGCAAGGATATTCAGAAGTGACTCACATGCCGTTATGACAATTATGTCTAGATAAAACACAGGTTAGGGGTGTTTGGAGCTAATTCGCCTTTTCAAATGTGAGGGTTTGTTCAAGTGGATGGATACCTTACTGGCATGTTTAACCTTTTTGATGTCCACTGGTATATTTAACAGCTTGGGAAACATTTCAGCTTTTTTTTATCTTGCTAGTCATGATTTGGTTCTGAGCTATTTTGTACTTTACTACTGTTAAAGAGTAGCGAGGATTTAAGCTGCTGGTCTTAGGCTCTGTGTGCGGCTGCTCCACGTGGTGAGCCTAGGTTTGGATGGATCAACCCAGGACTTTTGGGGGGCTTTAAAATGGGCATCAACCCAAAATTCCTGCAGCGGGCAGCAAAAAAGAGGTGATTGTACTCTGTACAAGTTAATAGAATCACACACACACATTAAGGATCAATCAACTTCCCATGACAGTTTCATAACTACCCAAAACTGGCTCTGTTTCTTTGAGGGTGGATTTTTAGGGGAAAAGGAAGGAAGAAGTGATAATTTCCAGGGTGGTCCAACTGCTGTCTTTTATTAGCATTTTAGAGCTGCTTAGAGCAACTAATATATCAGGCTTCCTCAACCTCGGTCCAGATGTTTTTGGCCTACAACTCCCATGATCCCTAGCTAGCAGAACCAGTGGTCAGGGATGATGGGAATTGTAGTCTCAAAACATCTGGAGGGCCGAGGTTGAGGAAGCCTGCAATATATTGTACAGAAATAAAGAGACACATGGGGAAGTTGTTGTTGTTTTTTTCAATTCCCCCGGAAGGAGGTACATGCTATGACATACAGTTGCCTCCTGGGAGCATCTTGAAACAATTTTTTTTATAATAAAAAAAAACCTGTGAGGAGGTATTAGCTGGTCTAGAGAACTTTATAATGTTAAGACATTTTAAAGGTTGCTCTTGCTGGAAGTGCAGTAGCAGAGATCATTCAGCTTGTCACTTACGGGTTAATTCTGTAATTAGAAAATCAGCTAACCAAGAATGGTGGTGATGGAGGTATTGCTTAGGCACTAAGCAGAATGGTATAATTTTTACTGAGGTAGCACTTGCTCTGATGGGCTATGTAGTTTGCAGGAAGTTTTTTCTAGCTCCCTGGTATTTAGGTAAAGGTAAAGGACCCCGGCAGTTAAGTCCAGTCGCGAATGACTCTGGGGTTGCGGCGCTCATCTCGCTTTACTAGATGAGGGAGCCGACATTTTCCCGCAGACAGTTTTTCCAGGTCATGTGGCCAGCATGGCTAAACAGCTTCTGTCGAAACCAGAGCAGCACATGGAAACGCCTTTTATCTTTCTGCCGGAGCGGTACCTATTTATCTACTTGCACTTTGACATGCTTTCAAACTGCTAGGTGGGCAGGAGCTGGGACCGAGCAATGGGAGCTCACCACGTCATGGGGATTTGAACCACCAACCTTCCGATTGGCAAGCCCTAGGCACAGTGGTTTAGACCACAGTGCCACCTGCGTCCTGGTATTAGGGCAATCCTATTGCAAGGTTTCCTCACACAATGAGTACCCTTCTCAAACCCACAGGATACTACAATAATAAAGAAGAGAGAGAGATGGGAAGGGCAGCCAAAGGGAGCACAGGACCTGAACAACAGAGTACTATTCTCATCATATCTAGTAGCTATTGGTGACTATTATAAGAATCAAAACCATTGGCATAGCACAGCATTTTATAGGGATATTTCTAAAGACCTTCCTTACTGAGAAAATGGAAGACAATCCTAAATCCAAGAAAAATGTACAATGTGCATTCTTCAGTGGAGGAACTTTTGCATTCTTCTGCTTTTGCCTACATTGTTCTACATTGTACCTTGTACTATAAGAATCCTCATTGCTTTGATCAAAGAGAGAAGCAGAATAATCGAGCATGTTGCCCTGGAAATGAGTGAGGACATCAAAAGGGTCTTTGTGGGAATATACCTATTTTCCTCAGTTTTGCAGTGAAAAAGAAAAGCCCCAGGTTTCCTTATAAACTCTCTCTCTTGCAGCTGCAAATTACTTTTTTTATTAGCAGGAAAATAAAGTAAATAACTCAGCAGACAGAACTCTATTTGTACCACATTGCACTTTCTTGAATTTCTCTGGTTGTTTCTTTGTTGAGAAATTGGGATGTTTTATGTTTTCTTCCCTTCCCAAAAGGGACCAGTCCCAATTAAATATGGGTGTGCAGCTTAAAAAACAACAACCCCATGAAAATTCATCAGCATTTTAGTGTGAATTTCTGTTAATATACACATTTTGCATGCAGTTGTGCTTTATATACTCATTTTTTAAAAACAAGAACAATTTTCCCAAATGTATTTTTATATGCTTTCTCCACCAATACACACATTGTATGCACTCTTTACCTAGCATATGCATTTGTGCACATGTTACTTGACTGGAGACCCACATTGCAAAATTCAGAGAACTGTGAATTTCAAAGGACAGCTGGGTTTTTGTTTGTGTCTTTCAGAAGGTGCACATTAGGTAGGTTCACCTATAAATGCAACCTGCATTAAAATTCTCCCCTACCCCTAAGATGAAGACAAGGAACCTACTCTCATCTGGTTCTTTTTTTTTAAGTATTAATTTTTGGTTGCTTTTCTATGGAGGCTCAGGACAATAAAACAACAAAGCAATGAAATAACAGTTTACTAGATAAAGCCATATGTATACATAATATACAGCAGTAAGAACATCTAATAACCAGTCTAAATTTTCAGGGAATTCAAAATACATAGCTAAAGCTCATCGCCTCAAATGGAAAGCCTTTGGATTTGAAGGAGCAGCGGGACATATTAACCTGTCCATGAAATAGCACAAAGGCAGGAGCTGAGGAAACAGTTATGGGAATGGACTTCCACTTTGTAACTATCATTGCTATAAAAGTAATGCACGAAAAGAGGAGTGTGGAAGTAGACTGAATCCATAGAGCTTAAGGTCTGGGGAGGGACACAGGAGAGAAGACACTGCCTGAGATCAGTGGTGAACAGGAAAGAGCCGTAGCTCAGAAGAGTTAGCTGATCTGCATGCAGAAGGTCCTGGGTTCGATCTCTGGCATATGCAGGTAGGACTGGCAACATCTCCTTTCTGAAACCCTGGAGAGTCACAACCAATCAGTATAGACCAGAGGGAGCCATGATGGTCCCCTCCAGGTGTTGTTGGACTTCACCTCCTATCAGGCCCATCCAACATGGCAATGGTCAGGTATAATGGAAACTGGAATCCTGTAACATCTGGAAGACACATGTCTCTGGTGTAGATAATATGGAGTTAGATGAACCAATGGTCTCACAGGGTATAAGCTTTCTATGTACCTAATTAGGCAATTGTAGGCTCTGTACTTAATAAACTTACTGGAGGGGGTGGAATCTTGTGCTTTTTGGAGGCACTCCTGCTCATTCTGCTGACTGGGGCCTAGGATTTCTACCACCAAATCCTGCCCTGACAGCACCACTGTCTGGGATTCACAGAACCTTGCAAAATAAGATTTTCCTCTCTCAGGAAAACGGTGAAATAAGCTCAAAAACAGGGAAAATAAACTCCTCTACAAAATCACTGTGGGTGGAAATGCCAAGGCTGAAAAGTAAACACGTCCCCTTTGCTAAATATCACACACACACTACAAACTCTGAGGGTGACCTTGAGGTAGAGAAAGAAATCGTGCTGTCCAAAAGAAGCATTCAGCTCACTGCTTTGGAGCCAAAGGTTTTTGGGGTTTGTATTCCTTGGACAGCAACTGGCAGACCACTTTTGAAACTATGGGACATTTCAAAATCAGGAAATATGGTATAGGGCCTATAGAAACATCATCTTGGCTGTGAGTGCTAGAAGACCTGCCACCTTTCCTATGGGCCTTTTTCCACCGGCTTGAGAGGGCAGGGCCCTGACTGAGTCCACCTACAAAGGTTGAGGCTGCTGAAGAGGCCAGAAACCATCATGGCTGTCTCTTAGTGCAGATCCAGGTCATTGGGCGTGAACTTCTATAGTTCCCACCTGCCATGAACCACCATTGATAGAACTGGCAGCAACAGCAGCAGCTAAGTTCTATGCTTATGATCAAATTTTATTCTCTTGTTAATTATGCTGTTTTAAATGTCTGTTTCATATTTGACTTCCCTTCGTAATATCTTCTTTTGAAATGCTGAAGATAAATTGTTTTTGTTAACTTAGCTGTGATAAATGTCATTCTGTGGTTAAACTGCTTTGTAATGTTTTATTTTTAAATCTTTGAAATCATATTTTAGTTTCCTGATCATTATGTTGGTGTGAATGTATACTTTGTGTTTGACTTTCTTCTGCAATGTTTTATTCTCGATTGTTTTATTTGATGCTTTAATGTAGGTTGTAAACTGCTTTGTGCTTTTTTTCCTTGAAAATATAAAGTGGTATAGAAATGAAATGAAATGAATGATGATGATGGTGATGATGATGATGATGATGATGGATGGGTGCAAACCTATACAGTGGTGCCCCGCAAGACGAACGCCTCGCAAGATGAAAAACCCGCTAGACGAAAGGGTTTTCCGTTTTGGAGGCGCTTCGCAAAACGAATTTCCCTATGGGGTTGCTTCGCAAGACAAAAAAAATCTTGCATCCCCCCGCGGTTTTTTGTTTTTTTTTTGCTTTTTTCGCCCTTTTCTTAAGCCGCTAAGCCGCTTATCAGCTGTTCCGCTGATAAGCCGCTTAACAGCTGATCGCTGGAAGCCGCTTGACAGCTGTAGCGCTAATCCGCTAAGCTGTCAATGGGCTTGCTTCGCAAGACGAAAAAACCGCCAGACGAAGAGAATCGTGGAACGGATTATTTTCGTCTTGCGAGGCACCACTGTAGATATACCCATATCTTTCTGTTGATTTTTTCAACTATATCTCTCTTGCAGTGATAGAGATATGAAGTTATGGTTCAAGGCCAGGGAATATCTACCTCTTCAGATGTTGGGCTTCAGTTCTTATCATTGCTGATCATTGGCCATGCCAGCTAATTTGGAGTTCCAAAACATCAAGAGCGCCCAAGGTTTCCCATCCCAGAAGTTCCATTTTGCTATTTTGGCCAGAAAGAAATAAACCACATAGCATACATTCATATCTATTTGAGTACTGTAGTTTTAGCTTGAAAAATAATTATTTAGAACCCTCTTTAATGGAGGGGAAATACTACAAAGCATCAGAAAGCCCACTTTCTGCCAACTAACGTATATGTTAGCTATTTGTGGTGCCTTACAAAAATAGTTGAATATAAATCTTTACTTGTCAGGCTGGCAACATTTGAGTAAGAAGTATTATTTACAAAATACTCCAGAGAGTGTCCTTCCTCCTTTTGCTTTCATGGTCAATATAGAACTAACAGGAAAACCAAACAACTGCCAACTGCCACCTCCTTTTCCCAACACACCACCTAGTATTCTTTGCGAAATACATTCTCAATGAAACTACATTACAAATATTAACAATATTTAATAAGAAGAAACTGTGGGAAGTAGACTGAAATAGGAAAACCTGTTGGCGGGAGGGAGGGAGGTCATTGCTCAACAGAGTGCTGGATAAGGAATTGTCTGGCTGATTGTTGAAATTTATTGTATTTTGTTTGTTTAAAGTGGAAAATTAATAAAAAAGCATTGGGGGGATACTAACAATATTTGCCCCCCTGAGGGCAGAAACCCTGTAGGGAGTATGCAGCTATGCACGCCAGCCCTAACTGCTTCACCTCTAGTCTTGTGGCATTGAATGGGAAGGTTGGATGGTTGGATAAATACTCTCAGCTTGGAGATCTCCCAGAGACTTGGAGCCCGACTGAGTTCCAGACCTTTGTGCTCAATGTGGGAAGCTGAAGGAAAAGCAGGTAGGGAAGGGGACATTTACAAGTGGCATCTTCACACGCTATACCTTCACCTGTCTGGCTGAGCAGAGATTTTTGACTGTACATGGAGCAAATACTCCCACAGAATGCTGAAGCAGCAAGAGTAAAACAAGAAAGCTGTTTTCCCCACATTTAATTTGGAGAGTGTTAAGAATCATCAAAGGGATTATTGGAGCCAAGGATCATTAATAATCTCTCAATCTGTATTCATTTAAAGGGATTCTGTCAAGTGCATTTTTATCATTTTGATTATTTCCTACTAGGAATAATTTGTTAAATGTTATTATCCAGCTTCCACTTAGAACTGGGGAATGGCATTTATTTTATTAGTGATACTCTATTTTTCCAATTGACAGAGATGGATTTTTTAATATAAAAAATATTATATATATTCAGGAGTCTCCAATGGAGGCACCAGAAAGACATCTCACTCAGCATTCCATTGACTACTCTGTTTACTGCACACCAGCATAATCAATGTGCTCTGTTAATTATTTATACGCCCCATTAAAATGTGTGGTATTTTATAGAGTTTGGGCTTATTTTGTGACTATGAAGTATTTTTTTAGTACTGCAGTGCCAATAGTTTCAAGTTTGTTCCATTCTTACAGCAACTTATTACAATAAAAGAAACTGAAAAACATGTCTTCAAACATATGCATGTGTTTGTTTAATGCACTTATAGGCCACCCTTCCATAAGCAGTTCTTGTAAAAAGCGATAAAACAATCAATAATGATAATAATAATAATTTTAGTATTTATACGCTCCTCATCTGGCTGGGCGGCCCCAGCCCCTCTGGGCGTGTCCAACAAAATGGGAGACTACAGCAGGACAAGAACATCTCACTGAGTTAAAAGCTCTCAGTAAACAAGAAGATCCACAGCAGGCATCAGAAAGACATTTGACATAAGCGCCTGGCAAACCTTGTTGGAGAGATAATTAATTCCATAAGCAGAATGCCACAACTGAGAAGGCCCTTTCCACAGCTGCTACATGCCCCAAATCAGACATGCACATGAATGCTTCCAAATATTATCCCAGGAAAGGATGAGATGGGTAGGTTGATGTGTGATGTTCGGGCTTTCCATAGGCATCTATTGGCCCCTTTGAGAACAGATTGCTGGACTAGATGGGCCTTTGGCCTGATCCAGCAGGGCTCCACTTATCTGAGGCTGGTGATGTGTCATCCTCCAGATGTTACTGCACTACAACTCCCATCAGCCCTGATCATGTGGGCTGGACCTGATTGGTTGTTTTTTTAATTTTATTTTTTATTATTAAATATTTTCTTGTTTTACAGAAGTAAGTGCAATGTCTCTCATATTTTTTTCCATGTAACCTGATTGTTGACGTAGTCAACAGCATCTGGAGGGCCACAGGTTACCTACCCCTGGAATTTGCAGTTCAACAACACTGAGAGGCACCACAATGGGGAAAGCTGTATTCTCCCAGGCAAAGAGGACCCTGTGAGATGGTTCCTTTCCTAGATTCTGAGGGTCCCTCCATTTCCCCTTTTTCACAGAATCCTCTGAATCACAAGCCAAGCCAAGTAGCAAGTTCCCAATGCTTTACTCATTCTAAAATAACTATTTGCAATGATTCAAAGCATGACACGATTCATCAAGAATAAAATAAGCAGATACAGCTTAGTGTCAAAGCAACCTTAGGGATAAAATAAGCTTCAGAGTAACAATCTACAAAAAAAGGAAGGTTAAACAAGGAATGTCAGGTTGACATATTGGTCTACTTCAGCTTCTGTTTCTTTCACCTGAAACACCTGGAACAGATTACTGTTTGGATATTAGCTACGAGCCAGTTTGCCCCTGAACACCAGGTGTGGAGAATCAGAGGTAGGAAGAGAGTCATTGCACTCTTGTCCTGTTTGCAAGCTTCTTGTGGGTAGCTGGTTGGCCATTGTGAGAACAAGATACTACTTTAGATGGGCCTTGGGTCCAAACCAGCAGGGTACTTCTTACAACAAGTATGTGCCCTTAGTTTAAACATCATATTAGCTCCATAAGTGATTATTTTTTATGGGTTCGTCTCATGGCACTAGTAAAACATCAGAAGGCCTGCAACAATGCAGGCAGGGCTGGGCCAACTGTGTCAAACTTTCCCATGGAATTGGCATTGGGAGGTAATTGTTCCACTGGAGAGACCCACACTATCAGTCCCACCCACCTGGCTCTGGGCGCTTAAATGTTACAGGGCAACAATGAGTTGAAGTCACAGAAATGTATCTCCTACAGCGTTCCTGTCAAGTGTAATGGGCGTCTAAATCTAATCCACTTTTTGTGTTATTAAACACAGCCATCTTTATTTTACTGTACAGGCAGCATCAATCAGATGCCAGCTTAGATGCAATAATAATTAAAGCTGCAGAATAAAAGCCATTTTGAAAGTCACAAATAAAGAGAAGTCGGTGGTGTCCTTGATACAAAGGCACATTGCGATTAATAAACAGCAGGGGGGAGCCTAAGTCGGAACATTAGTATTGTCAAACGTGAGAAAGTTTGAGAGACTAAAGGCTTTTCCTTCATATTAATGCACAAACCATGTCATTCTACTCCGCTTTCAATATTTATACACTATTTCTAAAAAAGCAAAAGCTCATCACAATTTGCAAAGCCCTTAAAAACTCAAATGGTGCACAATGGATGATTTTTAAGTCTTTTCCTTTACAGAAAAACATCAATCTAGTCTGAAACAATTTATTCAAAGAATCCCTTGCTTCCCATTTACAATTATATGGAATAATTTTAAACACCTTTACCACATCAATAACCCATGCAGCGTAGGATTCGATAACCTCCTTTCATTTCTCCTGAGACATAAACTAACTTTTATATAGAGCACTCTTAATTAGATCTAAAAAGTCTTCCGTAATGAAGATTCCTTTTGACTTAATTCAAGGTGACAGCTTGCATTCTGTACACTCTGGAAGATCTTCCAAATGTAGCAAAATATTTGTGTTGGAAACATCTGCCTGGGACATGCCTACAAGCATAATTTGTGAGATTGTGCCATGAGCCTAACTTTGTTCCCAGTGAAATCAATGAGGGTAAATAAACTTCACTTCACTAAAATCTCTGACTATACTCCCACTCCATGAATGGGACTTTTGCAAGCATTCAATTTCATTTCAAGCTCTATTGCACTTCAGTGGAGTTGTTAAAACTAGGACAGGGATTTGTGGCCTATGTAGATGTTGTTGGACTCTAACTCCCATCAGCCACAGCCAGCAAAGCTAATGGTCAGGAATGACCAGAGTGGTAGTCCAACAACATCAATGGGAGGAAAAGCTTAGCCATCCCTGTGTCAGAGAGTCTTTTGTTATAGATAGACTTCACTGGTCATCTCTTTTAGCTGTCACCATGTTACCACTCTGAGTCATTGCATTGCGCTGGAAACACCCATTGTATTATTGAGTCATTTCGCCCAACGGCTGTGTTAGCCATTTAGGGCATCCCATTGAGAGGATGCAAATTGTGAGATATAAATATTTTTGATAAATAAGTAGAGATTACTTCAGGATCAGAGAGAATGTCATTTGGGTCATGCATTTTTTACAGTCATCTATGGATGTCACACATAGGCCCAGACAGCTGACTCCCCATGCTGGCTGGACAAGCCACAATTCATTCACTAATGCAATTCTATTGCAAGACTGTCCTGCAAATTGTGCTAAGCAAATGAGTATTTAGCATTTGCTGGACACTGTCTGTCCTAAACAAAACAAAACAGAAAGAGTTGGTTGCCAGTGAGTGAAGTGAAAGATCTGTGTTTTTAAAAGCTTTTTTAAAAATATATATATATTCTGTGTTAGCTGGCCATAAAACTTGCTTCTGTACTGATGATTTCCTATATGCTTGATGTCAGCCAGTCTTAGTTAGAAGAGCACTGTGAGGTGCCATTATAATCAGATTCAGAGTTCTAATAACAATTGCACGGCTGGAAGACATTGATATTAAGAGACACTGGAGCCCATAGCTAACCGCTTTTGCTTCAGGAAATTCTGCCAATTTATCAAGATCACTCAACTTGCAGGGTTTGCAGGCTGATGAAAACATTTTATTTATTGGTTCTCTCAAACCCAGGGGCAATGCAACCCAACTTCAATCAGGAAACCACCCTTCCTGCTTTTTAATCTACTCCCAAACTATGAAAAATCATAATAATAAATGACATGTTTATGTCTCCAATTGCAATCCATTACCCAAATCCCCCTCTCCTCCCGCCATCTTGTACTACATCACAATGACAAGCTTCTGTTTTTCATATATCATGATTGTGAAGAAAGCCAAAAGCTTTGGGAAGAAAATAAAATGCATTCTTGGGGAAAGCACTAGCTTTAAAACATGTGTAGGAAAGAGCCCACTGTCCTTATCGGAAGAGCCAGAGTATATTCTCCTGGAGAGAAAAAGAGATAAATATAGCACATATTTTAGATATGAAGTCAATAGACTACAGTCCCTATGCTAGTAAAGAATAAAGTTACAAAAGTGGGGTGGGTTTTTTTAGATGGCTAGAAGAAAAAAGAACATGCTCATGAAACTATGATATGTGCTGCAACCCTTGCTGAGGAATCTTGGCCTTCTCAGAGTCTTGTGACATGCTCAGTGCATGAAGTGACTAGTGTGAATAAGAGAGGCTATCCCTGCCCCTTTGCTTGCATGAAGAAAAACCTATGCACATTGACGCCTCCCCATTCAGAATTAGCTACGGGTGACAATCACACATCACTGGGGCTGGGGCCGATACATGCTTCATCATTCATGAGACAGGACTAGTTCCATTTTCCCCACTGGTTCCTGTCCACATACTTAAATATTGCTCAAGTTTCCATAGTTAAACAGTGCTCAAGGTGGCTCACAACATTTAAAAAATGTACAAAATCACAAAAACATAACAAGAATCAAGTAGTCATAAACAATAAATGAAAACATCTCAATGAGTATATGATTAAAAAAATTACAATCTTCACATAATTCACATTAAAGTCTGACAATAAAAAGACAGAAACATAATACCAGTAACAGTGAAAATTAAGCGCCTCCAAAATTAAATCTTGATCCCAACAAAATCCCTGAAACAATAACCCACCCAAGTAGTCTCTAGGCATCCTAAGCAGTAGGTCTTGTAGGATTTGCAGTAAAAGATGGTCTTTGGCCCCAGCGACATCAGCAGCTTTTGTAGCAGGAGTCAGTCAGGGCCCCTTTATCACAGGCCAGGTGGAAATAAGCCAGCAAAGCAAGGGGTAGGTCTTCTAGGACTCACAGGAAAAAATGGTGTCTCATAGCTTAGTGTTTGGATGAAAATTAACCTGAGGTAGAAATGGAAGCTTTCAAACTCTTCCTCGTGGCCATGACCAGGGTTGGGTGCAGAACTATCTACGTACCTCCAGCTTTAACTTATTATATTATACATTTATTACATCTATATCCTGCCTTTCCTCCAAAGAACATGGGGGGTAGCATGAGTGAGCCTCTCTCCTATTTTATCCTCACAACAACCCTCTGAGGTAGCTTAGGCAGAGAGAGGGAGAGGGAGAGAGAGTAAGGTTGGCCCACCCAGTGACCTTCATGACGAAGAGGGAGAAGTGAACCACGGTCTCTCCCCTGCCCTATTCCAACCACCACGCCACATTAGTCCTCTTTTAAAAATTGTGCTCTAGGGTGGAGTTGAAGGAGAGTTTGTGTTTCTACCCATAATTCTGCATCACAAGTTGAGATTCATGACTTTATACATTCCTCGGCTATTTAAATTAATAGGCCAATGTGATCCAATTAAGAATGGAAAGAACCGAGAGGGATGAAAAAAGCTCCATGCAGCAGAGACGGCAGTTGTCTTACCCAGCAGTATGTTAATGGGAGTTAAGTGCTACACCACACGGTTTCAGCTCATGAGTGTTTCAACTAGAGCTTTAAGTGTTTTCTTCTACCAAGTCTTTTCATTTGTGCCAACTGCTCCTGCTTTTGTTAAGTGCTGCTAATGGAGACATGGTGATGACACAGAACGATGCCACCTTAATACGGAGCCCAGTGCTCCGCTTATTGCACTCCAGTTACAATTAGGGACAAATGAATGTTTTATATCTAAATACTCCAGCGGCCCTTGCTTTCTCCACTTGACTTTTTCCCATTCTGTTTTCAAATGTTCATTTTGTTGCCTCAATTTAAATATACTCCTCTCTACCGCAACCTCTTCTGTTGGACTCTCTACCGCAACCTCTTCCAACATTTCTCTGATGAAAATGGGGACATTCAATTCTATTATTATTATTATCCTGCTCCAGCCACTCTGGGCAGCTTTTAACATATATAAAAATATAATAAAACATTAAACATTCCCTATACATATGTCTTCTGAACGGTGTATGGTTACTTATCTCCTTGGCTCCGGGTCGCATAACTCCATACCCTCCAACATTTCTCCAATGAAAATAGGGACATCCTAAGGAAAAGTGGGACATTCTGAGATCAAATCAGAAACTAGGACAGCCTTTGTAAATCTGGAACAGTCCCTGGAAAATAGGGACACTTGGAGGGTCTGCCTTCTTCAAACATTCTTCAGGCTGCTAGTCAACTGGTCCTGGAGCCAGTGTAGTGTAGTGGTTAAGAATGGTAGACTTGTAATCTGGGGAACCGGGTTCGCGTCCCCACTCCTCCACATGCAGCTGCTGGGTGACTCCTTCGGATGGTGATAAAACAGGATATCAAATCCAAACTACTACTACTACTACTATTCTTCTTCTTCTTCTTCTTCTTCTTCTTCTTCTTCTTCTTCTTCTTCTTCTTCTTCTCAAAGTGGTTCTTCATGCAACACACAGTGGAACTCGCTCACACAAGAAGCAGTGATGGCTATCATCCTGGATGGCTTTTCTTAGACAAATTCATGAACTATTGATGGCTACCAGCAATGATTGGCTATGCTTTGTCACCACAGTTGAAGGCAGCAGTGCTTCTGAATACCAATTGCTGGGAACCACAGGAGAGAAAAATGCTCTTTTGCTAAACTCCTGCTTGCTCGTTTCCCATAGACATCTAGTTAGCCACTGTGGGAACAGGATTCTGGGCTAGTGGCCTGATCCAGCAGCCTCTTCTTATGTTCCTATGGTAGCTGGTAGGGGCCACAGCTGTGTGGCAGAGCAGTCGTGTGAGTGAGCGTGTATCTATGAATCAGTTTTTTGTTTATGGAAATGAACGGAGACTCAGTGACAGCAATACTTGGTGGCTTCCTACCCAGGAAGAGTTACAATTTCCCCATGTGTAAAAAAAATTTTTTTTCCGATACTTAGCAATCAGATTAGCTGTCAAGCCAAACAAGTTCAATTGTTGCTGCAGAGTCCAGAGAGCAATAAATTGCAGCCAGACCAGAATATGTTGTAGCAATTCACTTTCTTGTTGCACTTTTAGCAATTTCTGGCTACAAAAAAGAAAAAAAGAAAATGTGTTCTACACTGCTATTTATATGTAAATCAAAACTGCCTGGATCCTGCATATAAATGTCTGCAAACACGTCCACAAACTCAGAAAAAAGGGTCAGGCTGGAGCTAGCTCCTTGAGTTCTAATTATTTGCATCTGTAATCTGCATGCTTTCCTAATTTCTGATGCCTACCTTTCATCTTATGTAAAAAGAAAGAAATCAAGATTGTGTTTTTTTTCCTATCCCCTCACTGCTCTGTGTGTGTGTGTGTGTGTGTGTGTTAGGGGATACCCAAAGTATACAAAGTCTAATGGAAAAATCTGGAGTAGGGGCTCTGTATTATCAATAACATACTGCCCAAAGCCCTTACTCTTGTGGCATCTATTTAATCATAGCTTGGCTTTTTCATCTATGCACTGGGAACGTACCTAGGGTTCACACGTCTACTGGATAGATGGTACCTTTGTCACAGGCTTTAGGCATGCAAGGAGTATAGGGAGCTTAGAAAGGAGATAGGATGGTGAACTCTCTTTTGAAGGGGCCAAGAACAATGTGAGTGGAATTCAATAATCTAGTAAGAAGGATTGAGAGAAGAAGGGGGAAAGCCTAAAAAAGGGAGTAAACATAGCCCCAGGTGAAGGTGGGGAACCTTCATACTATAGAAGCACAACGTCTACTCAGAGGTAGGTCACAATGAATTTACTGAGGTTTATTCCCAGGTATAGGATTGCAGCCTAACAGCTTTTAAGTCCCATTAAATTCAATGGCAGAGTCAAGCATGTATTTAACTGACTCACTGACAACAGTGGGACTTGCAGGGGCTTGACTTTAACCATATTATTCTCAGTGTCTGTTAGGTTTCTGGAAGGACATCCTCAAGTTGCTGAGAAGGGAAATAAACCAAGCAGATTGTGTTCAGAGACTCGCAATGTGCAACATTTGTTACCTATGTAGCATGATAATATGGCAGGGATGGAGGAACCTACAACTCCCATCATTCCTGGCCATTGACTATGCTTGCTCAGGCTGATGGGAGTTGTAGTTCATTAACATTTGGGGGGGTCAAATATCCCCCACACTTGCACTACAGCACGGGTATCCCTGTGAGAACTGTTGGACTAGATGGGGCATTGGCCTGATCCAACAGGCTCTTCTCGTGTTTTTATATTTGGTCTGATCTAGCCAGGCAGCTTATTATTTTATGATATTCCAGTGGAATGTGCCTTTTATGCCCATAAAAATGTACTGCGTAGCTACATGACTCACCTACCTGAGGTTAATATTTCTGCTAGGCCTACCTCTCTCTCTTTTGGTGGATGAACATAATGAGATGTACTCTTGAGAATCCATGCCATCAGAATAACATGCAATTTAAGGCTGATTAGAAATCCAGCAAGCAAAGTGTGGACTGCACCTGGAATCTGGATCATTTAAAGTTATAAAGAATAGTGAATGCTGGCATGGAGGCAGAAGCTTCTGAAGCCATTACTTTGCACTCTGTGACTAGAATTTGGGGTCCTTTACATTTGGCTTATTATATGAGTCAGAAGGGGGAGTTCTCTGATCTAAGAATAAAAGCATAACTGGGTGAGGAGAAAAGGCAGAATGTCATCCCTCCTACAACAGAAGAGCCTTTATGGATATTTGATACGCTAATAGTCCACTATTCTCTTGATAGCATGAAAAGAGGGATATTTTCCTTTTGAGGCACAGGTGGAATTTCACCCTCTGCCTGACTCACCGAGAGACCTTAAGGAGTTCACTTTATCTCCTATTTCTCCATAGGAAAAAAACTGGGAGAATCATCCATCTTGACATTATGGAGAGGTTTGGTGATGACTGATTAAAACAATCCTGGTGAGATGTGTTGGCAGCAGTCAAGGGCAGTTTGTTCATACCCATAATAATAATGCAGAACCTGGAGAGAGGTATATTTATTCAGGGGTAACTGCTTTTGATTCAAAGGATGCTAGCTCTTGAACTAGGGGGGCAGATCTCAAAATAGTTTAGAGAGCAGAGTGTACACAGTGACAAAGAATTGTAGAGTTAGAATGGACCTCAAGGCTCAACTAGTCCAACCCCTGCAATGTAGGAAACAAAATTAAAGCATCCATGACAGACAGCCATTCTACCTCTGCTTTAAAACCTCCAGTGAAGGAGCGTCCACCAGCTCCCAAGGGAGACCATTCCACTGTTCCAGCTCTTACTGTCAGAATGGTCTTCCTAATGTTTAGTCAGAATCTCCTTTCTTGTAACTTGAATCCTTTAGTTCAGGTCCTACCCTCCAGAGCAGGAGGAAACAAGCTAGGTCCATCTTCCATGTGACTGCCCTTTATATACAGTGGTACCTCAGGTTACATACGCTTCAGGTTACAGACTCCGCTAACCCGGAAGTAGTACCTCGGGTTAAGAACTTTACCTCAGGACAAGAACAGAAATCGTGCAGCAGCGGCAGGAGGCCCCATTAGCTAAAGTGGTACCTCAGGTTAAGAACAGTTTCAGGTTAAGAACACACCTCCGGAACGAATTAAGTTCTTAACCCGAGGTACCACTGCACTGGAAAGTCCACTCACCCTTTCAGTGCAGTGTTGTTGCGGGACAGCAGAGGCTCCTCCAAGGCTCCAATGAGGGAATCGTGGCATTGGTGCCCCATCCAGATATGGGGTGGGGTATAAGCCTGCACCACCTATTAGAAGCCAGATCCTAGCCTGCATCCCGGAGATGCAAATGGAGATGCAAGCTAGGACATGGGCTGGGCTGGCGGGGCAGAGCCAACAGAGCAGGAAGGCTTCCCTCGGGTCCACTCCCTGTTCATTTAAACAACCCTCACTAGGGTCCCCATCTGTATTTCCCTCGTCGGGTTCCCCACCCAGCCTCCCTTGGTTCAAGCTGATGGTTAAGGACTTCACTGTGGCTACAGTGGTCACCGTTTTATGGAGCCGGGTAGGAATTTGTCCACCAGGCCAATTGGCTACAACCCAGTGGTTTTGCCTAACTCATAGCAATTGTCACAACTGGGTCGGGCATCAGGGCAATCCTTTGTCTTGGATGGAGGGGAGGTTGTAGTCTCCGCCTGCCCCTCCAAACGCTGAGGTATCCCATTAAAGGGATCTGGGGGGGGGGAGTGGTCATGTTTGCATGCCCATGCGGGGCCAGGGTCAAGAGTGCTCCCCCAGATGACAGTTCCTGCAGGGGTCACCCTATTTGATGTAAGTCTTAGGGGGGACCCCTGCCCCCACCTGGATTGACCTATGCACCACTTCTGGTGGGTGGGCCGGAAGTATTTTGATTACCCCATGCCCAAGCCAAACATCTTTCATCTGTATTCAGTGGCCTGTTTCGATCCAAACCAGTCTTTGTGGTCCTTTATTTGTCTGCGGGTTGGGGACTGGGGAACACAATGCCTGGACCCACAAGTGGCTCTCATATTTCCTCTCAGGCTCCTCTTATCCAGGCTAAATGAATTCAACTCCTTCCAATCTATTGTGGTCATCTTGAATCCTGAGTCTATCTGCTGCAGTATTAGCTACCTCTCCCAGTCTGGTGTCACCCACAGATTTGATTAGCATCTCCTCAATGCCTTCATCCAAGTCATTTATAAAGATGTTGAAAAACAGCAGGCCCAGGACATAACCCTTTTGGTACCCCAAATGTCAACTTTTTTAAGGATGATGAGGAACCATTAGTGAGCACTCTTTGGGTTGGGTAAATCAACCAGAAAGGATTACAGGAATTCATAATGCTCACATCAAACACAAGGAACCCATTACAATTCCAAATTGTTATCCATTTTGGATTTTAATTTGAGCCAGAGAAGAATTCCTCATGTGTGCCCCAGGCGGTCCATACACCTCTTTCTTCCCACCCAGCTCTGGGACAGATATTTCCTACTCCCTGGCAAGAGATTCGTGGATCATTCTGGCAGCAAACAGCAACAAAAGAAAGGCAATAAAATCAAGAGGAGAGATGTTTTTGGAGGTCATTTCACACCAAATTACCCATCCTTCTGATTCTGAAGCAAATCTTCTGTGTGAGACTTTGCCCCCATTTCTACTAGAGTTGTGTGCAAAAGGCCTCTCAACATTTTCCAACTATTTGCAGGCAGAGATGTTGGGGTGCAGCCAATTCAGCACATTGTATTCAGAGGGAGAATAAATTATCCAACATTTTCTTCAGTAGCAATAGTCCAGCTTCTTCTTTTTCTCAAGGCTTCGCCCCAGGTTTTGCTGCTGCAAGTGGCAAAAACAGTGCTTGCAACCTGGCCACCATTTTGTATCCTCCACAACACCCAGGAACTCTAGCAACATTTTTGGACATTGGGAATTGTCACCACACACAAAAATGGTGGAGAACATTTTTTAAAAAATTCTTCCTAGTGGCCTTGTTCTAAGGGGGTGACGGGGGGGGGCAATGCTCAGAAGTTTTCTCGGTTGAGGAAATGTTTTCCCAGCAATTCTGAATCAGCTTTAATCTCTACTTCAAACAAAAGGTGGCTCTGAATGAAGAAAGAGGGAACTGACGCTACTGAAGTATTGGGGGGCGGCAGGAGTCCCAGGCCCAAGGGGCAACAAAAGAGAAGGTGACTCAGCTAGAGAAGTCAAAGCACACACAACAGAGAATCACAAAGGAAGTTTTAAGGAACCACTTAGGTGAGTCACTTCAGGAAAATTGGAAGGCCAAATTAGTAAACATTCAAAAAAGATATGTGGGCCAAACAAAGTGAACTTTAAAGATCAAACTGCAGCAAACAGCAATCTTCACAAGAGTAACAGCACACCCATTGCCCAAGGCAATGCCCTCATACATCGCACAAGTAAATTATTCATTCGATCAATAGCCTCCCCTCCCCACTGCCAAGTAATTTCACTGTTCAAAGGCTCTTCGTGTCTATTAATGAACTTCTTTAACTTGACTCTTTCCATCTCCCACTTTGGCGAACCGATCATACTAACCGGCAAAGGTAACCAGCAAAGGTTTAACCGTCCAGAAAGGAAGAAACATCCTCGAGGGCACTGAGCTAAGATTCAGGCAAGTTCATGGATTCATTTTCAGCATTTTGCCAAAATACTGTTGCCATTTCTTTACTGTACAGCTTGATCCTCCATGTATCAGCAATGGCCTAATGGTCAGCCAGATCTGATCCAAAAGCAATTCATCTGGCCCCTGGACACCCTACCAAATCAATCAAAGTGCAGTAAAATGTCCTTTTATTTCACATAAGGAAAAGAAATGTATTTGGCTCCATTGCATCAACACTCAGCCCTTCCTTCCAACACTCCATCCCAACCCAAAGAACAAAAAAGCCCCTTAACTTTCAGAAGCTGTAGGGAAAGGTTCAATAGATATTAGACATATTTTCTTTCTCTTTCTTTCTTTCTTTCTTTCTTTCTTTCTTTCTGGGTTTTCAACAGCTGTTTATTCCAAGCATTCTCCAACATCCAGGCCAGGCCTGTGCCTGCAACTCCCCACATTAACATATCACGTTCACCTACATGGAATTTTGGTGGGTGCACTATTGCCTTGCAATCACAAGTAGTACCATAATAACAGATTTTACAGTAAGCTCACATTTTCAAGTTATTGAAGTGCTGTTGCCATGATGAAGGTGGAAGGAGTCATAGGAAGATGGAGTTCCATAGGAGTGCAGAGGGCAATACAGCAGTCCTGCCAGTGAGTTTGCATCATGCCAACCTCTTCACCACTTTCCCGCTCTCCCTCCCTGTAAGCAACAGTGACCCACCTGCCGGGAAGCCAGTAAAGCATCTCCACACTACCCAGGGAGCCACTCTTCAATACAATATCTCTAAAGCTACTGCTCCTTCCAAGGGCTTTTCGCTCAAACATTTTGATGAGTGAAGCAAAGCAAAAATGTCTTGAGAGCAAGAAATAACCAGGGAAGCTTTCAGATGAGCCAGTTAATTTAAATGTTTGGAAAGCATGCTGATTTTTTGAAAAAAGTTTTTCTTCCTTTTAAAAAATGCACACAGATTTGGGACAGGATCGGGACTGTTTCACCCATCCCTGGTTCAGAGCAAATATAAAAAGCAGGGTAAGGGGTGTGATTGACCCATTAACATTGGCCTATAGAAGCTGTACTTGCAAGGTTTTTTGAAAAAAAGAAAAGAGGAAGAAGCTAATTCAAAATGTATTTCCCAGAATTACAGACTTACAGACATTTGTCAGGAAACTGCTCCTGGCAACTGTGAAAAGTACAGAAACATCCCAAAAGCTTATGCACAGCTTAAGTCATGGAAGAATTCCAAAGGCATTTCAGGATGACGGGTTGTTAAAATGTGTGTCCCCAGGGTACATCAAGCCGGATTCCACAAACAGAAAAGTGACTGGAAAGTTGGATGAAGGTAAACAATTTTATAAAAGCAGATGTTTTGTCATTTTTATTCTTCTCTGCGACAGCCTTCTGAAAATGGAGCTCGGTCACTAGGTGCTGAGGAATGCGGAAGCAGCAAATTGCGTTTCAGGCTCCCGAGCGAGTGCCTTCTCTGGGATCACTGTTCTTTTATCTGATTGAAAAATGAATAAACACAATTATGTATAAGAAAAGGCTTAGCGGCTGGGCTAAGTTTAAGATGCTGGCGCTGGTATGCAAAGGCGTCTAAAGCTCAGGACTAGGAGACCTAAAAGATTGCCTCACCTCTTATACACCTAATCAATCACCGTGCTCTACAGGAGAGAGCCTGCTGCCAATACCACCTCACCAGAAGATCTAATTCAGTATGATCATAGCTGGAAGGGATCCTGAGAGTTACCTAGTCCAACCCCTGCAATCATAAGAATCACAACTAAAACAATCATGACCGATGGCCATTCAACCTCTGCTTTAAAACCTTCCGTGTTTTAAAACTGGACACAGTACTCCAGGATTGGTCTGACCAAAGCAGAATAGAATGGTTCTATTACTTCCCTTGATGTGGACACTATACTTCCGCTGATACAGCCTAGAATATAATTGCATATCTCCTTGGCTCCGGGTCGCATAACTCCATACTCTCCAACATTTCTCCGATGGAAAAAGGGACGTCCTGAGGGAAAGCGGGACATTCTGGGATCAAAGCAGAAACCAGGACAGCTTTTGTAAATCTGGGACTGACCCTGAAAAACAGGGACACTTGGAGGGTCTGCAGAATAAGCTTAGAATAAAACCAGTTTGTAAAAGCTATGGTTTTCCCAGTAGTGATGTGTGGAAGTGAGAGCTGGACCATAAAGAAGGCTGATTGCCGAAGAATTGATGCTTTTGAATTATGATGCTGGAGGAGACTCTTGAGAGTCCCATGGACTGCAAGAAGATCAAACTTCTCCATTCTTAAGGAAATCAGCCCTGAGTGCCCACTGGAAGGACAGATCCTGAAGCTGAGGCTCCAATACTTTGGCCACCTCATGAGAAGAGAAGACTCCCTTGAAAAGACCCTGGTGTTGGGAAAGATGGAGGGCACAAGGAGAAGGGCATGACAGAGGACGAGATTGTTGGACAGTGTTCTCGAAGCTACCAGCATGAGTTTGACCTAACTGCTGGAAGCAGTGGAAGACAGGAGTGCCTGGCGTGCTCTGGTCCATGGGGTCATGAAGAGTCAGACCCCACTAAATGACTAAACAACAACAACAAGACCAGTTTACTTTGCAGAATAGCTCCGGTCTGCAGAATAGCTCCAGTTTAATCTACAAAAGTTAACATAGCATCTGATCAGCACTAATTTTGTGACTAAAAACTTTTTATATTCTGAAATGAGTCTTTCATCGGTGGGCGGATAGGGATTTAGTGCACTCTCACAACACACAGTGTGACTCTTCAACGCCCATTGTGTGGCATTTGGGAGACTGGGAAGGGATAATGGGCACGAATCATTCTTACAGACTTGTTTTGATAAAGCCGTTGATCAGGCCTCATCTCATGAATGCGACACTAATATCTCCCTTTTGTTTAGCTTTCTCCCAATTGCTGCATGGCAGAGGTTGGAAAATGAAGAGAAGAACAGTTAATTGTTTTCGTCATTGTAAATGTTAGTCAGAAACGTTTTGCTTACATTTATTCTCAGAGTAAACAAGGCATTAGGCAGGGACTCAGTTTGGGGGCGCACAGCTGGAGTGACTCAATACAAAGGCCACTGGTACATCATCCCTCTCCTTCTTCTCCCCTCCAAATCCCACCCTGCCCTGCCACTTTCAGGGTATTAACTTGGTAGTGTGACCACTTCTGCATCACCAAAAAAAGAGGAAATGTATTTCCAGAAAAAGAGGACAACAGAAGATGCAGTCTCTACAGCCACAGCAGGTGCTGCAAATTTCCAACAGTTTGATTTCACCTCCAAAGGTGTACTCCTGCATTGTCTCCCAAGGTTGACAAATGGCAACAACAAAATTTATTGAGCCGCTTTGAGATAATCTGAATGAAAGTGGCATAGAAATACAACCAATCAATCAATTAATTACAGGAGGAGATTTCAAAGTACCGTATTTTTCAGTGTATAAGACTAGGTGTTTTTCCTTGAAAATACTGTTAAAAGTTAGGGGGCCTCTTGTACACGGGACCATCTCCCCCCATTTTCTTAAATCTGAGTCTCCAAAAATAGGGGGCATCTTATACATGGGGGCGTCTTATAGACGGAAAAATGCAGCATATGCATGTACTCCAGTTTTCAGCCTGTCAATCCTAATTCTTTGAACTGTATATTCCAAAACCTTCATGTGGATATCTTGATATTCTTAAGGCTTGATGAACAACTAGACCATATTGCATGTTTCACAGTGGAGTAGCGTGGGGGGTGCAGGAGGGGCCGGCCGCACCGGGCGCAACATCTGGGGGTTAGGGTTAGGGGGCGCAAATCCACGGGTTGGGGGCGCAAATTACTTGCCTTGCCCCGGGTGCTGACAACCCACGCTACGCCACTGGTGTTTCGTTACACTTAAGACAAGGGAAATGGGAAAATAAAGTTTTCGTAGAAAGAACCTGACAGGTAGCAATTTCTGGCCACAAATCAGCCTGGCATAAAGCGTACCCTTTCTCGTTATGCTGTCTATCGAGTGGAAGAGGAGCTAACAGTCCACACAGGGCAATGTTTTTGACAACCCTGTGGATATATTTTACTATTAAAGGATTAGAGCAGGAGATGGTTTTCCCATAGGACAACCTGTCATATATTAATTTCTAGCTAACAATCAGTCTGCCAATGAGTTACATTTCTGTTCATGGGCTGATACACCATTCCATGGTCTTAAACATCAGTATTACTTGCCTGAAATTTTGCATGGTCTGGGCCTACTCCATTTTAGTTTATGAGCCCATCCAGATTTTCAACTTTGTATGAGATCATGCTCTGGATGCAATTCACATCTATGGTTTTGTACACACCAGAGGGTTAATGCACACCTGAGTCACACAGATTCTTTTTCTTCCTGCGTGCTTTTGTGCACGTTCCTCTACACACAGGTGCTTTTGTTTCAACTCTGTCTCAAAGCTTCCCATCCACACCAGTGGGCACTACTTGGGGGAATGCATTCATGGTGTCATCTCCTCAATTAGCACCTCCCCACTGGTAAACCTAAGGTCCCTTGTGGAGATGCATGTAAGTAAAAGGTAAAGGACCCCTGGACAGTTAAGTCCAGTCAAAGGCAACTATGGGGTTGTGGCGCTCATCTTACCTTCAGGCTGAGGGAGCCGGCATTTGTCCACAGACAGCTTTCCGGGTCATGTGGCCAGCAAGACTAAACCGCTTCTGGCAAAACGGAACACCATAGCAGAAACCAGAGCGCATGGAAATGCCATTTACCTTCCCGCCACAGCGGTACCTATTTATCTACTTGCACTGGTGTGCTTTTGAACTGCTAAGCTAGCAGGAGCTGGGACAGAGCAAGGGAGCTCACCCCGTTGTGGAGATTTGAACTGCTGACCTTCTGATTGGCAAGCCCAAGAGGCTCGGTGGTTTAGACCACAGTGCCACCCGTGTCTCACATGAATGCTGGTATATGTTTAGCTTCGCAGGCGGCCAACTTTTCGTTTTTACTTTTTGAGATAAAAGTGTTCTGATATGCCAGACCTGTACAAAACAGAAAGTGAAACAAAAATGAAATAAAGTGTGTGTGTCACACCAGACCACACCAGCAACCCACTGAACACTGCCTTATTAACAGAAGTAGGGGTGAGTGTTGGTAGATGGCAGTCAATAGAACATCGCCACACAAACACATGAAAAAGCTTTCCCACACAATGCACTTCAGTATTTTCACAGTTGGGTAACATGCCATTTTATGTTGGGTTTTTCCTTGTCACATTATCCTCAGATCAGGAGAATTTGCAATAAATGGGATGGTACTTGGATGATGACTCCACAAGCTATAGGGTGTCCCAGCTGACAAAGTAAGTCTCTGTGTGTGTGTATGTAATTTTATTAAATTTTCTGTTTTACAATTTAAAGTACTCATTTATACATCCTTAAGATATCAATGCCTTCCCTTCTTCTCTTTCCATGGTTCATTTTACATATCATAAATCCCTGTATATTTTACAGAAACTATACCGTTCAGTATTCCATTATTACATCCACCGTAACCTATTTACACTGTTGAATTTATCTTAATGCTGCCAGCGTTTTCAGCTGTACAGTTATTTCCCATATAGTCAATAAATGTTTTCCAATCTTCTCTAAACACATGTTCTTCTTCTCTTATTCTATATGTTAAATCTGCAAGCTGTGCATATTTTGTCAACTTAAGTTGCCACTCTTCTTTAGTTGGGACCTCGCTCGTTTTCCATTTTTGGGCTAACAAAACATGGGCCACAGTAGTGACATACATAAATAATCTTTTTTGACACCTGGGAATTTCAGTCTGAATTGTCCCCAACAGAAAGGACTCTGGGGGGGTGGGGTTGGGGGGAGTACTTTTAAACATTTTTTTCAATTCGTTATGAATCATTTCTCAATATTCTTTTACCCTTTTACAAGTCCACCACATATGAAAAAAAATGTTCCCTCAAACTCTTTGCATCTCCAGCACTTATCTGATTCAGTTTTATACATCTTAGCAAGCCAAAAGATAAAGGTAAAGGTACCCCTGCCCGTACGGGCCAGTCTTGACAGACTCTAGGGTTGTGCACTCATCTCACTCTAGAGGCCAGGAGCCAGCGCTGTCTGCAGACACTTCCGGGTCACGTGGCCAGCGTAACAAAGCTGTTTCGGCGAACCGGCACCAGAGCAGCCCACGGAAACGCCACCCGCATCCCCCTTAGCAAGCCTACTTAGAGTTAAATATCGTCTGTAAATCATTTTCAAGTAGTTCTCCTTCAAGGAATAACATGCTGTGAACTTCAAAGTATCTGACAGAGTGTCTCCGCAACAAAACATGCACACAGGGCTCTCTTGTTTTCCAGCTGGACCTCACTGGAGCTCAGCTCCTGCACCTCTTAGGTGGGTGACATTGCCATTCTAACAGAAGAAGAAGGGAGAAGCTCGTGGTGAGCTCTGGCACCTCTTTTTCTAGAAAAATACCACCAGGTGCCTCCAATCCTCTTGAAACTGCTGTGTGTACAAAGCCTAGGGGTAAGTAGATAACAATCTTTGGCAGGGTCTTTTCAGATTTGATGTTTGACTGTGAAACCACCTGCACATCAACCTCCTGTTGATTGGGGCATATCAATACAGACTTTCATAGATCCTGACTAAAGTTGTGCCTCTCACACCAATCTGCCAAAATCTAGGTATAACGAATGCCTACAGCCATGGGCTCTCTCTCTCCATTAGCCCATTGTGATCTGAGAAGGACGAAATCCAGAAAGACCTGCTTCTTTGATCTTATGTGTCTGGCTTTACAATGGCTCAAATAAGTGCCATTGAAGTCACTGGGGCTTCAGAACAGATGCAAGGCTACTCTGCTAGACTTCGAATGCATTACTTCACCCCCACAAATACTAGCATGCAGCAGAGAGTTTGGACACACAATTGTGTGCAGTGATCTTTGCTGGGAGAGTGGCACTGAACAGAGGAGGCATCATAAATTTAGAAAGGGAATTTTAAAGTTTGGAGAAGCTCCAGATTATAGGAGCTGCTGCTTTAAGAAAGAGTGAGAACCACAAAGGAAGCAAAACAGCAATTGCATCAAGGGAACATAGAGTCAAAGCCCAATCTTGGGTATTAGATTTACAGAGTAATCCTATGCATGTTTACTCAGAAGCAAGTTTCACTATGTTCAATGGAACTTGCATCCAAGTAATGTAATAGTGTAATTAGCATAATTAGTTACACTAATTAGGGTTAGATAGTCACAGCTTTGAAATTCAGTGTCAGCTATTTGCTTGCATTTGCATGAAGTTAATCCCGGCCTGACAATGAGTGAATATGCAAACAGTGGCAATTTCTGTGCCCATTTCAGTTTGGATTGGAATTATCCAACTTCCGTAATCATGACCTTAGGTATTCCTCCATATGATCATTGGTGAAAAAGATGCAGAAATAGCAACTTTCATTTCTTTGAAAATTATCTAAAGAGACCCTACAAAATTTCAAGGTCCATGCAATGTTTGCCAGAGACTTTGTGTTTGTGTGTGGCATATATGTACTCATGTTATGCATTTTAAGTTAGTGGAAAGAGAGGTGTGGAAGAGAAATTTCTTACTCTCTCATAGCAGAGTTAAACAATTGCTCCAAACACATTAAATCTTGGTTAGATTTACACCTGCCTTCATCACATTTAAATGACTGTTGCCCACCAAAATACTTAGGCTAGAATAAATCACAGACACTTAGCTTAGCAAATAAGTGAATGTTTTACTCACAAAGTTTCCAGAGGTTGCAGCAAATAAGTCTCCATCCTCTGACAGTAAAGCAAAAATAGGGGAGGGACATAAAAAGTAAAGTCCTTACAAAAAGGATCATACAATCTTTGGGTTAGCAAAAACACAGGCTATAAAATCCCTGGATCAGCTGGGCTGGGAGCCAAAGCCGCATGGCTCCTTCTTTGCTTGTTTCAGGGAAAGTGGGGAGCAGAGGCTGATGAGGGCCTGCAAAACCCCATCCACTGTCTTATCTTGAGCTCAGGGCTCAGGTTAACCCTTTCATGCATGTGATTTTAAATCAGTAACTGTATATTACAACAAAAACTGCCATTGACTGTAACATTGCTTGATTTCCTCCTCTAGCCCCATTAACCTGCTTAACTCATCTTACCTACTGAGATTCAGGCTCAAAGCAGAAACAATTTTCTCCTGAACTTGGAGCTTTCCCTGAGGAGCTCAATAATTTCATTTTTTTAAAAAAAATGCATTTCCCTTCTATAATTATTAAGTGATTTGAATTTTGGGAAATTGAAGAGCAGGATGGCCCAAGGATACACTTAAGAACAAAATGAATTGGAAGGAAATGACAGCCAAAGCAGACAAGACACTGTTCATGTAATTAGTAATTAATGGCTTATTTTTTAAAAAAAAAATCAGGCACTTGCAGGCGGCGATATATGGATTGGGACCTTGGCATGCATTCCTCTGATGCAGTCCAATTAGCTCCAATAGGAACTCCCCCTTCCTTGCTGCAAATTGCACTAGAACAAACTGTGGATGTTTTCTTATTGGTGGAATGCCAGAGCTTTTGTACTTTTTTTTAAAAAAAATATATTATTATTATAAAATTTTATTTACAAACAAAAACATAGACATGAAACAAAATTCTTTTCTTGCTAATTATCAATGAAAATAATGATCTGTGGCAAAAACTTTGTTGAACTCATTGAGACTTTCCTCCATTGGACTTATAATATACCTAGGAAAAAGGACAACTGTTTACTAAATGAAAGTAATCTTCTGATTTTAACTATGAGACAGCAATGCTAAGTCATATGGAAACAGAGGCCCTCACATTTTTATCTGGCTGCACAATGTACAGACAGATGCAATTAAGCATTAAGTCATGTTTATCTGACTGCAGGAAAGGGCATTTCTACGTGCCCATTAAGCAATGTGGGTGGCTCACCTAACCATTAACAGGGCAAATCTCTCTCCTTGTGCTTAGATGCTTCATTAAGGCATAGCTAAGTGATGGTGTAGCTTGAATTCCTAAACAACTGTAACAAGCCTAAGGACTTGTTTTCACAATCAAAAGCCAAAAGTTATCACTCCAGCCAACCCTGGAAGAGATCTAGCCTTCTATTGTATATAATTAAATATTGGGATGAAAGAGAGATTAAAAGAATCTAATCTAATACTGCCTATGTATTGTGCTGTGTTGTTAAATGCCCCTCTTAACTGGTGTTAACTTTTGAACCACCTCCGGGACAGTTGTACCTCAGAAGTCGAACAGAATCCGTTCTGGAAGTCCGTTTGATTTGCAAAACGTTCAGAAACCAAAGCGTGGCTTCTGATTGGCTGCAGGAAGCTCCTGCAGCCAATCGGAAGTCCTGCCGGACATTCAGCTTCCAAAAATAGTTCACAAACCGGAACACTCACTTCTGGGTTTGCAGCATTTGGGAGCCAAAATGTTCTAGAACTAAGCTGTTCAAAAACCAAGGTACAACTGTATTTGTAACCTGAGGGCTCTATACCTTTTCCAATCAAAGCAGAGGAAACACACAAACACACCTATAATAAGATTTGGAATTCTGCCATTGTTCCTCTGTCGCCAGTTCTTTTCAACATTCATAAGAACACAAGAGGAGCGCGCTGGATCAGGACAAAGATCCAGCAGATCTAGTTTACAATGCTGTTTCCACAGTGGCAAACCAGATACTTATGGGGAGCCCACAAGCAGGACCTGAGTGCAGCTGCACTCCCCTTACACAGCGGCTGGCAGTCAGAGGCAGACTGCCTGAGAATGTAGACCATACAGCCATCATTATTTAGTAGCCATTCATCACCTTATCCTCCCCAGATTCGTCTAATCCTCTTTGAAAACCATCCAAGCTGCTGGCTGTCACGATCGCTTGTGGAAACAAATTCCATAGTTTAACCTGTGTGCTGTGTTTAACTCAAGTTTTCTTTTGTCTTCCTTGTTTCTTCCGACCTTCAGCATCGTGAAGTGGCCTGAGTGCTAATATTATGGGAGAGGGAGAAAGAGTTCTATCTATGCACTTTGGCCACACCTAATTTTATACATCTTTATCATTCCACCTCTTTCTCTAAATTAAAAAGGCCCAAATGCTGTAGCCCTTCCCTCACAGGAGGATTGCCTCAACCTCTTGATCATTTTGATTGCCTTTTTTTCTGAATCTTTCCCTACTCTCTAATATCCTTCCTGAGGTGAGGCAATCAGAACTATACACAGTATCGGAAGCAGCTGCCAATGCCTAACCATAAATAGATAACACCACAGTTGTTGTCTACAAGCAAGTTGCGCCTCTTCCCATATGAACCTACGCGGTCCCTGAGATCATCTTCCAAGGCCCTTCTTTGTGTGCCTCCTCCTCAAGAGGTCCGGAGGGTGGCAACACATGAACAGGCCTTCTCTGCAGTGATTCCTTGTCTATGGAATGCTCTCCCTGGGGAAGTTCACCTGGCGCCTTCATTGTACACCTTTAGGCACCAGGCAAAAACGTTCCTTTTTAACCAGGCCTTTGGTTGATCTTATTGACATCCAATTCCCTTTTAGCATGTGGCTTTTCTTTGGGGGGGGTATTGTGTTACTGCTTTTGGTTTGATTTTATATGTTGTGGACTTGTTGTGAACCGCCCTGAGACCTCCGGGTATAAGGTGATGTATAAGTTGATAATAATAATAATAATAATAATAATAATAATAATAATAATGGTGGCGGTGATGTCCTGGGTGACCTAAATTCAAAATTAAAAAAAATAACAACACCCACATTTATTTAAGCACAAAACCTGGGAACACTAAAGAGTGATCAATTCACAGGGGAGTTTCTATCATGCTATCCATTTTCCCCTACTGCTGTGTCTCATTTTCTTAGCAGTTGATTAGAACCCATTTGGTTCCACTGGGATACACCCAATGACACTCCCCTGATAAACAGATATACAGGAGAGATAAAAGAAAATAACATATCGCTGGTGGTGCTTAGAAAGTTGTTAAAACCACATATTCAACATCCACTTATCTTTTATGTATACAGATATTTGTTGTGATAAATGGCCCATTATGAAAAGTGATTGTCTGAAGGGCTGAAGCAGACTGTGGACCTGCATACTGAGCAAATCCTTTGACCGCTTACTGCTCATCTTCCTATTATTCATTATGCTGTTCCATTATTTTATGTGCTTCCAGCTTGTCAGCGAAGAGTGCAGGCATAATAGAAACAAATTCAATGCTAAAGACAATCTGCAGCTGACTGCCATGCAGAACTTTTCATGTTTCAAATGAATGTGCCCCGAATGTTCCTCAGTTAACCACACCTCCAGCAAACAGTAATGGCAGCCGCATGGTGTGTGGTGACCAGAGAAGGCTGCATAAGAACATGAAGAGCCTGCTGGATCAAGTCAATGGTCCATCACATCCAGCACCCTGTTCTCACAGTGTTAAGTAAGCCTAGAGCCATGGTCCCTCCTTTCTCTGATAAAGAGAGTGATAAAGAGCCTGTAGCCCTACATAATGCAAAATTCAAATCACAAAAACCCAAGCATAAGTGCATTTCAATTTGCAAATTAGTCTGGAAAGTGCAAATCAGATCTGTTCACTTAAAAATACTCCAGCATCCTTAAGTATTTCTGTCCCTCACTCCTTTTATAAGAACTCAAGAGCCTACTAGATTAGGCCAATGTTATACCCTCCAACATGTTGAGTCCCCAAACTGGGATGTGTGTGTCTTCCTGGCCGTGTCCCTGTGTGACTCACGTGACCCATGCAAGATCACAGAGCCCAAAATGCACTCTCTTTTTGAGTACCACACTCCAAAATGCATGATTTGAGGTATCACAAAAGATCGTAGCCCTGAGAAAAGCACTTTTGGGGGTATGATTGCAGTGCGAAACTGCTCTTGCACAAAAAACCAAGATGGGACACTTTTAGAGTGTGCAATGTGGCTCATCTAGTTCACTATCCTTTTCTTGCAGTAGCCAGCCAGATACCTACAGGAAGCCCAAAAGCAAGATCTGAGTGGAACAGCACTCTTCACTCCTGAAATTTTGAGCAACCGGGATTCAAAATATTCTCCCTCCAACAGTAGGGATAGAACTCTGCCTGACAATGGCATTCCAAGGCCTGAGGCTGTGTCCTTCCCCAACCTTGTTACCTGAGATCTTTTCAGATGGAGATTCCAGGAACTGGGCCTCTGACTTTGTACATGCAGCATGTGGACTTTGTCAATGAGTGATGGGCCTTCTTATTACCACCATCATTTCATTGGTTTAAAAGCATATGGGTCACATATAAGCACAGTGCAGTAGCTCTCTTAAATCTTCCCATTAAATTAGAATACTTTGTATCGCTGATCAGATAATAGTTCATTTTATATTAATTACCCAATCAGTCATGAATTTCCAGAAAGCTGGTCTTACATACTTGGATTTCTTGTATATGTCACAGCGGGAGCCAAGCTACATAGATTTAGCTCCTCTTTCTTTCCCATCCATCAAATTATTGATCCTTCTTGCTTTATATCATTTTTGTTGCCATTCCTCAAATATTGTCTAATTTGTTGACTAGTGGCACACTCTTTAAAACTTTGCATCCGCACACTCCAGTAATCAAGGATCCATTATTGGCTTCCACTGTATACAACTCTCGTCAACAGCTATTTTTAACATGGTGAGCCATATGCATTTATTTTGAATAGAGTCCCATCCCTCCTTAAACATCAGGTTCACAGGTTTGGTTTCACCTGATATCCAGGTGACCTTAGTGGCCAATAGTGTATCTTCTGACTTAGGTAGGTTCTGAAAAAGACAGTCAACAGTAGCAGGGGCAGATTTAGAGCTATCTGAGTGGACGCCATCTCAAAGCCCAGTAAGCAAGGTGCTGGGCTTTGGGGAGGAGGTGTCAGGCTCTGGCAGGATCCTAGAGCTGCCTACCTCCTTCCCAAAGCTCCATTAGTACTTTCCCAGCTTTGGGAAGGAGGTGGGAGGGCTCTAGGCTCCTGCCAGAGCCCTCATGTCTCCTTCCCAAAGCAGGATGCCTCCTTACCCCTTTTTCGGAAGGCAGCATAAGAGCGGGGAGGGGAGGCCACCAAGTTCGTGACTGACAGTAATGCTTCTGAATACCACTTGGTGAAACTCTGGTGAGGGGAGAGTGCTCTTGAGCTTTCGTTTTGCTTGTCCATATCTCACAGGCATCTGGTTAGCCACTGTGTGTCACTGGCTCTTAAAGGGTGCACACACACACACACTGGACAGGCTTACAAAGTGAGGCAGCTGTCACCACCCATGCAGTGGTCATAACATTTACCTTACGTTTAAAGTACTATGAAAGTACTATGATTACTTCCCCCAAAGAATTCTGGGAGCTGTAGTTTAAGGGTGTTGAGAGTTGTTAAGAGGCCGCCTATTCCCTTCATAGAGTTACAATTCTCAACCCATAGGGGACACCTAACAACTCTCAGCACTTTTAACAAACAGCATATCCTATAATTATTTGTGGGAAGTTGTGACTATTTAAAGTAATATCATAGTTCTTTAAATGCATGGTTTGGATGTGGCCAAGATCTCCATATGGCAACCATCTTCTGAAACACGGCAACCATCTTCTGAAACATATCTCCATATGGCAACCATCTTCTGAAACACGGTACTTCATTCTTCTTGGGAGAACTGCACACCAGCAAGTTTCTTTTCCTACTTTGTGGGCTTCTGTTTCTTCTGCTTATGAAATATTTGCCAAACAAAGAGCAATTTTCTCCTTATGCAGGAGTCAGCTAATTAGCATGGTACCCTGTCATTCTGTCACACTGGCTTGACAAACAATATAGCAGATTAAAGAGTTGCTAATTGGCTGATACTGTTAGCAGCAATTTCACAGTGCTAATGTACCAAGAAAACATTAAAAAGTTGCTTTGATCAGAATATGTGGCTGGGAGATGGTGGTATTCTGAAAATGAGTCTTGAAAGAATAGTCCGTAAGAGTAATGTTATGTGATGTGGAAAAACATGCATTATGACTCGGAGAGACTGGAAACATGGTGAAAGAAAAGATAAAGTGTGAACACAATGATATAATTTGGGGATGTAACAGAAATAAATCATGTCATTCACACCCACCCTGCAATGAAAACTTTCACAACTTGAAAAGCTATTCCAGTACATATTCCAAATCCCATATGTTTTGTGTGTGTGTGTGTGTGTGTGAGAGAGAGAGAGAGAGAGAGAGAGAGAGAGAGAGAGAGAGAGAGAGAGAGATGAAAAAGTTGCTGAGAAGCCCAAGGCAGTTTCTTTTATTCTTCTAGAGAACTGCAGAATGGTTGTCAGTTGTCCTCCAATTGGCTCACAGAATAAAAGAAACTTGAAATTATAGATGTATGAGTATTAATTTTTACTCAGGGTTGTGCTCTCCACCCCATCTTGGAACTGGATTACTTCAGAATAGAGCTCTACTGAAATCTGTCCTCCAGTTTCTTGGATGTTTTCTTCCTTTGTGAGAGAGACTCTTCTATTTTCCCACCTCATTCTCATGTCACTTGAGAGTTTCTTTAGAATTTCAGTCAGCACTGGGTTTTGAGCTTACCTTATCATTGTGAGGTAGCCATGGAAGGGGTGTGTATCTTTCCTTGTAGTAAACATCTCGCTGTTTTTTGGTGCTTCTTGATCTGAAAGAAAAATGTTCCATGGGAGGAGATACCCTATGAAGTCTTCCCCTGGTCTTGGAAATGCAGGCACCAGAGAAGATGCAGAGTGCAGACCAGTGGCAAGAAGATTTGTAAAATGGAAGAAAGGCCACCTCAAAAGTAACTTAAATGCATCAAAGAGCCTGCAACTGCAATCCTGAGAATTTCACCAAAAATTTATCTCCCCTTTGGTAAGTTTTGGATGGATGCAATTTATCTTCTCAGTGATGGATATAGAAGGGTTGGAGGGGGGGGGAACAAAGGAGATACTTTGGGGACATCATTATTTTGGAAATAAGCCAAGCTATTTCGTCCACAAATTGGGAGGGGGAGCGCTGGCTCATATCCAAGCCAATCCTACTACATTCATCTCCAAGCTGCCACTGCATCTCCTCCTCCTCCTCTCTCATGCACACACACACACACACACACACACACCATAAACCTCCTTCCCCTGATCCATTCAACATTCAAGTTGCTTCCCTTCCCTTGGACCCCAGTTACCTGGAAGTTACCATTGCTCCAGTGGAAGCAAATGGGAGGAAGGAAGGTCTCTCACCTCCTGTGGCTATGCAATTTCTTGGCAACATCTCTAATAATATACATTTAAAAGCACACGCTAGTAATAGTCCAATATAATGGGCTACCACACAAAAATATATATGCAATATATAAATGCACTGCCTCCTTTTGCACAAGTTTGTGAAACAGGGAGCAAGTGTTTGTGGGAGAAAAATAGCACATCACTTGGACTAGCAATTGGACTAACACTCTGCAGATTGTGGATGGACACATGGATTCTGCTGCCAGTCAGTGTGGACAAATACTTAGATGGACCAATGGTCGGTATATGGCAGCTTCCTACGTTCCTGTGTTTGATGCTGTGGATTCCAGGGAATGCCCACATAGCTGCATCCACAGATGAAGATAAAAACTGAGTCTTTTTTATCCTTTGCTCCAAATTATTCTGTGTCTTGTGATTAGCAAAACGGTTCTCTTTGGGGAAACCATGCATTTCAGCTCAAAAGAAGAGCCTTGCAACATTTCCACAGAATTTGGAAAAATGGGACTTGTGTTCCTGTAGCAGAAGATAGAGCACTTTGGCAATGCAATCTACTGAGATCATTTCCCAATTGTTTATTTGTTTGTTAACAGTGGATGACAAGTATGCATGTATATATGCCATAAGGCGTGATTAGCAATTAACTTTTCTTCCCTTCACTGCTCCGTACTAATACTAAATGATTAATCCTAAGCAAACCTTCTAGCATGATGATTGGCTATGCCAAATAAGAGTTCTTGAACCTGCAAAGAGAAATCAGGAGAGTGGAGCACTGCAAATAATGGTGCTGAAGTCCTTGATGGGAAGATACGAGTGTGACCACTTTGCTGATTGGAATGAAGAGATTTCACTTGACGCCAGCCAAGAATCTGCCACTGAAGATAATATTGGTTGCATAATGAGTCCTATCAAGAGGCTGAAACTAAGCGCTGATGTCGATAAGAGTGGAAACCACAGTGAACCAAAGTGTCCCAGTAACACAAAGCATTGGTCATTGATAGAGGATAAGGGACACTAATGGTCTATCCGTCTCCTTGACACTAAAGCCACTTTGGAAGATACTGTGGGCCTCAGACAATTCTAGAGACGTGGGGAGTTTTTTCAAGCAGTTATTTCTTGGAACTCAACCAGACTGGTAAAGAAAAAGCAATTTATATGTGTTGTACCTGCGATATAACATTGTGCCTCCAGATGGCACTGTGGAATCCCATTTTTCGCTACCTGTTTTCCCTGTTTAAACTTACAATGTGTTTAACTGAAATGCTTGCTTCTTTGATGTGTCTAGATCCAGCAAATGTTGTTTGTTTGTAGAAAAATGATTAGTGTTGGACTGGGAAGGTGTCAAGGGAGCTTAGTGGTTGTATGGAGTGGGAAGGGGTAACTCTAGGGTGTTAATGTGGAGGCAGTGGCAGAGGGGTTGGTGACTGGAATGAGCAGGGGTGCAGCCCCTAGTAGGTACATGTTGGGGTTTTTTTGACTACGTGCCATTCTGTGCAGCTTCACACAGAGTCAATTAAGGGTTGGCCAACAGCCAAGGATGACTGAGCAGAGAGGAGTTATCTGCCTGGATATATGGGACCCTGGAAACAGCTTTACCATTGGTTGAGTATCACACAGGCATGGTGACTTATGACCTTACTGACTGGATAGTTTGTTGGTCAGTGTGGAGTCTGAGAGTCATTTGGAGTTTGTTAAGAGAGAGCTAGTTAAGATCTGTATCTGTTCTGTTCTTGTATATGGTAACTTGAAGTCTGCTGTAAATAATAAACACCTATAAGTAACCAAGTTACTAAAAGCAGCATCTGGTTCCTGCCTTGTCCATTCTGCCTGCAACTGATTGCTTTCTGGAACTCTGCGTTTGCTCTGCTAAGGTCTGGCTAAGGTCCTGCAAAAGGTCAAAGTTGCAAAGCACCAACAGTACATATATTCCTTTCTGCGTTTCTCAGTGTTAACACTGTTAGCCATTCTGGAGTCAGGTCTACTGGCAGTAATAATTTCAAAAGACCTCCCCTCCACCCGCATATTAGTGAGTTGTGCATGTATTTTTCCTCTGCAACTTACAGTTGTTGAAGGCAATGCAACTGTGGTGTCCTATCAATCTTACGGACGACAGACATTTTTATTAAGGCAGAGCAAGCCTGCCTTCCATGAATAGCAAGTGACAAACAAACCACCCCAGTTTGTGGGATTTCTGCGTGCCAAGCAAATGTCCTTCCTCTGAATGAATCGGCAAAGTCAAACCCACACATCACAACTTAATGTGAGATGAAACATGAACATAATTCTCAACAGGCTCACGAGACGTGACAACGACATAGGTACTACCTGGAGAGAAAGCTTAGCAATGTTCCAAAGAAGAGAGAGGCAGGAAGGGCAGGAACTTTTTTGTCAGCAATGAGAATGCCTGTAATAAATAGTTAAAGTCAAATAATTATTTAAATTTTTTATTATACATGCTTGGAGAGAAAGAGATAGATGTACAGCAGAAATACAGACAATAATATATTTAAACAAACAGATTATTCAGCCTGACTTGGATCACATCCACAACAAGCCAAAAATATATTTGTTGCCTGTCGCTGAGCTACAATTCCCAGTAGAGAAAGACTAGAGTTCCCAGGATTCTTTGTGGGAAGCCATGGCTGTTATGAGATGGGATCACCTCGTGGCTTCAGTTTCTGAACTGTTGACAAAATAGCATGATTATAATCAAAATGGTAATATGCATTAATAATAATTCTTACCATACAATGGTGTTTTGTTTTGTTTTTTAAAAAGAAACAAATGAAAGTGCTTAACTTACATTATTATTGTAATTCTTACAGCAATCAGTATAGACAGGTCAAGGTCCATTATCATGCTAATACTATTTCAGAGAATGTGAGGCCACCTGCCTGCCCGTGGCTCTTCCTGGCATCTTGCCTGGCAAAGCTGAGTTTTCCCTATCCTTACTCTGTGTGCTGATGTGACTGTCTTAAACCTCACCTCACTTGCCAGAAAGGCTTAAAGTCTGCACCAAGTCAGTAAGATCTGCTGCTTGTTAAAATTCTGTATATTAGAGATACAGCTTGTAACTGCTGATGAAAAAGTATTCTATGTGTCATGGAAGACTTAGATTCTGAGCCTGAAAGCAGGAGTAGGAAACATGGGCATCTGCAAGGGGGGTGGGGGTGGGACAGTTGCCCACCCCATGGATGAATATGTTTCTAGCGTTTGTAGAACCTGAGGTATGAGTCAAAATATAATACAAGCATTTTTCTTCTCAAATTGTTTTGTAAGGAAAAACTAACCTGCTATCCAATTTCAGGGCTTTGCTTTCTTCCTCTGGAAAAGTTTCTGCCCGTGGAGAAGAACTTCTTTCTGCCCAAGGTTCTCATTCCATTCTGGGCAACTTTCCTGTGGCAGATGGGGTCAGAAACAAAAGTTGTTGGAGCAACTCACCTTCATTATACTTTTTTAAGGTAGGCTGATTTCCACCCACACCCACACCCTTCTCTATATGCCATCCAAAAAAGCAAGGAACATTTTCAGAGTTCACACTGCAGCAAGGCAAAAAGAGGGCATTAATGTGGACCAGTGAGGCTGATGGCCTGGGGACATAAGGAGATCCTTTCAACCAGATGCATATGGAATGCCCAAAAGGCAGATCTTGAGGCCACAGCACTCTACCTACTTGTGATTCCCAGAAACTTGCATTCAGAGGCATACTGTCTCTGGAAGGGGAACACAACCATCATGGTTAGTAGCTATTGATAGCCTTATCCTCCATGAATTTGCCCAATCCTCTTTTAAAGCTTTCCAAGTTGGTGGCCATCACTACAACTTGAGGCAAACAAATTCCATGATTTAACTATGTACTTTCTTCTGTCTGTCCTGAATCTCATTCAGGCATGAGTGTATGCAGCCTGGGGTAGAAACCTATGGGTGAGATAGGAAGGCCTGAAAGTCTACATTTAGCCCCAGGCCTGAGGTTCCCTTCCCCTGCCTTAGAGAATAGACCAGTCAGGAAGCTTGACAAGAACTTTATGTTATCTCTCTTGAAGAAGAAGATCCAGATGATGCAGTGGTGGTCCAGTTGCCACCTTGTGGCTAAACAATATAAATGACATTATCCACACATTATGTCTCCCAAGACCACTATTGTCTTAGCGGATGAAAATCTAGTCATTGAGAAACTGGGATATTTCCTGTTAGAGACACTAATGGGATGACTTGGGGCTGTGAGCAAAAGACACATCTGAACTGTGCTTTAATCTAAACTTCATTTGGTCAATACAGCACATGCTTGCCTGTCAGATTAAGTACATGCTAATAGTCCAAGCATCTTTGTTAATCATTATTCCTTGAGTATGCAATTTTAATATGTAACCTGAGAGATAACTCATATACTCCAGGCCAGGATTAAAGCTGATAAACACACACACAAATGTGTAAAGCTTATTCATGGCTTTTTTCTCTGCAATGAATCATTTTGATTAAAGCTAATCAAGCCTTTTTGTGCCACCCAAAGGTTCTGCTTGCCAGACTTTCTCTGAAATTCTCTCTTCCTGCTTCAATGGAGGCTGGAAGAAACTGTCAACGTATTTTGGAATCTGTTCTGTCTTTCATGATGTTTGAATCCTTAAGAGGATGGATACAGGCCTCTCTCGACCCCAGATGTAGAGGAGCTACTTTTTATAAAAAGCACAGGAGCATAACAGGGTTAACTGTAAAGTAGCTTTAAATGTTTATCTGAATTTCAAGCAAAACTCCTGGCCAACATGGTAAAGCATCCATGGCACAGGCTGTATCCTAACCATCTCACTCAAAATGGTCTGAGGGAGGACCTTTTACCTGTTTTCAAAGTGAGGCAAGGTAGAGAAGTGGGGGCGAAGGAGAGGCCCTCTAGAAAAGTGGTATTCAATTGGTGATTGGGTCCACGTAACCCACCCAGGAGATCAGTGGCACTATTCACCATAACAAAAACAACCAGAATATTTGAAAGTAAAGGGTCCATGGCTTGGCTTTTGAAAAACAGGGGGTCTGCAGTAGTTAGCTAATTGGGAAACACCAACTAGTACTTAGGTAATTGGGGAGTCGCCAATTTACTGACCCGCATACCTGCCGCATGAGGCAGCTGTTTCAGTTTACCTCATGCCACAACCCATGACTCGAAAGTTCAAAGTGACCAACTAGCCATGGTCCGGGCTACTTTAGTTTGTCAGTAAATCTTAAATGGTGCTGGAAATAGGAGGTCACAGTACATAATTGAGATCAGTCATCTGTTACAAGTAGAGGTTGATTTTTAAGTCAGGGTTACTGTTGTGTATGGTAATGGGTTAAGTCAATGCTCTAGCTGAGCTTTTCCTTCAGTATAATAAAGTTTATAGTGCCCAAACACTTCCTTGGGCCCCATGCAAAGTTGTACAGTCATACCTCGGGTTGAAATAGCTTCAGGATGAATATTTTTGGGTTGCGCTCCATGGCGACCCGGAAGTAACAGAGCATGTTACTTCCGGGTTTCGCCACTTGCGCATGCGCAGACGCTCAAAATGATGTCACACGCATGCATGGAAGTGGTAAAACATGACCCACACATGCGCAGACACGCAGTCACGTCTTACGTTTACTTCAGGATGCGAACAGGGCTCCAGAACGGATCTCGTTTGTAGTCAGAGGTGCCACTGTATAACAATCCCTTACCACTACCCCCTCCAACAGAACTGCTTAATCCCTTTTCTATTTTGAAAAAAAAATACTTTAAAGTCCTTGTCTGTTCTGAAAAAGAATGTAGATAATTGATTTGTGTCCTTCAGCTTCTTTTAGAATCCTTTGTTTAAGTGCCTTACATTTCTGGCTGCCTAATTTGTATTTATAGCCAGACAGGGCAGCATGGCATGTATATATTTTAATTATACACAAGTGTGCAGTGCCCTTTGATTCTGATTGGCTCCAGACAACTCACAAAATCTGGACACTGCATATAGATGTGGAGAAATAAGTCTGTCAAAGCATAATCAAGCATGTTCTGCAATTTAGTCTCATAGTTTTTCTTCAAAGTAACTGGTTTGCATCCCAGACTGGTCCCCTGTAGAATTTCAGGCCTCTTTAAAGTGTGGCCATTGCCCTGCATGCTTTGGCCCTACAATGCAATTGCTTCTGCTGCTCCATGTTGTTTTGGCACAATTATTTTTCCTGTTAGGATGTCATTCTCCATCTTATAAGGATCCCAACCAATCAGGGATTCCATATTGAGTATGCTGAGGTCATAGTTTTATATAATCGATTGGATTTGGATATGTGGTGACACCACTGGGAGAAAATGAAATCTATTTAGAGTGTGGTCAATGCCACCTGGACTGATTTAATGAGAACACTTAGTGAATGATGTTAGTCTCAGATCTGGCTCTGTACTGATGTCATGGGGGCAAATGAAGCTTATTCAGAGGGTAATGTGTGAACATTTTCATCCTCTTCCACAATAACAACCAGAAAATTGCTTAAACTTATCAACCATGACAAAAAAAAATTCACAAAATGCATGGCCTTACTTCTAATTTTTCAGATTTTGTTTTAAAAGACTTATTTAGCTGACCTTTGTCATCAAGAACACTGCTGAGTATTTCCCTCACACTGAGACTGCTCTTTTAAAAAATGCAGTTCTTTGTTTTACCGTGTATCACAGCAGACAGTGAAGGTTTTAAACGAGACAGAAAAATTAAAATAAAACACAGAGTCAATATATAACTAGGTGGGAGGGAATAGAAAAATTATCTCCTGGCTAAAGCTTTGGCTACGAAGCTCTGTGGGCAAAGAAAACTAAGTGGTGAAGGACGATGTCACAAAAAGATATGGTTCTGCATAGAAAGCTTGTGATTGCCAAGCCAATGAGAAATGAAATAATCTCAAAAAAAACCAATCCAATTGAAATATGATTAATGTTTTCTAAGTCCCTAGAGATCATTTAGTGAGGGCCACAAAATATGTGTCATATGCCTCACTGTTACAATCAATTAAACATGAGAAGACAAGATAATAAGGGCAATTAACAGCATTTGTACCAGACAAGGGTTATAAAAATTAACAACAGATCATCATTAATTGTGTTACTTTTACGTAATGTTCTCTTGGACAGGTTGTAAATGGATGGTTAGTAAAAAGAAAAGGTCAGGCAGGAACCGCAGCAGATCCATTTGCGTCTAAGCAGAGTATGAGAAACAAAACCAGAAGGTGGCCAAAAAATGCATTAGTACAATATTATGAACAAGTATTAGACTACGCTCTGAGATTATTGGAAATTTAAGTGGATGTTTTTTCAAAGACATAAATGTCGCCAGTTGCACAGGAACGTGTTCTCATTGAATGATTAAAAAAAACGATCAAGGTGCTTGAGGGCCAAAACAGAAATTACACCACAAGAAAAACCTGTGTGTTTCAATGTGCTCCGTGCCAAATTCCTAAGTAGGAGGAAGATTTAAACTATAGCACAGCAGAGGGAGGCAGGAAAAGTTGATACATAGCTCTTCCGCCATCACATCTATGCTGGTGATCCTTTGACCACACTAAAACTGAAAGGATCATTAATGCCAACACTCAAGCAGTGACTTTGAATATTGGGTTATATAATGAGGATGGAACATAGGAAGCTGCCTTATACCAAATCAATCATTGGTCCTAAGCTAGATTGCCATGGCCTACACAATGGCTGGCGCCAGCTCTCCATGGTTTCATACAGGACTGGTGACGTTATATGTCTGACTCCTGGTTGAGGCCAATTGGGCCTCTGTAGCATGAGGACAACTAACATCACTCCTCTGGATGATCTCTGGAAAGTAAGTGCTCAAGTGGTTCTTAAAGTATCCTGGACCCAAGTTGTTCAGGGCTTTGTATATCAGCACAAGAGACTTGAACATGCAGAGATGCACACCCTGAATGTTGGAGTCACAGGAGAGCTTCTCATCATTACTGCCATGATAGAGCAGGAGACCAGTTGCTGTGGCCACAGGGATGCTCTCTTTGGTTCTGTGGAAAGCTGCTGGTAGCATGCAGAGTTTGCCAGATTTCTTTTAAAACTAGTGCACCACAACTCAGAAGGGCTTGGCTTTGGTGGG
Organism: Podarcis melisellensis; assembly: GCF_964234715.1. Lineage (NCBI taxonomy): Eukaryota > Metazoa > Chordata > Lepidosauria > Squamata > Lacertidae > Podarcis > Podarcis melisellensis. The sequence goes on from NC_138537.1 coordinate 19,175,273, forward strand.
AGAACATAGCTTGGAAACTAAGAAGAAGCAACCTACAGGACCGCCTCTCCTGGTATGTCCCACAGAGAAACTTACGGTCTTCAAATAAAAACATCTTGAAGGTCCCAGGCCACAGAGAGGTTAGGCTGGCCTCAACTAGAGCCAGGGCTTTTTCGGCTGTGGCTCCAATCTGGTGGAACACTCTGTCACAAGAGACTAGGGCCCTGCAGGATTTGACATCTTTCCGCAGGGCCTGCAAGACAGAGCTGTTCCACCAGGCCTTTGGCCAGGGCGCAGCCTGACTCCCTCCTTCAGCAACCTTCGCGGAGCTCTGGCCCAATGGTTGCCATTGGTTTGATTTGAATTAATTTTATAATGAATGATTTTAGAGTGTTGTGTTGTGTTGTACTGTTGTACTGTTTTATTGTTGTTAGCCGCCCTGAGCCCAGCTTCGGTTGGGGAGGGCGGGATATAAATAAATAAAAAAATTTATTATTATTATTATTATTATTATTATTATTATTATTATCATCATCATCATTCCTTCAGCCCAGTCAAGGTGAGAGCAATGAACACCCCTGACCCTGGCATTGTTTGTAGGTGCCCTGCAACAGAGATGGGAAAAGTGTGGCCTCTGATTGTTATTGAATTTCAATTCTAACATCCATGACCATTGGCCATGACAGTTGGGGCTGATGGGATTTGGAGTTCAACTTCTGAAAGAAAACAGGTTTCCTCTTCCTGCCCTACAACCATTTCCTCACAGACGGGAAGGGGTTATGAGATAATAACCCTTTCCTGATTATAAAATGTCTATCTTATTTTAATTCTGTATGACACAGAAGGTGCTGTGAATTTCCAAGCCATTCCTGACCTTGCTAGCTATAAATAACAACTTTTCATACTGTATTGGTAGATAAACTGATGTGGGCTGACACAGGAGTGATACTGAAAGGACATCAAGCTGTCATGTTTTGGTTTTCTTTCCTTAAAATAATAATAAGAAGAAGAGCTTGGGGCACTTTTTAAATTGCCTTAAAAACGGAGCAGACTTTTTGACGTTCTTCCTAATTTGCCACATCACAACGTGAAAAGAGTTTATGGTGAGTTCAAGAATCAGAGGACACAAAGGGACATCTGAGAACATTAATGGTACCGAGATGCACAGAATGATCGGGCGAAGGACCGTTGTATACTGAAAAATCAGAACTGGAGTCCACAGGAAGTACTGAACTAGCAACCCGAAAGATATCAGGCAGGAATTCAGCCTGCAAACCACAAACCAGATCTCGTCAATGAAGGGAACCACTGAAGTAAGTCTCTCTGCACCCATAGGCCATAGCGAGTCATGTGATACTCCCTAACCCCTTACAAAGCCTGGGAGGGAGACTCTTTACTTGGTATGGGTAGCTAGGAGATAGGAACAGGAAAATCTTTCAGTTTTGGTTACTCTCCATTGCTAATTTTTCCACTCTTAAGTTCAGTTCTCTTTGTTTCCACATCAGTCTGTGATGATAATGATAAAAAACCCGTATGAAAATTCATCAGATTTTTAGTGCTAATTTCTCCCAATGTACACATTTTTGTGTTTATTTACTTATCTATCATTTCCATTTTATAGGCTGTTTACAATCTGAAGGTCTTGAAGGGTTTTTTTAAAAAATAAAAATGCATAAATATATACAAACATGATAAGTGCAATAAAAATGGTGTCAAATGATTTACATAAAAAACAATACAAATACAGAAACAATGTTTGAACATTGTACATTAAGAGAGCCAGTGTGGTGTAGTGGTTAACAGCAGTGGACTCGTAATCTGGTGAACCGGGTTCACGTCCCCGCTCCTCCACATGCAGCTGCTGGGTGACCTTGGGCTAGTCACACTTCTCTGAAGTCTCTCAGCCCCACTCACCTCACAGAGTGTTTGTTGTGGGGGAGGACGGGAAAGGAGATTGTTAGCCGCTTTGATACTCCTTAGGGTAGTGATAAAGCAGGATATCAAAGCAAACTCTTCATCTTCTTCTTCTACATTAACACAATATCCAGTACAGTGGACCCTCCGGATACGAACTTAATTCGTTCCGGGGGTCCATACATACCCCGAAAAGTCTGCATCTAGAAGCGCCGCTTCTGCACACGCACACAGTGCAATAGAGCACCTCCATGCATGCGCACGGAGCACAGAGCACTTCTGAGCATGCATGAAGCACACAGAATGCTTCTGCTCATGCGTGCATGACGAAACCCGGAAGTATACACTTCCAGGCTTGCCACATTTGCAACCCGAAAGTTACGTTACATGAAGGAAACGTAACCCGAGGGTCCACTGTATAAAGTTAGAGAGCATCAGAAGGCATTATAATGTAAAATTTTCACCAATATGACACATCTTACTCATACAGCCACTCACCCAGTCTCACTCACCATCTGTTCCAAGAACCGCTATGGTCATTCACTACCTGAAAACATTATCTCTGTCAATCAACCACTCATACTCAACAATATTAAAACCCACATACAAAGGATCACTGCCAAGCACACTGTCTCCATCTCTGAAGCACTAATGGACTCAAGACCCACACCCACTGAAGTACTTAATGCTCCTCTCCCATCTTGCACCTGAGGGGTGCTATGTTTTATACCAGTTTTATGACACTCACTCCCAACGAAAAGCAGAAGTTCCTCCCCGTTCGTGGAACATTTGCATACAAGATGAATGGGCAAGGCCCAGTTCATGAGAGTCCCATGCTTGCACTGGATCCCAAGAGAGCTTTGTATCACACTGCTAATCCTTAAAATGTAATCAGAGTTCACACTTCTAAATATAGCAAAGGTTTTGCATTCTCTAGGGCAACCCCTTTACAGCGCTAACTTGAATCCATGCTCATGGATAAGTTTTATGACTGAAAAATCAATATTCTACTATTAGCATTAAAGATAATAACCCAAACTTAATTTTTTGCACTAATACAAAGAATTACGAAGAAGGTACATCTCAGCAAATGTCAAAATCAAAATCTGTTAGACTCCCTACAGATTTGTGCTACCGAAAAATATGCTCACCTGGTGCACAGTGTGACAAGAAAATCCTTACTTTATTTGGTTGTTTCTTTTTTTTTCTTTTGCTATGACCTTAGATTACTGTATCTTTATATATATATATTCTATTTCTGGGTCTGCTTTTGTTACTGAACGTTCTTTTTCTTACTTTAGTTACTGAACGCTTAAAACTTTATGTTTTAAAAAATAATAATCTTTTAGAATTCCAAGCAATGAAATTTCAGCTTAATAAAATGCTTTAATGAATTCTGGGGGGGGGGGGATTCATCTGGTCTAATAATACATTTAAAACAAAATATAACTTTTTGATTATTTTCACAGTCCACTTGTACTGGTGATAGGAGACCTTGCTAATCTCAGCTTGTAATTCTGGTCACTACTCTTGGGTTTTCAGGGTCCAATTTAATGCTTCCTAAAAGTTTGCCTCAAACTGGATGGCTAGGTTTCCTGCTTCACATTCCTTTATTCTCATCATTCTTTAAGATTAAAAATAAAGCAATGAGCACAAACACATATCTTAGGAGGAAAAAAAACCCAAAATATAATACAGATTGGTATGAAATCCTTTAAATCACAAATAGAAGAGCTTAAATTGCTCTGACCAAACACTGAAAAATCAGGTTTTATTTTGGAGACTGACAGATTACAACAATTAATTAAAAAATAAGAACTATTTGTTATATAGTGCCCTCCATTTGAAGGGGTGTCAGAAAACGGTCCTTTATTTGCTGGGACCATTTATTCATAGGGCTGCCCAGTCCAAGTCCAGTTTAAATATTTCTTTTTTAAAAAAAACTCTAAGGGAGATCATGCAGTTGTCCACCAGCCTAGACAGTAAACCTGACAGGCACACCGGACTCCTATAGTCAGATATATTGTGTGTATAATTTGATTATAACAATTGTTTATAAATATGCAACTCCACATATCTATTAGCATATTCAGATCTTATGCAAATCTCTGTGTTCTTTTATCCTCATGGCCATTGTACTTCAGGCATGCTAAAACTACCCAACATACCTATAGGAAGGTCCCCCTGGACTAGGAATGAGCTAACTGAACAGCCTTACAAAATTAATAATGCAGGGAAGACTTGAGCAGAAATAGAGAGGAAACCTTATAAGCTTCCCTTTATATTTAGGTGGCACTGAATTTACATACTGCACACCCACACCAAAATACTCTTGATAGACAAAATGGAAGAAAAATGCTTAGGCAATACAGCCTCTCTCAGATGTGTGAGAGGTGCTCTTGTAAAACTATCCTCAGGGGTTGTCTAGTCAACATTTCCGTTCCTCTATCTTGAGCCAGCAAGTAAGAAAACCCTGTCATTGCAATTTGTCACACATTTTGTGAGGATGCATGCTGTACAGTTAAAGTACCATCTCCTTGGCCAAGAGCAATACTGGATGTGGGTGATACAAGAAGGGGGAAATCCATCGAATAATGAAAGGCAAACACTGTTTTTAGGAAAAGGAGAGAGAAAGAGCGTGAGTTAACCCCTACAAATTGACACCCTACCGGTTGTGCTAAGTTTGGCATCATGATCCCAAAGGTCTACCTGTGAGCTACACAGCCCTTTAAAATGTTGCTACTGATGTGCTTGCTGCTGTGTCCACTGTGATCGGATGCCACACAGGAAGAAGATCACACAAATAAAAGCAACGATTTCCTTGAGATTTACACCCTGCCTTCTCCAAGAGAACAAGCCAGGTCATAGCATAACCAAGAAGGAACTCCACTGCGATGGCATAAACAGTTTGCTGGCAACCTTGCCACACAATAGATTGTGCAGTCTGCTGCACAATGGTTTTGCAATAGCACAACTGTTGAGCTGGATTCCTCCCTTGTGCAACCTTACAACTCACCTGTCCGGGTTGAAGGAGAAAGAACTTGCCCTTGTGAAGACCACCTGGTGGAAACCCTTACACATATGGTTCTTAATTGTAAACTATATGCTGATCTCCGTCAGCAATTTCTAGATCAACTCTGTATCCCCAAATGGAAACCAGAGTTGGAGGTCATACATTTTCTATTACTGGGGAATGATCAGGAGCTCACCAGGTTAGTGGCTAAATATCTCTATTTGGTTTTTTGTCGTCGAAATACACTGCAGACGTCTGATCTCCCTGGAGACCTAGAGATGTGACGATAGACTGCTCTGCCTCCTTTCTTTTAGCAAATGTTTTGTGCCACTGGGGGAGTGGTAATTCTGTGTTGATTTGTTTCGGATGTTTGTATGTGATGATGAACTCACCTGTTCACCAGTGCAGTACACCTTGCACTAGCAGGTAGAAAACATTGGATGCAGCCCAAAGTCTCCATTCCCAATTAGTACTGCCTCTGCTGTGCCCCTCTTCTCATGCTGAGGATTACTACCTGTGATGGAGGTTAGACTTAGTGACTGAATGGCTTTTTTGTCCCAGATCTCTCCAGCCTTTGTACAATGCACTTACCGCTGCATCAAAATGGTTCTCTCCCATTTTAACTGACATAACTTCTCCGCAACCCCCTCTACGGGGTTGCGTAGTTGGTTGGCCCTAGCATTCTTCATAGAACTATATTTCCCATGGTTTCTTGGCATGGGTGTCTTGTTGGATTTTCTTAATATTGATGTGGTCAATGGCGCTACTCAGAGGTGTGTGTTTGTAATTGTAACCTGCATGGCAGCACATCTGTGAGCTTTTAACAATTCAACACACCTGTGGAAGCTTAACAATTTAACTAATTAGCAGGGGGGAGTTTACCTGCTGCACCAAATGCAGCGATGTGATAGAGTAATTGATTATTTTGAAAACTGTGTTTAAGTTGACCAAATGCTTTGTATGGTACTAGCTGGTATAGAGTGGTGAGTTGCAGCTGTTTGATTATTATAAAATAAAAGATAAGCAAAGATTTGTTGGTGTTTAGTCGTTTAGTCGTGTCCGACTCTTTGTGACCCCATGGACCAGAGCACGCCAGGCACTCCTGCCGCCGCAGTTTGGTCAAACTCATGCTGGTAGCTTCGAGAACACTATCCAGCCATCTCATCCTCTGTCGTCCCCTTCTCCTTGTGCCCGCCATCTTTCCCAACATCAGGGTCTTTTCCAGGTAGTCTTCTCTTCTCATGAGGCCACAGTATTGGAGTCTCAGCTTCAGGATCTGTCCTTCCAGTGAGCAATCAGGGCTGATTTCCTTAAGAATGGAGAGGTTTGATCTTCTTGCAGTCCACGGGACTCTCAAGAGTCTCCTCCAGCACCATAATTCAAAAGCATCAATTCTTTGGCGATCAGCCTTCTTTATGGTCCAGCTCTCACTTCCATACATCACTACTGGGAAAACCACTGCTTTAACTATACAGACCTTTATTGGCAAGGTAAGCAAAGATATTGCGGGCAAGTTTTGATTCCATTGCCCCACTCGCTACACAAACTCGGTTGGTGAAGAAAAGTCCAACACGTCAGTCTGTAGTGTGGATATGTCAACAGAGATTTCTCAGAGCTTATAACTGAGGAGTTGGATCTTCTCAATATTTGGCTTATAATATATGTGGTTCCAGAGGATACATTCAGAAAAGTATCTTCTTCTTATTTTAGAATAACTTGCATTAATGAAACATCCCTTACAGTCCTTAACAGGCAGATTTAGACTGCAAGTGCCCAGGAGCAAGGATTATGAAGATGCTACAATAGAAAGCCTGAAGCTGTATTTATCATTCAGAGGCTACAGATGTCAAGTAGAGTGGTATTGGGTCTAAAAAGATAAAACTACTGCTTTGTCATTTCTCTATTAGCATTATAATACCTTTGGAAAAAGTAGAAGTTAGTGGATGCATTATGGATTTATGTAAATGACTTGTCTCATGCTTAGTGTCATATAGGCTCCAGAGGAGTAAAACGGGGAGGGGGATCCCAAAATTTCTAAGCAGGTGTATTTGAAATACTTACACTGATGGGTCAAAAATCTATTCTTTGCTAAATTCAGAATAATTATTGCCAAATTTAATGTTCCTCACTAAAGATAGAGACAGGATGTTGCATTATACATAAGGGAATAATCTTAAAATGGCTAACATCTCTGGGGGTTACTAAAGACAAAAATTGTTAGTATTAGAATATTGTCTAAAATGGTCGTGAAACTTACATACTGAACTCTATTCTCAGCATGCCGGTTTTAGATACAGAGTTCATGTTGCGTCATAGAGCTGGGTCAAAAAAATTCAGGTAAAGAGTTTTCCATCTTCTCTTTTTTTAATTTTATCATTTGACACTTATTGACAATAATCAGGAAAACTCTGCTGCAGAAAAAATTCCTTCAGATCATAATATTCAGCAAGAAAATAGGAAATAACATAACATTACTGTTAAGTTGTGGGTGAACATATCAGACGACACAGCTATTCTTCAAACAGCTCTTGTTTATTTAGAGGCCAGAACAGAACTGAGCTGAAGGGCTCAGTCGGCCTGCTTATATAGAGCTCCAGTACACATAATTGTAACATCTTTCTAAAACTATCCAATCACTGAATGTCACTTTTGATCCCTTATTTGCATAACTATCTACAGTATCCCCCTGCTGGCCCAGAGTGAGAACTTCAGTACATAACAATTACAATATTCCTTCTATAAAAAAAAGTTCAAGACAGTTGAATTGCTTTCATGGGAGCTAACTATTTTCTTGACAAATTGTATAAAGGGCAACTCATTTTCCTATAATTTATTTCATTTGCATTTCTTCTTAGATAATATGTTATTTTTACCATTATAGCCAATTCCCAAAAGCCATTCTTTCCAAAGAGGGAGTAATTGTCAGGGCCCGTGCTGAGGAGGTATGCACTGAGGAAGAATGATGGGAGCCACCCCCTCCTCCTGATCCTGAATTTTCCCAGGAGAAGGAGGACAGTATAGATTTGGAACAGTGGTTTGCAGAGGGGCATAGTTCAGAAGGCAGAAGCTGGGAAATACTGGATGGGGAACAGCTAGCAGAAGAAACACTAGGAGAGAGAGAGAGTTAACAGATTCACAGTCTCTGGACAGCATTCACACACACCCTTCCCGAAAGTCTTGGACAGCTGAGAAAGTGGCAGAACAGAAAACACAGCAGCTCCAAGCTCAGATTACAAGACGTAGGAGTGACATAGTTGAACAGGGATGGAGTGGGGAGGGAACTAAATTAGGAACACTGCCATTTCTAGGAGGTGTGTTCTTTGTTCTCTCTGTGTGATTATTAAAGTTTCTAATTGGTAAGAAGACTCCTTTTCCTTTGTTCTGGTTACCTACTGCCACGGGGAGAGGAAGCCGATTACCTGAAGCCTGACAGTAATGTAGGGTTGCCATACGCCCAGGAATTTCTGGACATGTCCTCTTTTGGGGGTCCTACATGCCTATCCAGAGGGAATTTTACATTTTAAAGCAAATGTCCTGGATTTGGGGGTTTCGGGGGGAAATTGTGCGTGAGCAGCTGTGGTTCAGGCTCTGGTGTGGGCAACCCAGGTTCAGACTCAGACTCAGTAGCCTGGGTGACTCAGGCTTGGCAGCAACTATCGGGCTTAAGAGGCTCAACAACTTTTTGTGTCTGGATTTCTACCTCTTGAAATACAGCAACCCTGCAATATATTCATGGCTGTTGCAGAGGAAGGAGATGGGGATAGGAGGCAGAGGTTGGTGATATGTCCCTGCTCTCCCTTGTGGAAATCTAATTGCTCATAGTGTCTGACTTTCTGAATTGGGCTGTTATGACTTGGTAATCCAAAGCAGGCAGAACGGCTGTAGAGGCAGTAGGGTTGAGTATGGCTGTGAATTCCACACACTGGCTGCTTAGTTCAAATCAATCATTTGGCTGCGGGCCTCAATTTCATGTTGCCGCAGAGCTAGGCACAACTTTAATCACCAGCAGATGCTTCATCTTATCCCACCTGCACTTGTATGCTGCATGTTGATTTACAGGCAAATTAGCATGTCGATTTACAGGTAGAAGAGACAGTAAGGGACAGAGATGCCAAAGAAGGAAGGAAAATATGGGAGCTACTTAAAGAGATTAACTTTCCCATTATTGTGCCTCCGCACATTGTAATTCAAGCAGCAAGTGGCCTCATTTCAGCAGCTATGGATGATTAAATTGGCAAGAGGTGAGGGTGAGAGACTCCTTTTGTGCCTTGCTGTTGTTTCACAGAATTCATGGTTGAAACAACATTTCATTATGTGTCACCATGATTCTCTTTGCAGGGGCGGGGACCCTACAGAGGTTGTTGGGCTCAGATTCCCATCGGCCTTTGCTCAGATGGGCAATAGTGAGGGATGATGGGAGATGCAGTTCAACCACGGGCTCCCTACTGCTGCCAAAAAGAATAAATTCTCAATATTAAATTCCCTAAAGGCAACACAATACGTTATTGCAGGGCTTTACACAGCAAGCATACACAGTGTGGAAATAATGCATGCACGTACACACACAGCTTTAAATGTTTGTGTTATGTGTACATGCATCTGAATGGAGCTCTGTGCATCATGATTGCTGGAGGAAGCACCGGAACAGAGATGAGAGAACTCTCCGATCAAATGGGAACTGGATTGCAAAGGACCGTCAATGAATGCTTGAAGAAAAGGCCCACCTTTCCCCCAAATGCTCTCCGTTCCTTCTCAACATTTCTACTTATTCTCACAACTTGAGAATTATAGACAATGTGCTTCCTTTACCAATGCCACAGGCATAAGGGACACAGGTGGCTTCAGAAACCAACCTGCACTAAAGTACAGCAAACAGTCTTGGTTTGGGAATGGTTACCAAAATGTATAGAGGACATCTGAAGGCAGCCCTGTTTAGGGAAGCTTTTAATGTTTAATAGGTTGTTGTATTTTAGTGTTCTGTTGGAAGCCGCCCAGAGTGGCTGGGGAAACCCAGCCAGATGGGCAGAGTATAAATTATTATTATTATTATTATTATTATTATTATTATTATTATTATTGGCAGATAGCAAGTAAGACAGTTGGAGACAACATCAGGGCCAGGGACAGTCAGACTGACCTCTGACCTCACCACCACTACATGGCCAATGGACACCAATTACCCTGTGGGAAGACTGGCTTTACATTTTAATATTTAAGTATTTTAGCATTATAAACCATCTTGGGTTCCTTGGTAGGTAGAGAGTATCTAAATGCAATGAATGAGTACAACTTGCTGAAACAGATAAAATAATGGATATGATTCGTAGGAAGGATATCATACAACTTAATTTTATTATAAAAAAAAATTCCTTCCAGTAGCACCTTAAAGACCAACTAAGTTATTTCTTGGTATGAGCTTTCGTGTGCATGCACACTTCTTCAGATACACTGAAACAGAAGTCACCAGACCCTTCTATATAGTGAGAAGGTGGGGAGGGGTATTACTCCGAAGGGTGGTGGGAATGGGTGATAGCTGTGATGAGCCTGTTGACAACTCTTAATGACTGCAATAGGTCTTACAGGAAAAAGCAAGAGGTGAGAAGGTGAAAAATGGCTTTGTCATGTATAATGAGATAAGAATCCAATGTCTTTGTTCAGACCAGGTCTCTCCATGGTTTTAAGTTTGGTAATAAGTTGCAATTCAGCAGCTTCTCTTTCCAGTCTATTTCTGAAATTCCTTTGTAGTAGAACAGCTACTTTGAGATCTTGTATAGAATGTCCTGGGAGATTGAAGTGTTCTCCTACTGGTTTCTCTGTCTTATGATTTTATTATGTTCTGGAACTCACAGCTTCATAGAATTTCATTTTTGCATCTTTCCTAATTTCCTTTTCTCCTTTCTCCTTATTTTCAGTAACGTGATGGTTTAACTAAAATATTTTAAAAGATTTGTAGTACGCCTAGTTAAAACATCTTTCATTTCAGGTGTTTGATATAATTCTATATCCATTTTTGATTAAAATGAGAAACTTGCAGGTGAATAAATCAGGTTTATATTAATTGAGTTAAAAGCTAGCAATGAAGGGGAGAAGAAATGATGATACTGTTGATGGAGTTGGTTTCGATTCTACAAATAACCCAAGGGGTGAAAAGGAAGATGGGAAATAATGGTTAAGAATCAGACTGGATCATTTCTGAAACAGAAACCTCTCCCCAGTGTGAGCCAAAGTTTAGAAAGAGGGTGTTTCTCATCCCCTCCCATGGGTTTGTTTTTTATCTGAATACCCTGCTTCTAGTGACACGTTCAAATATTTCATAGTTAGTAGTAGTAGTAATTAATTAATTAATTAATTAATTAAATTTGTATACCACCCTAAACCAGTAGATATTATGTTATATCATTCCTATAACGTCACATAATGATATAACCTTAAAATATTGTGTTATATCATTTCTATAATACAGGGATGAGGAACAATTTTCTAGCCCTCCCGATTATATTGAACAATACCTCCCGTCAACCCCCATCACAGCCCTGGTGGCTGGGAGCTGGAGATTAATAGCATTTGGAGGCCCACAGCTTCCCTGTCTGGCTATAATATAATCTAAAATTGAATGACTTGCCTCAGTGATTCTATGGTGAGAGGTGGTGCTCAGAATCAGGATTTCCAGATTGAAGCCAGATTTCTTTCCCAGGTGTTCAGTAACACGCATGCTCTGGAAGGCATAACCTGTTCTATGTTGTAAGGGATTATAAATGCTCTCTTTGGCATTCCAATCCTCTTACGGCCCAAGAAAGGCTCACAAAATGAACACTGCAAGTCTCAGGCATAAAAACTGACATCCACCCTACTTTGAAGCCGCCTCTGGGGCAGCAGAAAAGCAGCACTACATTGCTACTTTAACCTTAAAAGCTGTGAAAGGGAATGTAGAAACCAGCTGAGCAAAAGAAGTCAAAAACCTTAGCGCACATTAACGTGCCTGGGGTATTCCACCCCCTGCTTCTCTTGAAAGGAAGAACCCATCTCCCGGGGGGGGGGGGAATAAATTGTCAGGAAAAATAATGTATTTTTAAAAATCCTAGGGATAGACACATCTGTCAATTTTCCCTCCTCATTTTCCCAATTTTATTTTTTTTTTTTTTTCGGGTTGCGCTGTCAGTCCAGCTTTTATTTTTTTTTTTTTTTTATAAAAATTTTTATTAAGATTTTTTACAGATACATATTTAACAAACAAAATAGGTTTCATAACATCTTTTCATTCTATTGCGGACTCCCTCACGTCTCCCGCTTCCACTCTCATCATTAAAAACGAATTTTTCCAAGCAAATTATCATCTTGATTATACTCTTAAGTGCAATATTTAGGTTAAACTCAAATAAAAAATTATAATTTAATGGTAGACAGTTATTTCTGCTCTGGCTTCCTTGTTAGGATTCAACCAAATTACAGTACTTTTGTAAATAAATCTTAAATTTCTTCCAGTCTTCTTCAACCCTCTCCTCTCCCAGGTCGCGGATTCTGCCAGTCATCTCAGCCAGTTGCATATAGTCCATCAGCTGCATCTGCCATTCTTCCAGTGTTGGTAGATCTTGGGTTTTCCAGCTCTTAGCAATAAGTATCCTTGCCGCCGTTGTAGCGTACATAAAAAATGTTCTATCCTTCTTTAACACGTTCTGGCCGACCATGCCCAGAAGGAAGGCCTCTGGTTTCTTGGTGAAGGTATACTTAAATACCTTTTTTAACTCATTATATATCATTTCCCAAAAGGCCTTCACTTTAGGGCAGGTCCACCAGAGGTGAAAGAATGTTCCTTCATTTTCCTTACATTTCCAACATTTGTTATCAGACGAATGGTATATTTTAGCCAATTTCACTGGGGTCATGTACCATCTATATATCATTTTCATTACATTTTCCTTCAGAGCATTACATGCTGTGAAGTTCAGCCCGGTAGTCCATAACCTTTCCCAGTCCTCAAACATAATGTTGTGCCCAATATCCTGGGCCCACTTTATCATAGCCGATTTAACCAATTCGTCTTGTGTGTTCCATTTCAGCAGCAAGTTATACATTTTTGAAAGTACCTTGGTCTTAGGTTCTAGCAGTTCTGTCTCCAGTTTCGATTTCTCCACCTGGAATCCTAACTTTTTATCAATCTTAAACACTTCCTTAATCTGAGCATAGTGTAACCAGTCTCGCACTTTATCTTTCATTTTCTCTAAACTCTGCAGTTTCCAATTGTCTCCATCCCTTTCTAGTATTTCCCAATATTTTGGCCAATTGGCCTCCATATTGGGTCTTTTTCGGGCCTTGGCCTCCAAAGGTGACAGCCACCTCGGTGTTTTGTTTTCTAATAAGTCTTTGTATCTTGTCCAGACATTAAATATTGCTTTTCTGACAATATGGTTCTTAAAGACCTTGTTGATCTTAACCTTGTCATACCATAAATATGCATGCCATCCAAATGCATTGTTAAAACCTTCCAAATCCAGCACATCCGTGTCCTCCAGAAGTAGCCAGTCTTTTAGCCAGCAGAAAGCTGCGGCTTCATAGTACAACTTTAAGTCTGGCAGGGCAAAGCCCCCTCTTTCTTTTGCGTCCGTTAATATCTTAAACTTAATTCTGGGCTTTTTGCCCTGCCAGACAAATTTGGAGATATCTTTCTGCCACTTCCGGAAGCACTCCGTTTTATCTACAATCTGCAATGTCTGAAACAAAAATAACATTTTTGGCAATACATTCATCTTAATAGCAGCTATTCGACCTAACAATGAAAGTTTCAATTTTGACCAGCTATCCAAGTCTCTCTTAATTTCAGACCAACATTTTTCATAATTATCTTTAAACAGACTCAAATTCTTTGCTGTTATGTTTACCCCTAGGTATTTAACTTTCTTAACCACAGTTAACTCTGTCTCTCTCTGAAACCGTTCCGACTCAATATCTGTCAAGTTTTTTCCCAACACCTTGGTTTTTTGCTTATTTAGTTTAAATCCCGCCACCCGACCAAAATCCTGGATTAGTTGTAGTACTCTTTTCGTACTAGATTCTGGCTCCTGTAATGTCAGAACTAAGTCATCTGCAAACGCTTTAAGTTTGTATTGTTTCGCTCCGACCTGTATCCCTTCCACCAACCTGTCCCCTCTAATCGTGTTCAAGAGCACCTCCAGGACCGAGATAAATAGTAACGGGGAAATCGGACAGCCTTGTCGTGTTCCTTTTTCAATTTTAAACTCTTCTGTAACCACATTGTTAACTATCAGTTTAGCCTTTTGTTCTGAATATATTGCATCAATCCCATTCTCAAACCCCCGGCCCACCATTTTCCCAATTTTAAATTAAGTTCTCCACATTCCCAGATCACTCTGCATATTTTTAAAAAAGATTTCTTGGAAAAGTCAGCAGCATTTTAGTGAAAATGTCTCATAATAAACACATTTCTGAATGTTTTTTTCTACCGTACATACTTCTCAAAAGCTATTTCTCTTCTTTTTCATTATTTTGACTAATATATGCATTTTTATGGACACTTCACCTCAGCATGTGCATTTTTGTCCACAGTACTTGGCCAGAGAACTGCATTGCAAAATTCAGAGAAGTGCAAATTTCAAAAGATAGCTGTGTTTCAGTTCTCACATTGTTTTGGAAAATGCAAAATAGGCAGGTTCAGTTTTAGATATTCGGTTTCAGTTCCTCACTTGTCCTTTCACTATCTTCCCCCAAAATCTTGTTGTTGTTTAGTCATTTAGTCGTGTCCCACTCTTCATGACCCCATGGACCAGAGCACGCCAGGCACTCCTGTCTTCCACTGCCTCCCGCAAACTCATGCTGGTAGCTTCGAGAACACTATCCAACCATCTCGCCCTCTGTTGTCCCCTTCTCATTGTGTCCTCCATCTTTCCCAACATCAGGGTCTTTTCCAGGGAGTCTTCTCTTCTCATGAGGTGGCCAAAGTACTGGAGCCTGAGCTTCAGGATCTGTCCTTCCAGTGAGCACTCAGGGCTGATTTCCTTAAGGATGGAGAGGTTTGATCTTCTTGCAGTCCATGGGACTCTCAAGAGTCTCCTCCAGCACTATAATTCAAAAGCATCAATTCTTCAGCGATCAGCTTTCCTTATGGTCCAGCTTTCACTTCCATTATACGGACCTTTGTTGGCAAGGTGATGTCTCTAGCCCCCAAAAATCTACTACAAACCAAAGCACTCGTCATGATGTAAGTCACTTATGAAGTATTTATACAAGCAGACCTGAAATTATTGCTGGTTCCTATTATTCGTCAATAAATATACAACCTCTCCCAACAAACAGACTTTTATACCCTGCAATTTTGGCAGCACATTTTTATAAAGAATTAAACAGTGGATGTCCTGTGGATAACACTAATGTGCTGCCCTCATTTCTGCATTAGCTCAAGAGATTCCTTAAGCTGGCTTCAATTCTTTTTGGTGATGATACCCCTGTGGTGTCTAAGTGGAAGGCAACTGCTTATACATGAGTCAAGGGGGGTGGGGCAGTGATGAATTGCAGATAAGAGGGAAGGAAGAGTTCTGTGCTTATAAGAAGCTCTGAACTACAGGTGTCGGGGGGGGGAATTGTATGGTTTAATGTATTTTCCCCCTATAGCTTCAAAGTAAAAAAAAGAAGAAGAGAAAAAGCATTGAATTTTGTCCTCTAGTAAAATCTAAATGCATGCACCATACCTAGCAATTTGACAAGATCTACATTTCAAGTTCAAAAGCCATCTTGAAATAAATATCTGGGGAGTGGAGCAGGCAGAGAGAAAGGAATTGGGTCTCTCGTATTCAAGTGCTGAACTTTGCTCTGACTGCAGTTTGCTGATGCTCAGGAAGAGTTTGCCATCAGGGAGGTGAGCTTTTATTGTGATTCCCCAAGGGAGCCATGTGCGTCTCAGGTGCCCCTAATGTGTCTCCTTTTCTTCTGCCTGTTGAGCATAGGGATCCTCTTTGCATTGCTCTTTGATATCAAGAGAAGTCCGCTCTTGATCTGATTAGCAGTGAGTATTAAGCACGTTGCTTGAAAGAGGAAATGAGAATTTATCAAATCCCCTTTACTTTTTCATTAAATCTCCTTTACTATATCTATATATTTATTTATTTTAATAAAAAAAACTTGCGCACCACAGTTTTATTTTAAATCAAAGCGGTTTACAACAATTATATACTGTATATACAATTAGAACCGCATACTATTTGAAATTTTAGAATGCCTTTGATGTTTATGTTGTTTTGAGTGACTAATAAATGCAGATAACCAGGTAGCTATTACAGAAAACACTTTCTGTAATTGTCTGGCAGCACAGAAATGTTTTCAGTAAACATTTAAAGGTGAATAGAGGAGATATCTGCTGTATTTTCTTTTTTCTAAAGAAACTGCCTGGGCTCACTTCTCTGCCTCTCGTTCCTTATATGCCTTTAAATCTTTCCTCTTCTTTTTCACTAGTTCATCACCTCCCGCTCCCTGTTGCTTATTTATTTGAAAAGATGTAACCCACTCTTTCATAAAATATAACAAGGCTGCTTACAACACACAAAACACAATAAAATCAGTCTATAAAGATCTATGAAAGCTAATTTAAAACACCAGTAGATGCTTGTTGGTTTAACATTGGCTGATGGTTGGTTGATGATGGTTGGCTGTTTAAAGACATGGCTTTATCTATTTGCTCAGTACTTGTTTCCCACAGGATTTGATTATTTAATTTCTATACCACTTAATATATTAAAAATATCTCTAAGCGCTGTACAAAAAAAAAACCTGAACCAACAACAGACAGCTTAAACAAAACATGACAAAAACACACAGTTACATCTAATACAAAGTCACCAATATACATCTAAATCAATATAATTTTCCTTCTGACACACAGTCCCTCACAACCTCTGGGTTCTCACCCCTGGTCCAAACAAATTCTCAGCTCACCCACAAAACTCTCACAGAGAGAATAGATCCTGGAAACAGTGGGCATGACCCTGGTATGGAGCTCATCATTGGCTGATTAACATTCTATGGCCTTTAAAATGTATTTGTGGGAGGGGCTTATTGGTTTGTGTTTGTTTTTGTTTTATTATGTATTTTGTGTTCCCAGGGCAAACCGCCCTGGGATCTTTGGATGGGGGTATACAAATTTAATAAATAATAATGATAATGGGAAGGTATGTGGGTGGCACTGTGGGTTAAACCACAGAGCCTAGGGCTTGACGATCAGAAGGTCGGCAGTTCAAATCCCCTCGATGGGGTGAGCTCCCGTTGCTTGGTCCCTGCTCCTGCCAACCTAGCAGTTCGAAAGCACATCAAAGTGCAAGTAGATAAATAGGTTCAGCGGGAAGGTAAATGGTGTTTTCATTCGCTGATCTGGTTCGCCAGAAGTGACTTAGTCATGCTGGCCACATGACCCAGAAGCTGTAAGCCGGCTTCCTCGGCCAATAAAGCGAGATGAGTGCCACAACCCCAGAGTCGTCTGGACTGGACCTAACGGTCAGGGGTCCCTTTACCTTTACCTTTACCTTAATGATAATGGGAATTACTACTGATAGTGAATAGTAGACTTAAGAAAGGAATGTGGCCAACCAGATTTGGGGGGGGGCTCTAGTTTCCATCAACCCCATCTGCCTGCCCAATGGTCATTTTATGAAGAGAGCTGTATTCCAGTTCAGCAACACTGAGAGGACACAAGGTTCCCCAGCCCTGATTCAAGATATACACTTTCCTACTCAAAAGACATCGCACAGCTCTGAAGGCATTCAATTTAGTAGTAGCAGTAGTAGTAGTCATTGGATTTATATACTGGGCTATACCTAGAGGTCTCAGGGCAGTTCACAGAACAAAATAAAAATATAAAACCACAAAATATATAATCAAAATATAAAAAAAAATCCAATACCCCTCCGAAAAAAACACCCCATATTCTAAAAGCACATAGAATGTGAGGGAGATTTCAAAGATAATGGCAGTGACTGATAGACGTATGACCCTGTCTATTACACCTGCCCATCTTTTGCAGCTTTTATTCCAGAATGTGTTTTACTTCTGGGTTCTGAATGGATCCCACTGCAGAGTGATGGGGTATCAAGTCAGAGGTATTGGGGAGCGGGGAGCGAATCTGCTCTGAAAGAACCTCAAGCCTGAAACTTGATGTGAAAACATTTACAATGTTTAGATATACCGTATTTTTTGCTCTATAAGACTGACTTTTTCCTTCCTAAAAAGTAAGGGGAAATGTGTGTGCGTCTTATGGAGCGAATGCAGGCTGCGCAGCTATCCCAGAAGCCAGAACAGCAAGAGGGATTGCTGCTTTCACTGCGCAGCGATCCCTCTTACTGTTCCGGCTTCTGAGATTCAGAATAATTTTTTTCTTGATTTCCTCCTCCAAAAACTAGGTGCGTCTTGTGGTCTGGTGCGTCTTATAGAGCAAAAAATACGGTAGATTATGTAGATACATAGTGCTTGTGGAGAGCATCATTACTGGCATGTCAGCTAGTTCTGCAGCAACTCTACTGTTGTCTAAAACCATGTATAGATTGTAATTTTAACCCTCAGCTGAACAGAGGATTTCTTACATAATACACTACCTGTATGTAGCTGGGGGGTAAAGATACAGAAACATATATTTTCCCCATCAGGAGTGAAACACAGCGTTATATGTGATTTTCAGCAGGGAAACAGCACTTCAGAAACTGTGTAAAAAGAAGCCCCTCCTCACCCACGAATGCCTTCCACTTTATATTCCTGTCTCAGGAACTGTATTGAGGGGGGTAAGCTCCCCCCCCCCGAAAAAGAATCACAGAACTTTGCGTAAATGTGTAGTTTCACCTTGCTTCTTCACCGCAACAGGAAAAGTGCTTTAATAATTCAAAAATACAGATATTTGCTTATTCCTTTTGAAGAGAAAAGGCGCATCCTGCGAGGATAATATATTAATATTCTTCTAGAATCTTGCCATCCAAGGAGTCTCCCCCCCCCCCCTCCTAAACAAACACTTTGAGAGGCAGGCGGTGGGAGAGATCCATTTTATGACTCGCTCATTGCATGTCGTAATAATTCATCCCGTTCCATTCTGGCATATGTTGAGGCATTCCCTCTTGTGTCTTTTACAACTGCAAAGTCTTCAAAGCTCAAAGGGCAGCAGTGTTATGTGTCATGTCTCATCACTGAAGTCACAGGGAATGCAAATTAATGAAATTATCTCTGTCATTTTCCTGTCTAATTAGATTCCCCAGTAGGAACTGGCAATATAATCTTTCTTTGGAGTACTGTGTGACTTTTAAAACCTAAGAACACTATCGCCAAATAATCTTAAGCCTGGTGACCTCCAGACATTTTGGACTACAGTTTGCATCATTGCTGACCGTTGGCTGTGCTGGCTGAGGCAGGTCGGAGCTGTAGTCCAAAACAGCTGAAGAAGTATCTGAATGTAATAAGATACCTTTTGCATATCAGCAGAAGACTGAGCAGAGCCCTAGGGTGGTCTACACACAGGGGGGGAAACGCTATAAAATAAGCCAGAAATTAAATCGTTATAACAAAAGCTAAAAAAAACACTGTGTAAATTCGCATAGACTTTTTTTTTTGCTCTCCAGTGCCATCTGGTGTTGCATGTTTATAACACATTCAAAACACTTTTTTTTTTACTAATGTAGCAGTCCATTGTGTGTCATTTGGAGCAGAATAATTTTCTTTTCATTACAGTGCATAATCTATTGCAAAATGCTTTGATCCGGGGAAAGTGGGGTTAAAAAAAAAGAAATCTAAATAAATAAATGGAATAGAATGGAATATTCCATCAAATTATCAAGAAAAGCTAGGGACTTTTCCTTCCCAGGGTGTAATTTCTCCAATTACTGGGTTTGCTCATAACCAGACATTTTTGAATGGTTTTCCCTTTAAATTACAAATATCCATCTCTACCAGGCTGATCTCCGCAGCCAAGGCCTCCAAATGACTTCTGAGAGCCATATTGAGAGTTCTTTGCATAAATCATGCCAGCTGAAGATGCTTCTGTGCGAATTGAAAAAGTAAAGGGGCTGCAATCAGCAACAGGGAAGACTCATTCAAAAGTTTTCGCATTTCACACACAAGAAAAAAGAGCTGCTATTGAACCCTTCCAAAGTATTCTGCGCCAATCTGCCTAAGCATGTTGAGCAATAATTCATTAGAAGCCTTCCAGTTGAAAGAGCTAAAGGGAAATTTCTTCATTCGTATACGGTGCCATATCATGGGAGCGTAATAGCTCTTTTAGCTCGAAAGAGGGCAGAGGCAAAATTGTCTGTCTGCTCAGTGACATGACAACATGGAATAAATAGAATTTCTTAAAAGGGTGGGGGGGTCCTATCCAAGCAGCATTCTAAGCCTTTCATTCATTGGTGAATGGGAAAAGCATATTGCAGGGTCGGAAGATGAGTTTCCGTTTCTTAGAATTGCAGACAGCGAGCAAAACTAGAAGGACCTGGTCTTCTTAGCAAAGGGAAATAACAGAAATCTCCATGGTACCTCAAGCTGTGGGTCTGGTTCTGTCATGAACTGGTTGGATGAAGAGGAATTTTGGGAGGAGCCAATTGGGGAACCACCAGGGGAAGAAGACTCAGAGCACAGGGAGTAGTGGTGGAACAACAATGAGTTGTCAGAGAAGGAAAACTGGGAGGAGGATGTGTCGAAAGCCGAAGAAGTAACAGGGCTCAGTGAGCTGGGAGAGTCTGGGGCAGAGAAGTCTGGAAGCAGAAGCAGAAGCCAAAGCTGGTGAAGAGTCACAGGCTGTGATAAGCTCTACTCCCCACCTTGTCTGCCAGAACCAGAAGAGGCATGAAAAGGGCAGGGGAGAGGATGGCTGCATGCAGACACAGTCTCCAATTACTTTGGGAAAGGCCAGGAGAGGAGGGGACTTAGATGGCTATGGGGAGATGAGGACTTTCAATCTTGGCAACTGATTTTCATGATGTTAGGCCACCGGGAATGAGCTGCTGTGCTCATTAGGCCTGACACACAACCAAGTCTGTGGAGATCGTGTTTTTGCTAATAAAGAGCTAACTTCAACTTCAACTGTGGTGATTACTGACTGGTACACTCCTGTGACAGGTTCATACAGGTGTGTTTACCATTTAATGACTTCATCGCTGACTGGCCTCTTGCATGTGTTTTATTGCTGTTTTACAGTTATGGGGTGGGGGACCTAAGTCCCAGGGGCCAAACGCAGCCCCTTGGGCCACTTTATCAGGCCCTTTGATGCCGCTTTGCACTTCATGTGGGTTTTGCCTGGCTGGAATGTCTCCCTGAACTCTGATAATGCTTCTGGTTCACCAGGATGGAAGTGCGAGAGAGTGTGTGTAGAAACTAGCCCAGTGTACAAAGATAACATTTATATTCATTGCTCCACCCACTTTTGCCTCTGACTCCACCTACTACTGGCAGAAAGGAATATGGCCCTTGAGCCGAGAATGATTCCCCACCACTTTTATTGTTCCCTGCTATTTCTGTTTTTATCCTCTAAGTTACTTTGAGGCAACTCAGTGTAAAACCTGCTCTCCAGATTCTTCTAGAAAGGCTTTCAGATCAGGTTCGCTGGGCAGAGTAACCACCATATGCTGTTCCATCTACAGCAGGCATGGCCAAACTTGGCCCTCCATCTGTTTTGGGACTACAATTCCCACCATCCCTGACCAGTGGTCCTGTTAGCTAGGGATGATGGGAGATGTAGTCCCAAAAGAGCTGGAGGGTCAAGTTTGGTCATGCCTGATCTACAGGTTCTATTATGCCTTTGGACCACCCAAACAGCATAGGGCTGTGGTGTGGTGCATGCTAGTTGTTTTTATCAAGTTCAGAGACAAAAGATATCCTGATAACACTTGACTGAGAACACTGAACAAAAGCAGTGTATAATCTGAGGAGGTTTCATCTGCCTTACTTTGTACATAGCAGGGAGACATTCAGCCAAACATGCAGAGCAAAAACACCTACAGAACTACACAGCCAATCAGAGTGCTTGCTACCTCAGCAAACATCATGCCATTCTGCCTGATTGTGAGATGTCTCCACACATCCCTCATCCTGACTAGCTGACTTTAACACTCAGCTGTTGCACTTCCAACAGTAGTCAGTAATACAGACAGTCTCATGTGATTTTGGATTCGGTCGTGATGGTGCCTGGTCATCCACCGTTAATACTAATAAACATCTGCCAGTTTTTCAGCCCAAAGAAAGAAAATACTCCCCTCCTGTTCCAGTTTGTTCCTACCATTGTTGAAGTACATCCCAGAAAGGGAAGACTAGGTGAAGAAGAGTTTATTGGAAAAGAAAAGAAAAATACAAGTGAAAAGTCAAACCAGGAATCCGTGAGACCAAAAATGGAAACTTGGCAGATGGAAATAAAATCCACCCTAGAGAAGATCCAGAGAGCAACTTCTTATTTAGTGAAAACGCTGTAACAGCTGCATAATTTAAGCTGCAAATGGAGTCACAAGGGACTCTCTATTCCCTGCGGCTCCATCAGGTGGCTTAGCAAGCATGGCAATGGAGATGTACATTGTACACTAACATTGCAGCTCAGAGGAAGATTGTCTGTTTAATTTGTGAACGAGGTCATGGGTTTTATGCTAGTCTCTGGCTCATGGCTAACTAGGTCTCAGCCCCAGAATAGACAGCATTTCTCTAAATCAAAAACTTGGATCATACATCTTTCAGGAATGTTTCATTGTTAGAGATAGTAGCTAGCAGCCTGCTAATTTCTAATTAGGCCCTTTGAGAGCCAGTGTGGTGCAGTGGTTAAGAGCGGTGGGCTCGTAATCTGGTGAACCGGGTTCGCTTCCCCGCTCCTCCAGCTGCTGCGTGACCTTGGGCTAGTCACACTTCTCTGAAGTCTCTCAGCCTCATTCACCTCACAGAGTGTTTGTTGTGGGGGGAGGAAGGGAAAGGAGATTGTTAGCCACTTTGAGACTCCTTAAGGGGAGTGAAAGGCGGGATATCAAGTCCAAACTCCTCCTCCTCCTCCTCCTCCTCCTCCTCCTCCTCTTCTTCTTGGATGTCATCTGATCCAAAGTGATTGGCCCACTGCTTCCTGATTGCCACCAACTTCCTATTTTCACATTATGTCCAAAGTGAGAAAGTGTTGTAAGTTTTACCAGTGGTTGCTCAGGAATATTTTGCAGCCTGAGGTGAAGGGCAAGATGACAATATGCCCTTCTGTGTACAGAAATTGACTGAATTCTCATTTGAATCTTATTTCAACCCTGGTAACAGAATAGCATCACCACACCTGAGAACAGCAGACTAGCTCAGAGTGGAACACACAGCTCTTTATCCTCTCAATACTTTACAGCCACTCATGATACCCCTAAGAATCTTCTGCCTGAGGCAGGTGTCTCATTTGCCTAATAGTAGAGATGGCCCTAGGTTTGTCCAATCAAGGCATCTTGTAACTTTGATTTGTAATCTTGGCTTGTACAGGTAAACCTTAGCTTTAAAAAAAGCAAACTTCCTGGTTTGGACATGAAAAAAAATTGTGGTTGCGTGGCAAGTTCCTGCCTCCCCCCTCAGAAATAAAGACACGAGACACAAGAATTTGAGTTAATGGGTCAAATTAGGCCACAACTTTATTGATTACAGGAATTGAGCGGTATTGGCTTAGGCATTGGTCCTATCAATTAACCGGCTTCAGCCTGCTTGCTTGAAGGGTTAGCCACCAGTAGGGGGAGTCCTGCTGATGCACATCAACTAGGAGCTCCCCCGGGGTCACCGCTCGGGGGCGTGCCGTGGGCCCACACCTCCATAGGCTTAAGACAAGGCCATGCCCCCCGGAATCCTTTACCAGACTACGCTTTGATTTGGGGAAAGGTGATGGCGCTTCCTTCCTCCCCCCTCCTTCATCTGCATAACAATACCCCTACCAGTGCCTAACTGCCACTCGAGCCCAAGCTCGTGAAAAGATTCCCCAGCCGAGCGCAGAAACAAGGGAACGAAAACCTGATCAGCTGAGGCGCAGGAAAGAGGGAGATCCTCAGCCGCGCCAGCCCTAAATAGGGCCGGCCATGCCTCCAGGGCCAGCCAATTGGCTGGCCAGGGGGATGACACGTCCGAGGATTCCCCTGGTATCACGGGGGCTGAAAGCCAGCCCCCGCGTGTGTGGGGAGGGGTGTGAACCCCGTAACCCCACCTCCTCCCTAGCTTGGAAGTGGCTTTAGTTGAAAATGGAAGGGAAAGCTTCCTCTGCCCTCTTTGTGGGTTTGCCGAAAGAAGAGAGGTGGGGGCACAAAACTGAGGTCCACCCATAGCACTGTTTGCAGTGCCATGATTTAACATACACATACACATTCATGTTCCACCATCGTCCAACATTCTGCTTCATTGGAAGTCCACAAGTTCTGGTGATATATGAGAGGGAGAAAAAAAACTTTTTTCCTATCCACTTTGTGTAGACAATGCATTATTTTACACACTTCTACCAAACACATTTCCATTGTGAAAGTGGGCAGGCATCACTGAATGTCACCCTATGGATTTTTGAAATTTGACAGTAAATCAAAAATTGCAGAACCAGCATCGCAACCAAACGGAAATATAGGGATATACTGAATCTTCACACCTTCATTCAGCCAGCCGTTTTATTACCACATTAGCTGTAAGCAGTGGGCTTTAGCTTATGGACTCTGTTTATTTAACCATTAGGAACAACAGCAAAACTTTACAAGCTAATGCATAAATTAATTACATAGAAAGAACAGCTGAGCAAAAACTACACTGCTGCTAAATTTTCTTATCTAGAAATTTTTAGATTCACCATTTCAATTTAATTATAGCCAAATTGAATCATCACTAAATTAAAGCAAGAACCAATTAGTCCTCCAATTCTTGCCTTGAGAATAAATACTGTTTTCCTGCCAGGAGCACTAAAGTACAGAAACAACTTGGAATTGCATCTTCTTCTTTTTTAAAAAAGTGTTTGTTAACCTACCTCTAATTAAAACCATTTGTCAGTAGAATATATGTAGTTTGGGCTCCTGCTCCAATAATCATTCTAGGGTAGGCTTGAAGCATTGTTGCTCCCAGCACAAAAAAAACCAAAAAACTAATGCATGTGCTCCCACCAGAACCAAAGTAATGTTATTCAGAGCATGTATCCCCAACTTCCCAAAACTGAAAGCATGTAGAGCCAGCGGTGTAGCTAGCTGCTTGGGTGCCCGGGGCGGCGTGCGCACCCTGAAGCCAGGGGCAGAGTGAGCCACCCATGGGGGTGGTGTGAGCCAAGGCATGGCACGCTGCGTGGAGCCTCTCCGCAGCCTCCCCCTCAGCTGTAGGGCGGCTCAGGCAGTGGGCAGACACAAGCCCCACTCCGCTCGAAAAAGCAGCAAGGAGCTTGCAAGCAGTCCGCCTGCCGCCTCTTCCTCAGGAAAGACACGTGGCTCAGGCACACTGCAGGCCCCACAGTGTGGCACCCAGTGCCCCCCGCCTCACCTAGATGTTAGAATTCCTGCTCCGTGATTGCAGTCATGGGATTGTTGTCTATCGTATGATGGTGTATGTTTTGACTCCACAGAGTTGGAAGTGACAGAGACAGGATGTTTGTGTTACTGTGTTTCGTGAAGTCGGACTATTGTCCTTTGTTCTTTCTCTGTGCTCTCTGATTCTAGAGAGAGGGAGCCTTGTTGCAGTGCTCTGTGTGTGTTTATATGTAAATAAAGTAGATTAGCCAAAATGTTGAGTTGCTGAGGTCTGTCACACAAGCTGCGATCACTCTGCGGATCCCTAAGTGTGCCGATGTCTGTTGGCATCGGTCGCTGTGATGTTTGAGCTGAAGAAAGCTTTTGTAGCTCCCGAACAATCAACCAGGAGGGAGGGAACATGCCAGTCGGGCATGTGTCTATGCAAGTGTCCCACTCAAGTGTAAGACGAGCTCCTGACACTAGCTACAGCTCTGGATTAGGCAGATTCATGGAGGAGAAGGCAGTTGAAGGCTACTAGCCATAAAGTCTGTGTTCTGCCTGCAAAGTTGGAGGCAGCAATTGCTTCTGGTTTTTGGAAATCACTCGAGGGGAGAGTGTTCCTGCAGTGGCATAGGAAGGGGGATGAGGTGGGTGCGGGAGTTATTTTTTCAAAAACATATTTTTGCCATTTTGTCACACACACCCCAGTCATGACACCCGGGGCGACCCTCACCCACCGCACCCCCTTCCTACGCCACTGTGTAGAGCAGATCCATGCCACATTTAATGCACATTTAAAGCATATGACTTCCCTCAAAGGATCCTGGGAACTGTAGTTTCACCCTCAAAGAGCTACAATTCCCGGCACCCTTAACCAACTACAGGCCCATGAGCTTTAAATGTGCACTGAAGGTAATTTAAATTGTATGGTAGGGAACTGCCCATAGACTTTCTCTAAGGCAGCTGTGAGGGGGTATCAGAGAACAGGAGAAGCAACATGACTGCTGAATTACCATTTGTCTTCTCAACCTGGTTCCCCCCACCCTGGTGTGGGTGAAGCTATCACACTCATGCTGGGGTGGCACCACAATTACCCAGGGCTGGATGATAGTGGGGGAAAGTATAAAAGCAGCAGCGCGATGTATGCCAGGCTCCTGCTTCATGCTGCTGAATACCTGCCCACCATCCCTTTAATTTAGATCCTTTGGCCTTGCTTTGGACTTTGGTTGGTTGCCCGGCTTGAGTCGGGGGCCAGGTAGGAATTTTTCCATTTGGCAAATTGGCACGGGCCACTTGGTTTTTGCCTACCTCTTAGCAATCGTCACAACTTTGTAAGGTTTGGCGGTTAGGCATTGGCTTATTGTAAATGAGGGAAGAGAGGTCAACCATTGCCTGCTCCTCCAGTTTCAAGAGTATTCTGTTAAAGGAAGCCAGGGCCTGGTTCCTGTCCGAAGTCCGCTTGAAGGGTGATGGCCATGCCAGGCCTCTGGGAACACCAGGGGAGATGCACGCGGGTTTCCCCGAAGCAATTTCCCTTTGGGTGGTTTACCCTTACAGACTTCCTGCAAAGAGGACAGGAGTCAGATAGAGTCTTGCCAATGCCTAAGCCAATACCGCTTACATTCCTGTAATCAATAAAGTTGTGGCCAAATTTTTGCCCAAAAACCTTAAACAAAATATCTGTGTCTGTGTGAATTTATTTATCCTAATGGGGGGTCGGCTTGAGGGTCTTGCCATGCAAATGCTGGCCACTGCCCCATGTGGTGGCCTGCAGAAGTGCAGTCTATTAGGAAAGATCCTTTCCAGTCTGGCCTGGCTCTACCCACCCAGGCCAACCATGGGCTCTTCCAAGTGGAAGGAGTACATAAGGAACTGTTTTTCAGCCTTGCTTGACTATTGAGATTACCTGAGCATCAGTGTGTTTTATAATGCTTGAGCCTCAACTCCAGTCTCACTGCCTGTTTTTCCTCTGAGCCTGACTGCTCTCCAGTCTGGACCCCTGACTTCTTCTGTTCCTGCTGGTACCACATTGGACCCTAACACAGGTTCTGTTTGCAGACTTTCCCTGGCTGGCCACTGTGACAGATGGACTAGGTGGGTGTTTGATCTGACCCAGCAGCGATCTTATATTCTTATTAGGCAGTGGGCACTTTTTGTGCAGGCCGCGAGAAATTTATGTGATTTCCATAGCCTACGAACTTAAGCAAAGGAGCCTTCTGAGTGATTTACTTGAACCATAAAGACTCCTGTAAATTCCAGACACAATTAAGGCCTTTACTTTCGCTGTTAGACATAAACCTTTTCTCCAAAGTGCTGACAATGCCTTTAAAGATCTTATAACCACAGTTTATAGATATGTTAAGGCATTTCTGTTTATAAAATTAGATTGAATAAAACTCCACCTAGGAAAGTAAATGTTTGCCTAGGAATCATTGATGTGTCTTGAGGGAAAATACTTTATGTATGCATACTGCAGATATAAACATACATGTGTATGCATGCCACATTTCCTGTCCCCCTTTTTTTTTCTTTCGCTTTGGGCTATGGGCAAATCCTTCACAATAACTCATTTTTTTAAAAAAAGGCTGCTGACATATTGATCTTTCAAAGCATGTAGACAGTCCTGCAAGGCTCTAGGAATGATAGCGAGTTTTAGAAAGCGCTACATTAATTACTTTTGTGACTCCGGGTTTTTCAAACAACGGATTGACTGTGCTTACAGATCTTGTGGATTAAATTATTCAGAACATTTGCACTGCATCGTATGTTTGAAGAGAAAACTACACCAAATGGTTTTGAATTCAGAAGCAAATCACTCATTAACATGCCACACTATTAAATATTTATTGCCTTCCTTTGCCACAGTCGGGGCCAAACTCATCTTTACGTAGGAGAGAAATGAACAATCTCCCAAAAGGCTTTTTAAAAATGGTAAGCAGGCATGGGGAGCTGCCAATCTGAGCAGAAGAATGCAATATATGTGATTGCCTCAAAATACCCCCACACACT
This sequence comes from Podarcis melisellensis, assembly GCF_964234715.1. Taxonomy (NCBI): domain Eukaryota; kingdom Metazoa; phylum Chordata; class Lepidosauria; order Squamata; family Lacertidae; genus Podarcis; species Podarcis melisellensis. The sequence goes on from NC_138537.1 coordinate 19,203,614, forward strand.
GCTTTTCCCTGAGAGAAGGATACTGGAATCCCAAATATTTTCTCTTGTGGTTATGGAAGCAGTAGAAGGGGGGATTTTGAGCAAAGAAAAAGCAGGAAGGAAAAACACCCCCTCCATATAACTTTCCTACTCCTCCAAAGCTACTTTTCCATTAAAGAAAAATGAACCATTACTGTCCACACATCTTCTGTGTAATGCCAATTTTTGATCTTTAAAACTAGGCATGGGGCCATCAAAGATACTTTTTAAATTATTTTTATATTATATGAATGTGTGTCTTCGATATATGAAAGCACATGTACACACACTTTTCTATCCCACCTTTCTTGAAAGGAGCTAAAGGAACTCCCCTCCCGTTTTATCTTCGCAACACCCGTGTGTGGTAGGTTTTCCTCCCTCTCTTATACAGTGGTACCTCTGGTTATGAACTTAATTTGTTCTGGGGGTCCGTTTTTAACCTGAAACTGTTCTTAACCTGAGGTATCACTTTAGCTAATGGGGCCTCCCACTGCCGCCGCGCGATTTCTGTTCTCATCCTGAAGCAAAGTTCTTAACCCGAGGTACTATTTCTGGGTTAACGGACTCTGTAACCTGAAGCGTCTGTAACCTGAGGTACCACTGTAACACTAAAACCCATGGGCATCCAACGAAGCTGCAGGTTGGAAGATTTAGGAGATGTAAAAGAAAGCACTTCTTTGGTTCAACTCACTTCCTCAAAAGGCAGAGCTGGCCACCAACTTGGATGGCGTTAAAAGAGGATTTGACAAATTCATGGAGGAGAGGGCTATCAATGGCTCCTAGCCATGGTGGCTGCGCTCTGCCTCTGCTATTGGAAGCATCAATGCTTCTGAATACCAGTTTCTGTAAACCATGTGAATGGAGAGAGTTCTTGTGCTCATGTCCTGCTCTCTGGTTTCTCCTAGGATCTGGTTGGCCCCTGTGAGATCAGATTATTGGACTAGATGGGCCACTGGCCTCCTCCATCAGCCTATTCTTATGTCCATATGTTAGGGTGAGAGACAGCGATGGGCTCAAGACTGCCCAGTTAGCTTTCATGGCCAAGCAGAGATTTGATTTCGCAGCTCCTAGACCAACACTGAAACTTCTATGCCACACCAGCTTCTGTAAGTTGCAGTGATTTTCTGTTGTACTATTTTTTGAATAATAAATACAGTGGTACCTCGGGTTACATACACTTCAGGTTACAGACTCCGCTAACCCAGAAATAGTGCTTCAGGTTAAGAACTTTGCTTCAGGATGAGAACAGAAATTGTGCTCTGGTGGCGCGGCGGCAGCAGGAGGCCCCATTAGCTAAATTGGTGCTTCAGGTTAAGAACAGTTTCAGGTTAAGTACGGACCTCCGGAACGAATTAAGTACTTAACCCGAGGTACAACTGTAATATTCACTCTAGCCAACACACACAATGTTAAGTATGTATTTCACTTGCATGTTCCTTATAGAGACCTAAATGTACTGGTCAATTCTAACGTTAAAAATCCATTGTTATTTTTAAAAAGGTAAATGGTAGAGGACCCCTGGGCAGTTAAGTCCAGTCAAAGGTGACTAGGGGGTTACGGCGCTCATCTCACTTTCAGGCTGAGGGAGCCAGTGTTTGTCCACAGACAGCTTTCTGGGTCATGTGGCCAGCATGACTAAACCGCTTCTGGCACAACCTAACATCGTGATGGAAACCAGAGTGCACGGAAACACCATTTACCTTCCCATCACAGCGGTACCTATTTATCTACTTGCACTGGTGTGCTTTCGAACTGCTAGGTTGGCAGGAGCTGGGACAGAGAAATAGAAGCTCACCCTGTTGTGGGGATTCAAACTGCCAGCCTTCTGATTGGCAACCCCAAGAGGCTCAGTGGTTTAGATCACAGCACCACCAGCATGATACCTTTTTTACCTTTTATAAAAATGTAACACCAGAGGGTGCTGTTGAGAAGCCATCCATCGTCAATGGGAAATTGCATTGAGAGTTTTACAGTGGTACCTCAGTTTAAGAACGGCCCTGTTTACAAACTATTCAGTATGCGAACTCCGCAGAACCGGAAGTAGTGTTCCGGTTAGTGAACTTTACCTCGGTCTACAAACGGAAGCCGAGCGGTGGAAGGGCACCGGTGGTAGGAAGCCTCATTAGGAAAGCCCACCTCAGTTTAAGAATGGCTTTGGTTTAAGAACGGACTTCCGGAACAGATTAAGTTTGTAAACTGAGGTACCAAGTTTTTTATAGCGTTTTTACAGTCAGTGTAGATCCAGCCATAGCAAGCTACTCTGCCCTGTCAAGCAAACAAAAAGGAATCCAATGTCAACATGCAGAGCTCTATGATGTATTATGCCAGAACTATGATCCTCTGCATCCTTCATAAATATTCTAACCCCGGAGATGCAACTTACATAGTACCCGGAGTCTGCCCAAATGTAACTTTCCAATGGAGCCAAAACTCGCATTCTGCCACCAATTGTCATTGGGATGCCCCCATCAGAGACCAGAGATAAACCAATGAGTATGACTTGTCAAGGCAGCATCCTGTGACCCTCTACATACTTAGCTCATCCTTACATGGTACCCAATGGCAGCCTATATGTAATACTTTTCCAGGGAGCCAGCTCTGCTGCAGTTGGCATCCCCCACCAGAGATCAAGCCATGAAATGTTCTGGTCACTGATGTGATTCCTGGGTTAGGTAGACAGCCCACACAATTGACTGAACACAAGAACCATGGGGAACAAAGAGCAACATATTATAGCTCTATACACACGGAACATCAAACACGGTAGCAAGATCAGCAATAGAGAGACGCATGGGCAGCGAGCATAATAACCCAACAACTGAGGACAACTACAAATATGAAATATTTAGAGGCTAATATTGTTCTGCAGAAGCTGGCTTTTGAAAGGAGTGAGTCAAAAGTTGGATTTGTGCCAGCCTCGGCAGCGATATTCTAAGGGCTTTCTGAACAAAAAAAAGAAGCCTTGCAGAACGCTCTGCCCTCCTGCTGTCTCCATTTCGTACCGATCTTTACTCTATTTTAAGTCTTCGGTTTTTATTTTTTTGCACAACAGCTCCAGAGAGTACTCTCTGCAAAGAAGTTTCTTGCCTTTGGATGTCTTTTTTAAAAAAAATACTTGTCAAAAGTAATATCTTTCTTTTCCCCAATTCCTCCCCCTACACAGGTTATTGGTTTCAATGGTTCCCTTACATTATTATTTCTTCCCAAGTATTACAAGTGGTTAATGTTCAGAAAATTATTTTGCCAGCACTCTGCCTTGAGTTGTATTCTTGGTGTTATTTATGTTTTGATTTCAGCAGTGTAGCCTGAACTTTATTAATTGGGCAATTTTGTTGAGTGTATTTCCTGGTTGGTTCGATACATTTGTTCTCTGAATTTGTCTTTTTGATGCTACATAAATGAACCTCCAAGTTCAGCCATCATTAACTCAATCCAATTGCTTTTGGTGTTTGAAAGGCTCAAGACCACATTGAAACTTTAAGAGAAACTATATGAAAATAAGTTTTCAGAGCCTAGCAAGTGTGCTAGTAACTCTATGGGCCAACTCTTACATGAGTTTTTGGGAAGGGGTATTCATTTATTTTAATATATTAAATTTATTTCCCACCTTCGTTCCAAGGTGACATACACAGTCCCATTATTTCCACCACCCCATTTTATCCTCACAATAGTCCTCTGAGGTAGGTTTGAATGAAAGCATGTGGCTGCATACACCCTGCACCTTTCAAGCACATTCAAAGCACCTTCTTTCCCTCAAAGAATTCTGGGCACTGTAGTTTACCCTCACAGAGTTCCAGTTCCCAGGAACCCATTACAGACTACAGTGCCCGGAATTCTTTGAGGGTGGGAGTGGACCATGAGTGTGCTTTAAAGGTATAGTGTGTACACAGCCAGTGACTGGCCCAAGGTCACTCAGGCATCTTCATAGTTGAATGGGGATTTGGCTCTGTGTCTCACCAATCCTAATCCAAAACTTTGACCTACTAAACTATGCCAGATCTTGAATATACAAAGCTTCAGCTTATTAAGTGAGGCTACTGGTCCATCCTGCCCCTTTCTATATACTCCAGCTGGGGGGGAAATAAGTCTCACCCAAGGTTTTCCTAGCCTTTCCTTATGAAAGAGAACTTTTAACAAGTAATGTCTAGGACTGAACTAGGACCCTTATCTGGAGCTCTTTCATAAAACTGGTGAGAAGGGCATGAACCATTTTGCCACAGCATCTAAGCCCACGAACAGTACCAGCCCAAGACATGTTGGCACATGAGACAACCACAAAATGGCATCCTTGTCCCCCACAGGGAAGAAGATGGGAGTAAAAATTGACAGCAGGAATGAAGGTGGAGTGCTGCCACCTTGTGGGTGGGATATCAAGGCAACTTGCATCAGGAAGCATGGGAGAATCTTAGCTTCTGACAGGCTGTAGCCACAGAAACGTCCCATCGAGAAGTTTGGCTGATAACCCATTTCAGTGTCACTTTTGCCCATCTGTGCAGTTATGAGATCACTTCAAATAATCAGTGTAAGAACAGAAGGAGCACGCTTGCAGTCTCCCTCAAGAAAAGTGGGAGCAGAAAGCCCCTACAATCTAGAACATTTATGGTATAAAGAGTTATAGGATTTCAGCAAGAGGTTGCAGGATCTGCGATGACTGGAAAGGAAACAGCGTCCTGAAACTTTTGCAATATTGAAAATGGGATCCCTTACAACCACCTCCGTATCATGGGCACAGAACGTCATAAATGCACAATAAAAGGGGCATCTGTTTGTTACTGTGGCGTTTGCCCATTTGTTTGAAAATGTCTGTACAGGGGGAGAGAAAGGGTTAATAGGTAGCCCAATAGAAAAGCCAGGGGCGGAGCCTATCTGTTTATAAAAGGGCTTAGCCCAAGGTTTGAGTTAGGGTTGGTTTTAGTTGGTTGGTTAGGAAAGCAGTTGGCAGACAGTTGGGAATAGAGAGACAGTTAGTGCAGTTGGTTCTTGTGTGAGGGGAGGTAGAAGACTTAGAGACAGGATAAAATAAGACTAAGAAGGTAAAGAGTAACAACGTTTTGAATGCAGTTAAAGTTTATTTGTGTTTGCAATAAACTGCACTCTTCTTTGTTAACTTAAGAACCTGACTGAGACTAAGTGATTTACCAGGGAGGACCTGGTTGATGGCAGCAGATTAGTGGTGTACGGGTCAATAGTCTGTGAGACGACCGGGGGCTCCGTATGAACGCCACAGTTGTGGTTCGAGGACCCAACCCCCGCAATGTGGAAAGAATACACACGGACACGTGATATAAGGTTAATGGGCAAGGAAAGGCCACAACTTTATTGATTACAGCAGTGAAAAGGTATTGGCTTAGGCATTGGATTTCTTGAACAAGTGGGTTTATTCACCAGAAGGTGGAGCCTGTTGATGTCGATCCAACTATAGGCTCACCCCTAATGCCACCGAGGGTCGTGCCATGGCCTCCCGCCAAGCAGGCATCGGACAGAATACACGACCGCCAGATTCCTTTAACGGAATACCCCTAAAAATTGAAGGCATAGGTGATGGCCACACCTAGCTCTTCGACACAGCACAACACATTATTCCAATGCCTAACCGCCACCCAAGCCCCAAGGCGAGAGGATGAAGAATGAGGCCGGGCAAAGGCTGTCGCCGCAGCAAAAGGCTGCTGAACACGCCCCCCCTCAGGCACCTGGTTGGATGCCTGCTGAGGGGCGTGGGCGCCAGCCAGGTGAGGTGAAGGCAGGGGGCTAACGCCCCCTGCTAGGGGCGGAGCTCGGGCTCCCGCCCACAACCACTCCCCTCTCTTGCAGGGAGGAGAGTCTTTACTAACAGAAAGCAACGCATTTAAAACATTTTTCTTCTCAATGTGCAGGTAAGCATATATGTAAGATCTTGGAGACCAAACCTTCCTTTCCCTAGTCTTCTTTGTTGACCCTGACCTACCCCCTCTCTCTATCTGAACTGAAAAGCTCCGCTCATGATCTATCTCCCCAAGCCATCTCTCTGTGACATCAGGGCAGCTCAACCAATCATGGAAAAAGGCTTCTTTTTCACCACTATCAAAAAAACTCTTCCTCTGTTGCAATATGGATTACTATCATTAATCATTCACAACAGACCATCAGGATGGGGCAAAGGGAAACAAATCAATAAAAAACAAATTGTAGCAAGTCTGGGGTTAGAGATGCACATGCTGGAAACATCCAGAGGTGTGCAAGCAATTATTTTTCTGTTCCGTTGAATGAATACTCTAGGATGGACAAAGATAGGAGGCAGGAGTTTTCCCTCTGCACTTGGTAATAAAAATTAAAGAGGGGGGTAGGAAAATGCATTGAATAAAGAGTAGGTTTTCAAGGAGCTGACAATCATATAATGAATAATGCATTTGGCAACTGCTCCGGAAAATCCCGTGCCTTAGGGCCAAGGGATTAAGTAGCCTAATCCACATCAGGGTAGCGTAGTGATAAGACGCTCCAGTTTAATAATCGCAGGTAGAAAATGTTTTCCAAGATGTGGCTTGAAAGTTACTTCTTTCCAAAGCAAGGCATCCTGAATGAAGCTGCATATGGTCTACGTATACACACAGCACGCCAGTTATGTGCAATCTGCCTTCAATCCCTCCAAGTGGCCGATATCACTACGCTGTGAGCCATTTCCCCACAGCAGCTACCTGTGTGGATTAACTTTTTTGTCCCCCACAAAGGCAGATATAATTCCAGGAATCCAGTGGGGCTATTTCCCAGTCCTCACATTCTGAATGTGTTGGGCGCTTCATGCTAGACTGGTCTCTCACTAATGCAGGGGTAACCAAACTGGTGCCCCCCCTCTTCCCCAATCTTTTGGACAAGCTCCATAAGCCCCACCAGCATGGTTGATCATCCGAGATGATGGGGGTTATTGCCCAACATTTCTGACGTACTCCATGTTTGCTACCATTCAAGGAGGGTACAAGGAAGGGCTGTTGAAGTTCAAATGTGTGTGTGGCCTGGGCTAGATAGAGAGACCCTGGGGGGGCACATTTACCCAATCTCCGTGCTTAATAATGATGACCCGGCTGCTTCCCGTCATTGTTTCCTGACTCATGGGAACTTGCTTTCCTCTGCTTTGCCAGCTCTGGCACCTTTAGCTATCAGGGTATCATAGCATCTTCCTATAATAAGTGCATTACTCCTGTCTTGCAACGAGGCAACTCTGCATTCCGATCTAATCAGGCTGCATCACACAGCAAACAGCTCGATCAACCTGTTAACATCCACTGGGAGGGGGGGACCCTTCCAAATCTAGGTCATTAATCATTTGGGGTTTCTGCAGGGGGATGAGTCGAGGAAATAAAAGGCATAGGCGGTTTGACAGAATAGAAGCCTCATGCTTGGGAATTAAGTGTGCCTGCTTTGCCTCAATACTTATTTCTGATGAATGCCCTTGTTTCGCTCCAGAGTATATCTGGCTGCAGGGCCATTATCTAGCGACAACATCCTATTCTGAAGACATTATCTTAACGGAGACGGTGTGATCAATTGGAAGAAGCCACAGTATAGTCTTGGCTTTGGAGGAAATGCCAAGGAAAATTTCTGCGAGACAAGAATCAATTAGGCAATTTAGCAACTGCTGGTTTATTTAGTTCTTCCCCGAGACAGGAAATTTCTCAAATGCCTCAAAGGAAATGATTTTCGTCTGCAGATTGCGGACAAGTGATTGAGTCCTTTAATATAGGTGTTTGTCATTGTTGGGTTTGGATTATTCTGAATACGAAGGGCAGAGAGAGAGTGGCAAAGAGTCACGTGCAATATATTTATATATATGCCACTAAAATGCTAATGAATTTTTATAAGGACTTTTTTATTTAAAAAAACAAAACACAAACTGATGTCAGAATGTAGATGACAGAACTTAAGATTGGGAAAATTGAGAAATGGAGGGAAGCTAATACTGACAGATTCCCCCATGCCCCCATCGGCCCCAGCCCCCAACGTCGATGATCAGATCTGGAGGTCTAGAGGTTCCTCATCCCTGATCTAAGAAAATTAATAGCAGCTTTTTATTAGACAGTTTCATACCTTTTGGCTGAAGAAAACAAACCTACTTTCAAAGCTTATTATAAGTGTTAGCAATTCAGTAATTGAACAAACGAACAACACTTAGTCATGTTCCCATATTAGATAATTGTGTCTACATCAATCATATCTCATAAAAAAAACAACACCCCACAGATACGGAATCTTTTAAAGAGATTCTTTTTCCAGGGACAGAGCTCCCAAATACGATAATGAATCTCTTGGCTCCAAGCATCTTCATCACTTTACCACTTACCTGATGGTACATCAGCTGCTAACAATTTTATTCCATGGATATTTTGGAGAATTTATAGGGGAAATGCTGCTGAACTTTGAAATGGCATCTTCTCCTTACACAGAAGCCAACTCCTAGGGGCAAAAGTCACTTCACACACACCCCTAAAATATTCGAGGGGGCCAGAAGGGACAATATTGATGGGCGCTGGCATTCAAATAGTGCATGTGCACCGTGTCATGTGATCAGTTATGCAGGGTGGGGCTTACCTGGGCCTCCCCAATATTTTATTCAAGTTGGCGCCCCTTTTCAATGCTGAATCTGAAGACTTCATAGCCAGGAGGAGCTTTGGAGTTGGTGAGAGACAGAATTAAATTAATTCTTTAACCACTGAACTTTTGAATTGGAAGTTATGAGGCTGTCTTTATGTTTCTGCATACAGCTTGTGCAACCTCTATCAGTATCAGTTCATAGCTTGGATCTTTCCATAGCTTGTTTCCCACCCATAACTTAGTGCATTGTTTCAGTGAGAGCAAATTAAATAGGTTGGCATTAAAATGTGAACCAAACTAAAGTTCTCCTCTCACTGTAGTCAGAAGCAGGAGGTTATAATCCCCTCCCCTGACCAAGGTCTGCATCAAGCAGGGTGGGGTGTGGACACCAGCCACTCTCTCACACAAAATAACTGCTGCTAACTGCATTTTATGCATTGTCTGACTTGTATGATGTTAGCCACTCTGAGCCTGGCTTTGACTGGGGAGGGTAGGATATTATTAATAATAATGGTAATAATAATTAGAGGTGTTGTGTCAAGAGATGTATGTACAAAGTGGTCATTCTCTCAGGCTTCTTCCACCCAAGCAACATGAGAATAATAATAATACTGCTGAAGTGGTAGGGATGTTTTGGTGCCTCAGCAAATGCTCAGCCTTGACATCTTCTAGAGCTGACCATGATACATGACATTCAAGTCTTGATGCAAATGAAACCACTGGAGACTATTGTCATTCACTGTGTTGCTGAATTAACCACCGAGGGCTCAGTATTTGCGAAGATTATGTCTAGAGAGTTGACCGTATGATATATTTGTCATAGACAGGATGCTGTCAGACACTCCCGGCTGATTGCCAGGAAAGTATAAAGACAAGGGAGGGTTCTTACCATCCTTTTTTATTCAGTATTTACAGATAGAGGCTATAGAACCCAGCTCCTTTTGGTAATGGCATTGTCCCAAGTGAATCTCCACCGCCTGTGTCTCCCCCTTCCTCATTCGTCTCTCCTACGGGTGTTGCTACATGCCCTCTGTCTTTGAGCTCTTTGCTCTCCTACTTTCAAGGCTCGCCAGGTTCTGGGAGAGGGGAGGTCTGGAAAGCTTTCTAAAGACACAGTGTCCATCAGCTGTCACCCCTCTGCTGCTTCCTCCTCCTCCTCTCCCATTATTTCCCAGCTTTCCCCCTCATCTGCCTCTGAGCTCTGACCTCCCGCAAACCCCTGTTGTAAATCTATACTGTCTTCCTCTTCCTCCTCCCTGGGTCAGGCTGGAGAGGCTGTCTCCACCATTCCTCCTCTGCCCAGTCCCTGACAACTGTACACTTTGTGAGGTTACCTGTCTTTCTTTTTCTTTGTTTGAAATCAGTGTCTGGTTCTTTGTAACAAATTGCGCCACAAGAGTCGGCCATACAATCCTTTGCAGAAGAATTTTTTTACTGTTGTCTCCAAACCAACCTAGACATTGTTGGTGAAAAGCAGCGTCCCGTGCACAGCGGAAGGATGAGGAGTACGTGCCACATACTCTATATTGCTTTATTTACACTTCAAAGCTGGTATGTTACAGAAAAACATCTTGCCTCTGCCGGAGCAGAAAATGCATCCTCTCTCCTCTAAAGCACGGAGAGAATAACCACAGTGAAACTGCAAAGAACAGTGAAAAACAGGAAACCAGTGTACGTCACATCCAGTCTCCCTTCCCCGTGAGAAACTCCAACAGTACAGACTGTGGAATGTAAACACCTGTCTTGTGACAAGCCCTTTCGCTGCACAGTGAAAGAGAGCAGAAACCAACATCCTCCCCCTTTCTGTGAACATCACTGGGCAGCGTGTCCGTACAATATCAGTACAAACCCAACTTCTGCACATAGGTACAGTGTTGATCCCTTGATACAATCTTGGACAATACATCAGCAGGAATTTCATTACCTGGCATATAGGACACCGTTACTAGTCCTTTCTGAATACGTTCCCTAGCATGTTGCAACTTCAATTGCAAGTGCTTCGTGCTTTGCTTACAACCTTCAGACTTCAGCAAAGCCAAACATGCTTTGTTGTCCTGGTAAACTTGGATTGGACATTTGACAGGAATTTTCATGTCTTTGCACAATTGTAACAACCATTCACAATCCTTAAGTGAATAAGACAGTGCATTCAGTTCAGCTTCACAAGTACTTAAGCTAACTGTTGTTTGCTTCTTGCATGGCCAATCAAATAGACCCTGATTGTACTTATAGCAAACTCCAGACGTACTTTTCCTGTCTGTAGTGTCACTTCCAAAACTTGCATCTGCAAATATCTCAAGACCACCAGACTTCTGATTGTTAAATCTCAGTCTGTAATGCATAGTGCCTTTCAAATACCGCGCTATGCGTTTCAGAGCTTTCCAATCCTTAACACTAGGATTGTTGACTTGTCTGCTTAGCAAATTACAGCTAACAGCAATGTCAGGTCTTGAACATCTAGCAATGAAGTTTAGCTTGCCTAGCACACTTCTCTACAGTGTAGTGTCAGAAAATGCTTCTTCAGTGTCATCTACCTGATAACCTGTTGTCATCGGTGTGTCTACAGGGTTAGCATCCATCAGGTTTAGTTTGCTTAACACATCAGCAATTTTCCGTGACTGGTGTACTAGAATGTTACCATCTTGATTCCTCTCTATTTCCAGAGATAGGTAGTTGTTTACCTCACCAAGATCTTTCATGTCAAAGTGCTCTTTCAGTTGAGCTAGGGCGTTATTGTACATTGTGACATCTTTCCAAAAGAATAAAAGATCATCAACATAAAACAAACAATACAGTTTCTTTTGCCCCTCCTCTTTGACAAATACACATGGATCAGCTTTCCCTTGCTGAAAACCTAGAGAAAACAATACTTCAGTGAGTTTTGTGTGCCAACACCGTGCACTTTGTTTGAGACCATAAAGGGACTTTTTCAGAGCACAAACAAATCCCTATTGTACCTGTACGCCATCAGGTGGAAGCATATAAAGTGATTCATCTAGAGATCCGTACAGAAAAGCTGTATTCACATCATGGTGACTAATGTGTAGATTTTCCTCTGCAGCTAGCTTGAGCATAAGCCTAATGCTCTCATACCTCACTGTGGGTGAGTAGGTCTCGTGATAGTCTTCACCTGGTACCTGTGCAAAACCTCTGGCTACCAATCTGGCTTTGTGTCTAACTATCTTGCCATTTTGATCAGTCTTCGCTTTGAAGACCCATTTGCTTCCAAGCAGTTTCATTCCTGGAACTACTGGAACAAGCTCCCAAGTTTTGTTCCTTTCCAAGGAATCAAGCTCAGCCTTCATGGCATTTAACCATGGCTCAGCTTCCTTTGAATCCAAATCCTGGATTTCTTGGAAACTTGAAGGTTCAAATACCTTCTTGGAGCTTTTAACAGCTGTTACTGCTATCTTAGCAAACTTATCAGCAAATCTCTTTGGAGGTCTGCCTTTTGTGGCTCTCTGTGACCTACGAATTAGCCTTAAGTCCTCAACACTTTCCTCTTCCTTTTTAGGAGAAAAACGACCTATTGTGAACAATGGTTCCTCCAATTCTTGATCAGAGCTTTCAGAGGGTCGCATAGAGGCTTTTGCACTCTTGAAATCCTCTGAATCACCCGATTCAGTTTCAGACTCAGAATCAGAACCTTCATCAGTGGGTGTGGGTTGTTGTGGTTGCTTTTGACTATCCTCAGTCTCATCACTGTCATCAGGATAACATTGGAAAATTCCCACATTCTCCCCCCACTTGGCATTGTACTCAACACTTCTTGTGAGCTTAATTGTTTTAGAGTCAGTCATCATTATTCTGTAAGAACCTTTCTGATAACCTAGAAAGATACCATGCAATCCACGCTTGTCTAACTTGGAGTTTTGTGGTGAGTGAACCCACATGTCAGAACCAAAAATTTTCATGTGTTTGATATATGGCTTCTTGCCAAACATCTTCTCATAGGGGGTACAACCAATCGCTGAAGATAACCTGCGATTGTAACTGTAAACAAAACACTAGAGAGATTCAGCCCAATAACTCTCTGGAAGATTGGCATCATGCAGCAAGGTTTTTAACCCTTGAAGCAATGTCTGATTTGCCCGTTCCGCAAGACCATTCTGCCATGGCGAGCGAGGACTAGACAAATCGTGTTGAATTCCTTTCTCAGTCAGAAAAGCTTCAAACTGCTGAGAAGTGAATTCTCCCCTGCGATCACTGAAAAGAGTCTTTATCTTCTTGCCATGCACCTTTTCCAACCAAGCACAGAATTCCTTCAACCTAGGAAAAGCCTCTGATTTCTGCTTGAGATTGTACACATAAATATACCTGGAAAATGCATCAATGAGAACCATGAAGTACCTATTTCCACCCAAAGAGGGCGCTAGTGGTCCAACCAAATCAGCATGAACAACCTGGTATGGTTCTGTAGCTTGCCTACTAGACACCTTACCTTTCGCAGCCATTTTCACCTTGTTTGCTGCGCATGCTTTGCACTTCATGTGGTACCTGCAGGGTGTAATAGTCATACCTTCAACCAAGGCAGGCATTTTAGATACTGCCTCAAAATGCAAATGACCAAATTTTCTATGAAAATCGTGAATACATTCTGCATGCAAACTTTGTTAGAACCTGCAATGCAACAAGTGTCATCCTGCACAACATCATCATAATACAAAACAAACAAACGATCAACATATTCAGCATACAATACATAATCATTTTTCTTTGTGATGATGCACCTTTTGTTCTTAAAGGAAACGTCAATTTTCCGCTCATTCAGCTGTCCAACGCTGAGCAGATTATGTTTGGCATCTGGCACATAAAGTACATTCTGTATCGATAAGTCCAAACTGTGAAGAACAACAGTTCCGTAGCCTTTACTGGGAATTGTGTGGTCATCCGCCTGGTGAATCGCACCTTCCTGCGGTGTAAAAGACACGAACAGTCTCTTATCGTTGCACATGTGATGGGTCGCCGCTGAATCAACAACGAAGAAAGATCTAGACGTCTTCTGGACCTCTGCAACCTTTGGAGTGAAGCGTGAGACCATAGCCTTGTGCTGCGTTGTCCTGGACACCGGACCTTTGCCTTTGCCTTGGCCTTTTCCACGCGATGAGCTTTCGCTGCGCTGCTCTGTCTTGGCCTTGGGATATCTGCATTCCCTCTTCATATGGCCTAGACATCCACACGAATAGCATTTCACTGCCTTCAAAGCTTTGGCGCCATCTGGTGGTTCCACTGCACTATGGGATGACGTCTGTGGAGTCTCCCTTTTGCCCATGCAGCTAGCACCCCGGCGATCTGCTTCATTCAGAATCACGGCAGTAACATAGTCCACTGTCAGCTGAGCAGTTGGCTGTACAGCAATCTGGGTTGCAACAGACTCCCAACCTGAACCCAAAGATTGTAGTATCATGAAGGAATACACAGCCTCTGGAAAGTTGAGTCCTCTCTGTTGCAGCTCATGTCTCAGATTCTGCATCTCCATCAGATGTATACGCACATCTCCACCTTCAGCAAGAGCCATATTATGCAGCTTGTTAAAGTAAAACATAGTGGATCCAGCTTCTGTCCTCAAGTGAGCCTCTCTCAAAGCGTCCCAAATTTCTCTGGCTGAGGTCTTATCACGCAATAGACAGAGCTCTTCTGGGGATACTATCAATGTAAGAGTTCCCCTTGCCTTGGAATCCTTAGCTTCCCATGCATCTGTAACTGGAGCTGGGGGGGGGTGTCTGTAATAACTTCAAACAGACCCTCTTTCCGCAGAATAGCCTCTGCATAGAGAACCCAGTCCGCATAGTTTTTCTTATTGAGCTTAGGAATCCCACAAGCATCCTGAAGGGCCATCATGACTCTGGCATTAGCCTTCTGCGTCATCTCTGCTGCCTTAAATTTTGCTGCGTCATTGCTGCAGCTGCTTCATTCCAAAAGTGCTTTTAAAAGTTACTTTCGATTTCCCCAGCATAGTAACTTGCTCCTTTGCCTGAGCCCGGCAAACTGCTTTAAGAGTTCAAAGTCCAGCCATAAAGCCATTAATTAGAAGCTGGCAGGCTGCCCGGAGCAGTAGCACATACCTCATCAATCATCTTTACGCGCAGAGCAGATTCCGACCCGATCTTTCCCTCTGCATTCCGATCCTTTGCCGGCACTCCGATTCGACTTCTGGGCCCATAACCATGTGTTGGTGAAAAGCAGCGTCCCGTGCACAGCGGAAGGATGAGGAGTACGTGCCACATACTCTATATTGCTTTATTTACACTTCAAAGCTGGTATGTTACAGAAAAACATCTTGCCTCTGCCGGAGCAGAAAATGCATCCTCTCTCCTCTAAAGCACGGAGAGAATAACCACAGTGAAACTGCAAAGAACAGTGAAAAACAGGAAACCAGTGTACGTCACATCCAGTCTCCCTTTCCCGTGAGAAACTCCAACAGTACAGACTGTGGAATGTAAACACCTGTCTTGTGACAAGCCCTTTCGCTGCACAGTGAAAGAGAGCAGAAACCAACAGACATAGGGGCCAACTCCTAGGGGCTGTGGCGGCTTTGGCCCCCACAAATATTTGAGGGGGGCTAGGCGTCTGCAAAGTTACTGAGTATTGCCATTCAAATGATGTGCGTGCAAGTCTTAAGTTCAATTTTCCACATCAGTTTGCTTTTTAAAATAAAATTTAAAAGTCCTCATGAGAATTCCTACGTGTTTTACTGTGAATTTCTCCAACAAATATAATGCATTTTCATGTGTGTTTTTTTAAGTACTACGTGCTCTTTTATGAACACTTTACACTAGTATATGCATTTTTGTACGTCCCACTTGGAAAACTCCCTTGAAAAATTCAGAAAAGCGTGGCTTTTGAAAGATGCCTGTGTTTTGGTTCTTGTATTGTTTCATAAAGTACAAATGAGGTAGGTTTGCCTTTCAATGTGAACTGGGTAAAAAAAAAAAAAACCCATCCCTAATCCACACCTTGAAAATTTTCCTTCACTTGGGGGGGGGGGCTTTTGCCACTTTAATTTGTTTTATTGTTTTTAAGAAAATCTTTATTAATTTTCACATAAACAAATATACATGAGTTACATAACATACAAAACACTACAAATGAATAGAAACAATAAAGTAAGAAAAGATAAAGAAACAGACATAAACAAATACAATATATTACACTTACATGGCAGATTAAAATATATAACTTCCAATAATTCTCATTATACTGCTTATATTATCTGTATATGTTATCTGTATTCCTTGCACAGATTCATATTATTTTGTTTTGTATATATATTGAATATACTTTTTAAAAAATGAAGGTGTATTTCAAGTTGGGTATGGTCCATCATTGAGGCAAAGCTCTTAAAATAAGATAGCTGGGAGACAAAAAGAAGAAGACATACAATAGATTCCATCATTCCAAACTTCTTAAATATGGAATGGTGAGTTGTCAAATAAAATCCATTCAGACTAAAACAAAAGGGACCTCATTATAACTGACTTCATTTGAGTTCCTTCTAATACTGGCATTAGTGGGGCAAAGCAAGAGAGGTCCCTAGTGTTTACTAGAATGGTATGGAGGGTTCCCCCATCTTTTCATCAGGACTGAGACTCTCACTGAGAAAAAGCCCTGAATAACCCATCTAGTTCTGCTTGGCAGTTTCAGACTGAAAGTTTTCTCCGACTTCTTTACACAGCATTCCCCCGAGGCGAGATATAGCCAATTTGGTACCTGCTTAGGCTGGACATATTCATAGTCTTAGGGGAAAACTGACAACTCCCGACATCGTTCCCCAGCCTTCTCCAGGACTGTTTGCTGCAGGCAACAGTGCAGGGGTGACTCCTTTGGAGATTTAGCAGATGCAGGGAAGCAGCCAAACATAAAACTGTGACAAAGGAATAAAGAATCAAGGAGACAATAAAGGACTATTTTTGTCGGTCTCAAGCAAAGGTCGTCAAGAGACGCCGTATTAAAATGCACAACACTGGCACAAATCTACCCTTAGATATCTCCTAAAAGGGTGGTTTGTATGGCACATAAAGCGATACGCACCCTTCAGATGATGGGAAGCTAAAGGGCACGTCTCCAAAGGCCTTGCCGTATAAAGGTGAATTGTTGCCTTAATGTAAAGACTGACATTAAAACAGAGTTCTGGGAAACCGTGAAGACCATGACGGGGACAGCCAGTGTGGTTCTCTCCAGATGTTGGTGGGCCACAACTTCCATCAGCCTCAATCAGGGATGTGAGGAGTTGTAGATCAAAACCTGGAGGGCACGACATTGGCTATCTGTTAGGGTTGTCGAACGTCTGGAATTTGCCAGACATCGCCGTGATTTGGTCACTGGAAACAGTGTCTGGGCGGGAATTGCTTAAATGTTTGGGAAAATCCAGGCATACGGCAGCCCATGCCAACTTTGGGCAAAACAAAACAAAACGCTCAACAAGTTTTGTGTCTGGATTTTCACTTTTTGAAATATGGAAATCCTAATATCTCTGCTTCAGGTGCAAAAGCCAATAATTCTGCACCAACCCTGTTTTGCAACTCTGCAAGCACAAAGTGGTGGGGGGGCAATGTGCCTGTATGCCGATTAAAGAAATGAACCTGAATGTAAGTAAATCATTTTGGGGTTTTTTTATTAATCTAGGCTGTCACAATGGTTCAGTCCCCCTCCCGGTCCGTCCCCCGCCATTTCATTCTAAACTAAATAAATCTTATTTCCAGTGCTGATTTTGCTTTCCTTAGTGAGATATTTTCTTTACAAACAGCCGTGCCTCCTCTCATGAAAAAAGGCCCCTCGTGGGGTCAATGAACACGTGAGAGGGGTAGTTGAAGCTTACATTCCAGCCAATCCATGTTCCCAGTCATGGGGAATTGATTGTTAAACCTCTCTGAGAACTGTGGGAGGAGAATGGGGTCTCCTAACAACTCTCAGAGCCCTTAACAAACTACAGCTCCCAGGATTCTTTGGGGGAAGCCAAGGCTGTTCAAGTAGTGTAAAAGTGCTTTAAAAAAACATGGTGTGGATGTGATCCACATTTGTGAGGCCCCCACTTCTCCCTTTTTCAGGTGGGTGGGGATTTTTTTAATAACTTTGGGCCACCATGTTGATTATATCTATAGAGTGCCCAACTCACAAGTGATATTTTCTGCATGGTGCCCAGGTAGATTGCCCAGCATTAGTCAGGTCGAGAAGCCCAGCAGTGGGCCACGATTGCATGACCCAGGCCTCTGATTCAGTGCTTGGAGGCTGTTGACTGATCTCTTACTTATTCTGTGCTCTCAGATGAGTACATAATTTGTCCTGGCCCATATGACAGTTCCAGAGATGGTCACGAAGTATCAGGACTGCAGCAACATGTCAGCATCATTATATATTTCAGGGAGAAGGAGAGAGGAGAGAGAGAGAGAGAGAGAGAGAGAGGGAGAGGAGTTTCTCTCACAAACCTATTGTTTTTGTGCGTAATCACAGCACAGAGGTTCAGAAGTTCAGCTCCTATTGACAAGAGAGTAAATTTCATTTTTATGTATGCAACTACATTACATCAGCTGTGATTTAAGTGCACACACTTGTATGGGGAATCGAGCTGTCTCAGCGTTGTAGAAGCTGATTAATTACACTGTTGCTGATTAATTCCACGGCTGGATTTTTGCTTCAGAACACAGTCTCCCGGTGTTGCAAGAGTTCCACCCCCTCTAGTTATATAAAGGCCCTTGTGTTCCCTTTTGAAATATGTGGCATCCAAGGGCCTTGACATCTACCCAAATGAGCTTTTTCTTCTACATTACTTTGGTGGGTGTCTTTTCAAGGAGTTGGTGAAGGGTAGTGGAATTGCAAAGTTGGAGGGAGCCTTCTAAGTTATCAAAGTCTAACATCCCTGCTTGGTGCAAGATATTCAGAACCGGAGCAACCCCAACAGATAACTGCCTGCCTCTGCTTAAAGATCTCCAGCTAAATAACTAACAGACGGGATGTCAGAAAATTCTGATAGAAATGAGAGCAGGAGTTGTCAATGTCCCCTTATTTGTCCCATGACCAAAGCGGAAATCAATGAAGTGAATACTATGGGTATTTGCTGTTGTTGTTGCTTTCCATCCACAACAATACATTGTTGATTCCTCATCTGCATTGTTTTTCCCTTTGGAAAGAATGGGGTAGAATAGCATATTGACATCATAAGTTATGTGTGTTTGCCACAGAGGACACAAAGACAAATAATGCAGGGTTTGGTCAGAAGACAAACTGCAGCTGAACGGAAACAGCATTGCATGTGACAAATACAGCACAGAATAGAAAATGCCTTCTTATGTATTTGTCACATGCACGCCTCTAGTTAAGAACAGTTTCAGGTTAAGAACAGACCTCCAGAATGAATTAAGTCCGTAACTAGAAGTACCACTGTATTTTTTATTTTATTTTTAGGGGGCTCCAACCTTTTTACTTCTGGAAAAACAGGGAGAAGTGCACAATCAAGATTCTACTCAGGAAAAACCAAACTATCTTCCACGTTCCAACACTCTGCCAATGCATGCAAGCTTGCTTTTCATTTCTTTATACTTTTAAGTTGTTTTAACAGGCAAGCGCCTGACCCTGGTTTTCAAATGGTATAGCGTCACATTTTATTGTATTAAGTTTGAATGCAATTCTGGTGCAAGCCTACAGGTGTCTACTCAGAAGCGTCCCATTGATGTAGCTACAGTCTAGAATTGCAGCCTCAAATAGCTTTAAACATAGTAGGCTCCCGTTCTTAAAGTTCTGGCTGTTCTGCAATTATTTCCTGCCCCTTTGGATCCTTCAACACAAATCACGGAAATGGCTAATGACACTGGAGAGTATGCAGTGCTTAGGCAGCCAAACAATTAAGATCAAAACCAGGGTATTGTCTGAAGGCATATTAGACTACCCCTTTGCTGAAGCTAAGCAGGTCTGGGTCATGTTAGGATGGGTGACCATCTGAGAGCCATGCTGGGGTCCATGACAGAAGGGAAGATATCAATGTATTAAAATAAATATGAACTGTCTGTGGCTTATGAAAAGGCAAAGACATGGTCCTGAAGGATTGATTTGCAGTCCTGTTACTTACAATAAGTTTCCCTTCTGATTTTAGGTTTTAAAATGTTTGTTGGTTATGTACTCTGGTTGTGTGATTTTGTATGGCTGTACTCATCTTCTAGAGGGACGCGGGTGGTGCTGTGGGTTAAACCACAGAGCCTAGGACTTGCCGATCAGAAGGTTGGCAGTTTGAATCCCTGTGATGAGGTGAGCTCCCATTGCTCGGTCCCTGCTCCTGCCAATCTAGCAGTTCGAAAGCACGTCAAATTGCAAGTAGTTAAATAGGTACTGCTCCGGCGGGAAGGTAAACGGTGTTTCCATGCGCTGCTCTGGTCCACCAGAAGCGGCTTAGTCATGCTGGCCACATGACCCGGAAGCTGTACGCTGGCTCCCTTGGCCAATAAAGCGAGATAAGTGCCACAACCCCAGAGTCAGCCACGACTGGACCGAATGGTCAGGGGTCCCATTACCTTTTACTCATCTTCTAGAGCCATGTTTATGGCAGGGGATGAAGTGTATACTTTTTATCTTAAAGGGCTGCCTGGGTGGGGTGAATACCAGAACTCTCTTTTTACAGCCACTTTGTGGGAGCAGCAGAACCAACAAAAGCAATTGAATTATGTTGCAAGGCTGCTGCTGCCACTACTTCCAACCACCATCCCTGAGGGCAGAGCTTGGGAACCCGTAGGCCAAAGGCCAACCTCCAGCTTTTGGGACTATCTTAAAGCCATGCCTCCTCTACAGCCACGCCCTTCTTTCCATACCCAGCTCAACTTCATACTCACCATGCATGTTTTTGCCTGTCGTGAATGTGCTCTCAAACTCTTGCTGATGCCTGCTGCTTGTCTGAGAGGACAAGGAGGAGAGACTGAGTCTGAGTTGAAATTAGCCTAGGTAAAAATCTGCATTTCCATTACAGCGGCAACAAGTTGGTTAAAGTGGGCCGACATTATTATTTTGCCATTGATGAGCACTTTAATGTGTCTTCTGTGTGCAATGCGGCAACAGAATTTTCCCACTCCTTTGCTTCTCTCTGAGATAGTTGTTTGGACACTTAGTACCTGTGGGTGGTGTCTAAAACTATGTGTGCTGGAGGTTTCATGATCTTGCATCATTGGCATTCAACTCCATGAGGACTGCATTAAAAAAAGGCAGGGCAATTATTTTAAAAAATCTCCCTTAACTGTGCTACAGAGACAGAAGCAGATCGTAATGGCCTTATTTTTTACGAGAGCCATCTATCTAGCCGGCGCTTTAAGATTGTTTGCAACCAGTGAAATACAAAGATTTCGGTGTTTTCTCTTTTTATGGAAATGCATGGGGTTGTCATAAATCAGGAGTGCAGAGAAGATTGAGCGTATATAGAGCCAAGATATACTGACTAGCCATTTCTAATCCTCATGAAGAGCAACAGTGGATTAAAGGGCACAAGAGTGCTATGCTAGCCTGAAATGCTTTCTGGGGTTTGACAGGCCACAAAATTACAAGGCAACTTTATTGAGAGTCGTTCTCAGAAGGAGAATTAGGGTTTAAAACTGGTCATATGTGGATCACTTAGCCCAAGGATGGGGAATCACTTTCAGCCCAAGGTTACATTCCATTCTGGGCAAATCTTCCCGGGGTAGATCACATGCCAGAAATGGGCCAGGAGCAAAGGTGGGTGGATCAATAAAGAGCATTTTTGTATAGGCATGTACACATATTCCAGACCCTCCAAATGTCCTTATTTTCCAGAGACATTCCCAGAGTTACAGAAGCCATCCCGGTTTCTGGTTTGATCCCAGAATGTCCTTCTTTTCCTTAGGACGTCCCTATTTTCATAGGAGAAATGTTGGAGGGTTATGTGACCCCCCCGAACCAAGGAGATAAGTAACTATACAGCCTTTAGAAGATATCTGAAGGCAGCCCTGTATACAGAAGGTTTTACAACCGGAGTTACCACTGTATAAATATGTCCCTATTTGGATTGGTGAAATGTTGGAGGATATGATACTCCTCTCAATTCTCCATCCAGGATGGTGAGGCAATTATGAGAGTTTCCTTGAAACATTCCAGGCAGGCATGAAAATTCAGGGAATGTGTGAAGTAGGGCCAGTGAGGGGTTCAGCCTGCAGAGAGAGGGGGGATTTGTGGCTGGGGAGGGGTGTGGCCTGGGACAAGTCCCAAGAAGAGGTGAAGTGGCCTGGGCTTGTGGTAGAGAGAGTCAAAGACCTTTCACCATTTCTTCAGCAGGGTCTCAGCAGGGTCCCTGTCTCAGAAGTGCCCCATCAGCATGAAAGGGGAGCTTTCTAGCCACTGAGAAGTCTTCTCACCCTTTGTGCTGATTGGACTCAATTAAGAGTGAATGACCACTGAGGATGGACTCCTAGGGTCATTCTGCAGAAGGTACATGGGAAAAACACTGAGGAGTTGTTCTGTATGCTCCAAAGCAAAGCATTTAGCAACATCAAAACCACAAGGTGTTCCAAGTGTTTCAAGAGAACTGTGTGTAATTCTGTTACAATGGAACTTCAAGAAAAGCTTAAGCCACTCCTAATGAAGATACTGGAGCACTCCAAATCATTCCCCATGTATATGCACAGAAAATAGTAAAACTAGCTGGAAGGTAACACATGGAGATCGGCAATGATCATTGCAATAAATTCTTAATTTCTATGATTGTATAATTGTAAGATATTAAAAGGGGGTGTCAAAATAAAAAATTAAAAAATAGTCCAGTAGCACCTTAGAGACCAACTAAGTTTGTTCTAGGTACAGTATAAGCTTTCATGTGCATGCACACTTCTTCAGATACCTGCATGCACACAAAAGCTTATACAGTCGTACCTCAGGTTAAGAACTTAATTCGTTCCGGAGGTCCGTACTTAACCTGAAACTGTTCTTAAGCTGAAGCACTACTTTAGCAATGGGGCCTCCCACTGCCGCCGCGCCGCCGGAGCACGATTTCTGTTATCATCCTGAAGCAAAGTTCTTAATCTGAAGCACTATTTCAGGGTTAGCGGAGTCTGTAACCTGAAGCATATGTAACCTGAGGTACCACTGTACCTAGAACAAACTTAGTTGGTCTCTAAGGTGCTACTCGACTATTTTTTAATTTTTTATTTCTACTGCATCAGACTAATGTGGCTACCTACCTGAATCTAGAAAAGGGTGTGTGACTGTGAGGGGGCTATCATGAAGGGCACCTGCACTTCTGAAATTGTAACTACACTACTGGTCCCAAGGGCTAGCTCGAGAGGCCTGGAGGTCCACACGTGACTCCTGGATCTGAGGTTCCCCACCTCTGATTTAGTCACTTCCAGTCAACAACAGAACTTCGCTTTGTGAAACATGCACTTATCAGTAAGGTACAATACAAGGGCAATATTCACAGCTGTTAGGCTTGACCCATGCTTTAACATGCACAAGCAGGCTTTACATGGCAGGGATTTTCGCGACCTGTATGAGCCGTAGATAGGCCTTAGAACCAGCCAGGAAATTTTCAAAATATAGTAACCTGGCCCTGCTCTTCATTCTGCTAAGTGAAGCTCTGGGCTTCTGTCCCAAATTCTTCCCCTGACGGCCCCCACTGTATGCACACAATTGGTGATTAACTGAAGTTTTCACATCTCTGTTATTGTTAACAAAAAAAAAAATTGTCTCCAAAAATCACTCAGAAGCTGTCTGTCTGTAACAGCCAATTTTCTATGAATCGTTCACATGGGGCCCCCAGTTTGCTGGAACCCCTTGCCTTCACTTATGCCATCTTTAGGATTTAATTAATATGGCATATTAATCCAGATCTGCGTATTACACCCTAGACCTTCATGACTGCGATAAGTCATTTAAATCTGCTTTAAAAAAAAATAAATGGATGAGGATTAAAGTCCATCACCACCTTCTGGACATAATGTTTGAGCCATAAATAGAGCCATAATTCCAAATGCTAAAATTGAGCTTGGAACTATGAAGCTACTGTAGTTCTTCTGTCAGCTATTATCCGATCTGACATCCATATTTCCCTCTTTTTTAAAAAAAAACAACTGACTGTGCGGGTGCGGAATTAAATATTTAGCGGCAGATAGGCCTTAGCACCAGCCAGGAAATTTTCAAAATATGGTAACCTGGCCCATCTGTTCATTCTGCACTCCACATCGGAAAATACACAGCCCAACTACAGCTTTGTATCTGCTTAACGTTATAGTGTCTCATCACAATGATGGGTATCAATGGAGTGCCTGAAACTTGCCCTCCCTGTCCTGTTCTCATAATTTTGCTACTTTACTGAAAGTTTACCATTCGGAGAGATGTGTGAGGTACTTTATTTACTTCCTCGTTACATCTGTAAGCTACATTTCTTCCACCCCTGTTTTATTCCCACAACAACCCTGGGAGGCTGAGTGGTACTGACTGGGCCAAAGTTACCTAGTAAGGCTCAAACTTGAACCCTGATCTCCGCAGTCCTAGTCCAAAACTCAAACCACTACACCACAAACAAAAACACATAAAGAGTCCCTGCAAGCACCTCCATCCTCAGATGCAGTGGCCTCTGAATACCAGTGGCTGGCATTCGGAGGTGGGCAGAGTTTTGTTGCACTAGTGCTTCTGGGTTTCCCACAGGCAGCTGGTTGGCCACTGTGAGAACAGATGCTGGTCTAGATGGACCACTAGCTTGATCCAAGAGGCTCTTCTTATGTTCTTAGTTTAAGGTTACCAGACGTCCCCGTTTCCCGGGGACAGTCCCCAGATTTACAAATCAATCCCCATACAACATCCATTGAAGTTGAAAAGTGTCCCCAGATTCATTGAAAAAAATCTGGTAACCTTATCTTAGTTATCTCCCGCTTGGACTATTGCAATGCGCTCTACATAGGGCTACCTTTGAAGGTGACCCAGAAACTACAACTAATCCAGAATGCAGCAGCTAGACTGGTGACTGGGAGCGGCCAACAAGACCATATTACACCTACATTGTCCCCCAGTATGTTTCCAAGCACAAGTCAAAAGTGTTGGTGCTGACCTTTAAAGCCCTAAACTGCCTCGCTCCAGTATACCTGAAGGAGCGTCTCCACCCGCATTGTTCAGCCCTGACACTCAGGTCCAGCTCCAAGAAGTGAGGCTACAGGGAACCAGGCAGAGGGCCTTCTCGGTAGTGGCACCCACCCTGTGGGACGCCCTCTCATCAGATGTCAAGGAAATAAACAACTATGTGACTTTTAGAAGACATCTGAAGGCAGCCCTATTTAGGGAAGTTTTTAATGTTTGACCTTTTATTGTGTTTTTAATGTTGAGACCCACACAGGGTGGCTGGGGAAACCCAGGGTAGGGTATAAATTTATTATTATTATTATTATTATTATTATTATTATTATTATTATTATTTTCAATACATGTTTTGGACTGCTCATTTTGGTACTGCATGCCCTCCAATATTTCTCTGATGAAAATAGGGACGTCCTATTCCATTATTATTATTATTATTATTATTATTCCACCCATGTGACTAGATTGCGCCAGCCACTCTGGGCAGCTTCCAACATATATAAATACAAAAAACCCCAAAACATTAAACATTAAAAAGCGTCCCTATACAGGGCTGCCTTCAGATGTCTTTTAAAGGTTGTATAGTTACTTATCTCCTTCACTCGAGGGTCACTTAACTCCATGCCCCTCAACATTTCTCCATTGAAAATAGGGACATCCTAAGGAAAAGCAGAGGGACGCAGGTGGCACTGTGGGTTAAAGCCTCAGCGCCTAGGGCTTGCCGATCGAAAGGTCGGCGGTTCGAATCCCCGTGGCGGGGTGCGCTCCCGCTGCTCGGTCCCAGCGCCTGCCAACCTAGCAGTTCGAAAGCACCCTCGGGTGCAAGTAGATAAATAGGGACCGCTTTCTAGCGGGAAGGTAAACGGCGTTTCCGTGTGCAGCTCTGGCTCGCCAGAGCAGCGATGTCACGCTGGCCACGTGACCCGGAAGTGTCTTCGGACAGCGCTGGCCCCTGGCCTCTTGAGTGAGATGGGCGCACAACCCCAGAGTCTGGCAAGACTGGCCCGTACGGGCAGGGGTACCTTTACCTTTACCTTTAAGGAAAAGCAGGACATTCTGGGATCAAAACAGAAACCGGGATGGCTTCTGTAAATCTGGGACTGTTTCTGGAAAATAGGGATACTTGGAGTGTCTGAGAGTGGTCATTGTCATCTCAAGTGATTTTGGCTTGGTTTGGCATGATAGTTGTGCCTGGTATTATGCAAAGAATATATGGGAGATATGAAAATAAAGCAAAGAGTTTTCCTTCAGGAAAGCAGGGGGGGGGGCCTTTTATGTCATGCATTCTGTGCTTGCCACATGAAAGGTAAGAAAGCTGGATTAGCAACACTTTTTTTTTAAGTGTGTAAGCATGAATTGTCGTAACCTGACGCCTACAAAGGGCAGATACCATTATTACTGCTGTACAGAACTCAACAAGAGAAAAGAAAATTGTTGCTAATGCATTTCAGAGACCTTCAGAAATTACCACCAATACTTCCTCTGCACAACAACAACAAAGTTCACACTTTGTAAAATAGCTTTGTTACCTTGGGATGACGGTTGTCCAGAAGCAAACATGTGGGAGGCGTTCGGGTTATAAAAAAGAATTATTCTGATGAAGCAGCTTCCTGCAAGGTTTCTTGTGCAACTGACTTGCTGTTAGTGGGTGGCTTAGGAGACCCAGACACAGGACTTTGCTGGTGGGCTTGATTCTCCTGCTCCTTCCAACTTTTTAATTTGTCTGTTTAATTTATTTCTTATACCCCGCCTATCTGACTGTGTTGCCCCAGCCACACTGGGCGGCTTCCAACAAAATATAAAGGGACAAAACAAAACATCAAACATCAAAAGCTTCCTGAAACAGGGCTGCCTTCAGATGTCTACAAAAAGTTGTATAATTGTTTAACTTTGACATCTGATAGGAAGGCAATCTACAGGGTGGGTGCCCTTTGCCTGGTTCCCTGTAACTTCACTTCTCACTAAAGTTATACAAGGCCAAAGCCCCAAGGAAGTCAGACTATCCTCCACCAGAGCCAGGGTCTTTTCAGTGATGGCTCCGACCTGGTGGAATGCTCTGTCCCATGAGACTAGGGCCCTTCAGGATTTAACCTCCTTCCGTCAGGCCTGTAAGACAGAGTTATTCCGCCTGGCCTTTAATTTGAATTCAGGCTGATCTTTTATTTCCCTTCTCTTCCCTCCCCCTCCCCTTTTATGAAGATCACCCACTCTGAGACCCCACAGCTAATTCTCCCCTGGCCTCCTCGCTGGCCCAAGTAGGACCAATTCAGCCAGCTAGCCCTGGGGATTGTCTAATTGATTTTTGAATTTTGAGTTTTATTGTTATTCATGTTTTTATACTGTATTTTATGCTGCTTTTATAATTAAGTGTTTTAAATTTGTTGTTAGCTGCCATGAGCCCGGTTTTTGAACCGGGAAGGGTGGGGTATAAATAAAAAAACATTTTTAATTATTTTACTTTGCTTATAGGATGGCTGGTACACTGCAATGCTAGTGAGAGCCCAGCCAGTCATCACCTGAATTTCCCAGAAGTGTTTTGAGCCCATGCCCTGAGTCATCAGAGCGCCTAGGAATGATGGTTGTGCTTATGTCTATTGAAATCGGTGGGTTTAAGATGAAGAATGTAAGATGGGTCTTCTGGATCAAGCCAGATGCTCATCAGGTCCAGCATCCTGTTCTCACAGTGACCAAACAGATGCCTGTGGAGAAACCATGGTCAGGATACCAGCACTTTCATACCCTCCAACATTTCTACGATTAAAATAGAGATGTCCCATTCCATAATGAAGAGACATCACCTTGCCAACAAAGGTCCGCATAGTAAAAGCTATGGTTTTCCCAGAAGTGATGTATGGAAGTGAAAGCTGGACCATAAAGAAGACTGATCGCCGAAGAATTGATGCTTTTGAATTATGGTGCTGGAGGAGACTCTTGAGAGTCCCATGGACTGCAAGAAGACCAAACCTCTCCATTCTTAAGGAAATCAGCCCTGAGTGCTCACTGGAAGGACAGATTCTGAAGCTGAGGCTCCAATACTTTGGCCACCTCATGAGAAGAGAAGACTCCCTGGAAAAGACCCTGATGTTGGGAAAGATGGAGGGCACAAGGAGAAGGGGACAACAGAGGACAAGATGGTTGGGTAGTGTTCTCGAAGCTACCAGCATGAGTTTGAGGAAAATGCGGGAGGCAGTGGAAGACAGGAGTGCCTGGCGTGCTCTAGTCCGTGGGATCATGAAGAGTCGGACATGACTAAACGACTAAACAACAATGTAGGAATGAAAATCACGGGAGACGAGTAGTAGGTGTCATGTGAGAGGCGTCTGCCGGGGAAGTCCCGGGAACTCTCTTTTATTGAATATTACAGACATTGCCACAGGTGTGGTTGTGGCTGATTGGTTGATACAAACACAAAGAAACTCATTGCCTATTGGTTAATGCAAATGCAAGGCGGGAATTACATGTGAGGGGTGGGAATTACATGTGAACATTTATCACTGGTAGATTAAAGGCTGGGAAACAAGGTTGGGACTAGACAAGCATGAAACCTCCTAATTAATTTGTAACTACAGATTAATATAGCATAAAACAATTACTAATGATTGATCATAACATATAACAATCGAGTTCCGTAGATGTGGTCAGCTATGCACTGAGAACAGGTCATCATGAACTTAAGATGAACTGAGCAAGGAGGGAATGTCTTGGTGTTTGGAACAGGTTCGTACAGTGTGTGCAGAAACAGAGAGAAGATTATAAGCGAGACTTCCCAGAATGCAAGAGGAAAGAAGCAAGACTTCCCATAAGGCCACAGTTATGTGTAGAGGGAAAGCATATGTGCAGAAGGAAAACTTCCCTTTATCTCCCCCTTTCTTTTCTTTTTTGCGAGGCGTTCTGGGTAAATAAGGCAAAAATATTTCGGGATTAGTGGTGTGCCAGCGAATGCCCAAAATAAATTCGCCAGGGAGGATGGGACAAAAAATACTACGAGATACGTGGTTTGCCAACGCATGCTCGAAATAAATCTGCCCATATCTCCCCTTTGGTTTACTGTTGGTGTTGCCATTTCGCAAAATAAGCAGCAAGGATTTTATTGGGTGGCTGAGGGGGAGAGAGAAACCGAGAGAAAAGACTTATGAGGCCAGGAATGCATTGAAGGAAGCAGCATAATAAAATCAACATGCAAATTATGACGATAGCATATTGAAAGAGATTACGAAGCCAAGTAAGGTTTGGCAGCCAAGCGATAAGCCACTGGGTGAAAGAATCCCAAAAAGCAGAAAAACCAACATCCTGTTTGATGTGATGTGTGAGATTTTGCAAATGAGAGATTTGTTTTTGAATAGCCTTAGAGTTGTCAGTGATGTTAAAGCAGCACATGTTTTCCACTTGTTCGCATCCGTAATGATGGAGCATCAATAGATAATCGATAGCAGCGCATTTCTATGAGTCCGTGACGCAATTCACTCTGTTCTTTATTCAAAAGGTGAAGAGCTTGTGGAGTAGAATTCAAGGCTTGCTGCGGAGCAAGCTAAAGAGTTAATATTCCTGCTATTTCGTACAGCCAATCCAGGGACTCCTAAAAGAGAGACAGCTAAAGAAATATATTCAGATCTGCTAGGGAGAGAAACAGAATCGTTATAATCATTAGTCAATTGCACAGGGCGTCAATATCGAGAGCGGGACAAATGATGCTTTTTTGGTAAAATAATAGACACACGGCTTAAGCAGCAGGGCGTGCCATGGCTAATGTTTGCAGGAATATAATTAAACATGAAGCCTGGACACGACCAGAACCAGCCTTCAGGCATATATATATGAAATATTTACATAATCAGAACAATTGAAGTTATCCTTGCCCATTTTTACACTGTTGGTTTTTGTGCAGTTCACCATACGGGCACAAGTAACATTAAAGGAAGCCACGTATGGGGTCATGGAATTGGCTGCGTGGAGAAATGATGCAAAACTTTAACAGCAGCTGCCAGCTCAGAATGCTGGGCAAACTTCTGTAGAAGAATGTAGAGGCTGTGCCATTTATCATTTTGTAGCCATGCAACGACCCCCCTGGAGGGGGCTCCATTAGTAAACACAGTAAGGGCATCTAACGGGACAGAGCTACTGCGCTATGCTTAAATTCACTTTGGTTGGCTGCCAAATTTGGATTGGCTCCGGCAAGCAAGGACATGGCATGGCTCAGATCGTACTTAGGACGCTTAATGATTGACTGCAAAGCCTTCTTACAGTCAGTGTTTGCATTTTCAAAAGCCAATTTTTTCATCAGTTCATTCTGGGCTGTAGTATTATCAACCTGCCTGGTGACTGCTTCTTTCAATCTATCTATAAATTGATGGTAGGGCTCTGAATGTTGTTGTTTAATATTAACAAAAGAGCTAATAGGGAAAGCAGAAGGCAATTCCCCCGCCCACTCAGATTCCTCCTGCAAGGACAAAAGTCCTTTCTGTCTTGCCTGAGAAAGTGCAGCACGCACGGCTCCAGTAGGAGCAGGCAAAGGAGGAGGGGAGAAGGGGGATGGGGGGGTGGAAGCAGGTTCAGATGAGTGAGAAGCAGGGGGGGGTTGGCCGGGCTGCGAAAGAGAAGGAGGGAGAAGCTGTGGATAAGGGGGATAAGGGGGGGGATTGTCTGCTGCAGGCAGGAGAGCAGGAGCCGAAGGAGACACCTGTTGGACCTGGGGTCCAAACTTTGCAACGGCCTCTGCACATTTCTGCCAGGTGAGCAAACAATGAATTGGAGCCCTCGGTTCTGCAAAGAGGATCTTCCCGATCTTTTGCCAAGTCCCCACCTTGAGAGACCCCCTTTCAGGGTAGGAGGGAAATTGGCAACTGATCTCGCCGAGCAGTTGTTCAATTTCTTTTAAGGAAACATTGACACCCACAACCCGCTGTTTAACTAGAGAAAATAATTCCCTGGCATGTTCTTTCTGCAATTTAGTCAAATCACGTCGGGGTCACCAGATGTAGGAATGAAAATCACGGGAGACGAGTAGTAGGTGTCATGTGAGAGGCGTCTGCCGGGGAAGTCCCGGGAACTCTCTTTTATTGAATATTACAGACATTGCCACAGGTGTGGTTGTGGCTGATTGGTTGATACAAACACAAAGAAACTCATTGCCTATTGGTTAATGCAAATGCAAGGCGGGAATTACATGTGAGGGGTGGGAATTACATGTGAACATTTATCACTGGTAGATTAAAGGCTGGGAAACAAGGTTGGGACTAGACAAGCATGAAACCTCCTAATTAATTTGTAACTACAGATTAATATAGCATAAAACAATTACTAATGATTGATCATAACATATAACAATCGAGTTCCGTAGATGTGGTCAGCTATGCACTGAGAACAGGTCATCATGAACTTAAGATGAACTGAGCAAGGAGGGAATGTCTTGGTGTTTGGAACAGGTTCGTACAGTGTGTGCAGAAACAGAGAGAAGATTATAAGCGAGACTTCCCAGAATGCAAGAGGAAAGAAGCAAGACTTCCCATAGCAAGACTTCCCATAAGGCCACAGTTATGTGTAGAGGGAAAGCATATGTGCAGAAGGAAAACTTCCCTTTACAACAACAACATTCCATAATGATATTTATACTATTTATACACCACACAACTTATTGGGTTGCCCCAGCACTCTGGGCAGCTTCCAAAATATATAAAAACATAAGGAAACATTAAACATTAAATAAAAAAACCCTTCCCTTTACAGGATTGCCTTCAGACGGCTCAGGGGTTAAATACCTACACCCCCTCCAACATTTCTCCAATGAAAATACGGACATAATCAGAAACTGGGGTAGCTTCTCTAAATCAGGGACGTGCCTGGGACACTTGGAGGGTCTGCACTCTCCTGCACTTAGCTCTGTGTCCAATGAAAGTCTAAACTGGAAGATTTTGTCCAAAAAAAGGGAAGAATCCTAAATCTCATTGGTGGCTGTCAAGCAGCAGACTTGAGCTGACCAGTGCTTTTGTGGGACTGACGTTGTTTAGGGACTGGGGCTGCCAGCCTGTTTGGCCTGTGTATGTGAAGAGGCAATGTCACAAGAGGCAGTGTGAGCCTCTCTAGCAATCTCTCCTCATATGGAAACTAGAGGAAGACAAACCATAGCTTAGTGCTAGAGCAGGTATTTTGCATGCAGAACAGGAGCAGCTCACCTGGTGGGATGGAGCCACAACAACCACCTCCTGGCGGCAGCAGATGTGCCAGTGGAGTCAACCTGGTGCTTCTGCTGGTGTGAATGCAAAGCCTACCA
This sequence comes from Podarcis melisellensis, assembly GCF_964234715.1. NCBI lineage: Eukaryota > Metazoa > Chordata > Lepidosauria > Squamata > Lacertidae > Podarcis > Podarcis melisellensis. The sequence goes on from NC_138537.1 coordinate 19,235,514, forward strand.
GTTGTTGTTCCCATTAAGTGAGCCGCTCCTGACAAAGAAGGTTCAATTTTTGATATGTTCAGTTAAAAGGAGCACATTGAACATGATGCAAAAAGTCTTGCCTGAGACCTTAGAGAGCTGCAGGCAGCCAGAGTAGACACTACTGGTTTAGAACAAAGTGTCTAGCCTGTCTGAAACTGATCCTATAAAGGCCTTCAGTGTGGTGTAGTGGTTAAGAGCGGTAGATTCGTAATCTGGGGAACCGGGTTCACGTCTCCGCTCCTCCACATGCAGCTGCTGGGTGATCTTGGGCCAGTCACACTTCTCTGAAGTCTCTCAGCCTCACTCACCTCCCAGAGTGTTTGTTGTGGGGGAGGAAGGGAAAGGAGATTCCTTTGGGTACTGATAAAGCAGGATATCAAATCCAAACTCCTCCTCCTCCTCCTCCTCCTCCTCCTCCTCTTCTTCTTCTTCTTCTTCAATGAAACCATTCTTTAAAAAATAGGAATTCAGAACAGCTTTTATTCATTTAGATTTTTCTACTGAAACCTCAGGTCTCAGTAGAAATGATTCAGATCATTTCAGGAATTGCTTCAGCTGATCACCATCAAGGGTAGCACAATCCCTCCCTAGGTCTGAACCACCTCATTTCCCATGTAGTTTGTCAAAAGGCATTTATCTGCACTGAAAAGTTGCACTGTATATAGAATTATGCCACTTACCTGAGGAAGTGCAGTACAGTGGAATCAGTCCTTAGTAGTTGCAAAGTGCAGGATGCCTCAGTTCATCTCACCGGCTAATGAGTTAAATGCTAATTTTTCCTAATGTCATTTTATAAACAAAAGTGTCTTAGGATGATGAGTTATGCCTTAGGTTTGCTGAAAAATATCCAAACTATGAAATGTTTTTTGGAGGGGTTACTAAGTGGATTAGCGAAAGTTATATTTCAGGGCTAACAGAATTATATCGTATCAATGACAAATATGGCTAAAGCCTTCAGGAAGAAATGGATTCACAGGTCAGCAGAACTGGCTGCAAAGACAGACACAAAGTACAAAATATATTCCTATTTGGGATAGTTCTTCTGTACAAATTGCTATTTTTACAAAATTCACTGCCACAGCTAGACAGGCGCAAAGGATCTTACCACAAATACAATTTCATGCCACGGGGAACCAAGGACAGGAGAGTCTTACAAAATGAAACAAGGGGAGGGATTTTAAGCTAGGGCTTGTCAGCATTTAGTCCTGCAACCTTCTAGCAATTCCTGAGCAAAACCCTTGAAGATATGATGTAAGAACTATGATGAATATGATGATGATCTGTGGAGTTATGAACGAGTTTATATATATGTCGCAATGGCGTTCTATGGTCACATTGTAAAAATAGGTAAAAGGGATAAGGCTATCTGTAAAGACTGTGACAAGTCAACTGTTTTCAGTTCCATTCAGAACTGATTCACAATCCTGAAATTTGGACCCTTATCACGCTTCAGCAACATAGCAACATCCCAGGCACAAAAAGAATTGTGTTCCAAGCTTCCTCACTTCCATACAATGACTGCACTCAGATGTGGGATTTCTTGTGATAGTTTTCCTGCTGATAATGATGCCAGTTCCATCCCAATTTCTAATGTTCCTTTTACACTGCGGTACCTGTTGTTTTATGGAAAGATGTGCTTTTTTATTGATTTGCCACCATGTTGTGCTAAACAGCAGGAAAGTACTACCCAAAAATTAATCACATAAGTGGCGGTGGTATGATCACCAAATCCATGAGAAATTTATAATGCAAAATTCCTGTAAGTTTCCAAGTTAATGGGTTGCAAGTGGAAATCATATGGAAATGAGAACTAAACTCCCACTAGGTTCCACTAGATTTCTAGAAGTGGTTTTCAACATTGTGTGAAAGATCACATAAAACGTGGAAATCAAAAGGTAAGGAAAATTCAGGAAAGTGGAATAAAGTGCTGTCTGAATGCAGCCTAAGAATTCAGTTATCTTGGGGAAATTGTATTTCCCAAGGTCACAAGGGAATGCAGCTATAACAGCACTCATGGCATCATTACTGAATGGTATTGAAAGGCATACTGTCTGTGATACTGGATGATGTATGGATGCATACATACATACATACATACATACACACACAAATACACAGATATGCCTAGGCCAGGGACACCATTGTTCCCATCTGTACCTCCTATGGCATTTGCAAGAAGTCTCAATGAATATGTCCTTGAAAATTCACAACACATGAGAGACTGTTGCAAAGAGCTTCTGTTTGTGACTAGGGCAGTGGCTGATGTAAGTGCCCTTCCTCCCGCCGGAGGGTGGGTGTAAGGTTGGTGCGGCATGCCTGCATCATTTTGGTTTTTTCAATGTAGCAGCCATTTAAAAGAAGCTGAACTGGAGAGAGAGAGAGAGAGAGAGAGAGAGAGAGAGAGAGAGAGAGAGAGAGAGAGAGAGAGAGAGTCTTTCCACATAGGGATTGTGCTTCAAATCCTTTTTGCTCATGAACTGCACCAGCTCCAAAGTGGACAATACCATTGCATGAATTCAGTGCTTATGTCATCCTCATGTTTTAAACAAGCTAACTGTAGAGGTAATGAACAGTGAGGTGCTTCCGCTTAATTGCATTTAGGATTCATTCGTTTTTTTGAAAAGAAGTTGCCGAGCTCGAACCAAGTCAGCACAGACATTCTGAAGGTGTTAAATAAGACTTGGGAGATTTGTTGACAGAAAAAGATCTTTGAATTCAGTTCGCAAATCAAATAAATTAGGTTGCAACGAAGTCACTGCAAGATTCCAAGGTCTGTAACCACTTTTGCAAAAACTGAGAGCGGGTAATAAAACCATTCTCTTTGGCAGTAAAAAACTTCGTAACTGACAACCCAGCAAAGCCGCCTGCTGGGTTTTAAGCTGTCACAACTTCAGCAAAATAGGGCATTTAAAAGCAAACTAGCATTTGAAGGAAAGAAAGAGATCCGAGGCTTGTGGGGGGGTGTTGCTTTTCTCCTTCCCCTCCCTCAAGTTGAGAATTTGACTTTGAAGGAGTAAAAGCTCCTTTATTTTTGAATAATGACTTGATAAAAGCCCATTTCTGTCTAAGTTCCATCCGTTTCACCAGCAGCAGGGCTGAGCTACCCAGCATGTCAGTTGCAGAGGCTCTGTAGGCAGAACAAAATCTCCTTCCCTTCAAGATGATGCTTCTAAGCAGCTACAGAAGAGGCTGCTGGCTCCAGCGATTGGATCTAAAGAAGAATCTGCACACTCACACATCAGGTGAAGAAAGCTAGCCAAGATCCACACTTTAGCCTCTGCAATTCCTGCTGTTGCTCTCTGGGGAATGTGAGCACTAGACAGGGCTGGTCCAAGACTTTTTGCTGGCTAAGGCACAGGACAAGAGAACAGAAAAATAGCTGTGCTACATCAGGCTAAAGGCCAATCTAGTCCAACATCCTGATCTCACAGTGGCCAACCAGGTGACCATGGGAAGCCCCAAACCAGGCCATTAGAGCAACAGGTCTTCCCAGTGGTAATTCTCACCAACTGGTGCCTCCAACAGTGGTGCTAGGACATAGCCACTGTGGCTGGTAAGCCATTGATAGTCTTGCCCATGACTTTATCTCATCATCTTTTAAAGCCATCCAAGTTGGAGGCCATCAGTACCTCTTGTAGGAGTGACAGGACATTATGGTGCTGAGTATTCAGTTAGCCCACTTGTTTGCGGTTACAGAAGAACCTGAGCTTGTTTTAACATGCCATGTTTGCTTGTTTATAGGAGACATGGGTCCCTAGTGACCACACTTCTAAGGCAATCTGCAGTTCAGGTGCCAAAACCAAGAAGACCCCGCTTCCAATCCATCAAAGTCTGAAGGAGAAGGTAGCCAGAACAGGACTTCCATTGATGATCTTAACACATGAGCAGATTCATATAATACAAGGCGATTCCCCAGAAAGCCTTTGATCCCCATTGTGAGAAGTTCTAATGCTTAATAAAGCAGGGAGCAATAAATAATTTGCATCCATCAAAGTCATACTCAGAATAAACTCATTGAGATCAATATCCATTAATTTCAAAAGGTCTGGGGTCCTTTTGGCACAGATCCCAATATGTCCATCAGTATTTCCTATGGTGCTAGTGAAAGGTTGCACTAAATATTCCCTCAAAAACCCACGGTGTGAATTTTTACACTTCCTGCTCAGTTCCTGTTTCCACTGGCTTAGCCATTCCTACAATGAATACACACTCTTTAATATGCCCACATTTCACTTCCAGGACTGCAAACCCGCCATTCTTAACAGAAATGAGCTGCAAAAAGCTTCCCTCTTTGTACGCAGCAGCAGCTGATATAGATGTAGCTTGAATGCCCAACACCTGTATTTTGGGTTCCTGTTTCTTTCCATATTCTTTTAGATGCAGCAGCCATTTTGTGTTCTACCACAGACATCCCCTCAGCAGACATTTTGTGACTGGCACACAAGGCACTTTCTCAAAACTCCAAATGTGTTGACTTTCCCCCAAAGGGCGTAAGCCCAGGCAAAAGGCCTGCTCTGAGAATGACTTAAGTTGGATTCATCCCAAGGACAACATACTCAAAATTCTCTTCGGAGGACGTATTTAAATGGCAAAGGGATGGTGAAAAAAACCTCAACACTTTTTTTTTAGCTCAAACACATCCAATATACCTAAATCTCTAACATGCTCAAAAAGGTTTATCCTGGGGGCTATTTCAGCAGCAGTTCATCGTTGGCATTAAATCTTTCTCAAGATTAATTTCACTGTGCATTCCATTAGGATTTTGAGTGAACTATTAATCATAAGACTAAGAGACTCTTAACCAATTGATAGTTTTATGGTTATGGTTATTATTAATCATCAAGTTTTATTTTCCTTTATTCTTTATAATAAAACACCTCATTTTTCTCTACAAATGCTTCCCACCTAGTTCATCATACTTTCAGTTCAATTGCTTCCATTTTTAATGCAAAACTTACAAAGAATCTCATATGCAAACAATTAAGAACTTCTTCAATTTAAGCGCTAAAAAGCAAGGAATGTGAACAGAGGAAAGCTGATACAAACTGATAGGAAGAGGAGCTGAGAAACAAAATTGCATTCAGGATACAGAGTCCTTCTGTGACACCAGCTCATTGTAATTAAATCTAGAATTTCCATAGAACTGGTTACTTGCCCTGAATTCCCACTGTAGAAGCAGCATCAAAGGAAAACTCCTGTCCCTTCAGGTAAGGTAGCACAATGGTTTTTGCAGGGAAATATCACTGCAAGGTGAACAAATTATTTTAATTATTCTTGCTTAAGAGGCAACCACACATTCTCTGTATGAATCTCAAACCAGGAAAGGAGTTCCATACTCAGAACCCATGTGCACAACCCCATCTGGAACTAGGGACAATATAAACATCAGGGGATTCGCATTCAGATCCTCTGGCCAGAGGTCCACATAAGGCACCCCAAACAGGTGATAGATATGTTCAAGCAGCACAGACCAGCCTTTGGGCAAGCAGTTACACACCGATCTGTGAATGCAACAACATCCATGCAGTCTACAGTTGAGATCTCTGGATCAGGAAGATGTCCTGTGGTGGTGCTTTGATTTCACTTAATTACAGTGGTGCCCCGCAAGATGAACGCCTCACAAGACGAAAAACCCGCTAGACGAAAGGGTTTTCCGTTTTGGAGGTGCTTCGCAAAACGAATTTCCCTATGGGCTTGCTTCGCAAGAAGAAAGCCCATAGGGAAATCTCCGGGGACCTCTTTTAAATGCTGGCGGTGGGGAGCAAAGCCTTCCCCCCCTCTGGCCTTCAGAAGAAGTCCAGGAAGGCCGGCGGGGGCCGAAAGGCTTTGCTCCCCACCGCCAGCATTTTAAAAGCAGTCCGGGATAGCAGGGAAGCGCTTCCCGCTATCCCGGATGGCTTTTGAAGGCAGGCGGGGGGGAGCAAAGACTTTTGCCCCCCGCCGGCCTTCAGAAGAGGTCCAGGACCTTCAAAAGCCGTCCTTCCGTCCCGGGAAGGCAGGCAGGGGGGAGCAAAGACTTTTGCCCCCCGCCGGTCTTCAGAACCGGGACAGCGGAGGAATTCTCCGCTGTCCCGGGAAGGCAGGCGGGGAGGGAGCAAAGACTTTCGCCCCCCCCCCTGCCGGCCTTCAGAAGAGGTTGGGGGACAGACTGTCCCCGGACCTGGTCTGAAGGCGGTTTCCATAGGAACGCATTGATTGATTTTCAATGCATTCCTATGGGAAACCGTGCTTCGCAAGACGAAAAACTCGCAAGACGAAAAGACTTGCGGAACGAATTAATTTCGTCTTGCGAGGCACCACTGTATTATTTAATGAATTAATTTATGTACCACCCTTCATCCATAGATCTCAGGGCAGTTCGTGCATGTAGAGTGACCACAGAAGAATTGCAGGGAATTCCCTGACAGGAAGGTAAGAAGGCAACGATTTCTGACCCATACTGTGTTCAATGTAATCCGTGCTATTTGCATTCCACTGCAACTAGGGCTCTGCTAAAACCTACGTTATTCTTGAAGCTACAAACATGAGTCTGACCAAACTGCGGGAGACAGTGGAAGTGCCTGGCGTTCTCTGGTCCATGGGGTCACGAAGAGTCGGACACGACTAAACGACTAAACAACAACAACATCCATTCACTACAGCCCAAACTAAATCAATTAGGGTAATTAATTTTGATGCATTTCAGTGGGAGGGAAACATTTTTAAAAATGCAAAAGATAACATCATTGTTTCCGTAACATTAGCAGATTCAAAAAACGATGACAAACACTGCTCATCTTCACTTGCATTATTTCCATTCCTGAGCTCAGATGAAGGTGTGAATTGCGACAGTTTCCTCTCTCTCTCTCCTGTTTCCATTTCCAATGGAATTCTCCAACATGAGGTGCCACCATAACTGTGTACTTCTCATCCTCACCACCAACTAGTTACATCCTTCAGTAATTTCTTCTCCTGCCAAAGAGTCTTCTTTTTCTGCTGCATTCTCAGCATACTTGAAACTTTTTTGAGCATTTCAATCAGTGCTAACCTTAGCTTTGCAAGGTGGCCAAGGGTAGTGAGTATGATATTCTCTTTCCTGTAAACACTTCTCCAGCACTTGGCAGCCTCCCTTGGTGCCTTCGCTTCCAGTTTGGGGGTGAGGAGCAAAAACCCCATAGGAGGAGTTGCTTCCTGGTGTCTTCTTCCACTGTGCTTTAAGCAAAGCATGGGAACCTGGGAGAGCGCAGGCCGGTGATTCAGTATTTCTGTGGTAGTCTGCGAGGAATTTCCACAAGGCATGTAAATACTGCCAGCCTCCATGTCACGTTTGGAGACATCTTTGTGACGCAGAGTTATGATTAGGTTTATTGTATTTCTATTCAAGTTCTATTCATTGTTTCCAAATTGGCACATGAATGAGCATGTGAGGTAAATTGCAGGCGACATGTTGCCACGGGAACCAAACTCTTTAACAATTGCTTCTTGATACAGAAACGTTTGGGGAACGTTGTGCATAGGAAAAAGTATCAGAGACTGCAGTTAAGAGACTGAGACCCTCCCAGTTAATAAAGCAAGCCAGATCTATGTTTGTGAGGACAGACTGCAGTTTGAGCTAGAGATAACGAAAGGCATCGGGTACCAAGTTCTAGACTACTAGTGTTTGGGGAGGGGTAGGGAGCCATCTACAGGGACGTGGGTGGTGCTGTGGTCTAAACCACTGAACCTCTTGGACTTGCCAATCAGAAGGTTGGCTAGGGGGCGTGCAGCTAGGAAATCACAGTAATTAATTCAGGCAGAACCACAGCAATATAAGTAAATTCCTAAACCAAAGGCAAGAGTATAGAAAAACGTTCTAAATGCAATTGCCAGGCCCCTCTCCCTTAAACAAAATGGCTGCCGTAGCTTCGCCTGAGGCCTCCCAAGATGCTGGGAGAGCGTCCCCAGTTGGGGCTAGGGGGCGTGCAGCTAGGAAATCACAGTAATTAATTCAGGCAGAACCACAGCAATATAAGTAAATTCCTAAACAAATGGCAAGAATATAGAAAAAACGTTCTAAATGCAATTGCCAGGCCCCTCTCCCTTAAACAAAATGGCTGCCGTAGCTTCGCCTGAGGCCTCCCAAGATGGCGACTGGCAGAACGCTACTCTGCCCTCACTTAAAATGGCTTCCCTGCCTTCACCACGTGGTTCAGAACTGAGACGCTCCTCAGGCAACCGGCAATGGGCAGAGACCCCCGCCCAAAGCTCTGACGACCAGCTGCACGCAGTATAAAGGGGTTGCAGATGCCGCCTCTAGCACAGCGCCCAAAACACCCCCCCAAACGCGCCCACCGAAGCTCCCTTGTTCCGCCAGAAAAACCTCAAGCAAGCGCTGAAGCGGCTCGCTGCTCGACGGTCCTTGGCGATGCTCCCCGGAGGAGGAGTAGCTGTGCTGGTAAGAGGGAGAGTAGCGTCGACAATTTGAAGGGGGCGCTGGGGGCTAGAGGTCGAAGGAGAGTCTCCTGAATCCAAGTCGAGGCACACAAAAGAGGGAATCCAAATTAAGGCAGCCGCGCTAAGAAGACGATCCAAGAAATCGCGCTCGCAGCCAGGGAGAAAAGGGGCGAGCCGGGGGCTGCCCCGACCTTATGTGGCCTCTGGAAGGCCCGCCCCGGCCGCCAGCCGATTGGCTGGCGCGCGGGGGTGTGACTGGGGAATCCCTGATTCCCGCGAGGCTGACCTCAGCCTCGCAGGAGCGTGGGCGGGGTGACTGGGGACTCCCTGCAATTCCCGCGGGGCTGACCTCAGCCCCGCAAGAGTGTGGGCGGGTCGTGAGCCCGCAACTCCACCCCCTCCTGAAGATCGGTAGTGGCATTGCGTGGCTATTTCCTCCCCCCACAGGTGTAATGAATAAAGACACAGGACACAAGAATTTAAGTTAATGGGCGAAAATGGCCACAACTTTATTGATTACAGGAAAGAGAGGTATTGGCTTTAGGCATTGGCCCCTAACCGACTATCCGATCTAACCGGGAAGGGTTAAACACCAACAGGGGGAGCTACCCGAGATGCGTATCCCTAGGCGCTCCCCGAGGGGTTACCGCTCGGGGGCGCGCTTTAGGCCCTAGCCTCCGTAGGTTTCGGACGAGGCGTCGCCCCTCGGAGTCCTTTAACGAACTACCCTTCAATCTTTGGGGGAGGTGATGGCGCTCCTCCCCCCCACCTCATTTGCATGACAATACCCCGGCCAATGCCTACCGCCACTCGAGCCGCATTGAGCAGGCTCGCCGCCAATACCCTCATACCTGTAACCAATCCCTAATTCCCCCAAAAATGTCCGCAAGCCAAATGTCATTGCCAGCGTCCGATAAATGCACGCCATCCCAGCGATAAAGCGTCTCATTGCAATATTGAATTTCGGGGTGTTTGATAACACGTCCGCCCAACGCGGCCACCCTGCGCCCGACATTACGCTCCACAATTCGCCTGGCTTTGTCCACCGCAGCGGGTTTCGCCGCATCCCGCCAATGCCGCCTTTCCAGCAAGGATGACCAAATTATAGTAATGTTAGCGTGAGATGCCTGCAACCGCTCCAAATCATTTATAATGTTCCACATTAAGTTTACCCCTTTCCTATAAGCCAGGTCGTTCTCGCCCAGTTGTATGACCAAGGCATCAGGGGCACCCTCCTCCGCAATTTTCCTGGATACGACTGGGAAGAATTCTTCCCAACGCATACCACGCCTAGAAATCCATGACACCATAACATAATTAGGTAGCTTGAGGTCAGCGTCCCAACGCCTATGTTCCGCTCGGCGTTTTGCCCAATGAACGATACTGTGACCGATAATCCACAGTTGCACCAAGACAGCACCTGGAAGAATAGAATAAGAGAACGGGGTAAGGAGGAGAGTAAGGACTGGCGGGAGATTAAAAGGGCTTTCGGATGTAGCCCTTGTAAGCGTTGGATTTCCAACGCCCCATATCCATAATTCTTTCGGCAGGCAAACCCATATGGGCGGCGGTGGTCGCTGCCCCAATGCGAAAGGAGTGCGCGGCGTACTCCTCTTGTGGGAGACCAATAGATGCCAACGCTTTACGCATGACTCTCGTGAACTGATGTTTTGAAAGAAAGGAACCGTCGGCATGCACGAAGAAGGGGCCATTAGAATTCGGTCTCAAGCACAGGTATTTCCTAGCATCTTTTACTGGGCAAGGGCCGGTCCTCTGGGTTGCTTGGAGGCGGACCAAGGCTCCCCTGCCGAGCTGATCGGTTTTAGAACTACGGATTTTTAGCAGCACGTGCGAGCTGGCAACCGTTACATCGTCCAAAAACAGGCCTCTATTGGCTGTACGGTGTTCGCACACCACCTCTCCAATGCGCAACGCCCCGAAAAATGCGAAGGAAAATGCTGCAGAAAACAATCTGGCCTCATACCTAGACCAACAAAGGACCCTAAGTTTCCTGCGAATTTGGGTAAGTATGTCAAGCGTTATGGGCCTTCTACTATCTTGGCCTTGCAGCCTGGCCCTGCGCCAGCCCTCCAGCATTTTGCGAACGACAAAATGCGAACAGGGGTCAACTGAGAATAAAGCTTTAGAAAAAAAGGATATCGCCGCCGAATGGATATTGAGGGTTTTGGGAGCCCGACCCAGATCACGAAGCTTAACCAAATACTCTATGACTTCCGACTTGGATGGCGGCCTGCCAGGCCTAAACCGCTCCTTCTTCCTGCGGAAAGATGTAAAGTCTAGCCATGCCTTATTGTAAGATTTAAGGGTGGAAGGCGCCAGCGCGGACAATACTCCCTTTATTGCTTCTCGTTGCCAATACTCCAGAGATGCTCCGGAAACAGTTGCGGCTGCCGCTGCGCATCCGGCGCCAATGAGCGAAAGCGTTCCATCTGGAAACGAGATAGAGCGTCCGCAATGTTATTGTCTATACCAGGAACGAATTTGGCGGAAGCGTGGAGGTTCAACCGCAGGCAAGAAAGAACGAAATACCGCAAAAGCGAAGCAACTCTAGGGGAATGCGCGGATTGCCTATTCAGGACAGAGACAACCGCCTGGTTGTCTGTCCAGAAACAAACTCTATGGTTTTTAAACTGCTCCTCCCAAATGTGTATTGCGACTACTATTGGGAAGAACTCCAGGAATGTCAAATCACGCAGTATTGGTTTACCTTGCCATGAGGGAGGCCAGCGCTGGGCACACCATTGCCCCCTGAAGTAAACGCCAAAACCTAAGGACCCGGCTGCATCCGAATGTACCTGAAAGTCCGACTGCAGCACCAAGGAATCCTGCCACAAGGATATGCCATTAAAACCGTCTAGGAATTGTAGCCAGACTTGCAGGTCAGACTTTACAGCCTTAGAAAGGCGAACCCTATGATGCGGGGACCGCAAACCCGCGGACAGCTTAGCTAGACGGCCGCAAAAAGGGCGGCCAGGGGAAACAACCCGGCAGGCAAAGTTGAGGTGCCCCAATAAGGATTGAATTTGCCTCAAGGTGACCTTCTTTAAGGGGAGCGTTTGGCCAATAAGTTCTTTTAAGGCAGCCAACTTCTCGGATGGTAAACGCGAAGTTTGGGCCAAAGTATCCAGTTCGATCCCCAAATAAGTCATGGTCGTGACTGGGCCCTCTGTCTTTTCACTTGCCAGGGGGACACCCAGTTCGCTGGCCAGGGATTCAAAGGCTTGGAGCAGGGTCCTGCACTCACCGGCGCTCCTTGCCACGAGGATAAAATCATCGAGATAGTGCCCCACCCCCTCAGAGCCAGTTCTAAACTTTAAGGCCCATTCCAAAAATGTGCTAAAGGTCTCAAACGCAGCACAGGCAATAGAACAACCCATAGGCATGGCCTTGTCGATGAAGAAGTCACCCTGGAACTTGAATCCCAACCAGGGATAGTCCTCTGGGTGGACTGGAAGAAGGCGAAATGCAGACTCAATGTCGCATTTTGCCATAAAGGCGCCCGTACCAAAACTCCTTACCAACCTGACCGCTTGATCGAAAGAAGCATACTTCACTGTGCACATTTCTTGGGGAATGGCGTCATTGACTGAGGCACCTTTGGGGTAAGACAAGTTATGTATCATCCGAAATTCCCCAGGAGCCTTCTTAGGGACCATACCGAGAGGAGAAATATGCAAACCTTCGATGGGAGGGGAAGAAAAGGGGCCGGCCACCCTCCCAGCCGCAATCTCTTTTTGGATCTTTTTTGCGGCAATGTCGGGTCGCTCTTGCACGGACTTCTGGTTCGGAGGACAACTTGCGTTAGGGGTGAAGGTGACTGGGATTCTAAACCCCCGAGAGAACCCTTCATCTAATAAGCGGGCTGCTTGTCTATCTGGGTAAAGCTTTAACATAGCTCTCAGGGGCTGTAATTTTATCGGGGAGTACGCCAGGCTGAGGGAAAGGTTAGTACCGGGACCCAGAGGACCCAGAGGGCCCTTGGGCGGGGCCAACAGGTCCCGTGGGGGCACCTCGATTACCCCGTGTGAGGTGACCCCTGCCTCCACGAAAGGGCTGCTGCCTGCCTTTGTAGCAGTTGATTGCAGGGTGGCTGCCCAAGCACTTATCGCATTCATGAATGTACTTACAGGCTGCGCGCTGACAGATACCCTTGTTGAAGTCCCAACACTGTCTACGGCGTTGAGGCTCCGCCTTACTGGATTTCGGCTGCTCAGAGGATTTCTTTTCGATGTTCGGCCCCACATGCTCCAACCAGCAGTTGTTGTCCTTTTGGTCCCAGCGCGTAGAGGACAGCGTTGAGGCGTTCCTCCGGAATTCCTCATCATACGCTAAGGCGGCCTCATCACCCGCCAACTCCCGCGCCCGTCTGATGTGCGCCAGATAAGCCGCGAGGTGCATGCCCCGCTTTGGGTAACAACCAGACACGACTGCCATAAAAACCTGATACCCGTTAAGCCAATTCTCAAAAGTTCGCTCAACCCGAGGAGCCCTGTACCTCTTTTTACCGTAATACCTTCTTTTCTCACCTTTTCCCTTAACTTGAGCTGGAGGTATCAACGAAAACATATCAACGTAATCGCCATTCAATATCTTATTCCTCTTCCTCTTAGAGAGGAGATTCCCCAGAATAAAGTCGGTGGCAGAGTTGGTTGAGACTTTAACGTCCTGAACCAGGGCCCCATCCTTCCAGTCAAGAGTGCCGTTAAAGGCTTTTCTGTGAGAATTAGCCCTCCTTTCATGGATCCACAGAGGAACACCCGTGTCCTCGCCTTCTCCCCAATATGTCTCCAATGGAGCATCACTATCCCCATCCGAAGAAGAAGAAGTACCTGTCTCCTCCTCAGAGTCAGAAGTGTCTCCCCTCTTGCTCTTCTTTGACCGATGCTTCCTCTTCGACTTCCGCTTTCCGCTCCGTGGGGCACCGTCGCCCGGGGCAGGATCATTGATGACCTGGGCCGCCTGCTGTGGAGGTATCTCCTCATCCGATGTTGACCCCTCCGAGGAGCTCTGTTGCCCTGGGTTATCCTGGAAAACACTAGGAACGTCTATTACCTCCCGACGTGGGACCGAGGTGGTGGCCACCGGGGGTCTAGACCTTTGTGTAGAGGCCCTAGGCTTTTTAGCAGGTGCCTTACCCTTCTGCGGACCTGACTTAGACTTTTGAGCACGTGCAGTTTGCTGACGCGTCCGAGGTCTGCTGGGGACCTGCTGGGCCGAGGCAGCTGCACTGGTGGAGGGCCCATCCTGACCCTGTTGACTGGGGGGGGTATCTGGGATAGCATCTTGAGTCACCTCCACAATGTTCGGAGAGGGAGTGATGGGTGCCCTACACTGGGCATGGGCATAAAAGGATTGCATAGCGGAAAGCAACTGAGCTATGACCTGAGGATTGCCAGGACCTGTTGGCACCAGGACATTACCGGGCTGAGGTGCCTGAGGGTTAATGTTGCCCTCCATCGCAAAAACAGGAAGCCAAAAGCCGAAAGGCTGCACGGCGCGCCGGGTTAGATTAGCGTACTACCAAAAACAGAACAATATCTAGCAAGCGCCTCAGGCTAATTGTTTCAGGCTCAAAACGCGTCAGGACGTGCTATGTCCACTTGGCCTATCTTACAGTGATATAGTACAAAAGACAGGTAAAAGGAATATATATATATTTATTTATTTATTTATTTATTTATTTTTATTTTTTTTATTAATTTTTAATTATTATTATTATTATTATTATTATTATTTTATTTTTATCTTATTTTATTTTATTTTTTCTTTTATTATTATTTTTTATTTATTTATTTATTTATTTATTTATTTATTTTTATAATCAAGCCCCAGCAATGACAATTTGAGAAAAAAATTAAAATAAAATAAAATAAAATAAAATAAAAATTGCGTCAACCAGCGATCAGTGGCTGCAACTGAAAATAAGGATCTAAATCGAGCTAGAGAAAAGGGCTGCAATTATATTTTCTGCCGCTAGATGGCAGTGTCCGCCAAGAGTTTGGTAAAACCCCGCAGGAAACTGGAGCTTAAGTCTCAGCACGCCACATAAAATAAGATTTAATGCACACACCACACTGAATAACACCCAGTTGGGGCTAGGGGGGCGTGCAGCTAGGAAATCAGAGTAATTAATTCAGGCAGAACCACAGCAATATAAGTAAATTCCTAAACCAAAGGCAAGAGTATAGAAAAACGTTCTAAATGCAATTGCCAGGCCCCTCTCCCTTAAACAAAATGGCTGCCGTAGCTTCGCCTGAGGCCTCCCAAGATGCTGGGAGAGCGTCCCCAGTTGGGGCTAGGGGGCGTGCAGCTAGGAAATCACAGTAATTAATTCAGGCAGAACCACAGCAATATAAGTAAATTCCTAAACAAATGGCAAGAATATAGAAAAAACGTTCTAAATGCAATTGCCAGGCCCCTCTCCCTTAAACAAAATGGCTGCCGTAGCTTCGCCTGAGGCCTCCCAAGATGCTGGGAGAGCGT